>NC_142205.1:67762461-68461954 GCF_049639895.1 Pseudopodoces humilis | reverse complement strand
CAGAGAGGCACTCTGGCCATCGCTGGGGGCTTGGCAAAGCCCCTGGGCGAACAGCAAACCCCGCCGGCCGCGTTTCCCTCCCTCAGAAGGGCAGGACACGGGCACAGCACAGACAGGGGAGGAACCCGCTGGAGCCACACGGGAGAGGCTCACGGAGCTCCCTCCGGCTGCCCTGGGACACGGCCGGCTCAGCGGGAGCGGCAGAAGCGAGGAACAGCTTGGAATCGCCCCAGAGCGGCTCCAGGGCGCTTTCCAAGGCACCCGCCCCGGTCTAAGGCCTGGAGTCAGAATGGAAAAGCTCGGCCGGGATGGTGGAAGGAGCAGCCCTCGCACGAGTGGAACAGGGCAGAGCTGACAGAGGCATTCCCACAATAACCAGGAATGCTCTTCCCTGCTTCTGCTGTGCCAGCTCAGCGCATCTGCCCAGGGCCCTCCGTCCTCCCTCAGGTTTAGGAACACCTTCCCACCTCCTCCAGGGGCCGAGAAACACCTCCCAGCGCCGCTGAGAATTCCTCCCTCCCTCCCTCCCTCATCCTTCTCCCTGGCTCTCCCAGCAGCTCCCGGCCAGCGCCTGAGGAACTCGGGGGCTCCTGGTTCCTGCAGACACCTCCAGACCTGGCTGTATCCCATGGCTCTGGAACAACATCCAGAACTACCTCCACAATTCTTATTTCATTTTAAGAAAATGCCACAGAGTTCTCTGCATCAACAAGTGAAACCGGATTCTGTAACTCAGAAATCCCAGCTCTGCTAGCTCACATTTTTTAGAGTTTGACACACAAACAGAAAAGCATCACTTAGCTGAATACCTCTAAAGATCTCTTTTGTAAAGATATGCAACACAAAGTCAAGAAACACAGCAGCAAAAGAAAATAATGAGTTTTTGTTTGTTATTTTCCTTTCAATTGTATTAAAAAGCCCACAAAGGTGTTCCTGAGGACATGAAAACAGTGGATTTCTTACCTAAAAGATGTGCAGTCACGAATTAGGTGCCTTCCTCATTTTCAAAGTCCTCCTTGATACTTGGATTCTTTGAGAGGTTTCCAGTTCATTTTAAAAATAACTCCTTGCCTGTGTTCACCTCTTTTTGCCAATTATTAGCTGGCACTAATTACAGGTCCCACTGTAGATAACCTTAAATCCCAAAGGGTAAGATTTCACTCTGTGACTATAATTTCTTTAGGGAAAAATGATCTCTCCTTTTTTCTACCTTCTTATCATGTTCTCAGAACGACATCCAAATACCAAAATCATTTTCATAAGTGAATGACCTCTTTTTCCAGCCTGTGATTCTCAGCCTTGCCACGAAAGATGGTGGCTCACAACCACTGGCTCTCAGCAGGCACCACTGTTTGTAAAACACTGACATACTGAAGGCAGAGCAAGAATTTACACAATAAAGCTTAATTTAAAATCTTCCCTTCTTAAAATGTAAATGTTATCTGGAAACGGTTTAAAGATTAACGTCAGTTCTGGAAAAATAAAAAGATCTCTTGATATTTTCAACAAGAGAATGCTATTTCTTAGTCTGGCTCTCTTAAATTGTAGTTTATATTGGCTGTTTATTGCAGATTTAGGGCTGGGAGACAATTTGGCAATTGAAGCCTGAGATATTTTCTAGCTACCCAGGATCTGAAGTTCACAAGTTACCATCAGCTTCAGCTCCCCTCAACCCCCCACATACCAAATAGGAGAATTACAATAATAATATTGAAACTTTCATAAGACCTTTTTCCCTACTGCAAAATAGTCATCATATAGATCACACAAAACCACCAGAATTATTACAAACCAGATAAACTCCAACAAGCTTTTGAAGTTTGTGCATTTTCACAATTGCTTTTTTCTCAGCTGTTGCCCACCTATAACTAACAGCTCTAAAAATATCTTTAAAGAACGTAGCACATACCCGGTCATGCTGTCACAGGCCCAGCTTCAGCGGGAGACAGAGGCAGAGGATGAGGAACTCTGGGGTGGGACATTATTGGTCCTTTGCACCTTCACCCCTTGTGTCTGTCCAAAGCACTTTGATCCAAAGCATTGTGATCAGTTTCCCAGTCACATTTCAGTGACAAATATAAATAAAATAACAAAACCTACAAAGTCCATGGCATTTCAGGAACAGTCTTTGGCCGGGACTCCCGCCTTCCCCCTCACACACACATTGCGTCTGTTTAATGCTTGCTGATGATTCAGGCAAAAAGCACTGAGTCAATTCACATTTAATGACTTCTTTAAGGGTAGTTTTACCACTTTTCGAGCTATAAACTCAACTATACATATTTTTTCTCCACACTCCACGAGGAAATTTCTGCTCTGGAGCCGGACTGTAACACGTCCCACAGCTGACGAGGCTGCGGCAATGGCGGCAATCCTGAGGCGGCGCCAGTCGGGCTCACTCATGATTTAAGGAGCAGCCGAGGTTTTCACAGAACCCTGGGACCCCCAGCCCCACAGCAATGAGGTTTTCCAGGGAGCAGCCTGGGAGCAGCGCTGCCAGGGACGGCAGCTCCCGCAGGCGGATCCATTTTCATACCGACACCGGAGGCGCTTCTGCCCTCACGGCTGAGGCAGCTCTGACCGGGCCCGAGGGTTTCAATTCTTCCCGGCCACACCAGCTCCCACCGCCTCGGAACCCAAGCTTCCAGCAACCAGCACTGAAATAGGATGGAGTTTTTGAAACTTGCTCCATCGAGACCAGCAAGTTTTTGGTGGAAAACATGAGATGAGCAGCATCACAGATCCACTTCTGCCTACCGGGGTGAGCCCTCAGCAGCGCCTGTCAGGCCTCAGAGCCACCCAGCCCCTCAAAGAGCAGAACCAGCTCTTTTTATGGCCCTGAAATGAGTTTAAGTCAGATTAGAGGTGTCTGGATGGGCAACCTTTGCCAGCAAAGTGGGATGTCCATGTTGTTAGTGAGCAACTGACCACACTCCCCCCATCAGGCCATTTTCTTGGTCACTGGGATTTGGACCATACAGAAATGGTGACTAGAGATGAAAAGCTTTTAATCCCATTAGTGGCTGTCAGTTAATTTCTCACTTGTTGCACCTCCAGAGGAAGGGGAGGATAAGGCTCAGAATCACTGAGCTGATGAATATTTATTTCTTATATTACTTAGCACAAGTAAAAGAAGACTTCATTTGAGCATGCTCTCCTGGAAGAAAAAAAAGCCTGATGAGTTTCTTCCTTTCCACTTTTATTAAATGCACAACACCTCCAGGCTGATTTGGGATGCCTGTCCTGTCTTTCCATTCTGGAGGAGGCTTGGAATCATTGCATTGTCTTGCACCCTGAGAACTCAGTGAAGGATTCAACACCTGCACTGACAAGGTACTCGGGATGTCTCAGCACTTGGCTTCAGAGGGAACTGAAGACCCTGGGCAGGAGCAGGTCACTGGGTGTAAATCAGCCATCAGCTGGAGAATTCTGTGCACTCTGACAGTGCTGCTTACAAGAAGCTGGCTGGAATGCTGGATGTGCTGGGCAGGGTAGCAGTCAACACTCAGGGTGTTGAGATTCTTCCCCAGCACCAATTTGTTGTGTGTGTTCATAGGTGCTGAAGGCTTTGCTCTGAGAAGTGGAATTCAGGTCCAAATCAATGAGCAGTTTTGAGATGAGCACAGAAGTTGACTGGTATTAAGTAACAGAATTAATTTTAGAATATTCAGCTGGTTTTCTATGCCTTGCTATAGATTTTAATATCCAGAGAGCACTTTAAAGGATACATGAACATTTCAAGCCCATTACACTGAAAAAATCTTCAAGTCCTGTGGCTTTATAAAGATACATTGAGTAATCTGAAAGTGACAGATAAATGAACCCACTCTTTCTGTATATAGTAGAAAAGGCGTTTTCTCCTCACAAAATTACTAAAGCTGGTGGCAACTTTATTGCTTTAACAGAAATGGCAACTTTAACGGGCTCAAAGTCAGCTAAATGTGGAAGAGAGCTGCACTAATCCTTTTCATAACAGGGTCATTCCCATGGGCTGAAAAGAAAGCAGTGGGCAAGTTCTGTGAAACAGAAACTAATTTTGAGTATAATTACTGCAGCAATGAAAAAGGAGAAAAAAAAATGCTTAATTACTGTGAATCTGAGTTAAATACTGCAGTTTATGGTGAAGCCAAGCACTGCACTTGTAGTATGGCTGTGAGATACTTGTCACTGTCATGACTGCTGTCATCCTCTGATGTTTTCTCCACTGTGATGTCTTACTGTAGGTAACGCTGCCCAGTCAGGCCAGAACTCTGCTGCAGCAGCTCTGCCAGTATGAACAGCTTTGGCTTACCCCGTCTTGGTGCTGAATAGCTCCTCTTTGGGACACTTCCCTTCACTTGGATCCTGTCTTCTCACCAGAGCCAGGGTGATGACAATAGCAGAAACACACTGAAAATGCCGAGGCCATGTAAGCTGCCTGTCTTGAGAGTCACAGTAGGAGAAGGTGACCTACAGTGTACTCACTGCTGGATGCCATGGCCATAAAACCTTGGAGAACTTGGGACGTGCGAAAGAATAAACACACACACAGATTATATTTAATAATCACTTATTTCTTTACACAAATGTTGCTGGTGTCATTTTACAAATGAAATGGCAACAAATACTTTTTACAGGGTAATGTCTACAGCTAAAAAGTGCTTGTCTTGGCAGCTGAATCCAGGCCAAGGACCCTTTTGTAATACAGCCACTTTTTTCAAGAGCTTTTGGTCAACGACAAGAATAGGACTGTATAGATAAGCTGTCAAACCAAAAATCTATGCATTTTGACTGCTTATTGTGGATATTAAATAATATAAGTAGCAACACTAACATGTTTAAAGGCACTTTTTTCTTTACTGAGGCTCAACCTTACTTTTGAGTGTTTTTGGCTTTCTTTGAATCACTATATTTTTTAAGTAATAGCTTTTTAAGTTTGGCAAATTCAAACCTCATGTTCAGAGGCATTGGTCCTAAAGAGACAGAGAGACTGATGAAGTACGAGGTAAACAGCTGTTCCAAAGGCTCTGGCTTTCCAAATTCTACCTTCAATATTGGTATTAGCAAAGGCTTGCTTTACAGAGCAGTGACCATTGATTAAACCAGTCATGGGAGAGGAGGTCACTGTAATAGACCTGGTATTAAACAAGAGGCTTTGTAGCACCACAAATAACCTTTGGTTAATGTGTCAACTGTCTCACAGTCGATCTGCCACTGAAATTTTGAGGGACATGTTTTTCTGAGCTGCATTGGGAATATTCCAGTTAGCAAATGTTCTAAATAAAGCCTAACCTGTGCAATTTTGAAAATGTAATTAAATAGTATGCTAAGCTAATTGCTGCCCCCAAGCGGACAGAATTGTACCATAATAGCGTGATCTGCCAAATGTGGCAAAAGGATTGTTTGATTACTGTTCTTCCTGTGATCCCTGTTGTTGGTACACCTACTCAAGTCCAGTTACAAAACTGAGGCATTTCTGTCTCCTGGATAGCCCTGGCTGTGGAAGGGTCCCTAGAGCTCTGCTTCTGTAGATAGCAACACTTGTCCCTTCCAGGAAAAGCAAGATTTACTTTACAGATATTTACTTCACAGGAAGGACTTTGAAATCCTTCAAACTGAGCTGCATGTTTACTGCCAATCTGATTCAACTCCATGTCCTCACTTAGAGAAAGAAGTTTTTTGTCTCTTTTCCTCCTCTGTAGAGATTCTGATCATCTTTCCCAGCTCTGGTACAACTTATGACTAACAAAAGGAATAACTGAGAGTTTTCTAAAGTGTCTTTTAAGAAATGTATACCATATATGCTCTTAAGCATTGAGAGTCTGGAATCTGGTAATTCATGTAGAGAAAGAGTCAGGACTCCCAGAAGATTAATACCTGAGTGCAGAACTTCCTATTCTACAGCTTAAGAAGTAAGCAAAATACTCAGGGAGAGATGGGATCAAACACAACTGTACAAAAAGAGCACAGAAAAGGGTCAGTAAAGCACAGCAGAAGGCCTGGGTCTGGTGGAGCTGTGGGCCAGCCTTCAGGCACCAAAAACTGTCCCTCCTGCAAAGGCAAAAAGGAACTGAACATTTTACTTGAGTTGCCTTAGCTGAGCAGCTGGCTGATCTCTTTGTGAATGCACACGAGGAAATCCACGTATGAGGCTCCTCCGTAAATACTCTTGTCTTCTACTAGGAACTGGCGGAAAAGCATCTCTGGCTGCTCCCGCTGCTTCACTACCATCAGCTGGGAAGATAAGAGATACAGGCAGATAGTTTTAGGATGCAGCCAGACTAGATGGCAGCACTGTTTTTCTATGGCTCTTAGTGGATGCTCCTGAGGTGGGGAAAACCCCCAAAACTAATAAATCTCCACATTGCAGAAGCTGGAGAGACTAACACGAATTGAGGAGTGCAGAATAAAATGGTTCCTTTTCAAACTTGACTACCTTTGAAAATCAGTTTTGATTGGCAATTAAGCACATTTGAGATGCCTGTGCCTACAAATCATGCTGGAACTCACCCACGTGCCGGAACACTCCCAATACCTAAAAAACCTTTTACAGCCACTGATAAGTTTTGGCAAAGCCTGGAGTGTTCTTTTGAGCAAGTATGAGAAACAAGTTGAGGCAAAAAGCAGTTACCTTCATAGTGTGGGGCTTTTGGCTCTGGATTTGCTCCAGAATATGCTTCAGTTTCTTAGAAAACGGATTGTCCAGGTCAGGCAGGGATGTCTGTCAGAAGGAAAGCAGGTTGTTATATTCCAGTCACATCTCTAACCAAGACTAGCCTCTGATAGTTATAAGGTACTATGGATTTCATACTAAACCAGGAAACTGCATCTCTTTCACTAAAAGGTCTCGTCTTGAGGGCTCATTTTTCAGTTTAAAATAATTACTATATGAAAATGCATTGTCAGGAAAACTTAACCATTGCAAAGTGTTTTGTTCTGATTTTAGTAATACACAGTGGAAAGGACTTTAATATCTGCAATGAAGTTTAGGAAGATTAAAAAGTTTTGAAAGATTCTGTCCTCTCAGCGTTCAGAGTGTCAGTGTTAAGTTTTATGTAACTTAAAGCAATTCTGGTGTCTTAACACCTTCTGCTGGTCACCTGTTCTTCCTTTGAAGGCTGAAGGATGAACAAAGACCTCACTTGTTTCTCTGATTAGCATCTGGTCTTGCTAATCCTCAATTCTTAGTCTGTATTTACTCACGGCCTCGGTGCTGATGTGTGCGAAGGACGGCACGTTGAAAAGCCCCTGGATGAGCTCTGGGGACACGCTGGCTCCCAGCCACAGGAACATGCTCAGCCCGTTGGCCAGCAGGAAGGCCCCTCCCTCGGAGAGGCGCTCCTCGGAGCAGCGGATGGCAGCTGGGACAGCGTCACTCTTCAGATCCAGGCTGTGCTGTGGGGCAAAAGACACAAGTGCTGTGGAATTGTAACTACTGAAAGGTTTGGCACATCTTAGTGTCTCCTTTTCAGGTAAGAGGGGTTAGAAATTAAAGTGACAAATCTGCTTTAATTGACTCACAATTGGCAGCAGCAGGGGGTAGAAGAAGAGCTGTGTGTCGGCCACCCCCATGGCCATGACCAGCTGGCGGTGGAAAGCTCTCTCATCGGTTGGGATTTCGGGCCTGCTGGCCAGCACACAGCTCTTCAACAGGCAGTTCATGTACACAGGCAGCACCTTCATCGTGTCTGGCAGGATCAGCTGAGAAAACAACACATTTAGTACAAATCCAATAGAAACTATTTGCTCTGTTAAGCTGTAGTCACTGTCTTGGCTGCTGTCATCTCCCTGTAGCCCTGTTAATCTTAGGGGCATTCTCTGAAGAATTAAGGAGAGAAATAGCAGTCCACAATAAGTGGCTCTGGTTTTGTTTGACATTATTTGGTCCTCACAAACAATGAACAATTCACTGCCCAGGCTTGTGGTTACTGGCAGCACCTCTGGGATGGAAAAGCTCGAGTCTTTCTTTGAGTTAAATCACTAAGATATGACTGAATAAATTAAATGGAAACAAATCAGTCACTCTGCTTAGTCAAAAATTCGAATACTACAACCATCTATAACAACATAACAATTAAGAATGAAAGCTTAGTGAGTCAGTGCGTAATTCCAGCAGGAAGAAGAGGGCTGGCTGAGCTCTTTTGTGTGAGTACAGGCATCAGTTCCATCAATGGCATTGCCTTTTGTTCCAGAACAACAGTTTCTGTGTGCTCTAAGTGCCACCACTGAATCCCACCTGTCATCAATTGCATTTGAAAGAAAAGGACAAGTCTGCCCTGAAGTTTTGCTTTCTGGCTCTGCTGATGTTGTAGGGTGGTTGTGCACTTGTGGCAAAGCCAGGGTGGGTAGAATTGGGTGTGGGTTTTACCTGGCTGACAGCTGCTGGGCTGGCACAGTTCTTCTTGTAGCACGCCAGCATGTGAGCAGTCTGATTCATCAGGATGTCCCTGACTGTCTTCAGGGGCTGGCTCAGAATGGCTTTAAAAGCTACAAGCACAGAATCAAAGTGTGTGTTAAAAAAGACACTCAAAGTATCTTTGTCTGCTGCTGGTTTCTGATTTTACAGACCTGAGGGCTGAGGTTGATTTTTCAGGCTGTTCTACAGACATCCAAAAACCCCACCAAACCCCAACACTGCAGTAGGATGTCCATTACTGTGCCTGGCCAGTTCCATGCCTTACCTACACACAAGTATTTATTTTATGGCAGTTTGTCTGAAATAGGTAATTATTATTTGTCTTCTCAATTTCATAATACTTCAAGAATTGATCAGGTGTGGAACAGTAAGTTATAAAATATGATTTCCCACTAGGTAATTACTTCAGCCCTCTTCCTTCCACTTCATCCATGCCAAAGTAAAAAAGGAAGCAAAACTGGTCAGCTGCAACTGTACCTGACTTAGCAAAGAAGTTGATAAGTGCATCAGTCTCACAAGTCCTGTAGACATCAGCTAACTGGGAGCTGCAATTCAAACCTATGTTGTGTATGCGGATTCGCCTCTGCCCGCTCAGCGATGTGTACAGGACAGCACACTGCAACAGAGGCACAAAGTGTCACCACTGGAGCCACCTTCTCTGTGCACAAAGGGCAGGTGACATCTTCTGCAGCCAGTGCAGCCTGGCAGTGCTGCTGGCAGCTGTAGCACCTGCACACCTGTGGGTCTTGGGGACACCTCTCAGACATTATAGAATAAGTTATTCATATTAACATCATAAAAACTCCTACAGTCTGTAGAGGGGGAAGTCAGCAATGGAGAACTGCTCTTGAATAGAGAGGTCACAAGGAATGCCACAGCAATAACAATTGCCATATAAGTAGTAATGAATCTCTTACTCCACATAAACTTATTTACAGTGAAATAAAAAAAAAGAACAGCTGATGAGGTTTCAGTGAGTGTTTAGAAGGGATCTGGGAACCCCTGAATAGAACACACTTTTTACCAGTGGTGTTATGGCACAAGAGTCCGCAAGGTGTGCCTTGTTCCCATCACTCCTACCCCATCACTTCTCTGCTCTGGCTGCATTAGGTCACCCTCACCATTTTACTGTATACATGAATTAGGGTTTTTTTACCTGAATTAAGGCCCCAGTGTCTTCATTCAGTTTGTCATCGTGTTTGAACTCCACTGTCACTGCTTTGTCACAGTCAACCGCTGCCATCTCCACATCTGTGGTGTTGTTCATGTAAATGGCCCCAAAGAAGTCTGTAGCCCTGAAGCCTGCAGACAGATTAAAACAGAGCATTTCAGTTAAAAATGGCAAATTAAATTGACATCACTTACTGAAGCAGGAGCCATTTTCCCTCAGGGCTTTACAGGCTCAGGAGTCCCAACAGCTGTCCTTGCTGAGGACATTTCTGAGAGCTGGAGAAAGGGAAAAGCTGTGACTTGGACACCCAGAGCTTCTGCACTGCTGGCTTGGCCTCTTTGGGTGTGTCCCTTTCTCTAAGACTTGCATTTGAGCTAAGAATGAATGAAAGAAGCTGGATAGACATAGGAATGTCATTTGAGTACAGAAATGAAGGCACAGGTCAGTGTCCAGAAGCAACACCTTTTTATACAACTTCCTTGTAGTGCACGCTGTGTGCAGAGTGAGCAGAAGCCTTTCCCAGACTTGAAAATCAGTTATTAAGAAGGCATATACAGGAAGTATGTGTGTGTGTGTATGTATATAAATGACAATATATACACACATAGACATAGATTTTATCAGTCTGTTCAATTAATTTTTAAGAGGTACATAATGAAATGAAACCAGCCTGATCTTACAAGTGATTTGCACAGCACTACATTATTTAAAATTCATTCTTGGGGTCCTATTACCTGTACTTGTCCGAACCCTCATTGTTGCATCAAATCCCATCTTTTTCTGGATGTCCTTCCTGAGATCACTTAAGAACTGGGGGCTGTCAGCATCGAGCTGCAAACACAAAGCAGAGGGTTCAGAGGTTCAACGCCGAAGGGCAGCAGCACAGCCGTGACCCAACATCCCCTCCCATGATCCCTCATCTCATCCCAGCAAATCTGCACACAGCTCTTAAGTCCTTTAAAAAGGATTTCAAATGTGGATTGTTGGTATCAGAATCAGGTACATGCAAGTGTCCACAGCTCATCACCAGGCCTGGACATTAACTGGACATTCCTACACTTAAAACTTTCAGCAAAATTTTAGGATGCCAACCAGCTTATTACTACTTCAAGATCCAAACTTGAGCCTAACTTGCTGTTGTTAAGTTTGAATTTTACCCCCTGGAACTGATAACCAGGTTTTCCAGACTCACTCTGGTTTTAAGTTAAATGTCCAAGCACACATTGAAATGAGATGAAAAACAACAGCAACCCCTCAGCTGTTCTTATCCAAAAGGCAGGAAACCCACACCACTTACCTGGAAATTGTTGTACTTGTATAGTGTTCCACCAGTATACATTGTGACAAGGCCCATGGAGGCTACATCCACATACTGAGTTGGGAAGAGGAATAAATTCACACAGCAGCCATTAGCCACACAATCCTTGGCTAAGGCCTCATAATTTCCTTGTGGCTGGAAGAGGGTCTGCACAGGAATAAAAAATACAAATGCCATCATATTAGATATTAATCACAATTCAGAGGACCAGATGAAGACAAAAGGATGAAGTGGAAGTTTGCAGTGAGGCATGGCTATCATCAAAAACATGCTTGCCCTGCCCATGGATACAGGGAACACCTCAGTATGTTCTTGGAGAACCCATCACTACAGAGACATCATATAACCAAACACTTCTGTGTTAAAGAAAATACACAAAAGAAGATCAGTGTCCTGTTAGACAAATGCCATGTACCAGCAGTCCCCTCGTAGCTCAGAGCAGAAAATACCTTTTCCTTATCTGTGTTGAGCAGTTTCTTGTCATCTCTGTTTTTCAGCTTCCCTGGTGCTTCCGCGGTTGGCAGAGAAGAGTGGAAGAGGAACAATTTCCCAGCACATTCTGCAGCCTGTTCCAAAGACACCGCGTTGGAATAAACCTTGGCACAGTTCTTACTGCAGGGTTAACAAGCCCATATTCACTCACTGGGGCTCAGAGCAGAGGACACTTTCTGCAAGCTCCTCACAGCTCAAGAACTCATTCCCACCCTCAGCACCCGGCGCAATGAGCCCCCAAACCAATGGGGGCTTTCCTGTCAGTGCAGTCCAGCACAGCTTCGCTGGCCGAGGCGTTCCAACAGCCCCTTCTCCTGAGGCAGGAGGAGGAGCTCCTCTCTTGGGAGAATTCCCACTGGATACAGGCATTATGCAACAGGCATCAAAATGTAAATACTCAAACTGGATCAAATTCAAAGGAAATGCAGTTTAACAGAAGAATTCAGTTCAGGCACACCGGTGTTCCATGCCTTTTTATAAATGGGCGACAATTCCATCCCTGCTGCAGATTCCACTCTGAAATCTACACTGCAGGATGCAGACACAAATCAGAAATCACCACCTTCACAAAACATTCCACCTTTCAAAATCAGCTGTGGCTTTCTGGGAAAACCAGAAGTCTCTGCTCTGGCAGAAACACAACTGGAGGCAGCACCTGACCTTTAAAATGGCTGAAATTTCACCCCTGATATTTCAAGAACAGTTACTTTTGATCACCAATGCCAGTTTATCCAGTTCCTTTGAAGAAGCCTTCTGCTGAAGAACAAAAGACTTCCCAAATACTGTTTGTCCTGATATGCATCAGGAATTATTGAAACTGGTTTGACAAAATTTCTAAATATACATATTTTTCACACTATCCATTTATTCTTTTTAGAAAAGAACTGTTTTCTTGAGCAAAGGTATTTGCAGATGAATAATTCAGAGTGAAAATCCTTAGAAATTATAACTTCAAAATTCTGAGCTAAACTAAAAGTTAAATTAAGAGCTGCTTTCTTTTATAGCCATCATCAAAGGAAATTTACAATTATGGCCTTTAAATTTGCATTGTAGAAGTATTAAGAAAAAGCATTCAGGTGTGCTTTGCACACATACCTGCTGGTAGTATGAATAAATAACAAGAAAGCAGGCATTAAATCAATATATACATAACAGATTTGCGAAATGTTTTGTTTTTGTTTTGACAAACTTATGTACTCAAAGTTCATGCTTTATTCATACAAAGCTCACAGATAAATCAACCATATTAAAGCACCACTGGCTGTGCTCTGCCCCTACAAATCCTGTGGTGAACCAGGGCGGTGTGCATTTAATTTGCAACGCTCCATGGGAATGTCAGCACTTCAGGGGATGTCCCAGACATACAGAAATCAACTGGGCAGCACCTTGGCCTGTGGATTTCCTGCCAGCTGTATCCAAGCTGGGGGAACTTGTCAGTTAAACAGAAACCCTCCAGCCCCGGCCTGATTCGGTCACAGACAGATAGTTATAAATATTCTGTTTTATACAAGCAAGAGAATAACCAGAGCAAAGTCTGATGCTATTATTATTATTCTGACTTTCCTGCTCTTCACACATGCAAGGACTGCTTATCTGTTCAAACACAAGAGTACTGATTTGTTCTGCTGAGGTAAACAAACATAGCGTTATTTTTCTTAAATGCTGAACAAGAAACTGACTCCTTGCTCCTCATCTTCTCCTAAATGTCCCTCCTACATGGAACAGACTCTGGGGACTGTTTTCCCTCAATAAGAACATCTGGGAACAGATGTTATGTTTGTCAGTTCTTATTCTGACTACGGCAGTTGGAAGGTCCTGTTAGAACAAGGGAACATCAGTGCTGGAAACAATCAACGACCTCTTTTCCCTTAATTTCCCAGTGTGATGGGAATGGCTTTTAGCAAACCTGATTTCAAGCTGCTTCTCTGACAGAGAATGTTCTAACCTTTAGTGCCTCCATGCCAGCCTGGATAACGGGAGCAAAGATGGTCTCACTCTCATTAGTGTCTGCAAACAACTCTGGAATCTGGTCCAACAAGCTATGAAAGAGAACGGATCAATGTCTCAGCTGGTCAGTTAAGGGTAACCCCCAAATACACCTTGTAACATAGCAAGTCTTCACACAGGAAGACGTTTATCATGAAAATTCATAGTGCAAAAAATAATACAAATTTTCCCTGCTCCATTTCTTAGGATCCCAGCCAGAATCAAAGAAAACATGCATTTTTTAATTCTATGAGATGCATTGCTTCAAAGCTTGTAACCTCAAGGAACATGCAATACATAAAAAAACAGTTAGCCATGAAGTAGTTCTGGTGTGCTGTAAGGACTTCAGAGTCCTAAGATCATATCCAGGTGCACACCACATGCATTGCAGGAGGGGAAACACAACGTGCCTCAGAGCCTCACCCCCTCCCAGTTGTGAGGCAGCATAGCTGACAGGTGGTTTACACCTGACCTACATAAACTTTCCAGTTTGGCATTGGAAGGCTGTGGCTATTGTTTTTTCTTTGCCTCAGAGGAGGAAACACAGGGCTTGAAGCACCTGCTGGCTTCTCAAGTATTTAAATAGATACCTGTATGCCCCAAAACCCAACCGACTAAAAATCATAAGCATTTGCATCTTACTCTCATGAAGTATAATTGTACTTTACTTGGTAACAACTGATCGGGATTCCTCAAAGTCAACAAGGAAACCATCCAGCAGAGGAACAAAAACTTCTGCCACATCCGTGACCACCATCATCTGAGGCTGAGCTAAGCTGCTTTTTACATTGAAGAAGTGAAGGACCTTGTTATAAGTGACAAAACCAACTCGAATTGCTGAGGATTCTTCTTGCTCTTCTCTGTAAGAAAAACAAAACTCAACTGGTTGCAATTCTGAAATCCTGACCTTGCAATAAAAGCATTTCTTTGACGTGCAAGGCTGCTCTCTGATCATTATCTGCACTGGGAACAACAAAGCAAACAACAACCAAGCAGTTGTAATGGCCTCAATCTTTGCCTTAGGTCAAATTTAAACACCCAGATAAAATCAACTGCTCGATTGTTTACTTTTTTTAAAAAAAGTTATAAAGTTACAACAACCCTATTAATGGTGCATCCCATTCAAACAGTCAAAAATCCCAAAGATGAAGAATAAACCACATTGACATCATAACACTGGAAAGAGAGAACAGCACAATTAGTTATGGAGCTTGATGAGGACCAAGTGCTATTCAATTTTTATACATGCAGCACTTTGTTACTTCAAAGAGAAGCATTCACATCATCCCAGTTCCAAAGGTCTTACACACCAGGAATTTGGGACCTTTATTCCAGATATTGCTCTTACCAGTGTCAGTCTGCACTGCCCCACTTCAACCAAGTTCTGCTATTGTTTCAAAAATTAGCTATAAGCAGGCAATTGTTCTCTGTAGCTCACACACTATTTAGTTATTTTTGAAGACTCACAAGGAGAAACCTGGCCCTTATGCACAGAAATGCATTCAAATACTTTCTGGTTTTTATTTTTAATTAATGTACCTAAAAATCGTAATTGCTCAACTCATTACTCTGATTTTTTGAACTCATAACCACATTTCTACAAACACATTTCTCAGTATTTTTCAAAATACAGTCAGGGAGGGGGTCCTTGTTTGGAACATAGGTTTGAAAACATCTACTCTAAAATTTTAGCAATTCTTCTTCTGCACAGATTTCTTTAGTATCCCAAGTTCCTCCTCTCAAAGATACAAGCTCAGAGTGAATTCCCTGCAGAGGGCTTTTCGCTTGTGTGGGAACAGCAGAATATTTCTGCAGGTGTCTTTGTGCAGCAACAGAAAATGAACACACAAGTGACCTCTGTGTCCAAGCAACACAGTAAAATTTTCACCACAGATTTTGGTGGAATGCCTCATGTTTGTCTTCTTTCAAATTAATACTGTTTAAGCCAACAGATAAATCTGAGGAAACTGAAGGGCCTGGCTTGCTTTATTTTTTAATTGCTTTTTCCAATGGACATGAAGACTTTGGCCCAAATTATTTCACAGAGTGCTAGTGAGAAGGATGAATGTCTCTTTTGTGATATGGATACACTTGCTTACATTCCTCCTCTACTTGCTCTATTCAAATTTCCAACTGCCAAATGCTTTTTGTTACTCCACTTCATGCCTCTTATTTTCTTCAGAGTCATGACCAATCCTGATGGAAAAGTCTGAGATATGTTCAGGATAATATCAAACACTTGTCTCCAGTGTAATCTTCAGTGAGAAACTACTTGAGAGATGGCCTTACATGGGCATCTGATAAATTAACCCCCACCCTGGACTGGAATTTCTTTCTGGCACAGGGATTCCAGAAGGCCGTAAGAAAAAAGATATTTAACATATCCCAGATTGTCCCAGGGATGTCATCGCCCACCCTTCCTCACACTGCTCTCTCCATTTCTTAGGTCTGTTCTCCCTCTGCAAGCACTGTTATTTTCTTTTTGGATTTTTTTTTTTTAATATACTTTTACATGCAGGAAAGAAACATCTTGTCTACTTCATTTTTCAGTCTTTCACTGCTCTCATTTCCCTACATGTCTGTGTTATTTAAACTCTGTTGAAAACTACACTAATACACTAAAACAATACACTAATATTGACCAGTAGTAACACTACTGCTGTGTGTTTCATGCTCACAAAGCACATGTACTCTATTTCAGAAAATGGTTGTTGCCCACCAAGACCTGTTCTCTCAGGTACAAACCAGGACAGAGAAGTATCACAGCACAGCAAGAAGCTTTATAAGTTGTGCAAATTAACAGTAAGAGCTGAAGATACAAAGCACTATGGCTTTAGAGAGACTGGCTGCTCCTGAGTATTCTGGTTTAGGTACTTCCCTGTTTAATTCAATGAGAAAAGCAGGACTGCAGTGAACACAACGGCAGCAAGTGAAGCAAGTGAAGTGGAAGCTATGAGCTGTGACTGAGCTGATAACACCACTAGAGTTCACTGCAAGAAAGGAAAAGAATGCAAGCTCCATGTGCAGCAGGATGGCAGATTCTTTCTGTTCTTACAGTAAACCCAGACACCCAAATGTAAGAATTGCCAGCAGTGTTAAAAACGAACATTTGGTCACTATCACTCAAAAAACTCCTGTACTGGAAATTCTGACATTTTCCATAGCCTTTCAACATGCAAAGCTGCATGAGAAGTGCAGTGTAGTGAGTTAAGCCAAGCACACTAATGTCTCTTTACCTTGGAAGTTTATCTAGCAGAGTCTTCAGTTCATCACATATGAGTTTCACTAGGCCACTCTTTATGTTTCTGTACGAAACATCAATCATGAAGATAAAAGCCGGTGGATTAGGAGGCTTCTTGTCCTACACAGAAAAAAAAAAACAACATCCACAGGGAAAATTAGATCGTGTCCTGTTATGAGAAAAAAATTTAGAGGTGGTACCATAAGGCAATACAAATACAGTGTTTAGCTGTTTGAATAAAATGCTGTGAACTGTAAATAGTAACTACTGCAGAGACCTGACATGTATTGGGTAAAGTCCAGCCCTGGAATAAAACATTATCACTGGAAAACAGCATTCTAGTGGAATAAAATATCTAAAGGGTAACAGTTCATTAGATAAGATGAAGAACAAACTTTTCTGCTGCAATACAAATGTTGAAATGAATTTGCATTTTGGCTTTTTTCTGTACCCCTGCTTTCCTTTGGGAGTATCTCTTACCCACTGTGTAAGTGGCACAAAATCGTGTATACATTGCTGACACAAGTTTCTGTAAGTAACTTAACAAGAGATGTACCTAGTAAGTTAATACAAAATGATCAGAGCAAGAGTAAACATCACCTTCCTAAAATGAGTTTTCTTAATTCCTATTAAATGAGTAGTAGTCATTATTTGGTGTCAAATTCAGGACAGCTTTCTCATTAGAGTTTCACTTCCTTTGTATAGTTCTGACCTCTTAAACAAATTACACTTGTTAAACTAAACCCTAGAAAAATTCCAGTTAAGAAAAATTAATCTAACCTTTTAGTTATGACTTATCCTTAGTCCCTGGCAAACTTTAAACTAAACTGAACATTATACCCTTGATCTCCCAATAATGTCTCATCTGACTCATGCAAATCAGGATTAATTCCAGCAAACTAAAACCAACCAGGCAGTATTTTTCAAAGCTGTTCTGTTTACTGCACTTGGATTCTTGTTTTAAGAAACTACACCAAAAACTGCTTCTAAACTCCTGTATCAGATCAGCATTAAGAAAGAATCTCCGCCTAAGTTCTGACAAATATATGGCAGAAACAAGGACTTGTGCTCTCACCACATCCGCTTAGCAGGAGTGCAATAATGCAAACCAGCTGGGATTTGTTAACATTTTTTGTAGCTGTTCATCCTTGTCATTCAATAAGCACAAAAGGAAATGACTTCTCAGTTCTTTCTGGTCTTGAACTGGATTTATAAAAAGAAGGGAACCTCTACAACTTGGAGCCAAATGAAAAGTGAATTACAAAATAATGCTACCTTTAATGACTTAGCATTTCCAGAGCAGAGTGTTATTTTGTAAAAGATTTCTTTTTTGTAACATTACAGTAAGTCTGAGGATGAATCTTTGTAGCAAACAGGCAAACCAGACTGGATGACTGGTCAAGGAAACTCCCTCATTTAAGTGGCAGAAGTTGAGGCTTCAGAGTTTGATGGAGCTTCACTGGATGTACACTGAGTGTCCCACATTGTATTTCTGCAACATCTCATCACAATCTCTCCTGCTTTGGGGTTTAACCCACGTTTCAGTCAAATCTTACAGGTTATCTCAGAGACCTCACTGGATTTTGGAGCAGTGCTCTAGTGAGCAAGCAGAACCAAACCTTTTCATTTTCCTCATACCAGCAATAATTTTGATGGTCTGAAGGAAGATACTGGTAGGTACTTCAAGATTTTGTAGGACCCAGTTGCTTTTTCTAACCTTATCATGGCCTCAGCTCCACTGAAAGGAAGAAAATTCTGCCTGATGCCAGCAAGAACAGAAAAATACATCCCTACTGCAGTCAGATGAAGTCACACTTGCAGTTTTGTAAAATGAGCTGAACTTTGAAGATTAAGTAATTTATGCTTTCAGAAGTATCAAATACAGTTCTGTAATAAAACCAACTACAAATATTTAGAGTAACATGAGTGGGCTCTGGATTGAGTTCTTCAATGAGTTGATATTAGAAGAGAGAACCAATTCCACTGTAACTTATTGGTCGGAATACTAAGAAGACTCTTGCCAGAAACAGATAACAAGGTCAAATTCCCTCGCTGAGGTTTTGGGTACTGGGAAGGCAATTTAAGCATGTGTCTGTCTTCCAAATGAGTAGAAGACACATCTAAAATGCTACAAGACACCAGAATTTCAAAGAAATCCCCTGACCATGCAACATGCTGGGTAGGACCAAACACATGTCTCACTTAGACTGGTGATCCATGAATCTGGTTGTACATACTTGTATCACGTTCCACAGCCCAAAAGAACAAAAACATTGTACTCTCCACACCTATCCATATTTCCTAAAATGTTCCTGGAAACTGATATGCAGCTTACAAGTGCATTTACTCTGAGGAGCTTGTTTGTCTTGCCGTAACGCTGTGCATTGGTTTGCACACCAGCAATACTCACTCGGCAATAATCCGAGGTAGCCACGTACTCGTAAGATCCCAGGGACAGCTCAGGCTTCTCATAGTGGTCTATCCGTCGGCCCATGTGGTCCAGGTGTTGAAAGAAGAACTGGGGGACTACAAGCCGACACAAGAACAGCAAAAATCATTTATCATTGGGGAAACAGAGAAATAACACAAGAAATTCTTTCAGCAGATGCAATATACTCCAAAGCACTAAGAAATCGAGTGGGTTCGTACCAACGATTTATGCAGAGTCACTCTTACGGTTCCTCAATGAATACATATTCAGAATGTTTATTTTTCACATATTTGCCTGTAAAAATGCATGTGTGTGTGAGTGGGGAGAATATCAACCTAGTTTCTTAGCCATTTTTAGTCCTTATCAAAGGTTTTTTTTTTCCCAAGTGCTTTCTGACTAAGATACTGTAGTAATAGCAGGATGATTTAAAATGATGTTGCAACTTAAATGTCTTTTTTCAAGTGTTCCCAGTGCATCTAAATTTCCCTTTATGTGAGTTGAAATTGTTAACAAACGATGAAATTTATTATCTGCTATGCCTGCACAAACATTAGAGCTCCAGGCAGCAAAGCAGTTGGACCCAGTATGACAAGGTTCACGTTTCAGAGTTGAAAAGATGACTGTATTAGGGAAAGCACCATACCCCTGTGATCCAGCTGAGGAAATCCAGCTTGATACAAATGTCTAGAAAGGCTAGTTCTGGCAAAGATTTGGGATTTCGCCAAGAGCACAAGAACAGTTATGAGTCACATGCAGCACACTTGAACAAATATGGCATGGTATCTTCTGTGAAAACCAACACTTGTCACAGTAAGATTAATAGCTTATTTAACCATTGCACCCACAGTCATGCACAGGATGAAGCTAACATGGGTCTAAGTATTTGCTTCTTGCTGTAAATTTTCATTTCTTAAAGAAATTAATGTTTTATTTCAGCACAAAATTAATAACAAGAAGTTCTGTATCCTATGTTGCAAAAAAAATTTAAAATAAAGTTTTGATCATACCAGAATGGACTTATGAGAGAGCATTATTTTTTGTATATTTATTTTTAAACTGTACTGAGCAAATGTTTCCCTCTGCTATTCCTGGGAATTGATTTTTTTTTCATTTGTGAAATAAGCCTAGTTACTACATCTCCCTAAGCTATTTTTTATTAAACCAGCGAGTCAAGAAAATAATTTTAGGAATAGCTTCTTTTTAATCTTATGGAATTGATATGAATCCCAGATTAGAGAAACAACACTCACCATCATTTATACAGTTACAAAATCCACACTGGTACCTCCTGCCACCTTCAATGAACTGCATGAAGGGACACATGTAAGCTTTGCAGCGGTTGCACCGGATGGGGCCGGTCTCCCCATGGTTTACAAGATAAAGAGGTGTCTGTAGAGAGAGAGCAATGTCAACATGAAACCAAGGAGAGCTACAAAGAGTTAATTCAGATTTAACTCGTTAGAGACCACCTAATTAAGAGATCATTTATTGTTCAGCACTCTCACAAAAACTGTAGAGCCCTAAAGATCCCCTCAGGGGCTAAATTCACAAGTTCATGGGCTGTATTCTGATGTTTATCAGGAAAAGAATAAGGATTCTGACCAAAACCCCACAATGTTTTGCAAGCATTGGAAGTTTAGGGCTCCGGGCTGATTCTCTCCAGCAGAGGGTAGTTTTTACAGCTCACTAAGAAAAATCTGCTGGAGTCAGGTCTTTTGGCTTCTCTGCCAGATAGAGCTTTTCCTGAAGAAATCTACTGCTGCTTGGCAATTCCAAAAGGGTATTTGCTGACAAAGCCCTTAATATTTTGTCCTAAATGCTGCCTCCCGTGCTGCCTTGTTACATGCTACACTCCAGTTTAAATGATGTCAGGGTCACCAGCCAGAGGGTGAGATTTAGGAGAAATACTAATATTTATTGAAGGAAAGTACATGCAGCAAACAAGTACAGTACCTCAAGCACTTGTCAGTTTAATTACACTGACCACGCTTGCTTACAGCCCCTGCCAAAACCCACAGCTAAGGGAAGACATTTTCCAGATGCCTCTTTCCATAAAACTGCAGCAATTGAAAGATTCCTGTGATTATTCTTAGCGTTAGAAAAGTCATACTTGAAACCACGACAGAAATGGAAGTTTGCTCAATTATTTGTGAAACACTAATTCTTATTTTTTTTTTTTTTCTTACTCCCTTCATCCCCAACTAAAAATCTCAAGAAGTAGGAATAAAAAAATGTCCAGAGTTTGGACACAGCAGATCCCTACAAGAAGAAAAATGCTGGCAATGCCTTTCAATGCTAACACATCACACCAGCACATTCTTTTTTTTTTATAATTATTCTCTTCTTAAGGAATGGGTGTATTTAATCTACTATATTTCTACATACAAGTAGATTTTTACTTCATGGGTTTAAAGTGCTCCCTCCTGCTTCACTGAGATATTCTTTTACTTTGTGTTCTTTCCTTTACGCAAATTGAGTTTAACCCAAATTAACCAATAATGCCAGCTGGCAAATATCAGGGTCATTTTTCAGACATGAAAGCCTTGGCCATGAAGCTTGCTCATCAGCCACAATGGCTTAACAAGGTTTAAAAGTTCTGGGTTTTGTTCATTACTTGGCAATTTTCTGATTATCATTCTGCTGTATTAGTTTAATGAGACCTGGACCTGGTTTGCAGTTAATATTATCATAACATCTGACCTCCTAGGGGATAAAAAACAAGACTAAACCAATTCCTGATGCATTTATACACATTGATACAGTAACTCTCAACCTTGCTTTGATACATTTAACATTCAAGAAAAAATATTCCACAAAATGTTCACATTTTGATATATCAAAATTAAGACTTTTACATAAAAGACATAAACAAGAACAATTAAAAAATAAAAGCCATGAAGTTCAGACCAAGTATTTACATTCTTACACACATGTAATAAATTACCTTCTTGAAGACAAAAAAATTAAGGGGGAAAATAAATAAACCCATGAAATAAGCCAACCAAAAATGTCTGCGACAGAATTAAGGACTCTGCCTAACAAAGAAAAATTTTGAAAGCAGTCCCAGTTGTCTCCTTACAGATTTATTAACTGGAATTTTTAGAAAATAAATGGAATTTACATTCTAGTGTTTTCTTTAACACTTGAAAACATTACACCAATAATTAACACATTTAAAGAAAAATCTATCTGCTTGATAACTTCAAAATAAGAACTCAAACCAAGCATCAAAAACCCACGTCTTGATGTGAACAACACAGCTTTGAAAGAAGCTTCATCTCCAAAAAGCTGCAATCCTTCAGTGCATCGCACTGTAGAACCAGACATCCCACCACCCCACCAAGAGAAAGGAATTTCTATCTCTGTGTGTGAACTGCTATTGCACTTCCAAACATCAAAGTAATTTTTGTCAGGGTTAAATAACGTTTTAAAAGAAGTAGATTTCTGTGGCAATGTACAAATGTAAATAAAACTGCATGTAAAAAATTTTGAGTTTAAATTAAGGACACATAAAAGCAGAAGAGTAAAAAAAAAAAAAAAAAAAAGTGATACTGAATGGGAAAGTCTTGTTTGGTGTGCTCTACTCTCTGTAGATGTCACTGTACACCAAAAGAAAAAGCAGAGAGATCTCTTTATGCTCCCATCGAAATCAGTGGCAAACTCTCATAGCAGCAGAGAATGGGGTAAAATTAAGAAAGAGTTTTTTAATCTTGGGGGTTTGGGTTTTTTTTAAGTAAATGCAATACTCCTGTTTCTTTTGCCTTTCCACTCACAAAGTATCAACAGTTTCTTTCTCTCTAGTCTCAGAAAGAATCAGTTTTGCTGGGAGGAACAACATTGTAATTTTAGGTTAAAGCAAAGGAGGACTGGGCGGGAGATGGAAAATGCTGCAAGGGATCCGCACAAACTTTAATTTCTCTGGAACCCTGAGGCCCCACTCAAGTGCAAGCCCTGAGAGTTGATCTGATAAACCATAACTTAACACCAAATATAGCTGCAGTAAGAGGAGTTTTATTTTGGAAATATTTCAGCAAGACCATCTCTCAGGAGTCAGAAAAGTATCACAAAGCAACATACAGACATTGGTGGCATAGCTCCAAGATAAAACACATCCATAAAAATTTCCAAAGGGACTGTAACCTGCACTTTAAAGTCTGAGAAAGCTGAATTTCTATTGCTTGCTATAAAAATGTAGTCCTGACACGCTCCTGAGGGTGATGCCTGCAAGCTATCACCATATTCATATTGCAGGATCTGGACCACAGCTGCAAATTTTAAGTGTAGGAGTAAGGACTGTGCTAAAGCTCCAGATCATCATGGTACATCTCTGGGAAAACATTGTAAAGAGAGAAATCCTAAGTGAGAGATCCTCTGGAAAACAAGAGAGGCACATAGAGATAGTGAAGAAAATGAGCCATCTCTCAGACAACAAAATAAACAGATCAGTGTCTGCATCACAACCTTACAGTGTAAGCAGTGCTCCTAGAGTTGTTACTAACAGTTACATTGATGCAAATCTAGTCACTAAAAGATTCCTATGAGAATTTCAAGATATGCCACACAACATAACTTTCTAATGAACAAAGGGGAAGCCTTTGTCCAAGCGTGGCACCGCTGCCCCAGGAAAATGTTGTATTTAATTAGTACAGTAAAAAGATGACAAAAAACTCCACTGGATAATCAAAGAGAATTCTGAAATATAACACTGGTGTTTTTGGAAAAAAAAACTAGGTCATGAAGCAAAGTGTCTCTGTTTCCTAGCACTGCTGAAGGGGTTTGTTTTTTTTTATTCTATCATCATAGATTGCTTTTGAGAAAGATTAACCAGTCTACAAATAATCCCTTGGTTTTGAGTTGCTTTACTGAGTCACATTAAAACGTCAAGAAAGCATTTCCCTTTGTGATGTTCCCACTGTCTTTTATCAGAAGCTATTCCCTCTGAAGGCAGGAGTTATTTTGCCTACTCTTGGTTTTCAGATGTTGAACATGCTCAGCTTCCTCTGCTGATGACTCAAGCCAATTTGGACTATCTCCTCCACAAGGTTCACAGCAGGTTTAGCTGTTTTCCATACCACACTTCTTTTCTATTGATTTCACAGAAAGGCTCTAACATCACCCACATGATGCAGGGTCTCCTGGCCCTAGCCTGGTTTTCACAGACCACATAAAAATGCCAAAAACATGTTCAAACCTCCTTGCTCAAAGCCCCTCCAGACCCAGGCTGCACACTCCTCTGCATACACAGCACTGCAAAACACACCATGGCATGGGAGCTGAATTTCAAGGGGACATGTGGGATATGATCCAGTGTGTAGGAAAAAAACCAGAAAACTATTTATCAGCTTCTGTGTATCATACCTCAGCCTATCCCTGAAATCCTTACTCAGCATTCCCTTTTTAAAGGTAATATTGTAATTAACTGAACAGAGTTGGAAGCGTCAAGAGCGTAAATACAGACTACACTCTATTCAACATGAGGATTCACAGAAGTTCGAGGATGGGGAAAATACATGTAATAATGATAAAAAAAATGTAATGATGTAATGTAATGATGTAAGAAAAATACCAAAATTAATTAGCTTACTTCTTTAGAGCTTCTGTATCATACAGGTGAGAGAAGGAAAGGAAAAAAAAGGGAAAAAGTTCATTATCCATGCTCGAGAGAGGCACCCCCAGTTTTGCTGCTCATGATCCCAGGGTGGGAGTGCCAAGTGTTAAGAGGGCAGTGCAATGCAGCACCTCTCAGCTTTGCAGTGCTGACTGCTCTGCGGATGCAGGCTGTATCTCCAGGGAAGGCCAGCAGCCAGGATTAAGTGATGATAGAAGCAGGAGCGTGAAATTGGCTAATCGAGAAATGGTGCTGCACAACACACTTCCACAATGTTAGCACTTGAAACCCATCAGGTCTCAGACCAGACCTGCCTCAGCCCAGTCCACACAACCCAGCAGGAGTGGGAGCTGCTGCAGAGGCACAAACCCAAGGGAAGAACAAGGGCCAGACAAGACTGCCCTAGGACAGCACTGCTCCTGCTGTTAGCACCCCTGAGGGTGATAAGCACATGCCAGGGCTGAGGTTCAGGGCTGTACCAATCCACAGCTCCACTTCCCACTCCATCAGTATCACAGGTGGAGCAGCACTGCAGTCCTTGTCTGAGACTCTTAGGCAAGACTGTTACACTAGCTGTAAAACCACAGAAAAGTAAATCAGGAAAGGTTCAAAAAGTTCTCTACAGAAATGGTAAGTAGTAATTAAAAGGGATTAGATTTACTGGTCATAAGACTTTCATACTAAAATTGGAGTTGGATTTCCAGCGATATGATCTCTCTCTGGCTTACTTTACAAAACCAAACGGAACTCTTAAAGACACCTCACATTGAGGTATGACTTCTGTTTTTCTGCAAATCACTGCAGGGGAGTTCTAAAGGATCTTCAAAATATCAGACTGAAGCTGGGCATTGAATACTGATTTCTAGACAGGCCCAGTCTCTTACTGTATGGTGCTGTATGATTTATCAAGGTAAGTTCATCCTTTCAGGTTTTAAGATAGCTAAATAAGTGATGAACCCAACACCAGCTTAAAACACAGGCACAGCCTGTAAAATACAAAGATAATGGATTACTTGGACATCAATTCTGTTTTAAAAAGTCCAAGACCGTTTAATGCAAACAAAGCTGTGTCCATTTCTATATCCTTAGGAGAGGCAATAAAGCAACACTCCAAAGTGCTCATGGAACATGCAGCTCTAGGTTTAGAGAACAACTATTTCAGTTTATACATGAATCTAAATGTGCTATAGTGACCTCTGAAGCAACACTTACCTAGATGAAATTCTGTACCAGAACAATGTTATTCACATCCTCACAGCAACAAACAAAAGCCAAACCCCACGTTGGATTTCAGATCCATTTTGGTCTGCTGGACTATCAGTAACTTTAGGGACCAATTAGACGTTGGGAATTTTTCCTTTTTATACACACACATATATAGGTGGACAGGCAGATGTGTGTCCACATACATAATGTATTTTATTAGCATAAGAGAGAAAAGCAATTGCTGATCATGCATGAAAATCCAACGAGTGGAAGGTTTCCCTCCTCAAAACCTCAGAGCTGTTTCTCTTTTGTTAGATGGCATGACTCTGACTTTTTAAATTGACTACTCATGTTTGCATTCCTGAGAACTTTCACAACAGGAACCATTGGGTTCCTACTTTTGCACAGACAAATATATCAAAGAAAGAAACTTTAATTAGAAAAAAAAGCATAGAAATGTTTATGAGTATTTTAATTAGAGATGGAAAGAATCATTCTGCTTATGTGCAGCCTTTCCTGGACAATATTTATTAGTGAACATACCTCCAAGGCTAATTAATTTGAAATCACTAAGAACTGGGCATAGTTAAAGCATCATGCTGCATTCCCAAGCCAGCTAGAGCTAGCCAATTGCCACAGGAGAACTAAGAAAGTACAAGGAGAATTTTTGCTATGTGAACAAAAAGCAGCACTGAACAGCTTCACCTCTGTAGCAAGGACATTCAGGATGAGTTTCATGCCCTTTATAAAAGTCAAGTCCTTTCTAGGACGGTAGTTTTGAAGGTCAATAGTAAAACTAACTGTTACTTCACAAATACCACATCAGGTCACAATGTTCCCAATCTGAGTCTCTCTTTCATGAATACTTTTGCTACTACAATAGCTGGGATGCTCCAAGCAGACCCCAGAACCTTCAAACATTAATAATATTTGTATGTGACTTACAACCACCCTCCTCTCTTTTATTAGCACAGCTGAATGTCACAGCTGTGTGGAACTGAGATATGGCAGTGTGCTGCTTTGGCCTGGGGTACAGTTAGTTTTCCTCACAGTGCCTGGAATGGGGCTGTGTTTTGGATATGTGCTGAGCACAAGGATGATAACATAGACATGTTTCTGTCCTTGCTGAGCAGGGCTCACTCAGGGCCAAGGCCCTTCCAGCCTTCCACACTGGGAGGAGACTGAGGAGCTGACCCCAGCTGAGCACAGGGATACCCCAGACCTACGGCCTTGTGGTCAGTATGTAAAATGGGGCGAAGAACAAGGAATGGGGACACTTGCAGTGATGATGTTTGTCTTCCCAAGGTACCATTACTGTGCTGGGGCCCTGCTCTCCTGGGAATGGCTGAACACCTGGGTGCCCATGGGAAGTGTGAACTAATTCCTTGATTTGATTTACTGGCATGTGTGGCTTTTGCTTTCCCTATTAATCTTTGTCTCAAGGCATGAGTGTTCCAGCTTTTTCCCTTCCCATTCTCTCCCTGATCCCACTGGTGGGGAGTGAACTGCCTGGGCTTAGACCATGACATGAGGAAAGCAATCCTGTGAAGGACACAGACCTCCTCTGCTGAGGAGATGATCTGTGTCTCTACTTAGCACACACACAGCTTCCACGTAATAACACACTTCACATGGTGGCATCCAAAATACAACATTGCATAATATGTATAGATAAATAAAATATGCAAGAAGAACTCCAGTTTAAAAAGCAAAATGCAAACCTGTGCTCTGGAACTTACTCAACACCAGTGTGTTCTGACTCTGAAATTTTCAAGTGACAGACCAATAGCCCAAGTGATTTTTAACTTGAGTGTCATTTTTTTAGCTAAACAAATTATCAGTATTACTGGCCAGTCAATTAAACAAATTTAACTATTACTTTTTATTTCCCTTTTATATGTGCTCTTGCTTACATTAAATTTTTCTTCTGCCATTACAATTCTGAAGGACAGTCACAGTCTCTGACTTAGCAGAAACTAATTACAACATCCTCACAAAGGCTTTTTCTCCGTCTTAGTTTCAAATTTGTATAAAATCAGTCAGGAACTCTGATTACAATGTAAGATTATATAAATGTCATATTTTCAACTCACTGTCTTCATCTCTATCAGAATTACATCCTTACCGTAATAACAGTGGTGCAGGGACCAACATACCAACAGAAGTATTTTAAAATAAAGGGTACATTTTAGGACTACTTTTCAATGTACACTAAAAACAAAACAACAGAAGAAAGTAAATGAGAAAATTTGCTCCAGTTAGAAGCAGCTCTGCTGCAAAAGTCATTGCTAAACCTGCCTCTGAATGCTCATTCTAGTTACAGAGTGCAGTTAAGGCTAACAAAGTTCAGGCTAACAAAAAACTTTCTCCTTGATGATGAAGTTTTGGGAAGCAATCCAATTCCAAATGATTTACTACCAAGTGCAGACTAGCACAGGGCATACTCCATAAAGAAAGCCTCATCTAATACAGGATTTATGCACCTCTAAATTAGGCATTGTGAAACCAAGCTTACAGGCACTGACCTCCAGAGTGGTGTGACACTTTCTGGGTGAAGCACCTGCAGATGCTTGGGAGTTCTGGGCTCTCCACACCGTGAATGGCAGAGTATGGCACCTCAGAGGAGCCTAGCAAAACCCCCAAACATTAACCTGCCACTAATTAGCTAAAAAAAATTAAAATAAAACCGCTTTGACAGAGCAACGAAGATTGCTTTGCTCCAAGCAGACTCAAAACTATGAGCCCAAAGTCTTAGTTCTCTCCTAAATGTGAGCACCAACAAGGATGCACTGGAAATGGTTTTATTTTAAAGCCTGGAAAATGTATGTTTAGGCTCACACCAGCACACTATACAGCGACATGTATTAACGAACATCACATATACAGGGCTTCTACTCCCACTACATTTTAAAACAAACACAGCAACTCAAAGATGTTGACAAAATCGTTCCCTGCTAGATCTTGGACATCCAGACACAAGAACACAAAATAATCCATACAGACAGCAGGATAGAAGTGTAAACAGCAGCTCTTCCAGAACCTGTTCTTCAACAATTTCCTTAAAAGCATTTAAGATAATGCTAGCATTATGGACAATTTTACTGTCCAACTCTGCTCTTGTGGAGGGATGTCATGAGAGAGAGATGTCCTGATTTCTGTCAAGTCAGCCACCATGCAGATAAGCATGACCTAGTTGATATAATGTAACCCTTTTGAGGGAAGGACCCTTCAACAGAATCCCTTGTTAAAAGCTCTTAAATTCGCCAAGCTTTATGCAGTAATAGCCTCCTGTGAAAAAGTAACCAAATAAAAGACAGAAATGAAAGGGTAAAACCCAAATGATGGCTTTTTACAGTGGCTAGGTATTATTAGCAAGCACCTCTCTTCTTCATAGCCAGCTTATTAATGCATTCCTAATACAAAGGAGCCCTCAGCTGGATGTTCAGTTGGAATAATTTCATCTTGCAGACTAAACATTCTTCATTCTCCTCAAATCAAAGCTCTGCACAAGCACAGAAGTGCTAATGAATGTGTGTGTCTATCAAAACATCAGCTTCAAACTACAGCCACAGCCTGCCTGCCCTGCTCACTAGCTGTAAATCAGGGACAACAGAACCTGGGTCCCACGGAGTCCAAAGTAGATTGGAGGAGCATGAGGACTTCCCTAAAACAAAAACTCCACTGGCAACATTGGATCATGTTTTTAGTTATCCACCTCACTTGATTTTTAGCTGCTGCCAACCTTATAACCCCAGCTAGGAACCTGTACTCTCATCCCTGTAAAAATCACAGCTTTCCAAACAGCTCAGCCACACTGGGCCTCATCAAATTTCACTATTCTGAAAAGGTAAAATGGCTTTTAGCTCATGAACACCAGCATTTCTGAGAAGCAATTCCATTCTCTTAACTAGTTAATGAACTGAGGAGAAAATGGAAGCAAAATATTAGATTCCTACCAATAGATATCTCTAAAAGCCAATAAATTTAAATAAATAGGAAAGAACACGGTAGAGAACAATGACACAAAACTACTAAGGAGCAAAGAAGGCAGCAATTTAGATATTTAAATATATAAAGATATAGATGACTACTAGAATTGTTTATATTGGATTTTACAACATGAAATACTCTTTTAACTAACTTTAACTTTTGATAGCAAGTAGCATTAATGCTAAATCAAGATCACATGGTTTATTTAGGCTCTGGAAACATGAATCCATCTCCAAAACAAATTCATGTAGGGCTTGGTCTAGCATGATAACTGTGAGAGCTCGTTTATTTTTATAGACTGTTGCTAAAGCACTGGTGGACTAAAAATAAGTTCTGTCAAACAATGATACCGTACTCTCCATCTATAACAAACAAATACTTTCCATAGATCATCCAAATCAGGAGCGTGAAAATGAACTGTTATGTTTGAGAAATAATAAATATGGACCTGGAAAGATAAAACTGTGAAATTTGTAGTGCATTTAAGACATTGGCAGAGGAGGGAAGGCATGAATGTTTTAACAGCTTTTGTTTCCAATGATAAGCAGTGCACAGGCAAAGTTCACTGGTTTATGATTTTCTAGATTGGCTGCAGGTTTTTTGTAGCAACCTCTAAAAGACTGTGCGCCCTCCACGGATTTTCCCCCACTAACTTGTAGCTTGAGGGCTTTTCTGACTAAATCCCTTTCACTTGCCCTTCTGAGTCTCAGTGCCTGCAAGCCAAGTGCTGCTACCTCACCTTCCCTGGGGTATCAAACACAACCCTAAAACCATCTTCACCCACTGGTTTCCACCTACGCATTAAATTTGCTCCCATGTGTAATTTAACATTTCTGAAGTAAAGCCTCATTTGTGACCTTCTCCTCAGTGTGACCAGCTACTATCTCAATTTTAATTATGGCTTCTCTACAACACTTTCATTGTGCAGCTCTACCAGGTTACATTTTTCATTTTTTTCTTTCTCACTGCAGGGGCAAACTCTGTTTGGGGGTTCACTTGAAACACATTCCACTCATCCAAAGACATGCATGAGATCCTTTCATTTACCATCCTTATCTACCAATGTTATGATTTCAATTTCTGTTCTTATTTTCTCCTACAGAGATAATTCATATCCTATTGTTTACTAGAAATGGAGATATCTGGTGTAAACCTCTTCAAAAGACACCCCTGTTCAATTTTTTGACAATTTTTTGTTCCTGACAACTTCTTCTCAGATGTTAGCTAAAATAAATTTTAAAAAAAATTAAACCTGACTTTGCCTGTTAATATTCCCACTTCACTTTTGGAGGCAGGACAACAGCCCCCTCCGTGTAGACATTCCACTTGGCCAAAAAGAACCCACAGTGAATAATGAACTTAAATCTGCCTTTCAGACTTTCTGAAATCCCAAATTACCTTTTCCCCTTTGGAAAACTTTCCAGCTGAAAGTATGAGAACACTGTGAACTCACCAGATCTAAACCTTATAGTTGAAAGCTCCCAGAATCTTTTATCTCCATCTCTTCTTGTATCCTCAGTCAAAGGAAGCAAATACCCAGAACTCAATTTCCAGTTGAGTTACTGCCCCCATGAAGGCAAATGAAAGTTTATTTTCTAAAAAAAAATAAATCCATTACATTTCCAATTCATCCACCCACAGGGTGACTGTGTTCAATTAAGAAAGAGAGTAAAGTCTCTACAACTGGGCTCTCCCTTTCTATACATACCTAATTCTGCCACTGCTGGAAGATTTAGCTATTTCTCTTCTTTCTTAACTAATTTTTTCTGCAGTTATTATGGATAACATGCTGTTTATCAAGAAATAAAGAAATTAGACAGATTTTCACTTTAATAACCCAATAGCAGGTGATGAGCATCACCTGTAGACACTGTTAAAAGGCACTGTCTCTAAAATAGAGTGAAACAAAACTTGCTGTGCCTTGCAGTCACCACTTTCAGGCAGAACATACCATACTAGGAAGTTCAGAAACACATATAAGCCCCTGAATGTATTTTACCTCTATAAAAAGCCCAGTTCTTTCAAATTAAGTGGCTTTTCAAAATTAAAGGAGTTATAAATCCCATATGGAAGACCATTTTTATTAGGAAATCTTAAGAGTACGATCTTATTTTGGCAGCAGCAGTGAAGACAAAGGGCACAGGCAAGCCATGGAAAAACTGCCTCAGCTAAGACTGCCCAGCTCTTCCCACTCTAACACTATCTCCTTAGTTCTTACAATTTTACCAAGCTATAATTGTTCTGACTAAAATTTTCCACGCTGGGCTTTTGCCAATTTTGAAAAGTCATTTTTCAGGCTTCTCCAAAAGACAGGCTAGAGAAAAACACATTGCTCTTTACAGATTAATGAGCCCCACTGACCTTTCCAACAGCTCAAGAGTGCAAACACTTCACAACGGGTGGGTCACCAAGAACATCTTCTTGCCAACCCCAGGAAAACCCCCCTGAACTTGGCCGAACCCAAATGTTTGGACATACTGCAAATTTATGTAGAAGAGATTTAGATTTTAGCAACTCATTGATCACCCTGTCCAAACACAATGCTAGAGACAAGGAAGCCATGTGTGGGAAACATAAAGGACTAGAGGCAGACTCTGAGTGCAAGATGCACAGATAAAGAGCCAAAATGCCAAGTGCATTTTGGAAGTGCCACCTGGGCACAGAAACTGGGATCAAGGGTGGTAAAGAGCAAAGGTTGGCTGATAAAGTGAAGGGGTGGAGAAGCAACAGCAGGAGTTTCACCCAGGAGAAAATGCAGGGGGGCAACAAGCCAAGTGTGCACACTTCCCTCAAGAACTGGAATGAAACCCAAAGTTGCTGTCTAGCAGACAAATGGTGAGACTTTGTATCTGCAGAGCCATCAGCAATACATACTGTTTCCCTATGGACCACAGAGAAGATAACTACAATCTACTCTGCTAAAATAATACTCTCATTTCAAACTACAGAGGTCTGCTGGGTTGGAAGTTATCCATCCTGATAAAGAGCAACATCTGCTTTTTTCCAACATATATTTAAAAAAAAAAATACTAAGAATTTATAAGCAATAAAACAAAGTTCAAGAAAAATCAGACTGCAAAACCAAGCACTGAATGTCTTAGCAATTTTAATTAGGCTTTCCTCTGTGGGCAGTTTATGAGGAGTTTTTGAAGACACAATCACATACTACAACTTTGATGAAATCCCTGCTTCTTTCCCATGACACAGCACTCTGGAGTAAATCAATGTAGGACATGAAAAGGAAATGCATTCTGCAGACCTCGCAGAATTTAGAAGCTGAAGAATTTAGAAGCAATGGAGGACACAGCAGATGAAGACCAAGCAAGATAATCCCTCAGATGATATAGCTAAATGCTGCACTTGAAAAAATGGATTTATCCCTGCCACTGATACAATCCTCTGGGGGTGCCAGGAAACCTGGGTAATTGTTTTAAGAGCAGAGAATACTGCAAAAAAATCTGCAGAAGAACTAGGGATATGTTTTGAATACGGAGGGTCACTAGAGATGGTTATGTCAGCAAAGGTTAGCACCTTCAAATGACAGTCAAAAATGGTTGGTTACATTTGTCTTCTTTCTGTGACTCAGCTCATCCATGTAGAAAACCCAATTATCGTCTTGGTCTGTTGTGCAATTAAATTATTTTGTAAAGACCTCAGTGGAAGAATGTCTTTCTTCAAATCTAATTCTCCACATATTAAAATTAACTTCATACAGTTTGTGGTCATCCTCTTTTAATGCTTTTGCCTAAAACTACAGAGATCCAGCAGAGTAAGCAACTGACAAAGCTGGCATAAACTAGAGGCACTTGGGAAAACACCAGAAATCCAGGGGAGTCATCACTCCTGTACCTTTTCCAAATGACAACTTTTGTCCTTTGAAGTTACACCATGACCCAAGCACACCTCAGTCTTCAGCCCAAGATAAAACACCATCCCTGCCAACCCAATCACAGAAGAACAAGTCTGCAGTAACTAGGAGCCGGAAGCCCAGAGGAGCGATACTCAGAACGCCCTACCTCGTTTGGTGGAACAGCAGCAAAGGGCTGGATGACAGCTGCCAGGGGGATGCGGGCCTGCTTGGCCATGTCTGAGGTCACTGGGAAGCAGTAGGTCGTACAGCGGATGTAACGGGGGCTGGCATGGCCTGCAAAATGCAACAGAGCACAATCAAAGTTTGGCAGAAGGAACCTGCCCTCCCCAGCACAGAGCAGAAAAATCACAACAACGCAAAGCAACAAGTGCCGCACTAAATACGTGCTTGCTTTTCCTCCCATGCAGGCTTCTGCCCATCTTTCCCTTTATATTCCAGCCCACTGCCCCTCCCTCTGGTTAAATCTTTTCTCCCTGAGTTTAAAGCAGAGATTCAAACGTAACAAGAATAAGCCAACAATTACTTGCAAGAAGAATCTCCGTAGAGATTACTTTGAAACAGCCCAGATCTAGGATCCTGGAAGAAAATATGGACGATATCCCAGTGGACACATCAACATTGTACATAAAGGAAAGAGGCAGACTGATCCCTACTGTTAAGACTGCTCTAATGAGCTAGCTCTGATTCAGAAAACATTCTTTACCTTAACATCACCATGCTCACCTGTATTGCAAAATACAGGGTGCAGAAGTCACCACCACATCTCCAAGAGGATACTCAGCTCAGGTCCCTCCAAGAGAAATTACTGAGTGCTGCAGACAAGAGCACTGAAAGGAGTTCAGGAATCAACTTCCTGATGCTCTCCTTGTAACCAACAAACTGCAGCTCTGCTCAGTTTCTTGCAAGGAATTTCTTGGATCATCAGAACAGCATTATCCCATTCTCAGACAATGCCAAAAAATCTTGGTGTGTTTTTTTTATACACTTAGTACATTTTATATAGTTTATCTCAGCATTGATAAATTACTGCTGGGCTGAATAATACCATCAGTTTAACCTGTATTAAAATTTTGAGCCTGCTGTCAAGAGCAGCATGTGGAAGACTGTACTTCCAGGCTCCAGGCAGAAGCAAAGGCAGATAAATTTCTCCTTTGGCTAGCATACATCAACTAGACAGCTTGCACACTGCCCTATCACTTGAATAGAAATTAATATCTTAAAAGGTACAGTGCTAGTCTAGTCTTACTGCTTCTTCTAATGTCCATCTTTTAAACTTCCAGAATAACCCAAAAAGGATTTTCAACTTGAAATGTAACACCTTCAAAAATTTTAAGTTAAAAAGGAAAGTTGTCTCAACTACTCATATTCTTTGCAAGGGCAGGAAGAGTAGAGAAGGTGTTAAGCCAAGGTGTAAAAATTCAACTCCCGCTTCCCTCCTCCACCCGTTTCTTTTTCTGTTCAAAGGAAGTTTGCAATTTCCTGTCCAATTTAGAGCAAATACCATCATTTTCAGATGACAAATTCGGGAATTTAGTCTTTGTTTTAATTAATTATATTCAATTTCCCCTAGAAAGACTCCCAAAGCAGTAACAAAGACAGCTACCTTGGTCCTGGATCACACAGTTGGTGGTGACGAGGGGAGGAACCTGTCCTCTTGTGTTTGTGGCGTAGACCTGCCCTCCCCTGGCAGCCTTATCGTTCTCGATTACTTGAATCTGGTGAAGAAGCAAGAACAGTATGAGGAAGCAAAGTCATGCATTCAGCTACCCTCATGAACAGGCTAAGATCTACACTAAGTAAGACTCTGGTTGAAGCCTAGTTTATAACAATTTACAATATAATGTGCATGAAATGTTCATGCAGCTGACTTTGCTGCCCAAATTCCTTTCCCATACACTGCTCCCTGTTACTTCTGCAAGATCCCTCACTCATCAGGTCTGACACTTTCCATGATATAACTATGAACTAAAGTCATACAAAGCTGTATTTTGTTCCACACCAGAAATCAAATCACTGAGAGGATACCATCATTCCTCCTCTTCCCTCAGCAACCTGGTTTAGAGTGCAGCCAAACAGCTGTGGGAGGCAAGGGGAACAAGACAGGGGATTTCTGAAACTGGCTTTGCCACTGCTGCAGGTACCTCATGGAACTTTGTCTTTACACTGCACATGAACTTCTAATAATAGCTAGGGAACTTCAGAAGCCTCTGTTGGAAAGCAAACAGAGAAGAAAAACTAAATTAGTTGCATGGAGTCTACTGATCAATGTCCCAGAGGTATTTCCTAACACACTGAAAACAGTCCGGGGCCTGTACCTTTTTTTATCAATAAAGTTTTTTTGCACCGCAATTTAAATATACAAGACATTCCTCAGAGAGCTTGTTAGATCTTCTGCTTGATTACTTTTCCCTGCCTCCTTGGCTTGTATACTTATAGCTAACTCTGGCATTAGAAGGAAAAAGGTTTCGCTCTAAAAAGGTCCACTGGCTGAAGAAAGCAAAGCACTCTGAGACTCAGCTCTGCAAAGGATCAATGTGCCACGGTATTCTGCAGCTAACTGACCTAAATATATCCTTGTTCTTGGAAATAATTGGTGACAAAGTCCAGATGCGAGTTTTCATAGATGTTGTCAGGGTACATATCAACCTCTAACATATGTATGAGAAATATAAATCAACAATGGCTACAGATAAGAAGTAAATTTATCTGGCAACACTGCTATAATTATATAATGTAAATATAACAACAAAAAGACACACGGTCATACTTATTCCTCATTCTGAATTAGCTTTTTGTCCTTCACAGACATTAACCCAGATCATGTTTCTTTTAAACATTCGTTCTGATCCTCTCTGCAAGGCTTAAACAAACCTTTTAACCTATTTTAACATGGCTCTTGTAGTCAAGGCTGTTTATGCTGTGTGCATAATTGAAACAAGACATCAGCCCATGTTTTCATGCCAGACCTCCTTCTCCCCCTGCCCCTTTTTTTAAATTAGACGAGATCATTTTATCCCTCTAATGTAAAAAGCATTGCACTGAAACATCAGGAATGACTGACTTAGGGGCATTTGTTATTTTTACAGACACTTGATTCAAGGGTTTTTTTACACAATGCTTTCCAGTTAAAAATTGCTTTTAACAAGGCAATTGCAGTTGTTACATTAACACCTAAGGGATTATCAACAAGTGCTTTCCCAAACTTACAGGGGGGTTTGCATCAAATTCACCACTGGGTAAAATAAATCTTTTGTAGAAGGACAAAAGGATACCCTTGCTTTAAGAAGCAAGAGCGTTTCATACTAGACAGTGTGAGGCTTTTGCAAAATGTTTTCCCTGTACACCAAACCTGCCTCAGCAAGAAGTGTAAGATTCCTTCACCCAGACTAGCCTGCTATGCGGTGATGAAAACATTTTTTTAAAAGTAGTTCTAGGTTGAAGAGGCTTCAAGAACTCTGACTCTCTGAGGACCTTCTGACCTGTTCAGATGATTGCCAGAACCTCTCCTAAGTGTGGGCAGCAGAGCACTTTCCCTGTGAGTTTAGCACACTATTGCTTTTTATTTCCATCAGCTGTTTCCAGTAAAGAAGTTAAATGCTGCCTGTGCCTGACCAGCCCTTTCTACTTCATTTCAGAAGTACTACTTCATTTCAGAAAGATGTATGCAACCATAACCTTGTTTTCTCTAGGACCATTCTAAGAACAGACACTGTCCCATCAGTGCATGTTCAACAGCTGAGCTTCTTCAGCCTGCATAAAGCTTAACCATCAGGTATATTCCAGGCTACTGACATCTTTACAAGGCTGGAGCAACTGGAAGGATGGCTCAGACAAATAATTCTAGTTGCCTGAGAAACTCTTGAAATCAAAAGGCAAAGTGGCTTTTGAGAGTTTCTCAGCTTCTCAGCATTGCCAGGACTGCACTTCCAGAGTTCCTGTACCTGTACTGGGTACAAATCCTACTCTGGTATGTTACTAAGTTCAAGCCTTCAAACTTTTCAGAGTGAAAAGGAAAGGCGATAAGCTGCAGTGAACACAAGCAGTTCTTCAGTACTGGTCACTGTCTCACTAATAATCCTGTCAAGAATTCCCAGTGAACTATTCCCTATACAGTATTTGGGACATACTCACGTATGAGTGTCCCATGCTAGATAAAGTTAAAAAGCATCTTCAGTACTCTAACTAATTTCATGCACTAATTGATCCAAAACTGACACCACAGAGTACAAAATTGCAATAATTAGAAACTGCAAGAACTAGAATATATGTTGAGAACCAAGCCATGGAAGTGCCAATGTATGTTATGAAAAACCTCACCAGCTAAAATGAACACAACATTAGCACTGTCATTCCTTTCTCTTAAATGCAGCAGAAAGTTGTATTTATAAAAAACTAGAGCCATGTTACTTACTGGGCTTGGAATAGAATCAGGATCAAGCTTCTTCTGTGGTGGGCCTGCGAGCTGTGCTGGACCGCCAGGAAAAGCACCAGGATACGACAGCTGAGGTGCTGCCATCTGAGGACCATAGTTTGCTGCAGAGTTAAAAATGACAATTCATTTCAAGTATTTAAGTTCCATTATGAATGCTTATCATCAACATCTGCCATGCAATTCTTACTCAGTTAAGTGCAACACCTCCTTCCCCTCTGTTTTCAGCAACTAAAATAAATGGATTTCTGTGGCTCAGTTTGGCTTTAGTTTGTGTTTTTAAAAAGTAAGAACAACACTAGATGTGACAAATTTTGCTCCAAAGTTTTCAGGCTTGTGTCAAGTAGGATGGTTAGTAGAGATTACCGCAGCTCCTCACACCAGGCCATTACATCAGTGAGTCTGAATCTGTTCAATAACATCAGTCAATGCAAACTGATATCATTAGCTGGCTTTTTGTATTCAGTTACAATCCATTATTGCTATAGCAACACATTCTGGAAAGCTGCTTATGACAGTACTACAAGACAGAAAGCAGCCTATACCTTTACAGAGAGTAAGAAAAGCCTCTTCCTGTAGTATCTTGTGCCTTCACCAGTTACTAACCACTAATTCTGTTTCTGATCCAAATTAATCTCCTTTTTCTTGTTACAGTCTCGACAGAGTGCTTAACTTGTGAGCAAAAGCAAAGCCTGTCTCAAGTGTACTGCCTGCCAATGCTCATCTTTTCCTTCTACTGAAAGGGAATTCCTATTCCATTTTTCCCGGTCAGCTGAAGATTGAGCCACGAATGGACACAGCTCCACCTGTGATTATGCCCGCACACTTTGTTTTCAATCACATAACAAACATCCTTCCCTACCTTGCTGAGGATGATATCCAGGCCCTGGAGGCTGTCCCGGAAGGTGTTGCAAGTTAGGATTTGGAGGGACAGGGCCAGGAATTCCACCCTGCCTGGCCACAGGAGGCAATGCTGGCTGAGTACAAAGGCCATTAACACTATTTGCTGGTGGAGGAGGCAGCTGTGGTGCAGGTGGCAAACCCATCTGCTGCTGGGCTGGGGGCAGCACTTGCGGGCCCTGGAATGCCGCCCGATGCCCGGGAGACACGGAGGAGCTCGGAGCAGTGCCAGGACCTGTGTGAGAAACTGTATCAGCTGAGTGAGAAATGACAACCTACCAAACCTGTGCCAAAGGTGCTCTGGCTCTGTTCAATACATTTCCATGACAGATAGGCAATAGTGGATCCCATACTGACAGCGCTGCCTTATGGGACTCTATGCGTCTGATCACATAACAAATCATGGTTTAAGTCTCAGTTGTTTCAATCATTTTATTTCTTTTGGCTCTATCTGCAATAAAACCCCGCAGCTGGGGTCAATGGAGAAAGAGAGAGAAGCCAGAGTTCGACAGTTCTTCACTACAGCACATAGATCACTCTGCTTTCAAAATACTACTTCATTTCAGAATGTGAAACAACATTCTTTTTGGTCAATAATCCATTTCTCTTATGTGGCAAGTCTTTGCTAGGCTGCTATTTGTGTTTCCCCATTACAGGTTTGATGGAAAATAAATCCACTTGATACTAAAAGGTGAAACATGTGGGAATTATTTTGTACATACTGGCAAGGGATTGTTTGTTGTTTGTAAGATCCAGATTCCAATTAGAATTAAGAGGACCCTGGAAATACAAGTTTTTTGAGACTTACCATCTGTAGACACTTTACAAAACCTACATTTTTTGGTCAGCTTTTCCCCCAGAGATAAATTAATTTTAAAGAGAGCTACAGGAATAACCAATATTAGGTTTGAAGCAAAACAAGCATTGTGTTCATATACAAACACTGAAATACATCTTCTATCACATATGTTAACTGAAAATAAAAACTTTACACGCAAAAAACAAGCCTCTCAGCACACTGTATTTTTCATAATTGTTTTAAATTTGTTCATATGATGTATTTTGGAAAATTTAAATGTGTATCAGCTTTTGTGGCTAGAAGTAATTTACATGGAAGCATCACACAATCACACCTTTATGGCCTAGGTTTGAGATGGTACTGCATCAAAATAAATGCAGATAAATTTAGATTAAAACCCAAAAATGTTTAGACAAAAAAAGAAAATAGCCTTGTAAGAAAAGTAACTGTAAAAAGCTGAGAAAAATTAAACCCTGTCTCAATATTATTGCCCATGCCTTGGCCATTACTGACATGTTCACTAAGTAATTTGAGAAATGACTGATGGGATACCCAAATTTTATGGAAGGCTCGTCAAACATCAATTCAGAATTAACCCAATACTACTGATTTAAGGAACTGGATGAGATAAAAAAATTCTAAGAACCTAAGCCAATGATGGTGGCCAAAGGTCTCATTTTCTGCTTATACAGAAGTTCAATAATTCATAGTCCTAATTCTTCAACTGAGAAGAAGTCAATCAGATAAACCCAATTACCATAGTTATTTATCTGCATGCTGTTGAGCTGGTCAGCAAGTTGTGCTGTAGAGGAAGCAGGTGCAGTATTTGGGAAGGCTGCTTGGGACTGGTGACTGTAGGGAGGATAGGAAGGTCCTGTGTTACCTGGAGGTGGAGGGCCTTGAAACCTAAAGGGAAAGATCAGTGCAGTTACACAAAAAAATTACATCAACCAATCGTAATTCTCCAAGATCTCCTACTTCCTCAAGGTGGTGCTGAAACAATTAATTAGGACAAAACGCTAATGAGTATCCCTACATTCTGCTCAGCAATACACTTATACACTTAATCTTAATACACTTGTATTAAGATACACAAAGGACAGAGACTGCACACTTGTTTAATAAAAACAGGCAGTCCATGTTTGTTTGCACACTTGTTAGAAACAAAGCAGAGTGAGAGCATGCCATGGCAAAGTGGGAGCAGTAATAACTGTAAGCCTGACGATTAAGAAACACAAGCTTCTGAACATATCTCACAGCACTCCATCCCCTTTCCAAGCTTATAAATGAAGATGCCCTACCAGGGGTGGGTGATGAAGACTAGGAGAAAAATCTGTGAAGAGAAGAAAAGGAAGGGAGAAATTGTTGAGGAGCTCTCTGTAGCAGAGGAAAAAAGAAGATGCAGGTAGAAAAAAACTTCATGATTATCAGATGTGGAAAACGTGAATGCAAGAGAAACAACTAAAGAAAAGAAAGCAGTAACACATGCATGGCTTACAAAGGTATTTTCTACCAGACCATTCCACTCTGGCTACGTCCCAGGGACAAGCAACACGAATTTTTCCTGTGACCCCTTGTAAAACTGAGGGTGGACCCAGCTATTTCCAGAGAAGTAGAATTCATTTTACTTGAAATTTTTGTCTAGATACCTCCTGGCCTAGAACAGTGCTTCTGAGCAATTGTGGAAAAAGAAAAACAACAAAAAAACCAACCCAACCAAAACAGGTGAAGAACAGGAGATGTGCAGCTGTCAGGGCAATGACTGGAAGCTATGAAAGAGAATCAGTATTTTACTATGTCTACATCATCTTGAACAACTGATCACCAGCCTTTTTGGGTCCTCCTTCCCACAGTGATAACAAACAGGCTTTCCTATTTTAACATGAAATAACCACACAAAAACTAAGAAGCACAGAAGCAGATGAAGATTTCAACCAGCTACAAGAAGAACATTGTTAAATGGTGTCAAGTTCACTAAAACTGAAGGAGTTGTGGGTACACAAACTAATTCTGCCACTCCTGGGAGATGTGGAAAATAACTAATATTTGACAGAATTAAATAAAAGAGCTGTATATTGACTCACTTTACCTGCAACACACACACTGTAATAAAGCTTGGCTATCCCCTCATACAACTTTTTTTCCATGATTTCTTTCTACAGCTTTCACCAGTCCCTGTTTTCTCCCCTTCCCACACCTGTCTCCTTCAAGAGAGGTAACAGAGCTCAGAAGTCAGGTATTGATCCTTTCCAGTCACCTCTGTGGCTGCTGTCCTGGTGTACCAGACCCATTCTGGAAACTGTTTGGGTTGAATTGCTGTGCTCCAGGTGGTGGAGGCCCAACAGGAGCTGGAGATCCAAAAGGCACAGCAGATTTCGACACACCTGCAAAAGATTAAGCACTTTTATGTAAAACCCTGTGAGAAAGAAGAAGACGGACAAGAAATGCGGGTGTGCAGCTCTGCTCTAGAATTAAGAATAACAGCTTTGGGTCACCCTGCTCAAGCACAGGGGTTGTCCCAGAAGTCCCTTCCAATCCAATCTCAGTGATTCTGTTGGAAAGCACAGATTTCTGGTCAGTTATAAAAGTAGATATGAAAAACTAAGAGAGAGTAAAAAGGAAACAAACAGTAGTTTGTAACTTTCCAGAAAAAAAAAACAAACCAAGAGAGACAGTAAGAAAAAGCAAGGAAGAAACAGACACTGACTGCAACTGCCAGTTTGGGGAAGTGATAATTCCCTGTCATCCAGTCATATTTCAAGGTAGAAACAAGAGGTCCCTCTGATTTCAGAGACCAAGGTAAGAATGAAAACTTAAAGCAGCTTCTCAAAATAAAAATGAAAAGAGCTTCCAAATGTAGAACCTGCTCTCCTGTGCTGAAAATGGTTCTTAATTCAGATCTAGTATAGTGACCATGAAGAAACCGTGATTTATGTAAACAGCAGTGTTGAATGAACAGCATTTCAAACTTTATTTCTTGAACTATTTTCCTGTTAAGTTACTCTAACATAAAAAAATCATCTGGTATGAGAACCAGTATTTACCCCAAGTATTCTATTAAGTCAATTACCAGAAGCATTTATATCAGAATTCTGACTATATTCAGCATTTGATTAGGGTAATATAACTCCTGCTGTCTCCAATAAGAAGTTTTAGAAAAACTTTTCTGTTTCCTGTTGCAGTGTCTGTGTAAAACACAAGGTAGAAAGAGATGCAAAACACTATTACAGAAAAGTAGACTCTGAAAATAAATTTTAAGCCAAAATAATACCTGGTTGAGGTGCTGAGTATGAGGAGTTAGGGTCCCCATAATGTCCATAATGAATTGAAGAATTAGGTGGTCCAAAACCTCCTATTCCTGGCTGGGATTGGGAATATGGAGGAGCTGCAACATAACCTTGTTGGCTCATGATGGCAGTTTTCTCATTCCAAGTATTGTGTCCTCTTCAGGAATCTGCAAAAAGGTAAACAACACCTGCTACTTACTCTCTGTGCATTTTAAAAGGCTGTGAATTGTATCCCCCTCCCCAGAAAAGGTAAAAGACACATTTGAAGGTAAAAAATGACCTGAAGTCAGGGGCAAATACTGGTTTTCCTTGGTAGCTTAGCTCCCTCAGCATTCCCACATGCTACATTTAAATGGATTCACCTCTCCCAAGCCCATGGAGAGAACTGTAAGCAATGGATCTGCAGATGGAAAAAACTCTCAAAGCAAAGCCCCAAACTATTCCTTTTACTGGGAGAACCTTGACTTTAACTACACTTTTAAAACACACTGTGAATCCTGCTCCCCAAATACCAGCCATCCCAAAGAACACACTGAAATATCAGGAAAGGCACAGTGACTGGAGCAGAAAACTCCCCCTAGCAAGTCCTTCTCCTGTGCTAGCACACCATATTTTAGAGGAGGTGTGGAATACGACACCATTTTTCCACCAAACCTTTTACAAACCTTCTGCATCAAGCTCACTCCAAGCAAGTGGTGGAAGATTCCTTGCTTTTGATGCTGGCGAAACAGAGAATAAAGTACAGGATAGACAGAGTTCCTAATTCTGATTGTCTTCTGCATTACTGGCCCAGGCCTGAGCAGCCTTTTTACTCCAGAACTTCACACTGTTCCAAAACTGAGCACAAGATATTCCACAGGGGAGAGTTGAGGCAGTATGGCCTCAACAGCACTGCATGTTGCCCTTGCTGTTATCAGGCATCTTCTCCCTAAGTTTCACATCTTGATCCTGTTGTTGTGAAATAAATCAAACAAGCAAACCCCAGAATCTGATAGAAAGCAATTCAGGAAGGGTTTTCTAATGATGATAGCACTCACAAAATATGTAATTTCTTTCTTGTAGTCAGATTTTGTTTAACAGGATAGAGTAACATTTTAGAAAACTTTCAGGAAAGAGTGTCCTGATAATTACCATCATTTTTAGAAGCAGAAAATCTGAAGAATCTTGCACTGCCAAACCATATGATTATATTTCACCAGACTAGTTTTCAGATATCGTGCCCTTGCCACCAAGAGATCTGAAAAGTTATTAAAGTTGTACGCACAGCAGCCTTGACAACAAGCTTCCTCTTTTCCACGTGAGAACTTCTATTTTGATAGTAGATTGAATTTAACAGTAACAGAATTTCACTTTCCTGAGGCCCAAATGAAACTGTTCTGAGAAATGGTGAGGATCCAACCCCTGAACAAGCATTCACTACTCCTGTAGAGTCCCAAGCATAGAAGCCAGGCATCCCCAAAGAACTGCACAACATAAATTAGCATTTCAGGTGTTAAGTGTTCCTTTGAAATAAGCTTTCCCAACCACCTGTACTTCACATTCTTAAGCTCAAACCATGGAGTCATCTTTAAACATGGAAACTGGATGAAAATAAACCACGAATTGTGCTCCAGAAGCACACACTAAGGCTCCAAGAATACACAGATAAATTTATGCTGCCCTTGCACATGTCAGTAGAGCAAAGTTATCCCTACCAGAAAGCCCATTCCTATGCTTCCCAAATTAAACAGATATTTCTGAAGAAATAAACCTCAACAGTTTTACTGATCAGCCACATCAGACAAGAAATCACTCAGAGCTGTGTAAAGGGCCTGGCCCTCCCCAAGCTCTTCAATGCAGCACAATATTTCTCAGTTGCAGTAGTTAACTATTTACAGGAGTTAATCCTATGGAGTTTTCTATTTATTAGTTAACAAGGTAAACACAGGGAGAAGAAAGAAAAATGTTTAATCAGAGGCTTGGGTGCTGCCAGCAGTACCTTCTTCCTTCCCCCACCTCCATCAGAAAAGACGTGGCAGTGAGAGCTTCAGTTGTTCCAAAAGACACTAAATTAGCATTAAATTATCTACACATCAGCAATAGACATACATACATACATATTTTATATCTAAATAAAGGAAAGGATTTTCACTTAGAGGCAGCTGCAACAACCAACATCTTAAGCTGCAAGAGCATTCAGAGGAAATTACTTCCTCCACAGCTTACTCACACACACACAAAAAAATCTTGCCACGTCAAACTTCCCACAGACAGTATAAACACACAGAGGTTGTGCTGAAGTGAGAGAGGACCTCTAAGCACAGACAAAATAATACAAGTTTTAACACAGTTCCAGATTCTACTTAGAACCGAGGATATTTAATCTCTTCTCAGGATGGATGTATATATACCAACTATCACAAGTGAGTGTTTTAAGGTTGCCTGAAGAATTATGAGCATTTCAGGAATTATACCGTGGGGGAAGGTGTGGATGCACCATGCAGACCATGGTAAGAGTTCATATAAAGGGTCAAGAAAACTTTTTTCTCCCTGTCTCAACACTAGTTCACCTTGCACCCCATAACTTGGGGAACACCACCAGCACTGAGGAACAGCTGCAGAATTTAATTGACCTCTATTAAGAATAGGCTGTCACCCTTTTTCAGAAGATCGCAGCACCTATGCAAGGCTCTGGTGTCTCTGTGAAGACGTACAAGGTAACTGTGTGCAAGCAGGAGGAGGACAACACAAAAACAGGCTCGCGTCCTTGGCTCCCTGAAGGAGAAGCATTAACTTTGTATTTCTTCCGAGACACCGCGCTCCCCAAGGCGTCACCCGGGCAGGGTGACCCGAGCTGTCCCTGCCCGTGGAGCGCTGCAGGGTCAATCTCCCAGCCCCTCTCGGGGGCTCGCACACTCACAATGCAATACAGCCACACACCTATTTCAGGGCTCCTTGCCGGTAACACATTGCGAACTAAGCTATGCAAGCAAAATAGAGATTTCCCCCCCATTCACTGCCAAGCTTGCAAAGATTTTCCACATCTTTTTACGCATCTAACTTTTCTATTCCCTATCGCCGACGAGGCTCGCAACAGGTCCGGCCCCGCGCTCGCAGCCACGGCCCGCCCCGCGGCAGTACCTGTGCCTGCCCGGGGCCGCGCTCCGCAGCCCCCGGGCTCCGCGCTGCTGAGGGCGGCCGCAGCCCCGCGCCCGCCCCGCCGCTGCCCGCGCTGTCCCCGCGCTGTCCCCGCGGGGCCGCCTCAGCCGGGGGCGCCTGTTGGGACCGTTACCTGCGGCCGCGCGCCCGCCGCCTCACGCGCCCGAGTGCCACGTCTGAGGCGGCCCCGCGTGGGCCGCGCCTGCGCAGTGCGGGCGGCGAGGCCGCGCCCGCGGCCGGGCCGTGCCCTCACGGGCGGGGGCGAAGGGCAGCCCGGCGCGGTCGCCCTGGGATAGTGTTTCCTTCTGCGCCGGGGGATGCGTCCCGATCCAAACACGGAGCAGCCGTACAGAAGGGATACTTTTGTTTTCTCGTTGTGTGCTTGAAAAACAGAATCGCGGAATCAATTAGGTTGGAAAAGACTCCTGAGGTCATCGAGTCCAACCTATGACCGAACAGCACCACGTCAACTACACCGTGTCCCTCAGTGCCACGTCCAGGCTTTCCTGAAACGCCTCCAGGAATGGTGACTCCACCGCCGCCCCGGGCAGCCCATTCCAATGTCTAATTATCTATTCTGTGAGAAATTCTTCCTAGTGTCCGATCTAAAGCTCCCTAGGGGAGCAGCTTAAGACTGTCACCCTGTCGCCAGCTTGCCTGGTCGAAGATGTATATATGTATATTTACAACTACATTTTACACATATATAAATTGCATATCTGTATGTAAAATTATGCCACCTGAATATCTACAGTGAAATATGATGCAGGTACTTTACCTGTTTGCATACTCCGGGTTTAATTACTGGTCAAGTGCACTTAAAAATGCTGCCTTGGTTACAGGATAGGTAATGGTTTTGCAATTAACAAAGTAGAAACATGGGAGTAACATGAGAGAGATTGGAAGTAACGTGAGGAAGATGTATTTGTAAAGTTACTTTTCTTCCCAATCACAAATAAACATTAATTGTGTTAAAGTAAAAAGAAAGGAAACTGGCTGATGAAAAAAAGCTATCACTCAATCACAGAATCATAGAATATCCTGAACTGGAAGGAAGAATCACACCACAACAGCTGTGTAACTCACGTGCAACTGGAATTCAGGCTCCAGAGGCTTTCTTTTCCTTGTTACAACCTTAAAAAGCTTTTTGAATGCACTAAACAGTTTTACCTAGAGCTATATCTCAGTAATGGCTGTGACCTCAACCCAAACTGTCCAAAGCAGTCATTACTGTACAAAAGAATTCTGAAAAAAACCTCCAGTTCCTTTGAAACAGATGTCAAAATGAAGATACACAGAGGCATGACATGAAAGGCTCACTAGAAACCTCAACAAGCAACACAAAGTAGGCAAGAACAAGGCTTGACCTGTCTTATTCTCGCTACTCAGAGCTAGATTCACCATTAAATTATATAAGCTGGTTTTCTACATGTTATCAGAGCCAGTACCATTGGATATGTCAGGGAAAGTGTAAAACCTTTCAAATCTCTCCCAGCTGTCTAATCAGAATGGAAAATTTCATCGCTGAGGTGACAAGCATTGGTTAAACTGGATGTGGTTTTGGCTGCAGGGTATCAGTGACTCTTCCATAAGCAGGATGCAAACCAATGCCTTTCATCATTGCTGTGCTGTCCTTTCACCCCTTGCCCCTATCTCTTTTCCTGGTTTTACAGACGCATTAAAGTTATGCAAACCTCTTCTGAAATATCACGGCACTGAGGAAAATAACAGGTTTAAGTTTGGACATTCCCTGTTTTGCCAGGGAGACAGGCAGCCACTGTCCCACAGTGCCGCTGTGTCTCATTCCAAGCTATTAACAGTAAGCAGCTGTGGATAACTCAGCACCGAGGAACCGTGCACTTACTTGGCCACTGAATACTTACTATCAGATTTCTCCTCCCTGAAATCAGCTCCAGTGAAACTGAAACATGAGATCAGCAAGAGATAGCAAGGAGAAGCCATGGCATTGGCAGTTCTTCACTTAATTCAGGCCCACTCTGGAAATGGGTCAAGATGCCTCTTTTTTTTGAGGATGTTCCTGTTGTCCTTTAGCCTGGCACACTGAGGCATGCAGCATGTCACAGTCTGGATGTTTGGAAGCTACAACTAGGATTTATCTACTGTTTTCACCTATAACATTAAAAGTAATTTAAGGTTTTCAATTTCAGAAACGTGGAAACATCATTAAAGATTAAAGTGTGTTATTGGTCTGGAATGTAATTTCACAAAAATGAGAATGCAGGATTGCTAAACTATTTTAAGTAATTTTATTAAATCATTTCAATTAAACCATACCATAAAATCTGAGAATCTGACTGGTTTGTTCTCTATTGTTGTCAGCAATGATGACCTTGTAGATTAAATTACCTTTTGTAGCAGAATCAATTAGGTTGGAAAATTTATCCTGTAGTGGTACCTATGCAATGCTGCTGAAAATGAATGTGATTTCATACATTTCAGACCCAATTTTGAGTAGTACACAGGCTCTATAGAAGGCTAGCTCAAATCTTTCTGAGACCATTATTAAATTTGGTTTTTAGTTATTATTATTTTTCAAATAATTTGAGATTGGACTGTTCCCAGAAATTACTGCTGGAGGTCTATGAAAGCCCCTGCTGAACAAACTGCAGATCTCCTGTGTCTATCTCATAGCACATCCCATTAAAACAATGTGTGTGTAATCCCAGGAAACCTAAATCCTATCCTAACCTTTTCAGTTACTGGATGCCATTAAAATAGAGCCTTGTTACAAGGTTCCAGGAGGAATCAGAACAAACCTTTCTCTAGGGGAAGATATGGGCAATATTTTATACATTCTTTAAAGAAAAGACTATTTCATCACAAGGAATAGTTCATAAAACTCCAAGGATTATACATTTTAAAAGGTTGTTCTTTTTGTTGAAACTGTTTTTCTTCTTTTATTTCATTTGTGTGTCCTTCAGACAAAGCTACAAGTTTGCTTTTGCACATCAGAAGGGTCCTAAGAGCTATTTACATAAAAAAAGTTTACTTTGTTTTCTTGTCTTGCCTACATATATTCACTAAAATCTTATTTAATGCTTTGCCTACTGTATATTTAAGGTCTATGAAAAACATCTTACAGCTCGGTGTAAAGTGCTTTACAAGAAAAATGGAAATTATATTTTAAAATATTATTTGATTAAAATGAAAGCAAGGACTTTGGTATTAAAAAAACAGTCAAAAGGAAGGAATTATGTTCTTAACCAAAAAATCATGTGTCAGATTAGAAAATGCTATATGAAGAAAAAGAAATGATGTAATATTTCAGGAATCAGAACACTAGTAAGAAGAAACACATCAGTGTTGTGACTAGCTACATTTTTAACATAAAAAGATAAGCACAGTAGAAACCTGAAAGAGGGTACAGCAGAAGTGAATACTGATATTTTGATTAAACAGCCTCAAAGTCAAATATCATTGCAGTGCACCCTTTAAACACTTCCCTATAGGGAATGAAAACAGCCAAGGGTTTTCAGAATACCAGGCTGATGTAGGTGTTGTTTTTCAGGGAAAACAATACAGGAATGTTAAAATCCTAGGCAGGTATTCATTGCTGTATATTTCGAGTACCCTTTGTTAATAGATACTTCCTACAGGGACTGTCTGCTATCACCCATTTCAGCTCAGGCATGGGGCCACAATAAAGGAAGAATTATTTCCTTACTGCTTTGTTGGTTTGGTTTTTTTTTTCACTAAGGTCACTCAGACTGTGGATCAGAGCACCCAGAACCACAGTGGGTCCTGGCCAGTTGAGGAGGCCACTGGGAGTCCATCAGGGATTGCTGAGCACACAGATCATGCCAGTGACTCTTCCTTTTTCCCTCTGCTGAGTGCTGACCTCCTGCTTCACAGCGATGGAAAAGCTGAGCTACCCCTCAGGCTGCTTCCAGCATAAAGATGTCCCAGCACCTCATGCTCATTAAAGTTTCCAAAGTATGTTTAGATGAGAAGAGGTGTAAATCCAATTCATAAACTTGTATTCTGTTTGTCTGAATTCATCTGCAAATTCATTTAGACTGATTATACATTCTATTCCCTGCTGTGAACTGGGATGTTTTGTTGGTTGCTGGTAAGCTTTAGAACAGCGGCACTGTTTCACCCTAGAAATGGCTGAATTTTGTTACACCCTGCAGAGGATGGGAGGACTGGGAGTACTTCACTCCTTCCCTGCCCCGACCCTTTTAAACATCACTGGCAACTGGTGGCACAATGACAGCCCCTTTTGTCTCCGTGCTCCCTATCTCCCCCAGAGGACAAAAATCAACCATCACAGAGGACATTCACTGCCTACCTCAGAGACTCTTGGTAGAGTTTGCTGGGACATCTGCAGAGCAAAACATTCTACTTAGGCACAAAAAACGATACACAAGTGAAAGAGGACTCAGTGCTATAATTTGCTTAGGGGAGACTCTGGGTCTTGAGAATAGGTGACTTGCCTTAAAGCCAAGGTCCTGATCTCTTGTTAAGTTGGTCCCTCTTAGGCAAAACCACTTTCTTTCCCTGAAACTCAGTAAAACAGAAATTTTTATAAAATGCTTTATGGTCCACATGTGGTAAGTTCTATGCAAGCCACACATTACAAAAGCAAATGTGCTTCAGAAAAATGTCTGTGGCTGCTTTCTCCTGAAAAATACTTCCTGGCTAGTTCAAGCCTCTGGATTTCCCAGTATCTCCAAACTGTGAGACTCCTCTGCTTACTCTCATGGGCTGTTGCTATTTGGTTTTCTAATGAAATCAACATTTTGGCAACTGGATCTGGAACATTTACAGGAGATAGATGTGGTGTTCTGAGAAAACTGCTGAGATGTTTCAGCTGGGGAATTTCAATTATTTTTTTAATTCATTTACTACTGTCTAAGATGCATGGGAGTGGAAGATTGTGCTACCTGGCCTTAACAAAAAAAAACCAAAACCCAAGACTTGATTATCCTGCTTTAATTGCTCCATAATGAACTGTAACATAAAAACAAAGATGAGGTTTTTGTATAATCTGATTAATAATGTATCACTTATAAAACACTGTGAATAAACATTAGGCCACCAGTCTGAAAGAGCAGCAGAAAGTGAAACCATCCTTTCTGTTTGCTTGCTGAATGTATGGAATTTCTCAAACACTGATATATTTCCCTTTTACTTTCAAAATCATCTGAAGTAGCTTTATTTACATTTGCTTTCATTTTATATTTCCTGCTTGTGTTTAAAAAATATCTAACTAGTACTAGTACTGGTGGAGTCTTGCTATAGAGCAGTACTCAAACTTACTATCAATAAAAAAGAGTAACTGAGTGAGTTCTTCATAAGAAACTGGTGATTTGGTTGAGTTACTTAAAATGCAAATACTTCTATGTGTGTTCTTACTTTGACTGTGCTTCTGCTTTACTCCACCATTAATGTCGAAGTAAAAAAAGTCTACCTGAGCATGGAAAAATCTACATAATAGATTTTATTAGAATCGAATAGATAATGGGAAAGAATCTTTGTTTTTTGTAAAAATATCAGTCTCGATTACAAAGTATTTTTCAAAATACTGGGTTCTTGCTATTTGGATACCTTTAGTATTAAAGCAATTGATGCCTTCCCCATGATCAGCAAAAATAAACATCAGAATTATTTTTTTTTAAAAAAATCCATCATGCTATTTTTTACACCACAGAAGCAACAGAGGGATAGGAGAGGCAGCTGGCATTAAAGTTAAGGGCAGGAGCAAAATTCCACGTCACGCTCGGTGTCACAGCATGCGTGGTAGATTTGCACTGTGGAGACGCATAAACCACTTGTTCAGCATTTACAGACATGGGCAGTTGTGTGGAAAACAGACAGATCCATGTCAAGGCCAGCTTCAGAGTACATGAGCACCAAAAGCAGAGGCCTGTACCAGAGTCAGGAGGAGCTGAGAAGTCTGGAAACTGGTTCCTGGCAAGAAGATGCAGCGCAACAGGCAGGGCTGCAGGATCAGCAGGGGTTAAACATCAGGGTGTTCTTGGAGGGCAGATTTTCCCAATAGAATCTGCTCCACTTGGAAAGGAGTTAGTTATCAAAGAGTTGGAATTCTTGTTCCTATTGCCAGGAATGAAGATAGCTGGGTTGCTTCTTAATCTATTGCAGTTATTTGGATGGGGGGTAAGATTTCATGTGGGGAGGTCCTGGTAGTGTCACCTCTGCTTCTGTGGTAAAGCCTAACCAGCACCATTCAGAGGCAGGGTGAGCAATGCTGTCTGCCTTTTGCAGGCAGGACTTGATGTGAAGGTAACTTTTTATACGCTGTCCTTTTACCAGATGCTGTAGTTGGACTATCAACATCCAACCCACTGGGCCAGCCACTGAGGAAAACACTTCAGTGTAGTTGTCAAGTGAGTGTTAGAAACTGCTTCACAAACCTTACAGCTTATTTTGTAATACGCAGGAAAGAGGGAAGGAAAGGATACTCCAAGAGACTCAAACTATCAAACTACTAAACTACAAACAGGGAATTTCACAGGTTTTCATATTTCTCAAGGTTTCACTGTGTATCTAGCAGCTATTTCTCCCATTTTCCAGGCCCAGACCAACCTATGAGAGTTTTCAAGTGTAGAAACAGAACCCAAACTTCCCAAGACCCATACTGCGTTATAACTCAGTTTTTCTCTGCTTCTCCTATTCTCGTTTTCACTATGGAAAAATTCATTCTTAGGAGCCTTCCAAGTAACAAACAATACCTGCTTTAAACTGCAGTGCAAGAATAGTTGATTTTTATGCTGGACTGCAGCCATGCATGTAATTGAGCTCTTTCCAAGCAACCACTCAAGGGAAGTTAATCACCTCTGCACTTGCTAACAGGAAACAACATTTAAAAGATGAAGTCAGATGCAGGTGAGTATTCATCAGACTAATTTTAAATCTTTGTGTTCAATCCTCAGTTCCACATTAAACCATAATTTCAAAATTTAGTAGATTACTTGGGCCTAATCCATATCTCAGCTATGATTGAAATATATTTTCTAACTGAATATGATGTGGTTACTGTTGAGTAATTTCACTATGGTATATCAGAGGAGAGTTTTGCATGGCTTATTTCTTTAGCCCAACAAGCTGGCATGAAATGTTCTTGCAACAGAAGAGGGGAGATTGTAAAATCTGACTGTCTAAAATGAACAGATAGCTAAAAGGTGCTGTGTTGCTTATCTGCCACCTTTAAATGACAATTCAAAGAGCAGGATGAAGCATTAGGGCAGAGGTGAGGAAAGTGAAACACCTGCTTGCATTACTCACATGCAAGTTCCGTTCAAAGCTCTGCCAAGCTTTGGCAAAGAAGATCAATTTTGATTCCCATAGGCTCTGTTAGGAAGAATGTGATGCAGCATCTCCCTGCCAAAACCAGAAAGAAAATTACACGTAAATAGTCTTCATTTCATTTTAGAATCTTTTATCAGAATTTTTCCAACTACTGAGGCCAAAAATGTAGTCATCCCATCTCCTGGGAATCAGAATGAAAAGGAAATAGACACCTTAGAGTCTTTCCAAGTCCCAAGAGTAAATTAGTTCTTGCTTGCTAAAACACAGGCATAAGTAAAACCAGCAGTGGAATGACACCTGGAAACACGATTTCTAGCCCAAAACCCTACTTCTAGATTAACAAGAAACAGTAATTCCAGTGTCACTTTTTTTTTGCCATGTTCACAAACCTTGCAGTGAATGTGTTTTACTTTTTCTCACAACAAAATCTTGTAGCTATTTTGTGTATTAATTTTTTTGACACAATCTGAAATCCTTGTCTTTTCATAAAGGAAAACCTTCTCAAAAGATTTTTGTCCAAGAAGTCCAGGAAAAAAACAAGTTTACTTCTCTTTAGCCAGTTTAGGGAAGTATTTCCTGATTATCCAAGACTGGCTGTGGTAGGAACAAGTAAGACAAACACCAAAGAAATACGAGAGGTCTCTTCCCCAAATTCTTGTCTCTTTCAGTTACTCATACATTTTTATGTTTTGTATGTAATGGTGCAGTTCTTTGACTGCAGAGGGCCTGTGATATGTACATGGTTTGAGAGCTGCTCATTAATTGGATTGTAGTTACATTCTCTACACAAATTTCTATTTACTCTGGTATAATTCAGCAAAGCTCAATGCTAAAAACATTGTTTCTGTGTTTTGGAGGAAAGTGGCTTGTTTCACCAATTTATTAGGGTTTTTTTTTCCCTCACAATAGATCCAAAACTCCTAATCTAGGATGACACCCAGTAATCTAAAAGCTTAGAAATACCCTCTTGTACTTTTCTCTGCTTCTTCCACTGCACTACATTTGCCAGTCCTGAAGGTGGGGAAAAAACCAAGAAAGCAGGACTAGTTCTAAAATTCCAACCCATCATACAGTACCTTGCCTTATAATCCACATTAGGGATTAAAATTGAAAGCTTTTACCTTTAATGGTGAGGAACTGCTCATGCCTCTTATGAGTGTGAGCAGAGTTTCCCTGTCTAGTCCTATAGGTAGCTAAGAATTATCTATTACCTGTATATTTAATTTGTTTTCACTAAGAACTTGGTCTTACTGGTTTTGGTACCTTTGCCACTCAATGTCTGTACTTGCAGTGAGCAAAACCTCTTGTCTGCCAGTGCACTGCAGCGTTTCCCATGCAATCAAAACATCTGGATTTTATTAATTTGTCTTGTAGGACAAGAGAATTTTGCTGGAAAAGATGAAGAGAATTAGCTTTAATGGATGTTAGCTGGAGCCATGCATTTGAACCTTCCATCCATATATTTAATTCACATTGTCATTTTCTACCTCTTCTGAAAATTAAATCCTTTCCATATGTCTCTGTTCCTTGTTGCTTCTTAAGTCAGGAGAAAAAAACTTAAGGGTAGCAATTAAGCAGAAATGTATTTTTCTACTTCTGTAAGGCTTGTGGAAAATGATGTTGAGATCTGCCTTCAAAATTTGCTTTTGCCTTGTGTAACTACTGAATTGTAGGCCTACAAAACAAGATGTTACTAGGCAATGATTTGGGAAAAGAATGTCTGCCGAGGTGCTTGACATTGGCCAGATTGCAGAAGCCACTTTAAAAAAATCATTTGAAGGGATATATTGGAAGAGATCATCTTAATTTAGAAGAGACTGTGTCATGATTTCTTTAGTGGCATGGCTGTGATTTTATCATTTGTTTCATTAAACCAGCTATCTATTTACAAGTAAGGGATATTCTCCACATAATTAACAAAACAAAACTAAAAAAGCCCCCCCAAACCAAATTCAACCAACTAAAAAAAACAAACAAACAAACAAAAAAAACCCCAAACACCAAGAACTCAACAAACAAATAAGCACTGGCTTGTTTTGTTTTGTTTTGTTTTTTCTTTCCCCCCACCCCCTGCTGATTTTCCCATTTGGCTAAAATCACATTCTACAATAAATTGGGTAGTTTATTAAATTGTTTACAGATGATACAGTTAAATCTGGAAGGCTGTTAAAATAGGTGTTATTGGGGACCTAGCTTATGTTGATTTTAATGTGGAAAAAAATCAGATATGAAAAGAAAATGAAATGCAGAAAAAGAAGGAAGTCAGACCATCTGGGTACTTACAGCAGTAAAATGCTGCCCATAAATTAGAGATCATGATATCCCCTTTCCCTCTGTCTCTTCCTCATTACTAAGGAATGGGTGGAAATGTTTGCATTTTTAAAGAATCCACAGACCTAGGATCCTACTGTAGGTGAAATGAAAGCTTTGCTTTTATTGCTGGATGAAAAGACAGACATATATCTTATTTCTTCTCGCGTTTGGAGAATGTCTTCTGAACTCAGCTGCAGGAATACTTGATTATTAGATTTTAGATAAACCCACTTGTAGTAAAACTGTCCAGTATCATAAATTATTACAGTACAGGGAAAAGTGGCAGCTGATGAGGCAAAGAAAACTAAGAAGTGGTCACCAAGACCACACAGAGCTTTAAAGGAATTCAAAGCTGAAATATCTGACCATTACTGAGATTAGAAAGTGCCATTTTTTAACTAAAGTGTTCCAGGAGAGACTCAGAAAACAAGAAGCCTGTCAGCCTGATATCTATCCAAAACAAAGAGGTGGAAACTGTAATATGGAACAGTGGACATCTGGATAAATATGACTTATCTGGGAAGAGTTAAAAAGGTTTTCATAAAAGGAAGTCCTGCCTCACAAACATAAGGCAGTTCTTTGAGGGGATCAAAAAACACGTGGATAAGGGTGATCTGATTGATCTTGGATTTACAGAAGGCTTTCAACAAATTCCTTCACCAAAGGCTTTTAAGAAAACTAAACAGCCATACCATAACATGGCTTAGAAGAATAAGGTGATACACATTGGGGAAAAAAAAACATTAATTCACATATAAAATATGTGCTTTGAACTAAGCAGTGTCAGACAAGATTTTAAGATTTTGAAAGATAATTCCAGGAACACATTAACTCTGCAGTGTCTGAAAAAGAAAATCAGGTGTTAGCAGTGTTTGGGTTAGCAACTAGAGAACAAAATCATCATGTTATTGCATAAATCCCAACTTTGTCTGTTTCCTGAAGGCTCTGTGGTGTTGCAGAGCCTCGTTTCAAGAAGAACTTAGAAGTACAGAGGATGTAGAAAAAGAAAATGAGGAGAATGAAACATGTGAGATAGTAAAGGATGATTAATTATTCTATTCGCTGTTTGAAAAATGGTGGCTATGCAAAATGTCTGTAAAATTAGTGCCTGGGAAGTGTGCCTGTGGATTGCTTGGTCACAGTTTCCCTTGATCCATGAACCAGTGGGCATCAAATGAATCTGTAGGATCCATATTCAAGGCAGAGAAGATGATTCTTTATGTCACTGTGTAGTTAGGGATGACTTCCCACGCTAAACTCAAGATATTAAAAGTTACGTAGGCTCAAGAGGAAACAGCATGCAAAAGTTCATGGAAGAGAAATTCCTGTTAGAAAGTACAGAGCTGCCACATCCTGCTGAAGAAGTCTTTGAGCAGAGGCTGCCTGGGGAAAGAAATGCTCCATTTTCTATGTTCCATTTTGCATCTATTATCAGAGACCACATTTCAGGATAGATGCTCTCACTTTGGCTACTCTACAAGTATGCCTGTTCCTACCTTATCACAGCTCCTCCAGGCTACTGTGCTGGGCTTTTTGACTGGCAGTTCTTGAAGGGAGATGAGCAAGGGGAGGCTTGACCTGGAAACCCTTTAATACAGATCTCATCACACAAAATCAGATTGAAGCCAAAGCTTTCCCTGTATTTGGGCACAGATAGATTTTGAGTGACTTCTGCCATTTGTCATTTTCCCAGTTTATAGGCTTGTTTGTGACGTCAAAGTTTTACCACTTGTTGCCTAAAACTGCATCTTTAGGTTTTAGTGAAATGATGGAGATAGTGGAAGTGGTTAAATGTAGCTGTAGTTGACATTAGCTTGAAATTTTTCAGTGTATTTTGAAAATAATCTCAGAGTTGATGCAATTTATTTAAACTCTAGAAATTACAGAGACAAAAATGCCACGAACTCCATGACAGACTCCACTTTTGTCTTGATGTCCAATTTCTGACCAGCATTTGGAAATCCCAAAGGACGCAAGAATGTACAAATGGCTATGAGCAGTATTAAAAAGCAAAACATACTGCAGCATAAGCATTTAAGAAATTCATACAGGGCCAATGGGAATTGTTAAGGCCTATGGAATAGTCTTTGTGAGATTAAGACATAGGAAGCTTTGGGTCTCCCTATCATGGGAATAGTTTTGTCACAGACTTCAAATGGTTTTCTTACTGCAGAGCAAACAAGAAATTTACCCATAGAGGAAAGCACCAATTTGTTTGAAATTGTTATAAAAGTCCCTCAACAAGCTGACAAGGTAAAAGTTATTTCTCCTATTTTTTTTCTCGTGTCAAGATCACAGCTCTTCTCAGTTCAAGTGAAAACTCCTGTATCCATTTAAATGTACCAGGTTAAAATATCCCCAAAGCTTTGCCATATACCAGAATCAAACAGGTTCTGGTGTTCTGACTGGTCATTTTTTCAGCTGAGCAATCACTAATCAAGGTTGTTCTGTTCTAATATTTTACACAGTTCAGTTACAAGGTCAAAAGTGACAGAAATTGTATCTAGTACAAATTCCCATCACACATGTGACCATCCAAATGCAGGGGTGATTCCTTTTAATTTGATTTCTCCCATAAGTATATGAAGAAGCTCAGAAACAGAGATCAGATTTGATTATTCCTTTTTACCAAAATGACAAGAGACTAATACAAGCTCAAAACACCCTAACAGTAATTCAGCATTTCATCACAAAATTGTAACATTTGAAGGACTAAGAATTATGTAATAAATTCTGCTTAAACAGCTGCTTATTTTTTGTACTGAACAGGGTGTCATAGAGCATTTGTGCAGCTACATACTGAAGAATTTTATTGCCGTAAAATCTGTAAGAACTTGCATCGTTAGGTAAAAAGGAGAGAATTTTGTCTAAAGCAAGATTCTGCCTGGGGAAAGACTAAAAATGTTTGCTTCAGCAATGTATCAACACTGCAGATGATAATAAGCAATTAGCCACCTTGGACTATTTCAAATGAGGTGTCTGCATTAAAGGTTTTCTAGCAAAGTCCCTTTAAAGGCCATCCCCTCTCCTAGTATGGCTTCTCTGATGGTGTTTTCCTTAAGTGTTTAATTATATGGCAATCTGTGCTTGTTTTGCTTCTCTAGAGCTGTTGACTTGTAGTCAATAAAGCAAGGACTCTTCCTCCTACTAAATCCTGTTATTGATTTTTCTCTGTTTCATTAGGGATCTTCTCTCCACCCAGGCTTTGTGTTGCCTTAGTGTCTTAGAGGACTAATGAAGGATTCAAGCTCCTAAAAGTCTGTCTATGTTTTCCAGACAGAATATTTCAGTTTAACAGAAGATCCTGTCTCTACCTTGATATTTTGCCTTTGAAGCATCACTTTGGGGGTCACTTAATTGACAGATGCACTGAATAGGTGTAAGCCCTCAGTGGTTACCTGCTAATTAGATGCAAAGTCATGTAATTTAAATGATGAGTGTTCCCTGTAGCCCCAACATCTCTGACAGCTTATAAACAACCAAATGTTAACACTTCAGAGGGGGACCTCAGTGAATTTATACCGTGAGAATTTGATGTCCCAATACTCTGGGTTTCAAAGAAAAAGGTGTTTCTTTCAGAAGCTTGTCCAGACATTAAAGACAGCTCACCTGCTGAACACTTTCCTTTAGAACCAGCTTAATTCAAAATGCAGTGTGATTTAAACCAGGCTACCTGACATTGGGCTGAGGTGAGGAGGAGATAATGCTGTCAGTTCTTAACACCCAGCTAGAGGAATGTTCATCTTATGCTGAAGAACAGTCATCTCTTAAACCACCACAATACCTCAATTAATTTCCTTTTTTTTTTTTGTGCTTATAGTAAGGTTCCCCTTTAAAGACACAATGCAAATTTTCCATTGATAGCATCTGTAGAGGGATCTGATACTTCATTTCAGTAATCCTCTTCCCCTCTCTGGTAGGAAAGGCAGCAGTCTGCATAAGAACAGGTATTTTTAGGGTCCAATAGTAATTCAGGTCATAGCTAAATCGCAATGCACATTAAACTATACTGAGGTCAGAGAGAGCTAGAAAAAGAAGTGATTCCATGACAAGAAAATGATAAGGAAACTTTTCTCCTTTTTTTATTTTCTTTTTTTTTACATGCCTGCAGTGCTGCAGAAAGTGCATGCAGAGTAGAGATGAACGTCCTAAAGCCAGTTCAGACTAAGTGTATCAGTTATTCAGAGGATGTACATGCTGCTTCCCCTGACATTCTGCTTCCTTTGTTTGGAGTAAAAATGCAAGAAGTGGGTAAATTAGAGTTTAAAATCTCTGGGACCAGTTACTAAAGTAAACTTATTTCCCAAATTGTCACAGGGAAATGTACACTTCATTTTGCTGTTGCTTTGATTTAGCTGGCAGGAGAGCCCTGTTCAAAGGCAGCCTTCCCTGCCTCACGGGCAAATCACTTTGGTGTGCATTCCCTCAAGTTCCAAGTTCACTTACTTTCCTTTGAAGGTGGGCTGAGCATCGGAATCTGACGAAAGAGTGGGCTGTGCCCTCGGTGCGAGGGAGCTCTTCCATTCCCCTCAATGACTACATTTGCTCGTGCAGTACACAGCAGCAGCAACAGTGTGGTGCTCTGAGTCTCCAGCTCTGCCCGGCAGACGAAATCTCCAGCTCGCTGAACATCTGCAAGCCAAGTTTTTCATGTTCTATGTGAATGCTGCCGAACTGCACCAGGAAAATGGGCACAGGGGATTATCTCTGCATTGCTATGAGCGGAGGGGCGCCGTGGGGCTTCAGGCTGCAAGGGGGCAAGGAGCAGAAGCAGCCTTTGCAAATCGCCAAGGTAGGAGCATGACAGAAAGATGTTGTTGGAGTTTTGTGGGCACGGATGATAAGACCACTCTGTTTAAATCCAACCTGCATCCTGTTGGTGTGGATCTTGTTGTGATGCTTGTTCAAATTTGCTAATTTGTTTTACAGAGATTATACAGGTACTGATTCTGTCTATGTCAATAAAAAGGGACTATTACTTTTTGGTAGCTTGCAAGTGTTGCAAAAAGTTTTATTAAATTCCGAATATTTCAATTGTGACATGATGAGTGCCTTTCAGCTCCTGTTTGCTCTGCTCTCTGGCTCTGAGCGCACTCGGCACATCGCAAAACTCAATCTCATATTAGGAAATGCTGCTTCAGTCATCTATTTATGATAGTTTTTCTACTCTGGTCATAGAATAAATACAGCTTTATCATGAGAAAATGTTCTTACTATTTTGGGAATCCTGGAAAGCATTACACTGACTTCTCTCTGGTTTTGGAAAGTTTTCCAGTCTTAGAAGCAGCTTTAATAGATGCCAAACGTTCCCTCTTATATTTCATGAGCAATGCTGAAAATTACTGGACACTTTATAAATTATCTGCATGTATAGAAGGAGGGAAAGACAGATAGTAGAAGTTGACAATAAATTAAAAATAGGAACTGGTAGCCCCAACTTGCAGAAGTACTATTTCAAAAGTAGTTTTGTTAAAAATCAGTGCTCGCTCCAGTGCAACAATGAAGATTTGTCACAGTTATTAAGGCTTATGTAACTGTATGGAGCTGCATTCTGTTCCCTGAGACAAGAGGGACAAATTTTGTCCAGGGCTCTGAGCTCAGCAGAATACCTCTGGCTGAAACAGTATGGGGACTGATCATCATCCCATGAGCCCTGCTAACTAGTTAAACTGCGGGGGAGAGTTTAAAATGTATCTTATCTCCTTCCAGTGTCTTGACAATGCAGTACACTGAGTGTGTTTCCTTTATTTTGATATAGTATTTTAGATGAGTAGCTCAGTACTTAAGCTGTAACTTTCTCAAGGTGTCAATACATTTATTAATTAGTTAACTTGAATTTACCTGATCAGTTAACTTTTTCACAAACAGCAGAAACAATAAATCTACCTCATTTTATAGGTCTTTTTAGCTCCTCTGTCAAGAAAATAACATCTTTCGCTCTTCTTTTCACTTATTTCCAGCCTATCACATTAACCATATCCAGTAACAGAACTATGATTTATTGGGGGTCTGAACAATTTTTCTCATTCCTGTTAAGTTTTTTCTTTGTTTTTCTACGTTTTGCAAAACTTGAACATGCTCACTTTTTTTCTTACCGATGGGCAATTGTTGCTGTGCAAGTAAAGCCTCTGATAACAGATGGCAGTGGACTCCTGCCACCTAGTGAAAACTTGTAGCTAGAAGTCAAAAAATCGTGAGCAACGGTAAAAGGCAAGTGATTACATAAACCAAAAGTAAAAAGCACAGGGGTTTGAAAACAAGATTCTTACTAAACTTTAGTTTTCCTAATAAAAACGGCCTATTCAGGTGAGGGGTTTGTTTTGTCTGGTCTTTTTTTTTTTCGTATTCACATCCTAGACTGGGGCTCTTAATTCTGGGGTCTGTTTTAGGACTAAAAGTTGGGACTTGAGGTAGTTGTATCTTATTTCTAATGTATTTTCGGTAGTACATATTATTACTGTGTACTCCATAATCCCATTTTCTAAGTATAGGAAAGTATACCCACATTTAGAAAAATAATAATACGTATTTTTAGGAAAAAACTCACAGGTACATGTTTGCTGTAAATGAAAGGAAAGGCTCCAAAGGGGTTGCTTACCTTTGTTAGAGCAGAGGGAAGGACACTCAAGTTCTGTCATGAGTGGAGAAGTGATTGTGGTATAGATCTAAAGGGGAGAGGGATATGAAATGGAGGGAAATGAGATAATCCATTAAAATACGTCAGGACACAAAATTCCCAAATTTGCACTTACCTACTCTTTGCTAAAGGAAACATATTGTTTTTAAAGCTGATGGAATAAGCACTGCAGCTCACTGCCAGAAGCAGCTTTTACCAGGTTTTTTTATACCTTTTAAAATAGTTTTATTACATTTATAGAGAACATGTAAACCATCCGCGCCTTTGCCTAGCTCCTAAAGCATATATTCAAGTAGCAGTTCCACTGAAATCCATGAGAGTTTTGCCTAGATTATAAATTATTGTCTTCCATTACCACGTGAAGCATTAATAGAGAGATAAAGACAAACCTTTTACCAAAAAATATCTCGGTACTTCTTCACAAATACTTTTGCAGATAAAACAGGCAATTTTCAACAGCAAATAATTTTACAGCCACTAAATTAGATTCAAGACCTTTCAGTAATTTGTTAGTGTGAGATTGCAACAAACAGATTTTTCTGAAGTATGAGAAAGTATCATTCTGCTTTTTTAAACTCTTATTCAACACATATTTGACTCATTTTCTGTAAAGGCATAAGAAGTATTTAACAATTCTCTTCCTCTATTCCCTGGCTCTGACCACCAACTTAGTTTGTGAAGTCTGATAATGTTGCAAATACTTAATAAAAACCTATTTTCAGTTAAAAAGAATTTGCACATTGTATATGCTGTCCCAATATAAAACATAAGGGCTTTAAAAGAAAGTATTTTAAATCCTGTGTCCAAAGGCATACTGTGCTTAGAAGGTTATCTAATAAACGAATGTGATTTAAAAAAAAAACAAACAGCTTAATCAGGAGTCCAAAGCTAAGGAAAACAATGGTTGTGTGGATCCCCTCACTAAACCATGTCAGTGCTGTGCTGTAGGATGGCTTTCCCAAAGCAGGAGATGGGAAATCTCAGTGTAGCAGTGTCCCTAGAAGGATAAGTATCCAAGATACATAAAAGCTAAGCAATGCATGATGTCCTTTCCATTTTACCATGAGGTATATGAAAGAAGATTTTTAAAATTAATATAATTGTGGGTTTTTTAATTGAAAATTGCTTTGCAGCTTTTAATTTAAAATATACAGAAAATAATGGCTGGTTTTCTGAACTAGCATTTGAAAGGAAGTCCTGTGAGTTTTTCTATTAATACTTAACAATAGTTAACAGTAAAGATATATCCTTTAAGAAGCATCTCTTTTGCAACAGGCAATTTAATGGAGTTGTCCTAAAGATGATTTAGATTTGTAATTCAACTGCAATGTGACTCCATTAAATTATCTTTGCAAGAGAGGTACATTATTCTCAGCATATTTGTTACCTGCACCAAACAATAATTTTATGGACTCATTGTCAAAGTCTTGGTGCTCCAAGTTTGGGAACTTAACCAAATAGTTCTAATATTTAAGGGAGGCAAGTTGCACAACTCTGACCTGTAAGCACTTCAAAGGAAATCTGGATTAGTATCCTGAAAGTAAAAATGAACAGATGCTTACAAGGACACTTCTGCTACTGCTTCCCAAATTGTAGTTTTACCTTTGGCTTAGTAGGGACATGTGACAACTGGCTGCCTGGTCATTTTAGACTTGTGCCTTTGTCCATCAACATGCTCAGATTTCAAGTCTCAGTTTCATCATTTTGGATTCATTGGAACCTGAAACAGAAAGTGAAACTCAAAGACTTGGGAACTACCTGAACCAACAGTGTGAAAATTAATGTTTGAATATGATTACTTAATACTGGATGCACACAGAGGTGGGCTGTGTCGTGGTAGTTTGACTTTTTCTCTGCTTTTATCCAAAATACTTGACACATACAGAACAACCCCAAGAGGTTTACATCTAAGTTGTAAAGTTGACCTCTACACTTCTTCTAGCAGAAAAAAAATAAGGGGTGAGACATTGTTAGCACAGTTATGCTTTGGACCCTGAGGTAAGGCAAAACACGCCACTGTCACACATATATGTGTAAAGCATATATTGGTAAATAGTTGGCCTATCCACAAAAGACATCTCAGCTGCTGGGTTGAAGGAAACCTTTTAAAGTTGTTGTCATGCCCTCACATTGTCACCCTTGGCAAATACTCCCGCTTGCAGGCAGGTAAATGAGGTTAGGGAATGCAGGATCTTCCTCTCCCTCTCCACCACTGTTTGGAGCTGCAGTTGTCGTCGAGCTGGGTGAGGGCTCAGCCCTGGGCTATCGCCACCCTGCTGATACCGCCTCATTTGTACCCCTTGACATTTCAAACAGGATTTGAACACAACCTTATGCAATAGCAATCAGCAGAACAAGCCATGTTTAAAACATGCTAGTTGAACTTTGGCAGCAAAGGAGGGGAGTTTAGAGTCAACCTACATGATTTTAAACACAACTTGCCTTACTTGGCCTGTATTTGAAATTGTTTGTTTAAATTTGCTGGCTAATACATTTCCAAACATAGTTTGTTTTTGCAGCCTGGACAGACTCTTACTCTCAAATTCACCCTTCAGACCATCTGACACAGCTGGTATTTGCTGATATTCAGAAAACCCTGCAAGGCATATTTACATATTCTTTCACACAAGGAGTTACGTGGAAGATTGTGGGTTTATCTATCTTTTCTGGAGAGGATTTTGACTGTGTTACAAGCCTTGACCCAATTTAATAACCAATACATTTTTGCATGTGTTTAGATGACACAGTTCAACTTTTATTTAAGTAAATTCCTAAACTTCCATTGACAGACTGGAAGAAACGGGGCATTATGGAGCTTAAGTTAATTTATTTTGCAAAACAGAGGAACAAAGTAAGGTTCCCCAAATCTCTAGCTAACATAAACCACTGCTAAATAACTGTTCCAAAAAAATGTGACAGTACTAGTTGGAAAAATAATGAAGAAAAAAAATTCATACACCTTACCCACCAAAGGTTTACATGTTCTTCTAAAGGTTAGGGCTCTGTGTTCCCTACTTTCAAGCTTTTGCATTCCAGCCATTGTGCCAGTGGAAATGTTTAGCACTGGAGTCCCATCTAGCTGTTTGAAAGCTGCAGGCTGAACTAGCTCATGAGTGTATACCCTGCTTTGGATATGCAGGACTACATACCAAGCTGTTTTTGGCATGCTTCCCACTGCATTTAGGCAAATACAAGCATGTTTTGGATACATGGTATTATTCATTTGTGCTTATTTCCATCTGATGCTTTTCCAACTCTCACGCTAGGCGAGTTTTCAATGGAATAGAATGAACGCCATAATTCACACTGATTTTAAAAAAACAAACTAAAAACACTAAACAGTGTATTCCTACTAAATTAGATTAGCTGCTTTGTATAGAGCTTTGCTTCATTTTGTAGTTTCTTTGCTGGAAACATTTAAAATACACTGCAAGACATTATTACTTGTCATTGTTCTGTATTTTCTGCCATTGCATTCTTATTGAGAATGTGAATGTCACAGTAAGATTTCTGGCCAAGTTCACATTAAAATATCACAACAGGAAATGTTATTTACAGAGTCCTCTCAGATTGTGTCAGATTGTGTAAGAGGACACAGCTAACAATTTATGCATATCATGGAAGGCTATTCTTTCAAATGCAGAACTTGGTGTTCTTCCTATTTGCAGCAGAAATGTTTAGAGCAGAAATTACTTTAAGGGACCATATTTCATAAGTTAAATGCTTAGCACCCTATAAAGGGAGAGGGATTAGCAGAGATAGCTTCAGCTTTAAGAGGAATAATTCTGTGCATGGAATTAGCTATGGACAGAAATTATAACATTTAGATTGCAACCAGTACTCATGAGCACTGTTTGTTGGCTGGAACAAAACTGGCAGTAAAAAAACCCCTGGATATCAGCTTGAAGGTTTTAAATTTCAAACCTAATGTACACAAGTTACACAGTGGATTTTTTTTTTTTCTTTTCTGTAATTTATCCCATCTGCACCATTTCATTAGAATCTGTAGGCCATAGTCAATGGGAATTTTAGGATCAGACTAACGTACATTTAGGCTGGAACACTTCAGTGTGCACCAAAATCAAAGTGTTGTGTTTTGGTGACCTGCCAATACAACCTGGTGTTGAGCATGGTGAAGGCCAAAAATCTTCAAAACACCTCAGCACCTTGCTCTGGGTGGAGAGCTACGAACAGTGGAAAGTGGCTGCTTTATTTGTGGCTTATGTGGAAGGTAAATTCTAACAAAAACCTGGCTCAAAGCTCACCAGAGGAAACAGGCTTAGACCCTGAGCTGTCTATGATGTTCTGCAGTCCTAGGCACAGTATGGACCGTCCCTCTCTTATTTAGAAGAGAAACTCTGTCTGCACATTGTCATCCTACTTTATAGAAATATATCTTGAATCCTTTAAGTCTCTTTTTTGTTTTACATCTGCTTCCTACATCTGGGACTGGGCACTGAGGGCATGGGTAACCTTTTGCTTCAGAAAAGTTATGTCATCCTGGACTGAGTAGCTGTGGAATCATTATTTTATGAACTTGCCTTTTTGTAAGTATATTTGAGAAATATGGTACTATTTAGGAAACTGGATGCTTTGGGTTTTGAAGGCATGTTTTATATTACAATTCATTAGCAGATGAACTGGTGATGGGTCAAAACAATGAAGAAAGTAGATAAACTGTGGTGTTCTATACTGCTGGTTTCACTTGATACCTTCTTCATAGCATAAACATGCCACGTATGGCATAAATTGCTGTAATATCGAATTTCTAGAAAGTTTCTAAAATAAAAATAATGTAAGGCACCATATGTCCATTGTGGCTCTTCACAGTAAGAGAAAGAAAAGCAAACAGAATGACAGGGGAACATAATTTGATAGGACTAAATTTGCCCTTTCTAGTACTCTCTGCCTAATACAGGAATATCAGGAGCTGCTGGTTGTCTGAAGGCAAATGTGGCAAAGCTGAAGCTCTGTTTTGAAAACCTAACAGTTGAAATTTCACTAAAGGAACCCTTAAGAGAGGAGTTACTTTTTTCCCCACGAACTCATTGGGAGCTTTGCCATTGACTTCAAAGGGCAAAGGATTGGGTCCTAGTATATATAATATAGTGCAGTTATTTAATTAGAAGCAGATATCATGAATAAGAATCCTCACTGGGAAGAGTGGGGCAGATTTTGCTATGGATCTGTTTAGTACAGATTTCTGTGTCTAGCAGAAATCATTCCCTTCTAAGGAACAAAAAACCATCTTAGACTTTCGGGTACTGTGATAACACAGTTATATAATATAACTTTTATTCAAGTTATTTGGTAATTATTTGGTACATTTCTTTTCCAACCTGTCTTGGAAGTCTTGTGTGAGGATGAAGACACTCACTTGAGCTGAAGGCTTTTAAATCTGCTTATTTGTAAGAGAAAGAAATGCTTGCTAATAGTACAGAGTAGACTGATATTACTACAAACTAGAGGCCATTTATTAAAGGACTGATAATGTATCAGTGTAAGCTAGGGGAAAAATTTAGACAGTGGACATATCCCTCAGTTGTAAATGTTTAGTGGTTGAAGGCAGTCCTTGTAACTGCCCTCTCCCTTTCTTTAGCTCTGCAAACCGACTGACCTGTGTTGGCTGAACGGTATTTCCTAAGCAATTTAGATTTCAGGGCTTTGCTAACGCACCTCATTTTGCCTGATCAGCTCAGGCAACAGTCCTAGGAGCAGTTTATCTGTCAGATTTGAAGTGTAGAAACCCCCAGGTTAGGAAAGAGAAAAGGGAGAGGAGTGCCAGGCAGCTGGGGGTGACAACTTTTCCAGCTGGCACAGGTGTGGCTGGACAAGTCTGTAACTCTTTGACACTCCAACAATTTCACTGGCATCCCTTTGGAAAAGCTCTAAGGGTCCTGATTGTCATCTGTAAGAAAAGCATCTCTACAGAGAACCATACAACAGTAATTGCAATTGTTGTCTATACCTGTGTAATAGAAGGTGTTTCCAAAATGTGCTGCTGTCGAGGGGAATCACATGATGCATCCTAACAGCTTTATTCATCCACCACCAATGAAACAGCCATGTCTTTATTTACCTCACTAAATTCTCTTCTTCTCTGCCAGGAATTCTTGCTCTGCTTTCTCTTGTTATTCTCACTGTAGTACTTCTATTGAAATACACCACTACAACTACTTAAATATCAGTTTCAGTGAATTCACTGCAAATTGTGGGCAAAAATGCCTCTGACTTCAAACTTTGCTATTTGGTTAGAATAGTGCCCATCACTTCCACTGAACTTCCTTTGGACTGAAATACAGGAAGCTTTGTACTTTCATGAACTCTCTCAGCACAGAATTCTCTGAACTACTACAGCTTAACAGCTGTGGCTGGAATAGAGTGATCAGCATTTTGTTCCACAAATTACGTTTTCCTATTTTGCAGAGATCACTTCAAAGGCCAGCTGCCATAAGCCACTAATTTAATTACAGAGGATGCATATGGAAGTAATCTGAAAGGAATAAATAGCTTTCTACATTATCATATCTTCATAATGACCTTTTTGCATGCTGAAATAATACTTGCAGGACAGATACTGTAAGACTTGCTTGCAAAATCCTTCAAATTAGGAAAAACTACCATTAAGCATTGAAGTTTTAAGCAAATTCCAACATGTGATACTATTTAATGCCTAAGATACTCATGAAGGAGCAGCTGTTAAACATCCTTCAGAGTAAAAAAGACCAAAGTTTCAGTATTGTTGGCTTTCCAAAAAATAACAAACCAATGGATACCTAGGAAATTAGAAGTGTTTCACCTAAATTGTCAGTCCACAGAATAAGTATATTATGGTGATCAATATAAAATAAGCCATTCAAAAGAGTGGAGAGTTTCATTATAGAATACATAGTAAGATTACATAATTAGCCTTTGAAACAAAATGTTAGTATTAAAGTTGTTATCTCATGGTATTGATACTGTTAGTCAAAGTCAGTCTTTAGGTGCATCGTGCATTTTGGGGGGTATCTGAAGGAAAGTACTTGACATTTGAAAACCACAACCAGGACACTGTTTCCTCTGAAGGCTCCAGTCCCTTTGGTAAATGAATTTGCAGTGTGCCTTTATGTCCACTTTAAATAATCACCTTTTCATGATACTGTCATGATTGATTATCACTAGATGGTGCTCTTCACAGTCCCCAAAATCATAGGTAAGTGAATGTAAATACAGTTCTACCTTGGAGAAGTTTTGGTTGAAAGGTTTAACATTTCCTTACTGAAGCTGAAAGTATCATTCAGCTCAGTTCCCCTCAGACCACATAATTTTAAAGTGCAGAATTAATGCCCCCAGGAAAATTTGTATATAAACCAAGTCAAGAATCACAGAATGTCAAGTTAATCAAAATCATAACATCAAATTAGTAATTCCAAATCTTTCTTTCACTTCTACTTATTATTCCCTGCACACAAATAAAATGTAATCCCCCTTAAGGAGGGCTCCATAAATTTGTACTAGGGTTTGACTTGTGGTTTCATAACACTACAGTTAGGACAAATTTTGATCTTAGAAAAAAATTGACTAAAAAATATTTCAGTAGTGCAGAAGAAAGTGGCAGTTCTAATCCTTTAAAGAGAAAACAAAAGTATTTCTGCATATATTAATATTCATATTCATATAATGTTCATATATTATGAACATTAAATAGTAATATTACACACAACTATTGATTACATGCAGTGAAATAATAATTTAAAAGAGTACAAAAAATACTACCTCAAACCTCAGTTTCTTGCAGCCCAATATGATTACAACCTGAGCAGACAGGGCTGAGAGCCCTGGAGGTGTAAGAACTCTCCCAGGTCTTGTATCCAATTTAAATCAAATTTTGAGCTATATTAAAATGGTGTTTTTAATAAATTCCTCATTACCCTTTCTCTGCCCTCATTTTTAGTCTGTAACAGTCTGTAACACTAGATCTTCATTTTACTAATTTGATGAAGAATAGACTAACATGAAGTACAGCAAATCCAGGACTGCATCATTGACCAGCCATGGTGTTGGAAATCTACCCAAGTTTTGCAGCTTAAGCCCATTTTTACTCAAACAGTTTAAAATTAACAGATCAGTAGCACAGGTGTGATGTAAGTAAATTTTTCATGGTTGAATCTTCATTTTGAGGACCCTGATGCAGCTCCTAAACGTGCTACATTTTAAAGTAATTTTCCAGATCCCCAGAATAATGTAACCAAAGCATTTCTGATTTCATGGCATAATTTGTGACTACAGAAGGGGGTTGACTTTAAAGCCTCTTGTCATTCTAGTTTCAGTTTTCTTCCTCTATATTTACCGGAACAGTGAGAAACAATCCAATGAATCTTAATGTAGTGAGAGGCCCATGAATGCCTCTTTTTCTACACTGGCATGAGCAGTACAAAGGCTACAATAATTAAGCCTGAGGAGGTAGTTATGCTTGTGGCCTGTCATTTTTTTAGAGTTACACTATGAACAAACAGAGCACTGAAATGCATGGTCTGAGAACAATAGTGCCCAGCCCCGTACCAGCCTTCTGGGTCACTCACTGGTTGTTTGCTTCCAGGCCTGATTTGCATAAGGGGCCTGGAAAATTTGCAGAAGCTGGGAATTAGCACAAATTGATATGGGGTGCTAATTGACTCAGGCAAAAACTAAAGATGCACTGACCTGTTCAAACCAGACTTGGATTCCGGCCTTTGGGTTCCTGGACCGTCCAGTGCTGAAGAACAAAACCCTGGCACTGTTCATCAGCTGCTGGGCGCTGGGATAAAAATAGACAGGCAGAAATGGGATCATGTTTTAGCATAATCAGCTGCAGCTGAAAAGGGTGGGAAGGAACATTTCCTCTTCTGGAGAATGCTTTCTTTTCAGATGTTTCAGGTGCTGCTGTAGGCAACGGCATGGCAGTCGAGCTCACCTAAAATGAGAGCCAAACCAAATCTTTCCCCAAAGCCTTTTACTGCTCTAGACCCAAATACTTTTTTAAAGGTTGAAAAACACTCATTGTTGCATGTTTGTGGGCAGGTGTGTTCCATCAAGAGCAAGGAACATGTTTTATTTCAGTGACTGGATCAAATGTGCCGGATGCAGACGCAGTGATTCACAGCTGTAGGAGTTCCCTAGTGCCTCAGCCCCGTGCAGTGCTTCTCTTGTCTGATAAACATCTAAAATGCTTCTTCTAATAGTTTTCCATCAGATCATAATGAGAAGAAATGATACGTTAGGAAATCCTCTCTGCTTTTAGAGGTCTGTAGTACTGCAGACAGCAGTGTTCACCTGTGGGGATTCACATAATCTCATCCTATAACTGCATGTCCCTTAAAGTAAAAAATTACACTTAGATGCATGTGAATTTAGTTTAATTTAAAAGTTTTCATGAACTTCTGTGGATTTGTTCAGTTTTACATTTGCAAGATGCTCTCAGGCCAGATGATATTTTCATGTGGTTGGGTTTCCTTTTGGCCATTTAACTTGGCTCACACAGGCCTCGTGTATCTCTAGTTTCTCGTTTATTTTAACACAGTTAGTCACACCCTAAACCTGTATCTCAAATACACATCCTGACACAACTGCACTTGGCTGGTTTTGACTTGTTTCTTCCATGCTAAAGAATGTACAGTCCTCTCTGACACAGTGACATCAAAATGCTTTCACTGTGTTTTTTCAATTTATTGCGTAAGTTAATAAGAAGAAGGTAAGTTTCAGGGCAAAATAATAAAGAGAAAATGAAACTGGACACTGATTCTAGCACTGAATTTAATTTATGGAGGTGCTGGCCTGTGACATCTCTTTAAAGACTATGTAATCCTTAAAAATGTGCTTCCCAGAGAAACTTGAGGAGACACTAGCAGTCCATATAATAGGAGTTTTCCCTCAAAATTGTATTAGTAAGAGGTGTCAGCAAAGTCTTCTGAGGCAATCTGAGTCAGTTTATCATCTTTTAGGTGAAAAAAAGCACTGTACATGTTCACATTCCTATTCAGTTGCTTAAAAGGTCACTCCTGATCTTCAGTCAATACTCCTTACATCACCAGCATGCTGAAAACTGTGCCTGACTATAAGAGTTTCTTAAAAAGCTAAAATCAGTGCCATGAGATAAGGAGCTTCACAACCTACCGATTTTTAATGTACGTAAAAATTTGAATTGTTGGGAAGCACTTGCTTGGGAAACTAATACAAAATTATGGAACCAATTTACATAAATGTCTTTTCAGTTTATACCTGTGCCTTCACAAGTTCCTCCTGGCCTCTACTCCTTTTGTTTGGTGCTTGGCATTTGGAAAAATGCTGCAGATCAGGGTTGGCTTTGACATTACTAGGGGCTTCCTCACACTCTTTGGAAAAATCACCCATGAATGTCATGTTGTCATATTGCCAGATGTTCCCTCAGACTGCTTGACTGCTTTTTCTTTCACAAATAAGCTCTGAAAGCAGCACAGTGCATATGAGAGGAGAAGGCAGTGATGTCCATTTCTTCTGCTGCTTTTGTCTCCTGCTTTCAAGTTAGTATTTGACCTTTGTTAGGAGTTGACCCACTTTCCACAGGGAAATGTCACATGGAGGTTTTTGGATTTGTAGCTGCCAGAGTCTTCATTTCAGAAGTACTTACAAAAGGTGCCTCTTAATTCAGTACAAGATGCAGTTATTTGTTGCTTTCCTATGTGGTTTTCAGTCTAAAAATCAAGTCATGAGGATCTGGCACGGTTTAGAATTTAAACATACTAAGGTTACTTGGAGGTTCCACAACAAAGCAGCCAAGTCAGATGCATCATTTAATAGTGGAAAAATATGCAGGACATCTTGGAGCAAAGTTGGAGCAACAGTAGCCACACAAAATGAAAAGGGATTGATAGAGCAATATAACTAGGGCTATCTGAAATCTTTCTATGACCATGTTGGGGTGAAATCTGATGGCAAGCAGGTATTTTATGGCCACATGTTAATCTTCTTGAGCAGGATGAGTTATTAAATTAAATCCTCAAAATGAGCACTTATATTTTCCAGATGTTCGGTACAATCAAGATTACCCTGTTCATTTGCATGTGCTTGCTTCTTTTGTTGTTCTTTTTAGAAAATTCTTTAAAATTATTATTATTCTAACATCTGAGTAAGATTTGAAAATATTTCTTATTTTAGTCTCACAGCACTTTCCTGTTATCTTTCTTAATCCTTATTTCTATTATTTAAAGTTTCGAAAGAGACTGGGATTTAATTTAAACTAATTAAACAAGTAGAAATTTTGTCCTAGGTTTCACTATTTTGAGGAATTCAGCAACATCAGTGATAAATATCTGTCCTATTTAGCAGTATGGTTTTATAAAAATTACATCCATGCTAAGAAAAAAAGCTGTGGCTCAGCATAAATAACAGCACTTCAAATGGTGGTGTTTTTCAAGGCCCTACCTCCTTGACAGAACCAGCGTTGTGGAAAGTCAATGCTGTGTGTTCAGCACGTGGCCATTCCCTGGCAAGAAATGTGCACCTGGAGGTTCTGACCCTCTGCAGGAATTTCACTGCTAAAAAATATTTTAAACTAAACATCCAACTCGTGCCTATGATCTAATGGCATCAGTTACCGTGCATCCTTTTCCTCTGTGAAAGGTTTTTCAGGTAAACATTACTTCAGCTGCAGCGTTCTGTCTGTGGAACTGCATCCCTGACTCAGCAAATGGCTTAAAGCTGGCACAGATCTTGGACAAAGGTCATGAAAGTACTTCAGCATCTATCTGGGATGAGAGATGCCATATTATGCTTGTGTTAATACATAAAAATAATAATTCAGAGGAAGAAAATGAAATAAAATCATAAAAACGTATGCCAAAGGTCTCCTTGAAACAATACACCGGCTTCTTATATTAAGAATTGTCAAAAATGGCAGCATTAAAAACAACCCCAACTGGCTCCTTCCCAAGCTCCATGCCTTTTGGATTTCCTTAAAAATTCAATCTTTACAGTTTCAGAAGAATGCAACCATTGTAATTCAAGGACGCTCCCCTGCTGGTTTTGATTAATTTATTTTAACAACACAGAAAAGGTCTGCTGTAGCTCCTCTAGTAATATAAATCCCTGTTACAAAGGATTCTGTTGTCTCCACCTCTCTAATAAACGATAGTGTCAGGGGTTCAGAGCCAAATGGATGGCAAGACAACTTTAACAATTTGTCTCTGCTTATGTGTCTGAATTAATAGCAGGGGTTTTTTCCCCTTTCAACCTTTAACTAATTTATAACTCTGTTCTTACCTTCCTATATAAGTAACAGATCCAGTGAAATATTTTAATTTGCATACAATCACACATTTTATACTTTAAAAATTAATATCTTGAAAAGAATGTCAGATATCTTAAAAAATCCTCATAAAATAATTGTGGCTATCTGCTCAACTTTTTAAAACTTACTGTGAGTCTCATGATAAATGCAATTTTCCTTACAGTACCAGCTCGCAGAATCTTGTTCTTACCTGAGCTCCAGCTTTCTTTAAAATTAAAATACATTTCTGGATGTCCTGGACTGCGAAGTGATCCCGTCCCCAAGGGAGAAAAAACCCCAAGCAACTCCAAGTTTTTAATGTTTTAATCTTTTTTCATGTGGTACTAGAGAAACTGTTATTTGCTGGTTGCAGAGCTAATGGAACAAGCTTGGCAGGCCCACAGTCGGAGAACAAAATTCCCAGTGAGGATACCTAAATACCTGTTACAGTTTCGATGGACAGAAATTGAGTAGCACAACAAAGCTGCTATTAAAATAACAGTGGCTTTCAGAGGTTGCAGAGATTGTCACAGCAAATTACGGCATGCAGATATTCTCCCAAGTCCTAAGAGTATGTGAATTCTCCAGCATTCAAGCAGCATGATTCCTTTTGGGAATCATACAGCACTGGAAAAGAAATTGCTATTAGCTTACTTATACGATTACATACTCTTGAACTGTTTTCATTTCACATAAATATTAAATACTCCTTTGTTTAAACTAATTGATTAAAAAATATTAAATAAAAGGAAATCAAACCATTTTCAAGCTGTTTCTTACAGATTTCTGGTAAACTTGCTGCTCATTTGACAAGTTGCATGTGTTGTTTCAACAAAGCCCGTATGTGTGAGTGTATATACAGATGTTTTAGGCTAACATTAAACCATGTTCTATAGTAGGACTGTTTCTGTAGTCCAAATAAAGTAGGTAGTGTTTTCATAACTATCAATTCTTGGGTTATGGAGAATGTCTTCAAATAGAAATAGAAAGAAGTTTATCTTTACAAACAGGTCTCATTCCCTTAAAAGGAAGTTGTTTCTTTTTTCTTCTGCTTCTTTGGAGAACTGACTACAAACTGGGAATGGTTATTGTATGACTCATTTGGGAAGAATAGCTGCAGTGTAAAAAGTTCAGAAGGGATTTTAATAAAACCAAACCAAATTATCTTCTGTTTTGGGCATGATAAGGATAGTTTGAAAGAGCAAAATATGAAACTTTTCAGAATGCTATAAGTCAGCCTAATACTGTAGTGTTTTGAAGGGAAGGGAGAAAAGGTCAGGAAAGACTAAAACATTTTCCCCTAGTTTCAGTTCCACAGATAAGACAGAAATCCCCTTTCTTAAGGAAATTTTCATTTACTTTATTCTGGTCTGGTCTAGTCTGGCAGTGAGCTCCTGCATCTACCAGGCAAACAATTGACTGCCAAAACCAGACATCGAGCTTGGGAACGACCCCTCACTGAGCTATGCACAGATAATGGGACTTTCCTACTGCCATCCATATACTTCAGGTACTCCTGAAATTCCCCCAAACCCCAACACTGTCAGTTAAACTGTTAAAAATTATAACATTATTCCAATAAAACAACATTAATGCTGTTCTCTCACAGTAGAGACTGCAAATGCTACAAGTAAATATTACTGCATTACCCCCTGCATTGCCTTAAAGGATACAACAGCAAAGTTAGGACACAAAAACTTCTGTTAATGTTTTTAATTCAGCATCCTTTCCTTACAGCCCTCATGTTTGTTTTTACAGTTTTGTAAATGAAATCATGTCTTCAGCATGCCACTTAAAGTTGTGCTTCTCTTTGTGCTGCAGCACTTGAGTATCCTGCTTTCCAGGGGTTGAAAATGGGGTTATGTCTCATAAATTGAAGTTTTAGCAGGGTTTGTGATCTGTTCATCTTAGGAGCATGCTGTGAAAAAGTGCAGGCTAGCTCATGCAGTACCTGGGTGAGGGATGCTGCCAATTTAGCAAGTGTTCCATGCAAAACATGGGAAAAAGCACTTTTTTTTTTTTTCCAGGTTCAGCACTAGTTGTTTGCACATTGCTAATCTAGCAAGAGAATTTTATAAAATTTTTATTTTATTTCTCCCTTGTGTATATACAAAAGAATTGTAAAGGAATTTGCTGCATTTGTCACTTGCAGTGAAGTCACATTCCCTTAAATTTCAGACTATTATGTGGTTTTCTGCTTGAAAGTTCATGTCCACTGTTGTCCATTTTGTCCATGTCCAAGTTTTCCAAAGTGCTAGTAGGAAATTTTTTTACTATTTTCTCATGCTTGAAGCACTATGAAACTTTTCCCTGAGCATTTCTCCTAAGATTGGTCCGACTGAGGCTGAAGATATTAGAAAGTGATTTCAATGGGAGTTTCACATTTGGAAAGTAAAATCATGACTGTATTTTGGCAAGGCTGTTGATGTATCTGAACTCCCTTTCCTAGGAATTTTACAGGAGAGTGCTGAACATTTCACATTGCCATGAGGCTAACTGCATTTGAATCTTCTGAATATATCTAGAATTTCCTGTAGTCTTCAAGCTAAGTTTTAAAAGAAAAATGATTCAAAATCCTCTTCACCCCACTTCCAGCTTGCTCATGTTTGGCCATTTGGGAATGTCTTGGCCAAATAAGGTTCATGGATGTGTCACATGCACTCAGTTCTTTCTGCAAACCCAGAAATTATGACTCTGGGCTTTACAGTCTAGCCCAGATTTTACAGTAGAGCTTAGGCATGCAGTGCTGATCCTTTATGAGGTACCTGTGATGATGGGAGATCTACAGGCACAGCCATCATTTACCACTGCACTAGACTGTGGATAGATAAATTATAGAATTTGGATATTTTAATAGATTTTAAAAATACATGTATTTTATAGATCTCACATTTTAAAAAAGACATGGGTGAAGCTACTGTAGCTGCTGCTACTGTCCCAAAGTGCTGTTCAGTGTGGGGACCTAGCAGGTTGCTGTTTGGGAAAGGTCCTGCTGCTGGGAATAGGAGGCCAGCTGGGACAGGAGGCTCCTCCTTGACAATAGTCTGGATAGTGCTCTGCCTGATAATGAGGGGAGTGATATTTCAACAGACTGCAAAAAGAGAGTCTGTACCTCTTTTAAAGGCCTACCCTGGACCTGCAGGAGGGCCAAGGCTGGCAGCAGACAGGGAAATAATTCAGCTGAATTCAATTAGAGTGCATCAGTAGAAGTAAGTGAACTATTAAAATAAACAGTTTCCCTAAATCAGAAAGGGTTACGACCACAGAAACTGGAGCCTTTTCAGATTTCTTTATGCCATATTGAACTATTAATGCTTTCTAACATGAGCCACTGCATTGCAAATGTGCTGAGGACAAGATTGTGTTTAGGCTTGCACACGTGGCAGGGACCCACCTCGGCCCCTCTGACATCGGGCATTTTTCAGGATCCATGGCAGGCAGAGATACAGCAAGGCACTGCTTTCCCCACAGACTGAGAAGCTGCTGCCTTGGTTTGTGGATCAAAGGGAACCAGAGGTAACAGCATGAGAGAACCGGACTGTGAGCAATCCCCTCCTTCCCCTTTCTGCTGAGGATTGCTGCTGAACACCTGCAGAGAGTGTTCCTCCAGATTTTCCAAATATCCTGATCAAACCACTGGCCAGGACATAACCCTAACAGAGTAGACACAACCCAACACTTTACTAATGCCTTCGGATATCCTGGATCAATTTTCCTCTAAGTGCTACCAAATTGATTTAATGAGAGAGATTTTCTTGATTTAAAAGGAAGCATCCTGAGTATTTCCTGGACTGTAGATTTAATTTGTTTGGCACTGCTATAGGTATTCATCAGTGAGCATATACCTAGTTTTAATGTATAACAGCCACTGCACTTCATACTAAAGCCAGAGATTTAGGAAGAAACTGGGTGTGAGAAAGTGCTGCTTGCAATTGAGGCAAGTGAGTTCTTTGGGAAATATAGGAGTGCATTTCCCTATTGCTTTGACTTCCTTGATGGCAGCTTTTGCAGATATTTATGTCTAAGTGAAAAATCAAAGTGGAAAAATATAATAATACACAGCAATAGCTATTAGAAGAGCATGTACTGCAAGAGACTGCTAGGTCATATATTCAGGGGAATAATACAATGCCCAGCAGAGACAACAGAAATATTTACAAGTGTTGAATAAAGAAGTACCTTGGCTTTTAGGTGGTATTCTCAAATTATGATTTTCTGCCTAAAAGAAAAGAAGGATAATGAAGATAAACACAAGTTAACGATGAGAAATAAAGGAAACAATCTTAAAAAAAAATAATAGGGGAGGAAGCAGCATACATTTTGAATATGAAAAAAAAAAAGACTCCAAAGAAAGTGTAGTGACAGTCCATAAAAATGTTACCTCAAACTGATGTGGAATTTGCAGCTGAGCTCCCATTTCATTCAAAGGTTGAAAATGACAAGTTTCTACAAAGCAGCCTTCTCAAAGTTTGCAAAGGCCAATGGTTTAGATTATATTTTTCCTACTGCAAAGAAAAAGACTGACAGAGGTCAAGCACACAATTTGAAAGTTAAGTCCTTTCCCTGAGTCCCTTTCCTGTTGCTGCCTCCCCTCAGTGTTCCACTCTCTTGCTTTCTGAGTTCTCCTATGCATTAGTTGGCAGCCTCTGCTCATAGCAACACAAATTTACACACAGCACCACCAGAATTCCAACTTGGTGTGTTTTGAAAGCCTAAATTTAAACCAACCCTTATGGAAGAAAACTTAGCTGATACTTTTGCTGGAGGAAAATCTCCATGCTCACAACATACAATATCTGTTGTCCGCTTTTTTGCACTCAGAAGCAGAAACCTAAATTGTTTGAAAGATTTTTTCTTTTTTCTTCAAGTAATACCTTTTTTGGTTATGGACCAGTGGTGCTGACAAATATCCAAGTCTTGCCAGGAGCTAAACTACTAAATGTCCATCTAGTACATTTTTGACAGTACACATGCAAGATATGGCCACAGCTGTAAAATAACATTTTTAGCATGCTCCTTTAGAATATCTAAAATCAAAAACTGCCAGAGAAAGCAGAGCCAGTTTCAAACCTTGCTGTGTAACTGCAATAATTACTTGTGAAAGAAAATAGCCTGATGCACAGAACAAGAGTGACAGCAGGTTCTGTTAATCAAAGTATACTCTAATGGAGCTAAAGATGGAGTACAAACCAAAAAGTCAGAAATATTATTCAAACTTCCTAGCTTGACCCATTTTAAACTGTTGCAATGTGGGTGAGAAGTCTGTAATATTTTGTGCTTATAAATTTTTAGGCATTTGGATGCCAGGACCTAATTCTTAGCTTGGGCCCAAGACGGTTCCAGCAAACTCATTTTAGAAACATAAAGTTTTGATTATTGATCACATATTGATGTGATCAGCAGAACTGATTAATGGCAATGCAACATGCTGGTGGGCTCCTCTGGAAGAGCTAATTCCAGGAATTACTGCAGCAGTCACAGAGAGCTGATGAGGTGCAGGGATGAGTTACTAATCCACACAGAATAGTCCCACATTACAGGCCAGGGTCTAAACTTAAGAGTCAGATACAGCTTTTTCTGGAAATAGTTAGGGCTTGGGTTTCCAACTACTGCTCTTACCTGCAAACCTGCCTTTATCACATCTGAATTGTTAAGTGGATCAGTTCTGAACACATTTTGCTGTCAGGGCCTTATCTAATGTCTCACTGACCCTCATCACTCCACAGGCTCTGACACCCACAGTGTGCTCCTCTGATTTCATTTTGCACAGAGACATGAGTACACAACTTCCACCCTTGAATTATCCACCTTTAAATTACCTTGGTCTAAAAAGCTGTCTTTGAACACCTTGAATTTCTTAGTCTAACCTAACTCCTAAACTAGGCCCTATTTTCTTCTGCTCTCTCCTTGGTTTTCTGGTCCTTCTCCTCCATACCCCTCCATATAGATCAACTACATCAATTCTAACATCAGCTGGGGTGTTAGGGTCGTCTCTGGTCATTTCTACCAGGAGAAACAACTTCACTGTGCTTCCTCCTGTTTAATGGCATATACACATCTTTCCTGACATTTCCCATTCCTTCATCTCAGGTGTTTTAAGGAAGGGAGCTCAACAGGCACCAGGTAAAGGTACTGGGAAGCCCTGGTACATGATGAATACAACACCCGAGTCTGGGATTGTGAGGGTTATCAAATAAGGAAGAACAGTAACTTAAATGTATTAACTGCTTCACTACAAAGACTGTGTGCACAAGAAGATGTAAATGATGATGACAGTAGATTAAACTTGGTTCACAAGCCTTCAAATATACTCAGTATGACATTCTTTTTCATTTATGCAGCTGAGCAAATTTACTTCAGCCGGCAGGTGGGGGGTCTAAGAAAACTGTTTGGACTATAGAACATGGAGACATCTGTACAGCTGAGAGAACTTTGAAGATATGCCAGATTTATTTGGGGGTTTTTGTCTTTCAATAAGAAAAATCCTGGTATTACTTCTATTCCTCACACCAAAAATAAACCCCAAATGACAACAGCATCAGGGGCAGTCATTAAATATCTTTTGTGGCCCTATAGATAGGGTGTGACAAAACAGAACACTATATAAATGAAATATTAAATAGTTTGCATGTTATGCATTCAAACAACCAGCAGCCAAACACATCTTTGAAAGTGTTGATATGAAATACAGAAGTTGCCAACTCCCAGCAAAAATCATCTATTGTTGCTGGCAAATAGCAACATCCCATTACAGGATACAACTACTATTATTCTTCAGTATTTAACTAGGCTTGGCAGGCAGAAGGAGAAACAAAAATATACTCACATTCTGGCAATCTACTGCATGCTGAATTTTAGAGCATTAGGCCATGTAACCATCTTGTCCTATTTAGGAATTTTTTTTGGTCTAGATTCCTTTGTTTGGGTTTGATAATGTAACTGCAGGCTGATCCAAAATGACAATAAGCTTCATTCCAAGTGCAGTAGGAGAATGCAGGCACAGATGCTGCTTCACTGCTTGTCCATAAGGAGGATTGCAAAGGATCTGTTGGGCTCCTAAAGGAGAAAGTCTCTTGCTAGCACCTTTCAGGCAGAATTTGTAGTATTGCTGGTTTGCTACATTTGTACACAAAACAGTAAGGTACCTAAATTTCAAGCCAGCGTATCAAATTCTCTCATAACATAAATGTTCTAAGCATGAAGCTTGGAAAGACTGGATTGCATTTGAAGTTTGGGTGAAAAAAAAGTAACAGTTCCTCTCGTGCAGCTAAATTTGGAAAGCAAGAGACCCCAGGTCAGCTCTGCAGTGGTTTATGGGCTTCTTTAACAACATTATGCTACTCAGTACAAGTCAGGCCCACATTATCCCATTCCTCAACAGTGGGCATTATAGCTCCCTTGCTTAATAAGTGGAAACACTGGGAAGGTCTTTTCTATTTTCCTTCTATATTCTCTGTGCTCTGCATTACATAAATCTAAATTTTCCATTTGAGATTACTAGAGATTCAAATTCAAATGAACCTAAATGTGTAACTATCTTTTGGCTGCATCTAGACAATTGCTTTGCCTCCTCCTTTTATGATAGTCCTTCATCATTAAATCTTTCATGTTAAGACAGGTAACTGAAAATTTCAGGCTTCCAGTTCGCTGTTCAAATTTGGTTTTGAATCTCTGAAGGATACAAGGGGTAGAGCACATTGGAATTTCTTTATGAGCCCTACTGGTAGCTGTGCTGTTAGATCTCCCATGGCCACTGTGGAGGAGATGGCTCCAGGCCCCATGGACACATCCAACAATCCTCTTGCCAAAGTAACTGGACATCGTAGACATTGGTGCAGCATCACACAGAGGCCTCTCATATGTTATTGCAGTCTTATCTTTGAGCTTTTTTCTCCTCGGATGAGTTCATTTTTTCAATCCTAACATGAATTTGACACGATTTTTGGCCAAAAAGCGAGGCTAGTTCTGTGCCAGAAAAGCCCTGGATAAATGTGTCAGAACCTATTTTCATCTACTTGAGTCTTCCAGAACAATATTTAAGCCCTTCTCCCCATCCAGAACTATGCCTACCTTGAATGCTTTGTTTATTTGTAGGGTAGCTAGGCAACAAGGGAACAAGTACCCATGACCTGGTAAAACTGCATTATATTAAGCTGTGTCCAACTCTTTTTTAATGTCAAGAGATTAAATCAAATGCAAAACCTAGACCAAAACCATGGAGCTGTGGGTTTCTGAAGTTATCTTCATCTCTCATTTCAAAACATTAATACTACTACCACCCAGCATCCCTGACAGAAACAACTGTAGCCTTAACTCCTGATCCAAATCCTGCAGACTCTTGAGCTCACATTTGCTTTTTTACCATCAGCTGAAGATGCAGTTTTGATCAATCTTCATCTCCTCCCTGTTAGAGTGCATAGAGAACAATGTATCGTGACTCTGAGACCCCCAAAACAAGCTCTTGCCAGAGGAAGTGTGTGCTACCTGATGAGCTGTGGCTCTGCAAAGGGCTCTGGTATATGACAGAGCCAGGAACAGTGTGAAGGCTGTCAGGCTGAGTGTGAGGTAGGTTTGTCTGCCCTTGTATCCCAGTCTAGGAACTGGGAATACTGGGGAGCACCATGGAGGGGCGCGGGAGCCGCTTGGACACGTTCATTCAGGTGTAGCCAGATTCATGAGCCCAAGCTCAGGTCTGTGGCTGCAGCCAGCAGAGGCAAGGAGGATGCTGCAGCCACTTGTGGGAGCAGAGTGAAGGGGATATAACAGAGAACAAATCTGGCCAATTTTTTCAAGTGTGGCTTGGCCTCAGAACTGCTCAGAATCATTACTGTATAATATATTAGATGTGCCTGAACAAGCCGAATTTCTCGTTTTCTTGGACAATGAAACAATATTCCTTCTGTACTATAAATTACTGAAAAATACAAATTGAGATATCCTGTTGATATGTGGGTTTTCTTTCTGGTTTTGTTTGGTTTGGTTGTTATGCCTGGTTTCTAACAAAGCATAACTTTCAGTGCACATTCATGTCAGCAACGGCCTTATTTGAAACAGCAGCTCTTCTCAAGGTGCCTCGCTGGGTGATGACCCTTAATTCCAGGCATCCCAGCTTTGATTAAAACCACATGAAACAAGTTCATCTTTGTAACCTTGCACTAGTGGCTCGCCTGCTTTCCTCAAGCACACAAAAAGCCTGTATTAAGACTAACTCATCTTTATGTCGGTCACATTTTCTTAAACCTTGTCTGTCTCTCACAGTTTGAGCTCTGAACAATTTTTACAATCACAAGCATTCCTCCTGAATGAGGAGCAGAGTCATTCTCATTTTAAATCCAAGAACAAAATCATCTTTTCCTATAGGACAAGATTTCCTGCTCTCTCCTTTTACAGAAGTAAACTTCCTATTATCTTCCCTAGGGTTATAAGAAGATGAAATCATGTTCTTCAAGTCAGTGGCTATTCCTGTCCCTCCCAAAAGTAGCTCTCCAGAATGGAGAAGTGAAAGAAAAGAAAGGAACGTGGAATGCAAGAGCAAAACCACAAAGCTCTTTGGGGAATTGAAAATTTTAAAAAAGGGGAAAAAAGAAGGCAACACACAGCTGCCACCACCAGTAACTGCAAAATCCTTAAGGAAGAGCTGTGAGGAGCTGCTGTGTTTTTATTACCCATTTTAAGACAAGATCAACAAATATGGTACAGGGCTTTTCAACACAAGCCAAACTATGGCATATTCACATTATCACAGTGTCACAGGGCATTTAATTCCAACAAAAACCACCCTTTCTGATTTCTCTTTCCCTCTGAGCAACCACTACCTTCACTACTGCTGTTTTCTTTTTGTTTAGAGGTCCAAAATCTTGTTGGTTTTGTCCCTGTCTTTCTCTCTCAGGTTTTCACGGAGGGTTTATGAAAAGTTGGTATGATCTTTCATGATTATAGATTTGTGATTCCCATTTTAATGCCCACACCCTTTTCTTTCCTTCTAAGCAGCTGCTCTGATCATACAGGCCTTGTATCAATTCAGGTTTTTAAAACTGCACTGGAGATGCCTCAATCCAATCAGACACTTGTGGAAATTGATTAATAATGACAGCTTTACTGCTTCTATCCATATAAACATATTTTTATCCATCTTTCCCATTCCTGGGGAAGAAAAAACAGATAAATAAATGAGGCACTTCTAAAGTGTCAGCAGATCCCCAGCTCCATCATTACTGTTCCACACTTTCAAGAGGAATCCAGAGTGAATATTAAAGATATGAAATACTATGTGAGTTATCCTCTAGTATGACAGTATCAAATTTCTAAAATCTAGTTGTTGTTTCTAGCTTCTGGTTAGCAAACCAACATTCATTGCTTTTTGTCTGAGAGCACCATACAGTGTTGTGTGCTTTTCTGACTTTCACAGTGTATCCATTGCAATAATAAGCCATTTCTAAACCAGTGTAGACTAATTACAGCACATGGAGTAAAATCTCGTGCTCTGAATATATTAAGCATGGCAACAGAAATTATCTTAAGCACCTGCTCTCAAAAGTTGTAAAACTTCTCCTTAAATAAGGGAAATGCAGACAGAAAATTTAATTGATTAAACACCAAAACTAAGACTTTCTGGACCTTCTGTCCATAGGTGTGCTGATATTTTCTCAAGGTAGTGAAGCACTAATTATCCCCAAGACTAAAAGCAAATTCCTCATATAATAAATCCTGAGCATAAAGCAGCCACTACAGTTCCAATACTTTGTGAAAAATCAGTTGATCCTCTAATAGTTCAAATCCTGGCTGCAGAAATAATTCTGCTCATTGAATTATGAGACAGGAACCCTTTATGAGCCCCAGAAAGTAATTCAGCCTTACTAATTTTCCATCAGAGCTTGTAATCTTGTCTAAACATAAAATTCCAGATTAAAAAAACAATTAAAAAAGAACTTGAAAAACAGAAAAGTAATTCAATACTGATTTTTAAATTGTGGTTTCACTTTCTGTAGGAAGCAAAGGTTCCTGTGGGGATCACCTGAAGGAATGCCAAATATCCATAATAGACTTCAGCACTGCATTTCACAGAGTAGTGCAAACCTTTTCACAAATAAGCTAGCTCAGAGAAGCTTAGCTCAGTTTCAAGTAAACATGAAATTGCATTGTTGTTTCTTCAGTTTTCATGTGGACCTAAGTAAAACAGAGCAATTTTATCAGAATTTTGCAAGATTTGTATTAGTTCATTTTAATTCAATTACCAAACATATAAGCTGTTTATATGGACATACCCAGAGAAAGCAAAATTTAAGTTTTCACAGCAGTGCTTGTGAGTTTGAAATGTGAAGCTATAAAAACCACATACTTCAGAGTTTATAATTAAATAAAGGATGAGTGTCATCTCTACCTCCCTCTTTTAAACATCTGTAAAAAATAAAGCTAATTTAGCACAATATTTGATTTGAACATTAAGGTTGGTAATGCTTATAGAACAGGCATCTTTGTACAAGTTATATATAGAGCAATTGTAAAATTGCAATACAATTTTCAGTTTGTAAAATTACAATAAAATTGCAGACAGCAGTATATCTGCTTGTAATCTGGAGATATAGATAAGCAACCAGCAAAACATGGAGCATTATGTTGTGCTAATACAATGAGGGATAAGGTTTCTCAAAAAAATCTTGGAAGATGTGTTTTTCAGATCTTTTGGGACTGAGCCTATAACTCATAAACACAGATTCCTATCTACTCTCTCAGCCAGAAGTGGCACATGATGTGCACTAACAATAGTCATAACGCACCAGAGTGCTCAAGCACATAATTTGTATAAATATCCATCATTAATTTATACAAGGGCTATCAGATTAGGCTCAGAATAATGCTGATACAGCTGACTGAAGCACAGCACACAGAAATGTTACACAGTTACAATCCTGCAATGAAACATAAAATAGAGCCAACAGAAGTAAAAAATTCTGCATGAAGGTTCTATTGCCACAAAACTGGAGGTTTTTATAAGCCTGTATGAGACTCTGTAGATTAATGCAGGTGGTATTTGCTATACTGGTCCAAAGAGAAAATCCTCTCAGCATCTAAAACACACAGACCTTTTTTTTTTTCCTTTTGCAAGAGAATCGTAACTTGAGTTCTATCTTTAACTTGCTAAAGTGATTTCAAGTGTCAAACCTCAGTACTAAAGAATAGGACGGAATAGAAAGCACACAGCAGCCTCAGACAGGCCACTGGGGAAATGCTGAGTCCCAGTGACAACAACAATGGAAAAGGTAGGTTTCTGCAGCTAAAACCTGGAGCCAAACAGGTGCAGATGCTTTGTTTCCACTGCCATGGGTTTAGGTATCCTTCATAGGATTTAGAAACAGAAATGTGGAAAAATAGTTATGCCAGCAAAATTTTTTGTGTAGATAAAGTCCAAATTGAATAAATCAACTGCCTGGAGACTTTGTGCTCAGAGACCTGGCATTTATCTTCTTCCATCTTCTAGAACACACGTAGACATGATTGTTTTCTTTTTTTGTTTCTAGGAGACATAAGTTGAATAATCAAAAAAAAAAGATATCACGTTGAATACGCAGAGAGTTGACAAGATATCTTGGGAATGAATGTATCCACATAAAAATAAAGATAGAAAAAGAGGAGAACAGAGCTCAGTGAAGGAATTTTTAGCAGCATTAGAGCATAGTGTGTAGGTAAAAACATACCATGATAAAATGGTAAGAGTTAATAACCTTAGTCTTGCACAGAGGAAAAAAAAAAAGAGATAAAAAGCCTGAGTCTTGTTAAACTTTAGAAGTGTAATATAGATGTAAAGCACTAAAAATTATTGCTCTCATCTTATACATGCATAACTTTCTACAGAGTTCAGGCAGTGCCTTTACATCAAAGAGAGCTGGAATGAAGCCTGGTCTGGTGTCTGGCTGAGCCTGAGCTCCCTGTGGATTTATACAAGTGCTACAGAGCTGGGCTGGCATGGTCTGGTTGCCAATCATCAGTTGATCTTTTAGGGTAGCAGTGATGGAAGCTCAAGGGCTGGGCTTGAGCAGAAGCTCAGCAGTCCCTTGCACACATGAGCTGTAAAGCACTGCTGAGGATATAAATCCAGACAATCCTTTCAGAGGATCTTGCACCACTGATGTCTCCAAAGCTGAGCAGTAGAAGGGCAGAGTTACAGAGGAAAATACAAGCAGCAAGTAATGCTAACTGCAGCTGATTTAGCATAGAAAATTGTCAGGATGGAAGCTAAAACAAAAGTTTGGAAAGAAGAGTTTATAGTCTCTAAATGGAATGTGAAACTGCTGTACAAGGAGTGGATTCTTTTCTTTTTTGTCTGGAGAGAAAAAAATATTAAGGAAAAAAAATCCTCCCAAACCACTAGTGAGCTAATGAGGACTTCTGTACAAAATTACTTCAAAGTTTTCCAATTTGCTTCACTCTTTAACATGATTTATGAATTCCCAGGCTATTTAGCTTCAGTGTACCACAAGGAACCAGGTTTCCAAACTAACTGGATCCCGGTTTTTTGTGACATATTTAGGCAACAGTTTCCTGAGGATTTTCTTTTCTTGTTCAATTTCCTTGGTCCACATACTACTGAGATGCATTCAGTACCATTTTCTTACTGAAAGAAGCCATTTTTTTTAACAGTTTTCACAACTACTTTCATCTTTTTTTGGTGGAGAATATTAAGGCTAGTAAACAGTAATTCCCACTCTCTCACAGCAGAATAAGAGCAATTTTGATTGGAATTAGTACACACTTTTCTAGCCAGCTTTGGAAGAATCAGCACTGAGTCAAGTTCAATTACAAGCAGACTTGTTGGAAGCATTTTCCTTTCAGCAACAGCATTAGTCATCTGAAAATGTGTGTGGGTGTCCCTACACTTATATTTTTCTATACTTCATAAAGGAGCTCTCCCTGATAGCTTTAAGCTGCGATAAGCAGGCCAAAATGTCAATAAATATCTTTATCATCAGGGTAAATCAGCCATTTGAGACCAGGGAGATCCTAGTGTGCTCCCTGATAAGGGAATTACATAGGATGGGCAGCACTGCTGAGCCCATCCACTGTAATTATAGAATATTAAAGTATGCATTCAGTATTTATATCTGCTTACCTTGAGAGCACATCACAAAATAAGGTATTTGAGGGATAGATATGGTCTGAGGAAAAAATAACTGACTTAGCCATTAAATAAAAACAACAATCTAACCTGTTTAAAACAGCCAATATAGGTAACATAAAATGTGATAGCCACAGTCTGTGGAAAAAGGGATAACTGTAAAAATTATCTCCTAAATCTGCTTATTTTGAGAGTTCAGGATATGAGGAAATTCATATTAATAACATCCTTTGTAAAAAAAAAAAAAAAAAATACAGACCATGAGACACATGGGATTGCCTTGACTCTTAAGTTTATATTTTAGGATAATGCTCTCCAAAGACTCCTTGAACATTTCCTTGCTTGGCTTTTGTACAGTAAGTATGCTGTGAGATTTCAGGCTGACCTTTAGCTTTTGGAAATCCCTGAGTCTGTACTTGCAGAACAAGCCTGCACATTTCAGCTAAACAGAAGAAGGAAAAACAGTGAGGAATGTTTTGTTACAGGACAGACTAATTTCTTTTAAACAAAGGAAACACTGCTGATTCAACAAAATATACAGCTAGAGATGTGTTAAGCTGAAAGTAGGAGAAACACAAGCAAAATTTAAGTAAGGGGACATTTTTCTACATCTGGTTGACAATGGTTGCCATTACACAGAGGGTAAGAGGAAAGATGTTTCTTTTGCCTTGCCTTTTCTTGGGTCTGCATTGCAAAGAGCCTGTAGAACCAATCCTTTTTCCAGCTGCGTGTCAAATCCAGCATATTATCCTTTATGAGGGAATGGAATAAGCCATCTCATTTACTTTTTGGGTGCAATCTATTGTGGAGGAGCACATAAAGGACACTGTAGGATCACCACCATCATCATGATTGCAAAGCTCCCTGCTGGAACTGCCCTTGCAACTCGTCTCTCTCAGGCTGTAGTGTGAGATAGAAAGGGGTAACACAAAGCTTTGATCATCTCCTTATCTGCAGGGAGATGTGTACCAACGTTCTCATCAACATTCATATCATCTAAGCTGCTTCTTAGGGGAAAAAAAATCAAACCACAGCTAAAAGTTGTTTTATTAAGAGTGAGCAACCTCAATCCTCTTTTGAGATCTTGCAAGCCTACTTAAAACACTGCTAAAATTAGAATTTTGTCCTTTTTAATTCATTACAACCCAAATAGCTTAGGCTGAGACAATGCCAGTTGTTTCCAGACCCATTTTTCCCAGTAGACTGCTTTAAGGAACTTCTATACTGGGAAATAAAACTAATGTCTTGTTTGTTCTCATATCTGACTGGGGACAGCAGAGTTGCAAAAGAAATACAAGAGTTATTTGTTTATGTTAAGATAAAGCCCTGATGTAAGATGTCATCTCATTTATGATTTCTCCCATAAATTTAGTACACTCAGAACCAGATGCTTCTTATTCAGAGTGATTAATTGTAAGAAAACTTCTTAATATATGGGTTTAAGGTTTCTCACTTCATTTCATTGGAGTGTGAAAACAGACAGGAATGAAGTGAGGAGAGCAAATATTGTTCCAGAAAAAAAAAGGAATAATTTTTCACTTCAAAACCTGTGGTAAGATTAGCTCTTCTAAGTACAATACTTCAGGGCAGTCAAAACCGGTTTCAACTTCTCGTATTTCCTTTTGACATTACTGAAATAATTTCTAATTGAAAATTACTAGTGCTTTGAATGGAAAAGTTGAGTTACAGAAAAATGAGGAGCAGGGGTATAGAAAGAGAATTATTTTCTTAAGGGCCTTAACAGTAAGAGGAACATGAGCTCCAGTGCCTTGTGTTTGTGTCCATGTTCAAGTTAGTTGATGATTTCCTTATCTTCCTCAGCACGAGCATTAGAGCAGATGAACCATACGAGGGTTGTGCAATCCATATAGCATAGCATGCTTTCAGGTATTCCCTCTTTTAGTAATGTACCATCAAGCAAGGAATAATTCAGAATAATCATCAGCCAGGGGGTTTCTCTGATAAAAACAGGTTAAATGGGGTCTTCTGTAGGCTATCTCACTGAAGGCAAAGCTACTAGAGGCAGAGAAGAAATTGCTTAGAAAGGAAACAAGAAAGTAAAAACCAAACCGCTGTCAGAATTGGACAGGAAACAGAATTTCCATTCCAACATTTTCTTAAGGTGTATCTTCAAGTATAGGAAATTTCAGTTTTGATGAAACGTGTTTGGAAGTGCTGCAATCTTTGTAAATGACAACTGAAAAATTAAGCCAGCTTCCTCTAGGTAATCTAGTCACCAAAAAGCACTTGATTTCTGCTGTATTACAAGAGATTTTGAGGAATCATGTTAATAACAAATATCCAGCTGGACTGCAAGCAAGCATTAAAAGAAAAATGACTGGTGCCTTATAAGAATGGATCTTGCTTGCTGCAAACTTTTGTTGTTATATGCTATGCTTCTAAATACATAGATACTTTCCCTTAAGGAAAATCTGGAGAACAGGTCTGGATGAAGTAGAAATCTCTACATTAGTCATAATTAACTGTAGGGAAAGATTTTATTATTTTGTGGTCCGCACATATTGAGGGGTGGTACATAACATTCCCATATTTATTGCTCAGAGCTGAAGCTATAGTTTATCATATCCAATGAGTCCTACAAGTCATTAGCCTTTGAGAAAATCTCCTGCCATTTTGACAGTCTGAGTAGGAAGCCAGTACAGCTGTTGTGACACAGTGCTCAGAGCAAGTCTAGATGCAGAAACTGATTGAGAGGATAGACAGCAGTGCTAAATGAAATAGTTAATTTCCTTACATTACTCATACCAGGAATTGTCTGGGTTTACTACATCTCACTGCATACATACAGGAACAAGAAGAGACTTCCCAGAAGTGTTTTGTGTGTGTATGCCTGTTCTTTCCTCAATGTTTCAGTCTTGAGCTGCTATTTCAGTGTGTAATGCCTCTTCAAATACGGATGACTCATAATTGAGTATTCTCCAAATGCAAGGTGAACAAGCATCTGCAGGGGATTAGGGTGATGTCAAAGCCATTCCAGATTCTCCATATTAGATATGAACTTGGGTCAGGAAAGAAATGAAGCACTTGTTCATTGAGTCATCCAGACACTTAACTCATCTCAGCCATACTTTGGGAGGTAATTACACTCCCAATAGCAAAAGTGATCTGAAATCTGTTTTGCCAGATGAGTCCAGATGAAAGGCCTGATAAAGGCACTGGGAGCTATAGAAGTCTTATTTTCCATAACCAGACCATGTCACAGTCACCAAGTGGAGTAACCTTTTCAAGATGATTGCAGAATACTCTCTAGCACAGGCTGCAGCTTCCTGCACTGACCCCAGAAGAATAGGAGAGATCACATAATACACTCTCTTCTGTGGCTGCTGCCCTCTTGTGTGAAGTCAGCCAGGGCCTTATGGATAACTTAGCAATTCTGTGCCAAGTTATTCCAGAAAGGAATGCATTTCTCTTCTCATACGCTACTTCTCTTCAGACACAGAGGTAAAGTGGCTCTGTGTTTTCAAGTATTCATGTGGCAGGCACTCTTTCTCTCAAAAATATGGCTGAGATGAACCAAGGCTGTTTGGGGCACCATTCAAGACAGGTTTGAGTGGATCTTTTCAGTTACTGTGGCAACTACACATTCAGTTAGGTCCTGTAGACAGGGCTCCTGGCTGGTTTTCCCCTTTCCCATAAGATTATTTAGGTGGTTGCTTGCATTGAGCAGAGATGTGTGGGGCTGTTTGAGCCTTGAGGGGTTCTTACTCCACTGATTGGAGCTGAAACACTTCAAATCCACCAACCACACTCATGACCTCTTGCAATGGGGCTTTGTCAAAACCTCGTCAGCATAAATCAGGGCTTGTGGCCAGAGTAAAACTTCAGTGAAGAGCCACTGAATCCAGCTTCTAGCCCAGAGGATTAAACGAGCATAGGCAATTCCTGACAGAAATTTGCTTAAACTCTTCTAAAATCCTTCAGTGAAGGCATTTCTGGGACTCCTAACTTAGCAAAATCTTCCACTGTCCTCAAAAATACTGAATATATAAGTTTTAATTTACTTCACTGCAAAGTTCATTTCTTTCTGTTTCAAGCCTACAAACATGAACCAAAAATTTTCTTGCCTTCTTTATAATAGTTTCCTGCTGTGAAGAGGTTAAATCCTCCCTCTATACTTGTTTTTGTGGGGGGTTTTTTTCCAAATGAAAAAGACTGAATACAGTAAATTCCTCCCCAGCTTCCTCATAGGTCAGGCTTTCTAACTCTTTGAGCATAGTTACTGATCTACTTTGGACCCTTTCCAATTTGCCCACATCTTTCTGAACTCGACAGGGTACTCACAGCACCAAGTAAAGATGAAAAATTACCTCCCGTGTTCTGCAGATTGAGCTATCCTATTAATATGGCCCAGGATCACGTTTCCCTCCTTTCCTAAGGAAAAAACCCAACAGAAAACATAAAACCCCACCACCTACCTCCTGCCCCAGGCTTCCCTTCTTCGGTTTAGAACCACACTAAGCACTCCCCAGAACCTCTGTAGCTGATCTGGTGTCTGCAAGACACTTCTTGATTTATAAATTCCATTTTCCAAGTGAAACAGTTTGTGTTGCTCTAACAAATGATAAAAATCCACTTTTTGTCTTGCCAGATCATTTTGAATGTGGCTCTTTTACAATGCCAACAATCACACCTTGTGGGCTCTCATTAGTCAGTTATATGTGTATACTCTTGCTTCTGAGGGACTAATGAAAAGAAGAAATAAAAGGGCATCCTTTACATAGCTATATATCACTGTTTGGATGTAAATTGTTACTTTTTTTTTTTAAAAAAAAAGTACCATTTTCCAAAGGATCTAACCCTGCAAAGTCAGACAATAATGATATATGCCTTCAAAGGCTTGTAAGGAAATTCCTTCCCTGATGTCTCTGAGAACAACATTAGTAGTTTTCTAATCAAAGATAGAATCTTCTGGCAATAAAGTGTGGTGTGCTTTGTGTAAGAAAATACAGAAACTCACAGCAGATCTGTCATTAATGATAACAGCCAATTTTCAATCCCATGGGGATACTTTCCTCCCTAGAGAGATTTGGTGAAAATCCTCACATTCTCACATCAGATAACACGTGAAAGAGAAGCACAAGAAATGCTGTATCAGAATGGTCTTAGTGAGGACAAAAAAAAAAAAGGATCAAATGCCCTATCTCAGTTAGATCAAACTTGTGATTCTTATTGTTAATATGAAGACATTGTAAAAATAGATTAAGCAATGTGAAAATGGTGCTGGAGAATTTGCAATACTTTTAATGTGCAATATGAATGTGCTTAATTCCATCAGAACTTATGTCTTTTAATAAAGATGCTCGAATATTTCACATCAAATTACTCCTCTTTGCAAAACTGAGTTTTAAAGTCAATAGCTTTGGGGAGCAAAGAGTTTTATTGAGGGAAAGTCCCAAGCTTTCTGGGTTTTTTGATTGATTTGGTTTTGGTGGTTTGTGGGGGTTTTTTAACATCCTCAGCCTAAATGAACAGATCTGAGTATTTATATTTCACTTCAGACAAAAATATTCACACATGGAAAATTACAAAAAAGCCACCCACCACCGTAGCTGCAGCTAATAGTTTTTGTGTTTATAGTACTCATTTCCCTGAGTCTGAATTTTGGCCTTACCTCCTTTTCTTTTTTCCTCGTCCTTGTTTCTCTGCTCCCTTTTAAAATGTCTCAAGACAACAATTTAGGCAGTGTAGCAAACAGTACTCTGTCAAGTTACAGTTACTTACAAAATCATCTCAGTTTGTTGAATTGTGCATGATACCTATACATGTAATTTATTATAATTTACTTCGGGTATGTCCTACAGTGGCCATTTCTGATAGGGAATGAGTAGGAAGTGGGATTGTACGGAAAGGGAAGAAAAATTTTTCTATGATCAGACATTTTCATTGACACGGGGATTTACTGCCCTCTGCTGTTTGAGACAAGCACTGAGCAGTCAGGGAGCAGATCAACTTCAGCTGTAACACCAGCTGACTCGGGAAACTTGTCATCAGAAAATATCAGTTTCACCTGACAAGCAGAATTAAACTTGCACTGGTAGCAAAGCTTTCCACTAAAATAACACTCAATTACTGAGAAGGTCTTTGTTATTATCTCACTAAAGTAAAGCTACATTTTATTGCATTGTACAAAGGGCACAGTATGTGTGCGTGCACCTAAGCAACAGGAGAAAAAAAAAAAATCAGTAATTATCAAAACAGATCAAATTCCACTACTCTGCTTTTAATACATAGTCTGTCTTGTTTAAAGAGAGATTTGGGCCTTCTGATGGTGATCAACATTCACATAAATCCAGAACTTTATAAAGCTAGAGATAGCAGTTAAATTCATCAAATTATGGTTTTAATAGTGTCAGTTATGTTTTTATGTGCTTTATAATAATTTCATGATTTTTTTATCATATTTTTTTCTGTATCACAAGAAAGCAAGGATAGTGGGGTAAAAGGCAAAGAAACCATCCCACATTTGCCTGGTGTTCTTTTTATGTGATGTTTAAATATTGAGTTCAAATGAAAAGCACTTATGGTCACATACAATCAGACAATACTCAAAAGTACTCAACAGAAAAATAACTATTTAGCATTTCCCCTCAATCTCATTTCCTTTACCTAGTTTGTTTATTTCTTTATTGGATGCACAGAACAAGTATCACAGCAAATATGTTTCAAAAGAGCTACACAAAAGGACTCCAGGAGTTGTAAGATGTTTACAAATATTTTGGAAATTGGTGGCTTTTCAAATAAATTTTTATCCTTAACTAAATTCAGGCTTGTACTAACACATGCACAGTGCAGCTGGTTTTTGTAACATTGTGCATTTTGTGCTGCTGAATTAACCTTCAGCTAATAAGAGGAGGCCTGAGGAAATCATTGTACAATCATGACTTATAGACTGATGGTGTTTGTTTACAGCACAAGGGTGTTGCTTAACCCTATTTGTCACCTACAGCAGCATTTCAGTAAGAAGATGCTGCTGCTTTTGTTAAAGAAGTGCTTGGGCTCGCTATATACTTTTTAACCTTTTAACCTTTTAACCTTTTAACCTGCAGAACATGTTACTGTCTGACAAAACTGGAGACTACTGAGCCCAGGAAACAGAAGTGTGCTTACCTGGAGGGGCATGAGAGACAGACACTGGAACAAAGCTTAAGAAAAAATTGCGGATTGAGTTTATACTGGCACCAAAATTTTGAAGTTAATATAAAAAAAGAGTTTGCAAATGAAATATAAATATAAACCAATTTAAATGATCAAATATATATCACTAACCATTTCAGATGACCAACCAATTATGATAAAAATTCAGGTGTGATGCTGTGTCTCCCTGGTTTTCATGACTTTCAAGCTTTTTCTTCATCATACCCAGACAATGTAGTGGGAAAACCTCAGGTGATGCAGGGTTATATACCTTGCTGTAATCAAACAAAAAGAGATCTTGCCTCAGTTAACAATTTTTTTTCTCAGGTCCAAAAGTGCCTTGGAGCTTATAGTCCTTTATTGTCACCTTGGAATATGCATTTGTATATTAACGTATTTGTATTTATGTTTTTACAAATGGAAACACTATGCAATACATTTATGTCATTACTAAGAAGGTAGTGTTGATCAAACGGAAGCTTTTAGTTATTTAGCAATTATCACTTCTGATTTCGCTATGGACAGCAGCTAACAAAATCAACACAAATTCAAGGGCAGAAAAGTATGTTACAAGTGGAACATGAAAATTTCAGTGGAAATCACACTGAACAGGTTAATTGGGAATACATTCGGTAAGACAGATGACTGACCAGATGTACAACATTTTAAGAAATGGCTTGTCAATATCAGAAAAATGCTGCATTTATTATTAAAAGTGAGAAGGAAAAAGTTAATTTCCATCTGAATGTACAGCAAGCGAAAATCAGAATTAACTACTAAACCTTTAGCCAGTTGCTTGTTTGGGAAACAGTGCGGGGATTTGTTTAATCCCAGAAGAAAACTGTCCAGGAATTGTGGAAAGACAGCCCGGGATTCCTGCCTGGAGATAGCTGTCAAGGGGATGGAGCGAGGAAGGCGTCTTTGGACACCCTTGGAAGGACGAGGGGAACTTCATGGAGAGATTTCCTGAGGGCTGAGGGAAGAGGAGCCTCAGGGGAGGGGCAGAGGCACCTCGAGGGGAAGAGGGGAAAAAGCACTTCCCACTCCTGCGACGGGCTGCTTTGTGTGGACCCGCTCCAGGAGGATGCAGAAGGCCTTTAGCAGAGCGGTATAGCAGAGTTAGGGCCGCATTCCTGGGGTTTTTCGGGAACAACGCCTGGCCATTCCCGCGAAGGCTCTGAGGGCCCTCAGCATGGGCCGCTAGGGGGCAGTGCGAGACCGCGCCAAGCGCCGGAAGCGGGGCCCGATCCCGATTCCGATCCCGATCCCCATCCCGATCCCCATCCCGATCCCCATCCCCATCCCCATCCCCATCCCCATCCCGCCGCTCGCTCCTTCCCTCAGGAGCGGCCCCGGAGCCCCTGAGAGCGGCTGGGCCCGCCGATTGATCCGTCCCTGCCCTGTGCTCGCTGTCGGTCACCAAAGCTGATTTCACCAGAAACTCTGCAGACTGCTGCTAATAAAAAACCAGGATGGGTGTGTCGCGTGTTTCTGAATGCCAGTAATTTTATTTCTTTTGAGGAACAAATGTCAAAGTAGAGATGGTATTTCTCCCGCTCTCCCCGGCTCAGTGCTCTGGGTGGATGAAAGAATTTCCCGTGTTCGAGCTGTTCAGCCATCGCTGCCCATGTCCAGCTTCACCACCAACCAGTCTGCCCTGTACAGCCCAAGACCACTGTCTTTCCATATTTTACTGGAATGCACACATTACTTCCAGCTGCTGTGTCTCTTTCACCCCTCATTCAGTGTAGCTGTTCCCTGTTTTATTCCCCTGAAGCCAAAGAGGTTACGTCACAGCTAGCCAGATAATATAAAAACAGTAGAAAGCCTGGGCAAGTTAAGACCAGAATCATTTCAGTCCCATCCCTAATTCAGAATTCATCACAGCAGCTGTGTTGAACTGCAGAAGAAGTGGACCCAGTGTCCTTAATTTAGTTCTGTTACCTCATTTAGTCCTTACTCAAGCCAAACCAAGTTGGCTCCAGGTGCTGTGCTAACATTGGCAACAGCTGCTGAAACCGGTGTCACCTGGGCTGCCTCGGAAAGTCCAACCAGACCAGAAGCCCAACAGTTCCTCTCCAAACTGTGGGAGAAATCACATTGAGAACATTAATTCAGAGCACAAGTTCATTCAATTCTGCACAGAACTTCTTCCTATCTATTAATACAAACCCAGTGATTAAGGGTAATGTAATTAAGTGTTTCATGGATGATTCTATGTGATCAAAAAACAGGCTTCAGAAGAAGGCTCCCTAGCAAAGGCAGAACTTCAGATCCTCTTCCATTTTCCTGCCATTAAGTGTGACTTCTATGCTGAGTCCACCTGACCACTGCCTCTGATGGCTTTGCTGCAGCACCCATTCATTCTAGGTACACTTTGTACTCAGGATAACTAATAAATCTGTACCTGTAAAGGCTGAACCAAGCTTTACTTAGTTTCCCTGTGAAGGAAATGATAATTATTTGTGGGGTTTTCCCTTGTGTTGTCACATATTAGCATAGCAAGTTGTCTTTTGGCATCAAACTCTGCTTGGAACTTGTTTCTTCCCTCTTACATCATCACTTCAGATCAAGAGCTTGTCTGACATTTTTAATGGCTAAAGCACTTGTTTCAAGAAGTTGAGAGAAGTTAGAATATTGAAAAACAAATATTGAGTCTTTAGTTTTCATCTCGGTTCCTTCTCACCCACAAAAGACAACCAAGTGAGAGTATCTTTGTGTTTTCTACTTTTATATGAAATTTTTCCCCCCAACTGAGTAACAAATACTCTCACCTATAATAAAAAATAATGGTCTCCCCAGCACAGCCTTATATAGCTCTTTGAGTTGAATCTCTCTCTAAAAATAGAAATCTCTTTGACATTGAAGCCCAAGGCAGCAAGGAAACTTGCATTTCAAGCTGAAGCTTTTGGAAAGCATGCTCTGTATTTCCTTTACGAATGTCCCACAAATGTCCAAAATGCACGACCTGTCCTGTCATGAACTTTGAGCAAACAAGATTTTGTTTGCAGCCGGTGCTGTTGCAGCAATACCTTCTTAGAAACAAGCAATAAAAAAAAAAGTAAAAATGAAGAACTGGCAAAAGGTGCTGGATTTACAGCTCTGCAAAAATAACACTCTTTCTTTCCCTGCCCCAGTCCCAGACACAACTGCCAGCTTTTCCCAGACTGCCTGACTGGGCACGAAATCCTGAGTTAAGCTCAACACTTGCACTGAGGACAACAGGACAGACAAAAGCAAACAAACAGAAATCTCACACATCAGGGTAGCAGTTTTTTCCATTTCTCAGGCAGACATTCCTCTTGGGAATATACAGAAAGGAAAGGGCAGGGGGAATACAAATCCTCTCTATCCAGCCTTTGAAGATGCTGACAACTTGCTCTTACTAAAGTCAGGGACTAAACAAGCCAACTCTGCCAGCATGTTGGAATTGGAGACTGTAAGCATAGGAGGTATAATTCCTGGGAGCACTAAGTCCAGGAGCATTAAACAGAGCTCAGCACCTCTGTGTCAGACTGGCCTCAGACACAAATGTGCAAGGACAACAGCCACAGTTGGACATGGGAGCCAGAAGTCTGGCTCAGCTTCCACAACTTCTGTTGGAGTAAAACATCATTTCCTCAATGTTTTGACTACTACTATCCACTTGCCATGCCAAAATAGTTCTTCTTCCAGCACTGCAATATTCCCCTGGCAGCATATTTAACATGAATTTGAAAGTGCTGATATTTCCAAATTATGAAATGTGACTACTAATCTTAAAATCTGAATGAGGAGATGGCTTACCCTGTGACAGATTCATTCTTCTTTCAGCCTTCAGTACCAGGGCAAATCTCATGCTCTACTTGTAAGATACTTTATTTTTAGTCTGGTTGGTCCCACAGGTGATTTACACAGGATTTTATTCAGGAGCTGAAAGGCAGTTTATGAATACTGATCTCTATGTCAATTTAATGAAACCTGCACAATGGTCACATGTGTTCAAGGGTTGCCTTCTCAAGAAAGGATTAAGGGGGTGACAAAGAGATCTTTTCAGTAGAGATACTTATTCCTGTTTTTAATTGTCTTTGATTAAAGCCACTTCAGCTTAAGCCACTGAAAAAGCAAGATATCTTGTGACGGTTTGCATCAATCTGTCTATGGCCATTTTAGAGCTTGATGAAACTGATAAAATTAAAACTAGGCAAATTCTGGATATATTCTTTAAAAACTAAGACCCAGTTAAGGAAATCTCCGTGGCAGATTATGGGCTTTAATTTTTTGTTTAAAAGCACAGGTTAAAAAACTTGCCCATTGTTGTTGCCCAGGTGGGTGAGAAAGCCCACAGAGGGAATATTTTTGTCTCTTAATTCCCTGGGGGTTTTGAAAACATCTCTCAGGAGTCTCCAGCCTCCATTTCCCCCATCATTAGGGTTTCCAGCACAAGCACAGAAACCTCATCTCCTCTTCTGAGAGGAGCAGTAGGTCACTGGCCTCCCCTGGCAGGCTTGGATATCTTTGATGTACATCCACCCTCGGAGCCACCATTGCTCCATTCCTGGCCAGCTTTATTTGAGTCACCAGAGAGAGGTGAGGCTGATGAACATCCAGATTTCCTGATGAGTCACAAAACAGGAGCTGTCCAGGACAGCAGCCAGGCAACACTGGAAGGCCTTCACATGAACCTACGCGTTGGCGCTCACAGAACATTCACCAGCTTTGGCAAAGCTTTTCCTCCTAAACACCAAGACAAGAGGCCTGAGACTGCCTCAGTTTTAAAAGATTGTTTCAAAACATTACACCCTGAACATAAGGGATTTTAAGGAAATTTAAAAAGATTGATAATTGATTCTGCATGCTTTCTTTGACTGTTTGAATAGTGAGTCTTGGGCAACTTGTCTGAAACTCTATTTCATGGCTAAAGCTACTATTCAATATAAACTTGTACACTACCTGTCTAAGATATGAAGAATAGAGCCATTAGAGAAATGTCAAGGTAGAGTGAAAATTCAGTGAAACAGGCAGTTTTGAAATTTGTCAGTAAGAACTTTCATGGGAAGTAGGGAAGCTTGAACCTAGCTGACTTATTTTGAAAAGTGAAAGGAATAGACACAGTTCAAGAGAGGGCAACATGATGGAGTTTCATGTAAAACCCTGGTAAATAAATCTAGCAGCTTTTACAGAGGACCATTTTCTTTAGAATAATTCTGAGTTTACTTAGTTGAACAGTCTGGGTAAAGATGACTACAAGCACTGGGAGCTGGAACACAGCCCCTGCATGGAGCTCTCAACTGAGTTTGGGCCACTGTTTGATTCATGCTTCTCAAAAGACTTGGAAGACTGCTTTCTTGTGAAGATTATTTGGCATTGGGCACTTTGCTTGTGCATAACACAATAACTGTTTGGTGTATATTATCTAGATGCTGCCTTTACCAGATGCTCATGTTATTTGGTTTCTTTGAACAATGTCTCTCATTTGTGCTAATAAGCCACCAAAGCCCCCCTACCCCGTAATCTGAGATCTGGCCCAGTTGTGCTGAGCTTTGTACACACAGAAAGCTCCCACAATAAACACGGGGCCACTGCTTTCTCCACAGGGACTGAGGCAAAGCTTCCAGTTACCTCTGCATGATCCTGCTGGTGTTGAGTGAATTGCTGCCTCAGCAGTGAGGCAAGTAGCAAGAAATACATCACTGGGCACACATTTCAGGATAACCTTGACATCATTGACAGTGATAGCTACAGCCCTTGCTGAAACAGAAACCTGTAAGACGGCATTTGTTCCTTCTTGCTGCCTTTGCTATTCCTTTCGGGAGGATGATCATATGCCACGCTCATGTATTTGCAAGCTCATGACATAATGTTAAGGGATTGTAATAAACAATACCATTTCGGGCAATAGACTGGGGAGACCGAACATTTTAACTGTCACTGGAGTAGTTTTGCTTTAAGGATTAAATGTGTTGTCTCAAATCCAGATTTGTAATGAGAACCCTCCTGTCTTTCCTTCTCTGCCTGTTCCCTGTCCCCCTGTATGGAGAGAATTTGGGCAGGTGACCAATGGAGTGAAAATGAGACAGGGGAGCCACACAGAACAGAGTAATTGATACAGGATATGAAGCTAGGAATGAGTGGATTTGATGAAGCGCACACCAGTAAACTGAGTGGCTTATTTGCCTGCCGCCAGGATGGATTTATAGGCTGTGTGGCACTAAGAAGCCAGTCATCCCCCTACTCCTACCACCCCAAAAAACCCTCATGCCCCTTGTGCCCCCCGCCAAGCATTGCTTAATCTGAAAGGCAGGTCACAAGTCAAAGCATCAAATGACACAAACATGCTTTGGACTAAACTGGGGAAAGTACAAAGACCTCCAGCAAACTAATTTTTTTTTTCTTTTTTTTTTTTTTCTTTTTCTAAAGAAACTGAACAGTTCAGTAAATTGCCACATGCCTTTGTTGCTTTCTCCCAGCAGCCACAAGTCCAGGCTAGAAATGTTCTCTTTTTGACAGTGTGCATTTATTATATACCATCGTTCTTTTAGCACCACCAGCAGGTAAGTAAGGTGTCAGGTGTCAGGCTTTGCCTTTTACCTTTCATTTACCTGTCCTTTGACTGCAATTTTGGTATAAGAAATGTGCCCCTTTTTCTACTGGAAACAGCCAGTGCTTGGTCTTGGGACTGTACAAATACTGCATGCATATTGCAGTTTCTCTACTCATCAGTGACAAGAGCTCAGCCCCAGATTAAGCAGTGGATATACTTACCACAAGAACTGTCTGTAGTAGCACTTGTTGCCTCCAACTGTTCAGTGGCAGATAATAAAGACATTTTAAATCTCTATTTATTTTCCCTTAACCTTATAATTATAGAAATTCTGATCTCCAGGACCTAAGGTGTACTGCAGTTAGAGACTTTTGACTCTACCTTTATACCAAAGCACTCAGTAAAGGTGCATTACTTTCTCAATCCCAAAGAAGCACTGACAATTCAATTATCTCTCTGCATGGGGAGCAGTGGGAAGAAATGAAAACATAGCTACAGTGGAGAGATCAAAGCTGGTTAGGACTTAAAAATAAGGCAGGAAGCATACAGCCAGTCACTGCTCAAGCTGTGCAAGAAGAAAAGGGGAATGGAAATTGAGCAGACAATGCACAGCTACCCCACTGAGATGCAATGGCATCATTCCTCTCCTTGCCACTTGTTCCCCTGTGGCAAAAATTCACTGTAAAAAGGTAAATCAGCATGATGTTTTAGTTTTGACTACAAGTATGCAGAAGTACACCCCAAGAAAGGCTATGCACTGGATCTGTTGTACAAAATGAATAGCAGACTTTAAGTGCTGTACACCCAAGCTCACTGTTGGGAAATCTGCTGCGTCGCCAGCATACCAGATCAATATTTCAGAGGTCATTATCTCATCCCTTCTTCAGCTGCTAACTTTGGATTTCTGCCAGAAAAAGGCAACCACCAGTAAGATGATCTGCCAGTACATTAGGCAAGGCTTTTGGGAATTTGAGCAGGCTTTTCTTTTCACTGAGATCAGTCTGCTCTCTGGGTCCAAATGGCACAAGTGCTCTGTCAATATATAAATGGCCAAACAGGTTCTGTAACCCTCCCAAGACAGAATGTGCAAGAAGTTTTACGAAACTGCATTTGTCAAATACACACTGCAGAGAACTGAACCTTTATGTGAGTACTTCTGACACTGTGGGAAGGAGGAGACAACAATCACCGAACTGATCCACAATCAAGAAGTGTGATTTTACATGTACAGTGCAGCAGAAGAACTGAAGACAGAGTTAATCAAAAGGAAACCAATAACCACCTGGTACCATCTCCCCTCTGCAAGAATGTCCCGTGAGCTTTTACATGAGCAAACTATGATTAAAGGTCTATTTTAGCTGTGAGTTGTTAAGTAAAGCCAGAACCTTTGCAATGGTATCAATGGATTTGAAAGTTAAAAAGTACCTTTGTTTTACGTGGCTTGGCTTCCCAGATCTCCTATTGTGCCATGAGCTACTATAATATTTACAGCAGTGTTCAATTTTTCCAGTGATGATCTGAGTGATAATCAAAGGCAGCACTCCTGTGCATTCCAAGAGTGATATCCTACCTCCCCTTCTGGACAGACTTTATGAACACTTTGTAATAAAACTATGTCTGGACATAGTAACTATTTCCTCCTTTGATGTCTTTAATGTTATTTTGTCTCATAACCCATTTAGAAAGAAACCTTTACAGACAGACATGAAAGTGGATGTCTGTAGGCTTCCCTTAAGACCAGAAGGAGAAAAGGGTGGGCTGAACTGAACCCAATTCCCAATATCATTATCCTGCTCCTGGGAAGAATTTGGTGAGATAAAATGTTCTGTGCTTACCTTACAAGCCAAAGTTACTTCATTATTCAAAACTTTCCATTTGGGAGATAACTTAGAAGCATCTTTGTTTGACACAGTTAATTAACAGGTATTTGCATTGTCTTACTGGTCTTACTGTGTAGATCCTTCATACCATCCCCAAAGCAGGGGACACAGAGACTTCAAGGTAAAATATAGAAAAGTATTTTATACTCATGGTATCTCTATTCATATTATCTATATTTAGAGTAGCTAAAGTCACAGCACCTGAGCTTTAGCTCTGGGGCAAGGCTCCTCATTGCATTCCCATACATTCAGAGGAGCTAGGGAAGGGCTGGATCTCACAAATCCCAGTGAATTTGCCCTGTCTGAAGTTTTTACATTTTGACTTTTACCCTGACTGATTCTGAAAGAAAGTAGCTTATCTGGTAGAGAAATTTAGTCCAGAGAGGATGAGAACTGGAATCAGCTTGACGCAAAGTCACCTCCAGGCAGCACAGATGCAAATAGCTGGAGCCACATCAGGCAGCAGATTCAAGCTCAAGTACAGGCATGGCTAATGGAAGCAGACTAAAATTTGGTATGCCAGCTCTAAAGAGGACCTTTATAAAATGCATGCAGCCATCAAGGGGTCTGTATACAGAATACATACACCCAGGTAAATGATCCCACGCCATCTCCAGTCAACTGTTAACTCCACTGTTACCTCAATAGCATTTCTCCCATCTTGCTCATAACACAATCCATAAGCCTGAGCCCTGTCCTGCCAAAAATGCCTTCAGCTTAGACAGAACCTGGTATGTCTAATGAATTTATGTGGATGCAAAGCCCAGACAAGAGCTGTAGGCCAGAATATTTCCTAATTATATGACTTTTAAAACCTCTCAAGGAACTCCTCAACTACGCTACCATTACTCAGTTAAATCTACAAGTGGCTCAAATTCCCTTCCTGAAGATCTGATGACTCCTTCCTCTCTGCTCATTGCTATCTGTCTACTGACAACTACTTTCTCTTTATATACATATTAAAAGAGAAAGTTAAGAACACAAAGGTCTTCCAGTTTTTCTCACTTATGGACATTTTTTTTTCCCTTAAGGCTCATTATTTATAGAGCCCACACTGTAACTTGTGATGGCAGTGCTTGGGGATGGGGAAGAAAGTGTTAAGGTAGAAATACGTTTAGATATTCTTGTTGTAAACCTGATTTAAACTCCCCCCCTCCCCAGAAACCATGGAGTAAACACGGAGATGTAAGCTTGTCCCTTCATCACCCCCTCTGATTTAGCAATAGCAGTGTTTACCAGCCTGGAGTCTCTGAGCTATTTAAAGGATCTACAGAGATCCCTAAAAAACCCGAGCACATTAGGAGGTAGGCTTAACTTACTGTACAGTCCTTCATATCCAATCCCCAAAAAGCTCTCACTAACTGAAGGCTACTTTTCTGTCTAAAGGACTCCTGCATGCATAACCATTGCCAAACAAGGCCCTAGAGCCTTATTTATAAACTGTGGCTAAATTAATTTGATTTCTAACTTCATTATTAATTCCCTAACTTCATACAAGTCAAACTACTAGTACACTAACAATTGCACCTCCAAGTGCTTCTGTGTCCTGCTCAGAGCAAAGCACTGTTCATTTTATTAGAGTGACAGATAAATTTTAAATGCATTTGAATAATTTTCCAGCCACTGCCTTTGCTGAAGGGTTTATAATAGAAGAGATGAAGTGCGTTTTTTTGGTGGGTTTTGGGATTTTTTTTTAAATACTGTTTGCAGGAAACACTGATCTTTGATCCCAGATCCTGAACTTCATGACTAACACTTAGCTAATCAATTAATGAGAAAAAATAACTTCTGGAAAGTATGAGCTAATGTCAGATAAAATTAAACTGAGTAGTGAATACATTAATTTATTTATGCTGACTTTAAATATATTTAAGAAAAACATGTTGGCCAGATAAATTTATTGCAGCAATTAACAGGCAGACTTTTAATTGATGTAGTACTAATTTGTACATAGTTAAGTGGCAAAGCTGAGTTCCACTTCATGTACTTTCACATGTAGTACTATCTGTCACTTTGTCAGCAAGCAGAATACAACTTTCTGGATTTCTGGTTCTTCTGGTTTTTTCTCTTTTTTCTTATTCTTTACCATTTCTTATCTCTGGCAATACAACAGAACAATTCAAAAAACCTCAACACAAGGCACATTTAAGCAATGCCACTCTATTAGTTAATAGTTCTACAGAGTAAGGGTACTAATCCCAAGATTTAGGTTAATGATTACTTTTAAAAGGCTATTTAATAGAAATTTCTTAAATACATTTCTTCATTACTGATAACAACAAGACATCAAAGGTTGCTACTATAATAAAAAAAATTACTGCTTTAAAAGCTGGCTAATTGTTGGATCTGAGCAGGTAACATTAATCTGGGGAATCATTTTTCAGGAAGGGCATAACAGTAGTCAAAGGACACATCCTTTGTTACTGATGTTCAACCAACTGTGTTTAAAAGAAAACACAGTCACTGCTGGTAAAGTTTGCAGCTGACATAACTAAAGTAGTAAACAATAATGAGGATGGACAAGTGATCTACAGAAGTCCCTTGCCCAGTAAGCCTTACTATTTTGGGCAACATATTTCATCACAGCAGAACACAAGGCCAGCCACCAAAGACCCAAACCTACCACTGAGGACACACATGTAGATAAGGTCCACAGGAACCAGCTTCAAACCTTGAGGGGCAACAGCAGCTCAAATGAGGTTTCAGAGATCAGACAGGATATTCAGTGCAATAGGCTCTTCCAGAGGTGACCCCTCAATGAAAGAAACTTCTCTGTCTGTATGAACAAGGGGCCTTAAATGGCAGGGAAGGATACTTCCACTACATCCAGCAGCAAAATTTTCTGTCCTGCTGTTTAAAAGCTGCTGGCAAACTGAAAAAGTGAAAATAGTTCTGAAAATAACTCATGGTTTTTGAAATCTTGCTTTAAATTCAGAATTTTGCTGTGTAAATATATGTATATTTTTAAGCTACCTAAGTCTTAATTTATTAGATATAATTTTAGGCTAAATGGACTATGCTTATGGTCATATTGCTCATTTCCTCAGATTGGTTGCACAGCAACTTAGACATATCCCTGATCCTGATGCACAGCACTTAGACATATCCCAGATAAAAGTTTGTGCTCCTAGCTCCAGAATAAACTCAGTTCCAGGACAAGATTAAGATGCACATCATCCTTAGCAAAAAATCACTGGTAAAACTGAGATGATGAAATGTCCTAATAATTCTTCATTGTGCCATAAGAGAACCTGGACTAAAGAGTGTCCTCAAGTCCATTTGTCTCACTTTAAACTACAACTTGTTGACCTTGTTACCAGGTTCAAAATACCTCAACTCTGATCTGCTTATTATAGGGCTCAGACATGCACCCAAAATCATCAGCTGGTCAGCTGAGCCCCAGTTGCTGTCTGTGCATCCACTTGCAGCCACAACAAGTAACAGGTGCATCTACTCCAGCTTTTTAGCTTCATTCAGGGCAGCATTTTTTGAAGCAGATCTCTCTGTTATTCCTGATTTACCATGCCTTGTTTCAAAGCATGTAACATTTCTGGGTTGTAACTGGAGTGCTTTCAGAGTAAATCAAAGGAGATCCAGTTGCGTGGGAAGGAGTCTCCAGTTGGCAGAAGGAGACTTGATTTGTTTAAATTCAAAGCACTGCAGCATATACAGAATGAGGGCTGGGCCTTCCCATTTGCTTTCCCTAAAAATACCCCTTTTCTCCACACTCACAAGAGCACAACCACTGTGTATCCATCCATTTATTCTCTTTTTACTGGTTAAGAATCTGGCTGGAACTCCATATGCTGTGGGCATCCATGGCTACTCCAGCACGTGCAGCATCCCAGAGCCACCACCAAAGTTCCTGTCCTGCATTTTCCCCACATGCCTGTGTCTTGGGGAGGTGATCTTTCACCAGGCCAGCACAGCACCCAGACCTTGCTCGCTCACAGTTTCCACCTGAAATCTTCACAGACCCTCCTGAGCAGCCTCTGGAGAGCCCCCAGTTCCTGCTGCCTTTGAACTGGTGCCAGAGTGTCCTGGGTCCCCTGGGGTGCTCAGATAACACCCAGGTTAAGTTCTTCACATAGCATGGAATAGTTTTCTCCTAAGTTTAATATCTGTGTGGATATGAGGAATTGCCCAGCACCTGACATTTTAATCAACCAAGGGCACTCCTGATAGCGGGAAATTCTGGATACAGGATAAATCTGGGAATAAAAAGAAATTACAAGTTTCAGGTACATGAAATAATAAACAGTCCTAACTGAGGGGGAGCAGGAAAGCAATAGAGGCAGCACCAGCTGAAAATGGGGCAAAGCTCTTCAAGGTGCCCAGTAACAGCTAGTATCTTGGCAGGTTCAGCACCAGCCCAGTTTTGCTGTGTTATATTGGTACTGCAGGCATGGGAAAACTTAGGTCCAAACTTATTTTTCTTGTGGTCAGATGCCATTCAAAAAAAAATGATGGGAAAATGCACTTTTTCTTCCTAAGGAAAACTTCAACACCAGTGCATAGGAGAAAAAAGCACCTGAGAAATCCAGGGCTGCACTAGGAGGCAAGAGCAACCACTGGTTTTGTAAGAATCTCTCCTGCTTTACTACCAAATATGCCTTGCTTTAAGTTCCCAAGAACTGGATAAAGGTTTCTTACTGTCCTTTGTGTGACCAAGTTGCATTTCTGCTAAAAAAAGCAGCTTTTGTTTCCCAGTGGGGTCCTCAAAGGCTTTCTGCCAAAACTTTGAGAGGAAACTGTCCACCGAACACGTATTTTACCAGGGAGATCTTTCTTTCCACAAATCTTCTTGGAATTTTGTTGTTGTTTTTGTTGTTCTGGGTGGATTTTTATTATTTATTTATTTATATTCTTTTCCCCAGAAATCTGAAAAGTTTCAGTTTACACGAGTAAATTATTTATTCATTTTTGTGGGTTTCCAGTGAAAAGAATTAAAGAAAGCCAGAAACAATTACAGCTTGTCTGGCAAAGCAGTCTACATATTGTTGAGTAAGTGGGTGTTATGCTGAGACTGAAATAACATGAATGATGGTAGGATATTCTATCTTAGAAGCAACCTGCTATCATTTACCACACAATCTGCCCTTGCCTATTTTCTTCTGGGTGCTCTTTCTTCCCTTTTATTACCCCAATAGAAACACCAAGAAAAAAATAAATGGTTAATACTGACTTTATATAAACATTGTTCAAATTTGGGAGTGTTTTACTGCATGAAGTTTCAAATATCTCAGAATTGTGATCTCTCAACAATTCACAAGGCAGAAAAATGGACTGAGAAAACCTTTTAAGCACTTTGAAAGGAAAATCAATCCCCTTGTCTGTTTGCTTTTTTTTTCCTTTTTAATGCTACCAAGTAGTCCCTCAAACACTAAATAAAGAGAAACAGGTTTTCTTCTCACAATCTAGGTATCACATTATGCTATTTCAGAGTTCACAGGTTTCTATAATGGATGTTCATAGATTTTCTGAAAAAGGGTCACTCAAAATTCTTCATGGTATCTACATTAAATATTTACATTCAGGCCAAGAATGTCTTGTAAAATTTTAATAGCATACCTTCCTACTTAAAAAAAGATAGCAACTAAACCTCAACCCAAATGTTAGCTCTCATATGAAGCAAAACCTTCTAAACACTGCCTAAAGTGTCATTTCTTCCCAAGGCACAAGGATGTTTATGCTCTTGTCCAAGGCGAGATAAACAGAGCAGCATACCACTCCATATTTGTAAATGTTAACTCTGCAAGGTAGAAACTGCCTTCTGTATGCACCAGGCTTCTGTTCCTTCACTGCTCCAAGAGCCATAACGTGACATATGGGAATGTGTAAATTGAAACAGCAGAGATAGATATGGTGGTTCTGCCACAGAAAAATGTACAGTCTTACTGTTGTTCCCCACATCATCCTGACTCTAAGGAGCTTCCTTTCTGAAATGCATCTTAGGCACCAGCCCAGTGGCTTATTTGAAAATCTGGGACAATTCCATGAGTCTGTGGGGCAGTTCTACCCTCAGATCCAGAGTTATATCAGAAGTAGCTTCCCTAGAGTCAGAAGGGACTGACTCTGCTACTGTGAGTGTGGTGGAAATGCTACCTCTCTAAAAAAAAATTTCAAGAAAACTCTGTGAGAATTAACAAGGGTAACATCCTGAATCAGCAACTGGATATGGTATAAGGCCAAAATACTCACACCAACAGGTAGAAGATTGAGATCAAAGAACTCAAGGCCCGCCCTTTTATGTGTATATGTCATTCTAAAACAGATTTGTGCAAGAATCCTGGTTAATATAACACACTCTATGCCAAATATGTACTTCAAAAGTAGCCATCAACTGTAGGCATACCTTGAGTGTTGTTAGAGCTGTCTGGGTTTTTTTATGCAAAGACTGTGGTAAGTTGTAACACACTGCCAGAGAAAAAAGGAGTGAAACTGCAAAAAACTGAGCTGCACAGGATTCTTGAATGAGAACCTAACAGGGAAGTTTAGACCATAACAAGTGTGCTTTAATAAATCAGGGCACTTACTCACATGACTAAGCATGGATTTAGGATCTCCAGGGATGCAGATGTCTATAGTTTGGAGACCAAAACTACAGTTGGGCATCTAAGGAACAAGTGACCAGCATGTAGATAATGATACTCTGCCCAGAGAGGGCTGAATTTACATGCTCTTCTTTTACAATCTCAGTGCAGATTTCAGCTCTTCGTAGTCTTCATTTTCAGAGAAATTAATGAGGGGTTTTTGCAGTTCTGCTAAACTGTGATCAATTGATTGTTCTCTGTCCCAAATTTTCATGTCTCCCAGTTTTAAAAGAATTCATCTAGCATGTTTGACACCTAGCTCAAAAGTTCAGTAAAGCAGAAAGTTTTGTATTATTACTGGCCAGAGTAGTATTAACCGAGACAAGTTATTCATTTGTGTTACCGCAAATTTGTTTATGATTAGTATTATCGATCCTTTTGCACAGACAAAAAGCATGCTGAGGAATGGTTGCTGCTCTTTTCAAATGAACACTACTAATTGTGCCATTTGGAATTTGTTTTTGACTCGTTGTAGGTTCGCAGCAAAAGCAAAGCAGCCAAGGCTGGACTGTGTGAGGGGGATGAGGTGGTGTCTATCAATGGCAAGCCTTGTGGAGACCTAACCTATGCTGAAGTCATTGTTCTGATGGAAAGCCTGACTGACGTCCTGCAGATGCTTATCAAGAGGTACAGGAATGCTCAGGATGCTTTGGTGCAATTCAGTGAATCACCTGGAAAACGCTGGCTTTGAACCCACTCATTTTGCACACTTACACTGAGAGGTTCTGATAGTCCTGTTAATGTCTGTGACTCTGCTTGGATGGAAAAGGAAGACAGAGAATTTGAGCTGAAGGAGTTAATGTATATAATTTGAACAGCAGCAGTCAGGCACAGAATTAATAGTACAGTCTCCAAATGTAAGTATTAATACTTGCAAGGTGTCCACTACCATATATGCATACTGCAGAGCCTTGAGTTCAGTTATACTCTGCACCCCTTTGAAGCAGTCAAGTGTTATTCCCCACAGATAGGGAAGTGAGGCTTACAAAAAACAAAGGCTGTATAGATGGAGAAACTGTGTTACCCAGATATGCCTTGATGATGACATGGCAAATGATCTTCTTGGGTGGCAAAATATGTTAGTGGTCAGGAGGAGGAGAGGGTCTGGAAGTCATGAATTCTATTTCTGTAGCTGTTATCACCTCACTAGATGAGGTGGGGGAAGTCACAGCTCTCTGGGTCTCGGTTTCTGCCTTTGTAAAGCAGTGAGAGGGAATTCCAGTTTTCTTTGAAAATGTTTGAGTTTCTTAGAGCAGAGAAGCTTCATGCAAACTTGCAAGCAGGCCAGCATTACTGCTCACTGAACATCAGTCTGCTCCAGTGCCTGCTTTGTAATTGCCATCAGTGAAATAAATGCAACCTCAGTTCAGAGCCACCTACAGTAAAGCACATTCTCCCCAGACTGTTAATTCAGGCAGGATGAACTCTGAATTGCCTTCAGTGGGGGTAAGAAGAGGAAGAAGAATCTTGAAACTCCCACACTCCTTTTAAGGACTTAAGGCTCCCCACAGAGCTACTGCAGCTCCCTCTCACAGGCAGGACCAGGAAAGGATCAGGATTCATCATGACAGCTACCAGAGCAGTATCCAGGCTGAAAATAGGCACTTGTCTCTGGCTACCAGGGATGTCTGCACAGCATGTGAAATTCCTCATGGTTCCTGCAACCTGCACAAAGGAGCTTTCCTCAAGTGTCTAGGAGTTCAAAGTGACAGTCTGCCTTCAAAACTAGATGATTTCAAGGAGTGCTCATTTTATTTATAACAGACATTTTGCACGGTCTGTCTGTACGTGTCTGGGGCTGAGTTGTGGATCAGTGTGACAGGATCAGGGGGACAGTGGTAGCTGAGGATTAGAGCTTACCTTCCCCAGAGTGCACAGCTCCTGCTCCTGGTTCAGCAGGGGACCAGCTGAGTGCTCCTCATGTGATAGCTGCATTCTTCTGCTTTTAATTCATAATGTGGCTATTGGGACTGCACTTGTAAGAATGGTATTTGTGGCTGACCAGCTGCCTTCTCTTCAGCCATAGAAATAGCTCCACATACTTTGACTCCTGCCTGTTGCTGTTCCATAACTGATATTTCAGTTGTCTGAAGGCCACAGGATGCTGCAGCTGAAAGGGACTCTCCATTGCCCCTGACTGAATGAGCAGCAAGACATGTCCTGAAAATCAGAACCAAAACAGAGGGTTTATACCACATAATTCAGTGTTTCATGGAATGAAACCATGTCAAAAATTTTAGGAAAATTGAGTTGCTGAGGACTCTGAAAGTGACTATAATGTTCTAAAGAAATTCACCACGAGAATCTTTAAATTTTTTCTCATCAGCTCATCTCTCCCAAATCCCAGCCTCTGCTGTCTGTATCTTCCCAGGTATGGGAGAATGGACTGAAACATTTCTCTTCCCCTCCCACCTCCTTTGTGGGTACTATCCCTCTCAGTGTTACCCCCAGAAGGATTTTTCAGGAAGTATATTAGCATCATTTGAGAGCAGTGAGAAGCAAATCCTTCCTTTCCTGAGTAGCCACTTGTTAGCAGCCGTCTCAAGAAAATGGAAAGTGTGAGGAAAGAATAATTTAAGTGGTATTCCACTGGTGATCTTTACATCTAAGTATCTTTTGTTAGCAGGGAAGAATATTTGGAAGGCTCCTGGCTGTCCCTGAACTTTTTGCATGAAGGATGTGATTTTCACAGGCATTAATTGCTGACCTAATTCTGCTCTTACAAATCTTACTGGGAGGAAAATTGGGCTTTTAAAGTAGTTTTCAAAATGCTACTTGGCCTTTGATGTCTACCAAAAGTTTTCCCAATGCTGTGTAAGCCGCAGTGAGTTACTGACCAGCAGCAGTGCCCAGAAAATGCTGGGTTTACAGGATGAGAGGAAAGGGACACCCTGCAGGGCGGGCACTCCCAGATGCCGTGGTGGGGAGCACATCTCACTGACCTTCCCGGCAAGTGCTGAGCAGATGGATCCGGGAAACATGGAGAGAGGGGACAGACACCGAAACGCAGGCCTGCCCTTCTCACATCAGTGTTAGCAGCTCCTGGGCTGCTGCTGAGTCTGGAGAGAGCATTTCTAGGGAGAAGAAGGGAATGCTCTGTGCATGGCGACATGAAATGCTCCATGTAGGGAGTAAAACTTGAGCCTGTGACAAACCCTGCCATGCTGACTCCAGGAGTTCTGCTTCCTTCCTGGAATTACACCAGGGCTGTTGCTCCTGCAGTGAGCTGGAAAGGCCTGAAACAGAAACAATAATTTGCCAAAACAGAATCCGAAATGACAAAAAAGAAATCATACCCGGTATTCTGCCTTTTGACAGAGGCTACACTATTATGTCTATATAGAGTAGAAATACATCCATACGTAGCAAGGGCCTTTTAAGGTGGAAATCTTTCTCTCCCACACATACACACAATCATTCAACTACCAATAAAGGCTAACATTTAGCTGGCCCAGCCCCTAGTCCATATCTTACAAGGACATGTTTACAGATTTCTGTAATTTATCTGTGCGCGAGAGCAGTACAATTGATCATCCAAATAGCATCATCCGATGGGATCCAGCAGCACTCACAAAGAGCTCCCTAAATTAAAATCTGTCTGACCTTTACTAAGCCCCATATGTGGTGAAATGGATGTTACACATTTCGTGCTATTTGAGGCAGACCCAGACTGCCACAAGCAGTAAGCTGCATGACTAAAAAGCAAGCGATATTGAAGTTTCTTCAGCACACTGACAGATTTATTCCTTCTGCTGCTTCTTCCAACCTTTATTTCTAGGGGGTTCCAAAGTTTCAGACTAGCCAGGGCTGCTTTTGATTTCAAAAATCTCCATAGTACTTAATACTTTACTGGGGACATCTACCACTTCCCTCATTTGAAAAAGTGCTTTGCTACCTCCTAGCAGATAGAAATTCTTAATAACATGCTGCAGCCTTGCTGCACAGAAGGTTTCTCCTCAAATTAATATCAGTCAGTCTGGTCCAGCGTACTGAAAGAAGGAGTTAAAGACTATAGCAGGTGTCCTAACAGCAGTAAATCAGCTTAACTGGGCCAGGGGATTTAATAGCTTAGATGAAGGAGCTACACTGACATATATTGTAGGTTTCACAAGCAAGAATAACATTTTCCAGTTAGAAATAATATCTTTTTCAATAAGAAGGAATTATTGTATAGGTTCACTACGCTTTTATGCTGGACCACTGGAATAGGCCCAGAATATTTCAATTAATCCGTGATATATAAGGATGATGATCCTCACAGGAATTCATTGAATGTGAATTTCAAAAACACATTTGAATCCCTCTGATCCTTATCCAGTACTTCTCTATTCCTTAGAGAGTGAATGATTTGGGACAGGAACCACATGTAAGGATGGTGCCTGAAACATTTGCAGTAGTGGCTACAGAGCCAAAAATTAACCATTCCTCTGGTGTCATGCAAAGTTAATTTTCTCACAGACATGTGAAATATGAAGAAGTATTGTCTCAAAAGTCTCAGCAGCCTTTCTCTGGAAACCCTATAACAAAAATGTGTCTGTGAAAGCACACTGATGTTAAGAATGACACAATTCCACATTTCAGGTTTGTAGTGGGGTCATAGTTCTACCAGGGTCGTGTAATTTCCCTCTTACTGGACTGCTAAGTTGAACAGTTTTGAAAGGTCCTTCTATTTGAGACCTCTACATTCTGGGAAAATTCTTCTATCTAAGTGGACCTGGTAGAAGGTGCCACAATTAATTAGGGTGGGGAAACACTATGCAGAAATTGCTTTTGTAACTCTATTTACAATGGCTGTGCTTAAAGCAGCCTAATTTCTTGAATTGTTTATGTATGTGCAGATCCTCCAGTGGAATAAATGAAACCTTGAGCTCTGAAAGAGAAAACAGGAAGCACGAGAACATAAAAATTGAGGACTACAGGGAGAACACCACACTGCAAATGAACACAGCGCAAGAGATACCCCGTGGAGATTTATGCATCACAGAGATTTACAGTGGGACTCACCACGGAGCAGCAGAAAGCAACACACACTTTTCTGAAACGAAACAAGAGACCACACAAAGCCACAGAATTGCTCCTAAAGTGATAGGCACCCCCAAAGTGATCGTGACAGATGAGGCTGCTGTCAGAGAGACGACAGAAGAAAGGCCGGGTGCGATGGTTGAGCTGCAGTTTTCCCTTTCAAATGACGTGCACAAGGCCACCAGTGCTCCTGCTGTGACTCTCTTGGGGCCAGAAAAGTGCCCCCCTTCAGGCAGAGGACCCAGTGCAACACATGATGGGAGCAGCTCCCTCATTGCAGTTCCTCTGGGTGTAAAGGAGGGCAACATCCAGTGGTCAAACAAAGTAGTCCACTTTTCTAGCAGCAAGGAGGTGAAGAGGATCCAAGGTGCAGCTCCATCTATCCCCAGGGTGGAGGTGATCCTGGACTGCTCAGACAGGGAGAAGGAAGCGCCCAGGTCTCAGTCTGAAAGGGGGTGTGTTGATTCTCAAGTAGAAGGAGGGCAGTCAGAAGCACCTCCTTCCCTCCTCTCCTTTGCAATCTCACCAGAAGTCACAGTGCAGGGAGAAGACAGCAAGCACTCGGAAAAGGAACACAGACCTCTCAAGCACAGGGCAAGGCACGCAAGTGAGTATGTCCCATCTAATCATTTGCACTGCCTGGGGGCATCTTTTGTAGCTTTTGATATAATTTCAGGATTCAGAATGCATTAGGGAAAAAATGTTTAGAGATATTTTTCCTGCAGTTTTCTAACTTTCCCTGTCTCTTTTTCTTTCAAGTGACATTTCTGTTCTTGCTTTATATATTTTTTCAGGGTAATACAATGCTCCTGGTGATGAGCCAAGAGTGTACCCATGCCTTAACTGTGCTGAATAACTTTGCTTAGTAGACTTCCACTTTGAAATTAACCCATGACTTTGTCCAACTAAAAATACTTACATCTCCAGAAAGGGCTGAACTCTGCTGGTCTTCTCACTCGTATTCAGTGGCAATCTGTAAAATATTAACAAAAAGAGCAAGTTGCTTGCACATGTCTAAGTGAATCCTGTGGGTTTCTCCTTTTATAGCAAAAGCTTTGCATTGCCATTTGCATCATCAAAAACCAAAGCCATGCCACTGCTTTGAAAAGTTAATAAAAAAGTCTAGCAACAAATCTTGATGTTGTCTGCAGAAGAGATTTTGACGGACACCAGCATGTGTATAACTGTTACATGATCCTTTTGGTTTTGTCAGCCTTCTCTAGACTGTAAAGCGAACATGTTTTTTCTCCTGACTCCCAGACCCAGAGGTCAGCTTCAAAATGTGTCCAAGAAGTTCACATGGAAGCAAACTTGCCACTGGAGCCAATATTGATTAACTGGGTGTAGACGTGTATTATTTATTAATTAATCTATGTATTTCTTTGTTACTTTATTCATCTGAGACCTTTCTGTTGGTTGCTTGCTCCTTCCCAACAATGTGAAGAATCCTGTCTGGGGATTTAGTAGCAGTATGTCAAAGGTGCTTGAATGTGTGCAGTGAGATACTGTAGCAACAAACTATTTCATATGCAGCGTTGGAACTCCTCTGCTAACCCACTGCTAATTCCTCTGGAAGCATATTTTTAGCATGATAACCATTTGTGTCTCATTGGCAAGTGGATTAGGCTGTTACTTATACCTAAGTGTCTGTATGCAACCCACATATTTTGGCCATATTAAATGAAGTATAAAAGAAAAGTGCACATGCTTCACATTTTGGCTGAGAAGTCAGAACCAACTGTGGGACTGTGCCTGCATTTCTTAGGGAATTACTTGCAGTGCCTTTTATCTTAAAAGGCAAAAGTACAAAGAATGAGCTACTTTTTACATGATAAACACTTCTAAGAACAGAAGTCCTGTCCTTTTCCCACATCAACCATGACAATCTCAGTCCCTTCTAAACTGGTGGCAGGTCATTATCCTTAGGAATCACTAATTGGATACATTTTTTTGCATCATTATTATTATTATCATCATCATCATCATTATTAACCTATCTACATATTAGAAAAAACAAATTTCCCAGCACAGTGAATACTCTGTGTGCAGCAAATACTCTGTGTGTGTTTTCTGCCAAAGTAGAAGTTATAATGCAGCATTTAAGTCTGAACTAGAGAAGAATTTTTATTATGGGTCTTTGATCTCTTTAGCAGAAATTTTCTCTGTAAATATTATTCAGATTATATTTACCTGAATAGGTAGCATTCTAACACCAAAACCCATAGTTTTGGAAAATACCTTCAATGACTATTGTAAGCAATTGGATTGTCACAGGACTGAGCCAAGGATTTTGTGATTTGGCTCACCAACAATAAAATATTACAAATTGCTGGTTTGGGTGCCAAGCTCTTTTCTCTTTTACACATTCTTGTGAGGACCATTGGTCCAGTTGTGCAGTCATCTGGCATAATGGCAAAACTCCAGTTGTCTTTAATAGGAGAAGTATCAGACTCCATCTACTGACATGGCTAAAAGGATCATGACTAGAAAACACACGGCATGGCTTTCTTTAATAAGTTTGCTTTATTTATGCCAGCAAAAGATACTAAATAATTTACTGTTCTCTTTTCTTTTATCAGAGGCATGTTTTTTTCCTTGTGACTATTGATTTATTCAGGAATAGCTTTAAATTCCATATTTTTTGAAGGGAGGAGCTCTTGAAGCTGTCATTGATGAGATTCAGTGGTAGAGTACGAGGAAGGGAAAGCAGGAGGGACATCCCCTGACTAGCACTGCCCCATGAGACACATGCTTCATGTCCCATTGTAAGGAAGCAATCATGCTGATGTCCAGTGCATCCATCAGCTTTGCAGCTGCATCTGCTCCTCTTTCTCATGAGCTGATGAAAACCAGTAGTTTATGCTTTCAGAAACACAGTTATTGATACTCCAGTGAATAGCCTTGATAAGTTAGTTGAGTCTCCTTGGTTCTATTCTTCAATGTGTATTCACTCGTGCCACATTTCCAAAATAAATATTCTGTATATTTTATACCTTACAGAACTTATATTTCAGGCAAGTAATGCTTGTTAAAAGACTACTACCTGCTTTCATTGAGTACCACGGACAAACTCCCACATCTACCAAGGGTCTGAAAGTCAGTGCTGATACTTTCTGTGTATTCCCTTCTGGATGTATACTTGTTTTTAAGCAGCTGATAGGCAGTAGCATACTGACTTTTAGTAAGTTTGCAATTTGTAGGAGTAAAATAAATGCCTGTATGGCAGAAACTGCTGCCACTGTCAGACAGGATCTGCTCAGTTTCATTTGGTCTCAGATATTAAGCAGCCATGGGCCTGCCTGCTGGGAATGGCTGTGTAAGCCTAGGAACTTGTAGTCAAATACTTGGAAAATACCAGACCAGAAATTGGATAAATAAGAAAATATCACCTGCCTGTTGGTGCTGGGAATAAAAATTAAGAATGCTAGAAATAAAGACATGTGTAATGTTCCTGTTGAGCTAAGAGAGTCCTAAAGAAAGTGATGCAGCCTTTGAACTTGCATGGGTGTGTCTCCAAGGAATGCTGGGTATGGAATTTATAACACAGCTGACACCGTGAGAAAAGCTAGAGTATAATGAACTTGCCATACAAAAGAAATGTTTTCATATTTAATAAATTTCAGTACAGAAAAATACACTTCTTAGTCAACTTGTGATTTCATGGGCCGCATGAACTTAATGTGCACTTTGATTCTTTCCACAGGGCTCCGGCGAAGCGAGAGCCTGTCGGAGAAGCAGGTCAAAGAAGCCAAATCTAAATGTAAAAGTATTGCACTGCTGCTGACGGCAGCTCCCAACCCCAATTCCAAGGGGGTGTTGATGTTCAAGAAGCGCCGCCAAAGGGCGAGGAAATACACTTTAGTCAGCTACGGGACTGGGGAGTTAGAACGTGACGAGGACGAGGGGGAAGAGGGTGAAGGTGAAGAGGGGGACAAGGAAAACACTTTTGAGGTGAGTTTGCTTGCAACGAGTGAGTCGGAAATAGATGAAGATTTTTTCTCTGACATTGACAAGGACGGTAAGATCGTGACGTTTGACTGGGACAGTGGTCTGCTTGAGGTGGAAAAGAAGACAAAAAGTGGAGAGGAGATGCAGACGCTCGCAGACAGCACAGGGAAAGGGGCCCTCATGTTTGCCAAGAGGAGGCAGAGGATGGATCAGATTACGGCGGAGCAGGAGGAGATGAAGGCAAGCACAGTGCAGACAGAGGAGCACAGGGAAACCACCGTGACAGAGAACTTCCAGAAAGTGAGCTCTTCCGTCTATCAATCAAAAGAGGAGGAAATGTCAAGGCAGCAGACCTGTGTGAGCAAAAGCTACACAGACGTGAGCCAGAATCACAGCAAAGCGGTACAACAAAATGGCTTTGGCTTAGCACCTGGCACAAACCTCTCGTTTCAATCCTCTGGAACTCAAAAGGCAGCATCTTTGAATAAAACAGCGAAACCCTTCCCTTCTGGAGTTCAAAACCGAGCAGCTGCACCATTTTCACCCGTAAGAAATGTCACCAGTCCCCTTTCGGATGCAGCAGCACCGCCTCCTTACTGCTCTGTCAGCCCACCCGCTGAGGCTTTCTACAGACCAGTCTCAGCTCCTGTGGCCAGCAAGGCTGCCCCGCCCGCGTGGGCAGCCACCGAGCCCACGGAACACATCGCGTCCAGGGATGAAAGGATTGCCGTGCCAGCCAAAAGAACCGGGATACTGCAGGAGGCAAAGAGAAGGAGCACTTCCAAACCTATGTTCAACTTCAAAGACGCACCCAAAGTAAGTCCTAATCCTGCCCTGTTGTCCCTTGTACACAATGCAGAGGGCAAAAAAGGGACCGGAGCTGGTTTTGAGTCAGGACCTGAAGAAGACTACCTCAGTTTGGGAGCAGAAGCTTGCAATTTCATGCAGACTCAAACATCTAAACAAAAGGCCCCTCCTCCTGTTGCTCCAAAGCCTTCACTCAAGGTGTCTCCTTCCGCTGGTACTCCAGTTTCACCAGTTTGGTCACCTTCAGCTGCGGCTTCCAACAAGCCTCCTTCTTTCCCAGCACCATCCTCACCTCAGGCAGCGTATCCTGCACCACCCAAATCTCCACAGTATCCTCATTCTCCCGTCCATCCCCCAAGCACTCTCGACCTTGCCGGTCCTTTCAAAGGGCCTCAGGCCAGCCTGGCGAGTCCAAACCTTGCTCCCAAGGCAACACCAGTCACCCCAAGTGCTGGAGAAACAAAGCCTCCCTTCGAGATGCCACCAGCTATGAGTGGGAAAGGAGCACAGCTGTTTGCCAGGAGGCATTCCCGAATGGAGAAGTACGTGGTGGATTCAGAGACTGTGCAGGCAAACATGGCACGAGCCTCATCTCCAACTCCATCTTTACCAGCTTCTTGGAAATATTCACCTAATGTCCGAGCACCTCCACCCGTCGCTTATAATCCCATCCACTGCCCGTCCTACCCTCCTGCTGCTACCAAGCCTTCCTCTAAGGCCGCTGCTGCTACCAAAAACACAAAAAGAAAACCTAAGAAAGGTCTCAACGCTTTGGATATTATGAAACATCAACCATATCAACTCGATCCATCTTTATTTACCTTCCAACCTCCTAAGGAAAGCCTTGCCATGAAGCAGACATCGAAGCTGTCCACTTCAAAGCAAACACTGCCTTTACCTACCTACCTTCCACCTGGTGCTGGCTCTCCTACAAGGGCCCGGCCTTCTTCGGTGTACTCCGTGCCAGCCTACAGTTCCCAACCTTCCTTCCCGTCAAACGCCTCTCTCCCGGGAAATGAATCATACTCACCCACAGGCTACTCTGCGTTTTCTAAGCCAGAAACCACCACATCCTCTTTGTTTACTGCTCCGAGGCCAAAATTTTCAGCCAAGAAAGCTGGCGTCACTGCACAGGTGTGGAAGCCATCGGTTATTCAAGAGTAAACCCGGTAGCAGAAACTTAGTGTCCGTTTTGCTTTCAGTCACTGGTTTGCAGTGGTCACCTGGCACACAGACTGTGCCAGTGGTATATTCCTCAGCTTACTTAAGAATGTCAGATATATCACCTCAAATCTGGGTCCAAAATATTTGAACTTTTTAAAGGAATTAAAATAGATGGAAAATTTTAGCACATTCATGCATTTTAGCAGGTGCTTTATGGACATGCCATCCTGAAATGGAGAGGTACCATTGCGTGAAGTGAGCAGGACACTAAGTTTTTGCTGTAGGACTACAACAATAGAAACAGTGAGCAATATTCCCTGGTATGTCAAATTAACAGAGAACAGCTTTCTTCCCGTCCCTCTCCTCTACTGTGTTCTAATTACCTAGGGATTTGAGGACTTTGGTGGTTGTTTTTTTTTTAAAGAAGTGCCTTATTAACTAATAGTAATATCTATTATTAACACAGCATAAAATAGATACATTGTTAGACTCTGACTGATCACTAGCAGAATGCAACTGGATAGACCTTTAGCCTGCACAGAGCCTCATGGAATTCATTCAGAATCTGTCCTGGCTCAAAGGTCCTTCCACAAGAATCTGATTGATCAGCCAGGGGCTTAGCTTGTAAGCTATGTGGATCAGCTGTGATCCAAAATCATGAATTGCCTCTGTGATTTCACAGAGAACGTGCTGTAAGAGATGCTGGAGTGTTACGAAGACTAAAAAGAGGTGGAAAGACACCTGGACAAATTGTTTCAAATTTCCCATTTTGGGGAAATTTCACATCCCACATGCAGGCATATTTTTAGCCAGAGTTTGCCTTGAACCCAGCAAGTATGAGAGAAGCCTGTAAATCAAAATTATTGAGCAGTCAGAGAGGTGAGCTGGGTTTTGCAGCTGCAATGTAATGCACTGGTTTCTTGTGAAAGCAGTGACTGAGAGCTGGAGGGCTGCCTATAGTGTAGAGTGCTGATTCTTGCTCCCAGAGTACTATGTGCCACAGAAATTACCAGTAAATCATGATTATGACTGTGCCTTCCCACTAGCCTCTTGTACACTTTTCATTATTTTCTCTTGGGCCTCTACAGTGCTTCTTCCCACTTTAACTCTTTTTACTCTGGTTTTATCCTTTTATCTTTTACTTGTCGTATTGGGGACTAAGGATTGAAATACTGCTACTGGGGAAAACTTTTAAGAGCCTGTGGTCTTGAAATGTACTGTATAATCCTGCAGTGAATATAGAGCGAATATTTGAGTAGTTTAGCATGGCTTTCATCAGCATCAGTGGTGCTAGGGCTAAAACAAGGTGCTGTTCCTCACAACTAAGGGAATCAAAATCCATCCCAGGTGTGATCTTTAAAGTGTAACTCTGTGAATAAAGATGGCAGAATCTGTTGGTATATTTGTTTAAACTATCACTGAGCTAGTTACAGACCAGATTATGGACCTTGTATATCATTGCAGGGTTTCTAGAACTATCTTGACAAAGAAAACATTCCTAAGTATGAATAAAATCTCTGTGGTTTGGTCCCATAATGATAATTCAAACTGCAATCAAAGATGAGAAGAATGCATTTGGTTGCACATGCACAAAGCAGGCTGAATTAAAACTCTAATCAAACCAATAAAAAACACTCCTATGAATTTTGGACCTCCAAAATTCTACTCTTCCCTTCAAATTTTAGATTGGGATATTGACTGCATTAGAAGAAAATGACCAAGGGGTCTATCTCCCCCTTAAAATTCAGAAAAAATAATGGGAAATTCAGAGGGAAAACAATTTGGAAAACTCAAGGAATATTTATACTGCATTTACCTGGAAATAGAAAGTAGCAATATTTTAGTCCTTTGAAGATCTCCCTTCTACCTGTTTTCCACTGTCAATATCTGTACTTTTCTTCTATCATTAAACTTGTCCCTTTCCTCTCTGTCTGTTTGAGGCTTTTTCTTTTGGTTTGGCTGCTATTTTTTTGTTTCACTTCTATGCACAGACTGCCAGTATATTTTTGGGTGAAGTTTATTCCCTATGCTGGCCTGTTAATATGAAATCTCCTCCCTCCCCCTTCCTCACCCCTTTCCTCCCTCCTTTCTTCCCCTCTTCCCAAGTTCAATCTGGAGTTGCACACACTATTTTTAGGTAGCCTTTAAGACACCAATATGTCCTTGGGATAAAGATCCCCCACCAAAGGTAAGTAGTGCTGTGAAGAGACACAGAAATCCAATCAACCTCATGTTGCCTTCCATGTTTTTTTTGCTTAGTCTCCTCCTGTAAAGCACATCTATAAATTATAATCACGCATCTGTACTTGTTCATCCCACCACCAAAATAATATTTCCCTAATGAGATTTATAGCAGCTTTTTTCTTCCTCAACAAATGTTGGTGTTGATGCCTGTGGCAACGAGACACAGGAACTTAGAAAGTGCATTTATGCTGAAAAGTTGATCACATTTGGATTCAAATACAAGTATTTCATATGGCCTAGAGCAGCAACAGAAGGATTTTTAAAGCTCCATGAAGGGTTAAAAAGAAAAGTCTCAATGACATTAGTGCTCTTAACCACGTTTGGGTCTTTTGAAAATCTCATTCAAAGCCCAACTCTGAATCAGATTTCTTACATACACTTCATTCTACACACATGGGACTTGGATCCAACTTGGCTTCAAGGCTCTTTTTACTGATCAGGTGAGTCTTTAATTCTTGTTAATATTTCAAAAGACTGGTCTGCCTACAGTAACAGGTTTATCCAAGATGTAATCTCTCGTGAAGCAGACATTTAGAGGAAAGCTGAGCTGCTCATTGTCATGGATCCAGATGAAAAGCTAAAGACAAAGTCAAACATAGCTGAAATGTCAAGGAAATGACTTGTTTGTGTAGAGGAGCCATCTGAAATTTCACTTGGAAAGGGCAGTGAGCTTTTGTAAATGGTTTTCTGAAAAAGCTATTAGAATTATTTTATATGATATGGCAAGGCTGCCAAGATGCAATTGTTGTCTTTGCTATGGAAGCATATTTAACAGTGAATTTTAAGCCATCACCAGTAACAATACTTCCAGTGTGTTCACATTAAAAGAGGAATTTAAGTGGTTTATGACTATTTTAACACATTTAATTACAGCACAGACTGGAAGTATTATAATGCACCAGTTTTGATCTCACATTCTAGACAGCCTTTTCATAAAAACAGCTACCTCAATCAAGGGTTAATATACCTTCAGTTTATGGTTCAGTTATGAACATCTTACTATAAAACTGAATTGAAAAGTTTTGTTTTGGAGATGAGTGGCTTTCAGACAAAAAGTTCAAAATTCTGCTGCAAAGATAAAAGACAAAATTTAGCTCAGAACTGCTTAATTCCCCCTCCCTTCTCTAGAGGAATCACTCTTACCATGTTCCTGCTTGCCAAAAAATTATATATTATGAAACAAACAGAAAGAGATTTCATTGAATTTTTCCTCTAGAAACATTTATAATGTAAATGTTACCATCTCTTACAAGCCTCATTCTCTTGCTTTCTGCTCTCCTAAGGAAGAAACAAAAAATAAGAGGTTGAGGTATCAGCAGACTCAAATAAAAATAAAAAATAGGAAGTGTGGAGCTTGTGTGTGGTTCACATAGAAAAATCAGGGCCTAAATGGCAGAGTAGCAATTTTGAGATTAAATACTACTGGGATTAGAGGGAGGCAAGATAGGGGGACAAAACTCCACAAAAAAAGAGTGACTACCCAGGATAAAATACCTGTCCAAAGGATTTTGAAATACTGAAGCTAAAAGAACAATCAGTGAGTGGGGCTCACCTATTCTGCATATAGAGACATCTGACTATTTCCAGACTTTTGCTGAATTTTTTGTTGAACTCTGATAAAAGATTACAAGCAGTTTACCAAGCAGTTATAAAGCAGTTATCAAGAGAACTTGACACCAGGTGATGCGATCTGGAAGGAGAATTGTTTATCATTTATTCAGGATAAGAGCTCAACAAAGACCCAGCCTGACCATCACGTGCTGCTGCTCCAGCTGTTCTGGAGTGGGGAATACTCTGTACACTGTGAGGCAGGGGAACGGCAGGGGAATGACAACAACTAACACTATGCAAAATCTCTCTCCTCTCTTTTTCCAGGATCCTTTTCCAGATTTGCTAGCTTTAAAATTCCAAACCCTTTGGTTCTAAAAAGATTCCCTCTTCCAGTCTTGCCTCTTTACATGATGCAGCTTTCTTTGCCTGAAGTCAAACACCCGGGATTCCACTGATTGCTTTGGTGGTTTGGCACGGCAAGTGCAAATCTTAATCACGCAGCTTGGCATAATGGTATTTTATAATGACTCTGCTCAGCTTGGAATGGAAACACTATACAAAGAAGAAACTTGACAAATCCTGAAAAACCTGTGGATTCAGAAGCTCTAAATATGAAAATATGGGAGCCTGGTAATATCACAGCAGTCTTGGTGCCACCATCACAGCTTCACAGTACCCATGACAACAACTGGTCTTATTTTACAATAGACATTACTTTTGCATGCCATTACATAAAAGAGGAGTTGGAATCGCTCAAGAGTTATGTTTGACAAGTGGTTTTCAGGCTCATTGCTTACTAAAAGAAACACTTCAGGTTTTTATCAAATGATTTAAAAAGTAGGAAAAATCCTGAAGCTCTATGTTGAAATTATCTCTACAGATGCAGACTTGAACTCTTCCCTTACAAGCTAAGACAAACCATATGACAATAATCTCATGCGTTTAATATTTGCTTCCTTAAGTAAGGCAGGCAAAGACTTTATGTGCTAATCAAGTCTCCAGTTATCCTCCACAGCATTTAAAGGAAAAATCTATGCCTGGTTGTACTGATCTTGACAAACTTTTTAATTGAAGTGCATGCAAAACATCTGTGCAGGTTTCTCCCTTAGGCTGAGAAAACTCAGCTATGAGAAAATAACTTAGTGAACTTACAGACTGACTATCTGGAGGAAGGCTTCCTGTGTGGGGAGTTAATGTAAAGCCAGTATTTTCAAACAAGAATCCTTATTCTTTTGTACATTTTAAGATAGAAATCTTAAACCAGAGACTACCCTCATAATTACAGGCAATTAAAAGAGAAGATTCTATAAAATAACCTGAAAATAACCAGGTCATTTCTAAATAGGTGTCAAGACTGAACTGTTGAACAGATGGAGTGTTTCTCTTGATGTTTCCATCTAGATCTGAAACAGCAGATTGTAATGGTTTTAAGAAACATACAACAAACAGAAGAAAAGGAGGAACATAAGTGAAACAAGAAGTGAAATACATTCCCAATCACAGGAGCATGTTGGATTACAAAGGGTGACATGGAGCACAACACTCAGTTTCAGCGTGAGCTTTAACTGATGAAGAAGCAAAGAATTAAGCACAATTATATTATGATCTAAAGTTTCCATACAATGAAAACCTATGGTCAAATCTTTTCAGTTTTTTAAAAGAAAGATTATTTTTTCCCCCAAAACCATAAATAACTGCTACTGATTTTTGGGTTTGATTTGTGAGAATACTACTTCTCACAGCCTCTCTATGCAGGTTGTTGTTGGTACATGGCTCCATACTGCAAACAAAAGATATCTGGCACCTGGGTACACTTGGTTTTCTTCCTAGAGTACTGAAGTACTATTGATGCAAGCACTGACACTGTGTATATAAAATTATGAGAAAAACAATATTAAACGCTATGGTCTGGATCGCAAAGCAAAGGCACTTGGAATTCTTGTTGCCTGTGTCAGCTTAATCCAACCTTCTTGGGTGTTCATGTGGCCAGAACATCTGCAATTATGTCTTATCTGCTTTTTTTTTGCTGTAGGATTCCACACGGGGATGCCCATCTGACAAACAGCTCTTTGCTGCTTTGTCTTGACATCATCCCATGCTCAGCACTGTTCTTTACTCAATGCACACTCTTCAAAAAGTGACCTTCATACAGAATTATTTTCTTACAGATTTTTGTTGTTAGCACCCAAAACCATTCAGAAGTTCATCTTTTCACTGGTGCATTCTACAAATGAGTAAATAATGCAGGGGGAGAGCAGCAGTGACACCAGGACACTCTGTAACCCTGGGTGTGCAGTTCAAGGCATCTCCAGAGCCCAGCAGCACAAGCACAAGTTTTTCTATGTGACCCTTAACATCCCTCTGTGAGTGTTAACAGCTGACAGACTCCAGGTGGAATTCCATAAAGGGAATCCTCAGTGACCAGCTGTGAATTCCAACCTTTTTTACAATATGCTCCTGTGTTAGAGAACCCTAATATTTCCTAAACGAATCCCTGAAATGGCGCTGGTGGGGCAGAAATCCTGAAATGTAATCAAAATGCATCAGCACTGGGCAATGGTGCTTTTATTTCAGAGCTTTGGCACAGCTGACCTTCCAACTTCACTAGCATTGCTTTGAGGTAGCTTTTTAAGACCCAAAACAAGCCCTGGAACACTATCATGGAGCATGCTGTAACAGGGGGTTTGAACCACCAGGTACCTGTAGGAATGAATAAAACCCTCCTGCCTCGTAGGATATGGGGCTGGAACAGCTCTCAGCATGAATTTTCACACACAGGGACATTTACACTGAAATATGGGATGCTTCAGACACCAAGATTTGTGTCAGAGCAGTCCTAAAGAAGGCAGTGGTACCCTGTCTCAAGGTGGAAAGGTCAGAAAAGAGGGCAGACTTTGCTCTGGTAGCTGTGCAATATAAAATCCAGAAGGTGGCAGCAAATATTCTTCCTTACAAGAAATAAACAGTTTATTCCAAGGTAATCTAAAATGTCTATGGCCAAAAGTTTCAGACATTTGCTTTCTATAGGCATAAATGGGCTGTATTTTGAGAACTGCACAAGGATAAAGATTAAATGATAATGAACAGTTGATTTTCTTTCATTTTGCACAGGTGCAAAGTGAGCTAACTAAATAATTTATGGCAAATTAGCAGTAGTCTTACGTCTTTTAACCACACAGGCATTTTGCAGTAGTGAAGGCCTAATTCTAATCATTTACTTTCCTCTTCTACCATTACTTGACAACTAAAAAGAACTTTATTTTCCAAAGAAAAATTTGTCACAAAGCTTATGTGAGTTGCCACAAGAACTTATGTGAGATGGCTGACAGTAACTGCCTCAGTTTTTTGAATTCTTCTCACCTGAAATAACACCACATTTAGAAATTATCTGAATTTAGAATAAATTAGATTCCAGTCCAAAATTTCCCTATAAATTTTCAGAATCAAACCCTGAAAAGACAGCTTTGAGGAAGTCAGGATCAGGCCTGAACTATGTGATTCTAATCTATTCCTGGTCTCAGTACAGCCACTGACAAGGTTTTAGTTGTTAGACAGGTGATATTCCCTTCTTCCCCAGCCATTAGCCAAATTCCTTCATTCCCATTTTAGTCTACTGTAAAATATTTCTAGAGTTTCAAATAAAAATTATTTTCCCATTTTATTTCAAAATCTTTGGTAGCTGTATTGTAAAATAGCTGTAGCATTTCCTGCAGAGCTGGCAGCATTTCAGAGAGAAATTATTTTTTCATTACATAAAATTTATTAAATGCTTTGGGACAAAAAAATCCCCAAACTATAATAATATTAACAATATGTCTCCCTTCCATACTCAGTTAAGAAAGCTGAAGAGCTTCTTTCATGTTGAAAAAAATGGAAAGAAAAAAATAATTTTAAGGCATAAAAATTCATTATTATTTATTTTGTCCTATCATTTTCCCAGTGGTTTAGTCTCTAACTGCAGTGGCCATTACAAGCCCATAGAAAGCCAAAGGAGAAATGCATTGCTCTGGGCTTTTTATAAAGACAGAGTCACTTTTTGAGATAAAACAATTGTTTTACCTGCTTCCTCCTCCTTTGTCCCCTTTCTGTGTAAACAGCATCCAGGTGCTATTGTTAACTCAGATTTTAATGTGTTTTGATATGGGATTAAATACCAGGACCATAATGAAAAGATAAAAATAAAACTGCTTTAATGGCTTAGACACCAAGGTTTAATTTTTTTCAAGTGACTTCGTTAGGGAGGAGTTTATGTGGAGAGAGTTTCACTGGACTATCCAGAGTCCCGCTTTTGTCTCCTTGACTGGAAAAAAGGCAGCTGTGACCTGTAAACACACACACACACAGAGTTTTCTCTTACTGCAATGTGCCACCTGAGACAGAAAAACAGCTGCTGGGAAATCATTTCACTAAGTAGTATTATGCATTCTTATTTAGTCTGGAAAAGAAAAAAAAAACACCTTTCTGACTCCTGCCTTTAAAATTTGCACTATTTTATGAACCTAAGTATTGTTCTTTTTTGTCTTTGAGCTTTACATAATTAACAAGAAAATTGAAATTGCTCTAAGTTACAAATAACCCATTTTTCCTGACTATTGATTAAGACATTATTGAATCAATCAGTCACACTCATCCATCTTACATTTACTAGATCTATACCTGCACACACCTAAGTACTGCTTTTACATTTGTTTGCTTATATATGGAAATAGTTACTTTTGCAAGTAATATTATATAAATTTTAATTTATATTGACATACATCTTATAAATATCAGAGATTCTTGCAGTGCCATAAATGTTTGCTTTAGTGAGCAGTTTATAACTAGTTTGCATTTTCAAAATCAGTGTTAATCTAAACCTAACCTAAACAGTTTAATCTGTTTGCACAAACACCCAAAGCACCCAGCAGCTGTCAGGATTCTGTGATTGCAAAGGACAGCTCTAAATAGCCTTTCTTCTTCTTCTTCTTTGCGTTTAGGAATCACTTTCCCTTCAATAACTATTGTAGAAAAGGATTTTTCCTCTGAAAACATCCAGAAACTGGAAAAGAACAAATTAATCCATTAACAAATTAACAAATTAATTTAGTGTAGAGGGTTCTAGTTTATCTTACTGCATAATAATTCAACATTCTGTTGAATGTTTTACCAGAAGATTACAGGAATACAAAATGTGATAAAGTAATAATTCTGGTAACATTTCACTTTTCTCTCCTCCCTTGATTTCTGAGATGAAGAATGGAAAATCTCTACCCCTCTTTTTATTTTCTTATAGCTTAAGGGAGACAGAGGGGAGAGTAATTATTCTCTATTTACACTTCATATTTTCCACTATGTCTGGGGTTTGTGCATTGTTTCTAGTACATACTTGTCAACAGATGTATCTCCAAGATTTAAATATAAAGGGGAAATATTAGAAAGTATTAGCATGTCTGGCTGCTGCTGTCCAGCAGATGAATGACAAATTCTAGTGACTGGAAGTTGCTCTAATTCCAGAATCTGTGTTTGTTAGCTGAACACCAAAGTAATCTGTTAATTAATAAGTGGGGATCTCTCTTAACTTCTTCCTCAAATTCCTTCAGATCATTATGGAATGGACAAGGTTCTTCCCATATACTTCAGCCTTCTTCCAGGTGAATCATCTTCTGGAATGTTATTTACCCTCACAGGTTTTGTCCTCTCCCAGTCCAAGAAGATAAATATTAGTTAGACCCTCACACTGTTCAGTCCTTACTTCATGGAAGCAGAGATTACCCTTGCTTTACCAAAGCTAGAGGAAACAGATGTACATTTTCACATTTTGGAATTTGAAAGTTAAAACTCAGCTTATTTATTATAGGTAATATTAAAAGTCTTTAGAATTTTTTTTTCTAAAAACAAGCTATCAAGCAGGAAATGGAAACCCACACCAGAACTTCAACAAAATGATTCATTTTTGATAAAACCCTATCAACTAAGTGAAACACATTTAGTAACTCATCATTCTCTGATTAAACTCTATCAAAGAAAATCAGTTACTGCTTTATAACTTAAGGTTACACCAAAAAGATACTTCCATAACTTGATGAACTCTGGAGTTTTTCTCTGAACAGGACAGATAAACAGTAGCTTCATTTAAATGTCTTGAAAAGCCAGATAATTTATCCAACACTTGTTTCAACAGTATAATTTCCCTCTGCATCTCTGAAGTCCTACAAAGTACTCACAGGGATTTGAACTGGAATTTCCATTGAAAAAGGGGAACTTTTCTGTTCTAGAGCCCTCCTGAGAGGAGCTAACACAAGTAGACTAATGAGGTGAACCTATTTGATCAACTTCCTCATCCCTTTCCACAACCTTATCTTCTCAATTGCTTTATATTCTTAATTACCACTTAACTTCTTGTGGTTTAGGTTATCTGATTAATTGCTAACATGGAGGAGGGGGAATGGATTAATAATATTGAGGAGTTTCCTCTCTGGAAATGCAAACTGGAAATATCTGATCATAGCTAAGAGGTGAAAGGATGGTCCTGTCATAAAGCATCAGTTGTGAAACTTGTCAAAACTCTCATGACATAACCTCTGAGTGTCACTACACCTTTTTAAAGAGATTCAGGCTAAATACAAGCAAACTGACTGAAAATGATGAAATCTGAAGTCTTTTCCTCAGTTTCCATCTCTCATACAGAGGGCTGATATTACCTGAAATAAAACCTGAAGCAGTGGTCATTCAAGTTCCTTAAATGCAGCAAGATCCTGTGGCAGAAAAACTTAAAATGTACATGTGTTCATGTGTGAATCTTTGCTAGACCTTGAACGGTCACACACCTGGTTGACTGCTCTCTTGCTCATGCTCACAGTGTTTCAAGTTTGGGAAGCTCATTAGGAAAAATAACACTGGGCAGTGTTGTTCAGATTTGATTCTAGCAAAGCCTCTGGCAAAAAGAGCCAGGAATTTCACAGCAGATTTCAGAATTAAAGGCATTTAAGCCTGAGGACATGAATCAATGAGTGTTAATCGCTGATTTAGGAACCACCTTTATAGAAGCTCTAAGAACCACATAATTTGTGTGGCACAGAGAGCAGGTCTGGCTTGGGGACAAGCTGTACCTGCTTTGTGCGCTGCCAAATGACTGCTGCAGCAGAACCTTCTCACAAACACAGTTTCTGTTTCAAAGTGCTGCATTACTAAGAAGATTAGGATTTGTCAAAAATGAATGGATTGCTCCTATAAGTGGGTCGGAATGTACTGAAATTCTGAGGGCATTGCCTTTTAAAGAAGCCAAAAGTAGCGTCATGTAAGGGTATTAAGTGAACGATTGCATTAACGACTTTAATTGCTTGTGTTCACTTTTGTGCCCCAAAAAGGGGCACCAAAAAATAGGATAAGTCTAATAATTTCCAAGTAAGAAAAGCCTTTCTTAAAAGGAGATTGCCAAAGATACGTTCTCGGACAGATGTCCTAGACAGAGCCTGTTATCAAATAAATTAGGCTGTGCCTAATGTTAGAATCTTGTAAACACACACAGAACTGTCACAACATGACTCCCTTCTGCATTAAGAACGGTCTTTTCAGAGCAACGCACACCAGCTAAGTAGTGGGCAAGCTGCACAGTTGCTAATGCCACTGTACTTTTTCAGGAAAAGCCTGTCTTTGGTCTGCTTACTTTCCTCAAAAATTCCATTTGCTGTGCCTTTGTTCCTGTTTCTTTCTCTGCCTCCTGTCTTTCCAGTAAATTAGTTCTAAAAGATACCCGTAGACATAAAAAGGGACTTGCCAGGATTCACATGCCTTCAGAGTCTTTTGTTCCAGTTTGGAAGTGAAGAGAAGGGGCTTCCTTTCTTGCTGGTTAGTAATTGTATTTGGTATTTTCTCTCCCTAGGGAAGAAGCAGTGGCCGCTCATTATCGCTTCCTGGGAGACCTTCTTCATTCATTCCTCGAGCCATGTCTCCTACTTCTCCTCTTGTATTTCAGCCCGCCCCTGACTACTTCAGCAAGCCAGACACAGCAGCTGACAAGCCTGGCAAGAGACTGACTCCCTGGGAAGCAGCAGCCAGATCTCCCCTTGGCCTGGTGGATGAAGCATTTGGTCCCCAAAGCATGCAGGAATCCATTGCTGCTAACGTGGTGTCGGCTGCTCGCAGGAAAACGCTTCCTGAGCCACCAGATGAATGGAAACTTAAAGTTTCTTACGAGCCTCCAGCCCCCAGTGGTAGCGTAGCCTTACTAGGAGGGAAGCAGTCGGGGGTTCTATCACCCCGAAAAAGCTCCCTGTCTGCCCCCAGCCAGGCTGGCCCTAAGCTGCAGTATCCCTACTGCACTCAGCGCTCCACAACGGATCCTGATATATTATCCATGGATTCCAGGTCTGACTACTGCTTGTCAACAGCTGATTCAAACTACAACCCACAGCCAAGGGGATGGAGGCGTCCAACATGAGCAGCTCAAGGGCCTGGGGCATTTTCCCTTCCTCCAGCTCAGCAAGCCCTAAGATTTGAGTTGGAGAAGGAAAGTTTCTTGCTGGCCTGATGATCTCTGAAGTAAAAAAAATGAGGAGACAAAAATTGAATGGAGCACAGTTTTCACATGTCTGCAGTGCTAGCAGCCTCTAGAATAGACTCAGTTTTACACCTAAGATAGTTCTGTTTGTCAAAAGGCAAAAACACGCATTTCTTGGGGTGAGGGAGGAGATCAAAGTGGGTCAATCCATGTACACGATGCAAAAATCTAGCAAGGATGTAGAAAGTGACAGCAAAAATGTTTGCAGTTAAGCTAAAGTGGGAAAAAAAGTAAAATAAGGGCATTTTAAAACCAAGAAGTATTTTACAGGATCTTGTAGGTTTTCTGAGTATGTTTGACATGAGTTCCAAGTTACTAAACATAGTCACATTTGCATAAGTTCTAATGGAAGTGGAAGACTTTGAAGCAGTGGCTTATTTGCCATATGGTTTTTTTACTGCATTTCTATAATGAGCTAAGAAAGTAAATCCGTGAATACTTTTACTGTGGCAACAGTTAAAATACATCTGTGGCAATGGTACCTGAATCACCACAACATGTAGATACAGGAAATCGTACACAGTCACTCATTTCAGGCGGATTTCAGGACACTTTCAGTGAAGTTTTACAGCTTGATAATTAACCTGAAAACACCAGGAAGAAAGGCATTGTTAATAGAGATCAATACCATGATACTTGAACAACAAAAGAGATGAGGAGTGTATTTAAACTGGATTGCATGATATTTTTGTAATAAACTATCAAACAAGTCAGAGGCTGAACAGCCTTTATTTCTCTGAGAAACGCACTATTTGCTGAGCATTTACTGCTCCAGTGCCTGGTAATCCAACTGGCTGAGCAGTTATTTGAGTTTCTGAGGTAGCTCAATGTTTAGAAAGCTTTTGAGTTGTATCTTCAGTTGGGAAGACATAGATAAGTTGTTTAGCAAGGACAGTCCCTGCTCTATGTAGAAATTGGTACGTGACAGAGGGCTTCTGATACGTGGTGCACGGCGTGAGTCTAGGAACAAATATTTGGGTGGTTGGTTATACCTAAGTGATGTTGATGGATGTGAAGGGATGGTGAATAATTTTTGCTTCTGAGACATACCTTGCATTTGCAGCTTATTTAAACAGTAGAAATATGTGGCTAAAAATGTGTGTATTCCAAGCTTCCTGGGTAGTTTAGATGTTGTTAAAGTATTAAATGAGCACCCCGAGTTTTACAAAGTGCTGTCAATCCTCCTTATTTTGTGGGGAATTCTTGAAGGATCTGTCAAGCACAGTCAGCTGAAATTACTGCAGAAGCACTGTTAACTATCCTTAGTTGCAGTAAGGCTGTCACTGGGAGTGAAGGGATTAGATTAGAAAGAACTAAAGCATATATGTGGTAAGAAAAAATATAGTACAAACTATTCCCATCTGCAAAGAATTTTCACTTATAGCAGTTATAAAATGTAATTGGTATGAAGGAGAAAGGAAAATTAAATCCAAGTTCATTTGAGCTGGAACATCCCCTAAAAGCAAATAGTTACAGGGAAAATATAGCCTTAATGAGTTTAAGTTGGCAGAAATTCTGTAGCCAAACAGAAGTCTCCCTCAAATTCAACTGATCCTTCTGACCAGTCAGGAAATGAAGATGCGAGAGTGGTAAATCTTCCGAATAGGATCATATTGCTATAGCACTTTACAGATTTATTTCACTATATAAATTTGCAAAAAAACCCAAAAGTGATCTAGAAAAATGACATGAACAAGGCTGCCATGATAAACCTGAAAATGAGTTTTGCACCTCAGAGTTATATATGCACATAATCAGAGTAAATTTTCCTGCCACACAGGCAAAAATAGATGTTTCTTCACAGAGGCCTTCAATGTCCTCTTTTATCACAATTGGGAATATTCCACCAGTGGGGCTGTGGAAGTCCCCTTAGCCTTGAGGGCTTATCCTCAGATCTAACCCTATTGCCCTAGAAATACATGCCAAATCTTCACTTAATTTCAGTTAAATTATAAATCAAATTAAAATTCAATGAAATTTAAAGTTCAGGGTCATCAAGACCTTAATTATTCAATAAATACCAGGGCATATGCATTTCACAGAAGGCCTACATTCTGAAAAGTGCATGCCTCTCACATACTTTGCTGATCTGTGGTCCATATTACCATAACAAAACAAGTTCCTGTTTTTAGGTCAAGTTCAGGTTTCTGTTTTTAACTGTTTCTTTTACATCACTAAACAGAAAACCAGATTAATAAGTTTGCATTAAGGCATATTTTTACCCAACATCATTATTTTAATTCTAAGAATTGAGCACCTAATTTTTACATTCCCGTTGAGACTAGTGCTGTGAATTCTGAGGTCATGCATCTACCAGAAGCAAGTGTGTGCTTAAATTTAAGGTACATGCAATTAGAAATTGCCAAAAGTATTTTTAAATGTTGATGTTGCAAAAAAAAGTTATGATACAAAGTGATCCCTGGAAAGGCTTTAATGCTGTGATCACATGGCATTACAGAAAAACATTCTCTAAGATGAAGCCCTAATTCCCCACCCCAAAAACACAACAAAAATGGAAGTGAAGAGTTTCAGACAAGATCATGGACTTCTTGCCAACCTTTCTAGAATAAAAAATGTGCAGCCTTATAATTTCATTCTGTTCACAATAAGGAATTAATCTCTGAGTACTTCTGTGAACATAAGAATTCCTGACTCTGAGTTACATGTAGCTTTGTATCTTATGGTAGATTAATTTGAGTGTTTAATGTGCCCTACCCCAGATTTTTTTTATTTTTTTTTTTGTCCTCCTGCTGAGGATTTCTTAGCTCCCTTTTCCATGTGGATTCTCCCATATCTAATATGGAATGAGTTCCCAGTGCAGCATTTCCCTCAATAGCAACACTGGTAAATGGATCTGGCCTCCCCAGCACCATTTTTACAAAGTCTGTGGGCAATGGATTGTCTCTGAGATCTGTTCCTCTGCCACAGAGAAATGGAACTAATAAACATTTTTGAAGTTATTAATGGGAGGGCAGACTTGAGGGCAGGCATGCAGACAGATCACACAGCCTTGTTTAGAAGGAAATCAGGCTAAATCCAGATTGAGACCATGTAGTGATTTTGAAGATAGCAGCAGACCTGGACCAGTAAATGAAATATTAATGCATCAGAGCTTTAGAAGGACCCCACGGCACTTTTCACTTTCTGTCCTTCACCCCATTCCTCCACTGCATCTTTCTATCAAATAGTTGTGACTGTTGTGTGTGAGTTCTGAATATATTAACGCAAGAATTTCATACATTTGCTTTTGAATGCACAGATCTGCTCAGTAAATGTGAGGAAAAACTTCTCTCAATATTTTAAATCGTTGGCTTTGTGCTCACCCTTGGAGGTGTCTCTGTTAACATGCAGAGCATTTGAATACACAGTATAACTGAAAATTTAGTTTCTTTAGTGATGTTAGATGATGATGTTCACAACTCTTGTTCATAGTTTGTTTTCATTTTGGTGTGCTTTAACACAACCAAATATCTATTCACACTGCATTTCTGCCTAGTAGCAAGAGACTGTGTTATCTTTATAAAAGACTTTTCACTTCTGAAGACTTTTGCTCATTGCAAAGGACACTTTATTTCAAAGTGCATGCCAGCGATGTAAATTGTATCACATAATAAAGCGATTTGACCAATCAGATGAGAAACACAATTTTTTTTCCCCTAAATTCTTGTCTGTTTGTTTAAATAATCTGAACTCAAGTAAAACCTAATCTCTTTTTTTCTGCACCATTTTTAGACTCACTGACTTTGCCTGTCAGTGACCTCTTGCTGGTATGAGCTTCTAGAAGCTTAAATCAGCATCAGGTCAAAAGGCAACTTATCAAATTTAGTGGAATTTCATTTCCATACTGACTAAGCAGAGGAAGGAAACGCAGTGAAGCACAGTCTACCCAGGTTAAATAATACAAAAAGAGCTATTTTTATTGTTTGAACATTTCACCCCAAAAATCTGCTACTAAAATCTACTCACTATACTTACTTGTCTACTTTACTTGCACCTAACCCTCTGATTAGTTCCTTATTCATTGCTGTATTCTTGTTTATTCTCAATTGAAACATACTGTTCAAACATGAAATAAATATTGTGAATAAATTGTGAACTCGGTCTGTACACTATGCAGGCTATTTGGATAAATAGCTTTTCAGGAAATAAGGCCACCATATCCAGTCTAGCTGTGGCAAGCCAGATCAGATTTTCACTGTAGACATGAAACGAATCCCAAAGCAGTTTTTGCATTTGTAAAGCAAGCAGGATTTTGTCCCCAGTAAAACAAAAATGATTGATGCATGTAAAACTTGGGGAACTGAAAAAGCTCCTCAACAGCATTTTAAGAGCTTTGCTCTACAAAGGATTTGCAAGGTTACAAGAGACCCAGTACTATTCCTTTCCGTGGCTACATTTCCATTCTTCTTTGGTAAGTTCTTAAACACATCATAAAGAAAGCAAGCATAACCCGGATTCACAGTTTAACATAACTCCCTTGACTTCAGTAATTGGCAACAGATTAAAACTCTCTCTGCCAGTTGAACAGTCATAGGTTTTGTAGGGTGTTTCACTCTCCAGAGAATGTACCCTGGGTTTCTTGGAATACCCTCGATTTTCTGGAGCATTCATCAATGCTTAAGAGCATTTAAAATTACCCCACTGTGGCAGACTGCTCCCTTACTGAATGTGAGGCTGGTGGAAAGAGGAATTTTAAGTCCAGAAAGGTGGATGTTTCCAGGGCAGTGTCTGGTTTTCCTCAAACTGAATATTTTTTGCTATGAAATTGTTCCCTGGATATATTATTGGACTTTAAAAAGAAGCCTTGTGTTACTGCTGAGTCAGAAACAGCGCCCAAGATGCTGGAAAATGTCTGGTGTTTGCTCACATATTTTCAGTCCTAAAAAAGGACTTAAGCATTTCACACTCCAAACAAAATTACCTCGGGAGTGTTTGTGTGCATGCATGTCAAGTTGTGAGGGTTTTTTATGGAGAAAGAGAGGTAATGGTCAATTAACAGATGTTAATGGAGAGCTAGGAGAACATACTGTGCTGCACTGCAGTGCAAACAGCTGGAAGGTTACAGTACACTGACACATGTAAAAAAGGTGTTGATAAACCTCTAAATCTAATTTTATCTTTAAATCAAAACTCAAGGGTAACTTTGTCTAAATACTGCAGAGGTTTGTGACTAATTTTTTCCCTATAAATAAGGAAACCAAAGGAACGATGTGCTAACTGCTGGACAAAAAATATTGTATGTTGTAAATAATTTAAACCAGGCTGTAGACAAGCAGAATTTGTCCAAGGCAAAAATGGAAATTAAGAAGCTTTACAGAATTAAAAATCTGAATAATGGATGCATTGTTTCTATATATTCTATATTGTTTCTTTATAATTGGTATAGTTTCCCAGCATGAACAACCTCACTGAACTGTGGCAGCTATAAAAAAATTGCCACTCTTTATATTATAAACAACTGCTAAGTCATCTTCTTTTTAATCATGCAAATATCAATGGATCACTTGAGTTTAGTCTCAGAAAGTCAATTATTTTTGAAAAACAAGAATCAACATAAGGTCATAATATTCTTAACTATGTGGTATTTCTAATGTTTTGGGGACTTTTTCTAACAGAAGAGCTTCTAAGCATAAACTCAGTAGTTTTGATCAGGTGCTCATCAGCTACTCTGATTTGTAGTTCTCTTCAAGACAGTTAAATTTAAATGCAAATATTTTGCCTATAAAATAGTTTGTATACAAACACAGGACTTGAAACTCCCTAGTGAATTACTTGTATGCAAAATAGAATACTTTCAAGAAGATGATCCATCTGGGTAAATTTTATAGTTTCCAAGTGATTCCCCACCACAGATCCACATGATTTCATGAGTTTGTGAAAGTTCAAGATTACTTTCTCCACTATGTCTCTGGAGTTCACCATTCTTTACTTCCTTCTGCAGTTTAAAACCCCAAGAGTTTTTCCATGTGGCAGTAAAATTAAAAGATTAGTGTAGAAATTAATGAATCTTCCTACTGAATCAGTATGCCCTGAGAAAACTTTTATTTTAAAAAATTACTAAGAATGAAACAAGGCAACAAAACTCCTTTGACCATGTGGAGCAAAATCCTGATACCAGCTAAGTCAATGGGAGCTTGACTAATTTACTGCTTGTGCCAGCAGGGCAAGGACTTCACCTCACACAGAAATGTGCAGCACCACAAAACATGACAAATTTATAAGTACTGAATTGGTGTCAGCAGTTCTGTAGATTTCTGTAGCCTGTACAAATGAAAATGTGATTAACAAAACAATAAGACATTAATCAGATTTTGTAATGTTACCTTCTCTTAGGAACTTGCTCAATGATGCGCAGAATTATGGAGAGTTATCTCAGCTGAGACTCTGCTGAGGCTCAAGTTGCTGTCTTGGCCTCCTGTATAATCAGTGTGGAGAGGCATTCTTAAAAAGAAATTAACTCCATCCCCAAATAAATGCCTAAAATAGGTGGACTGAAGCACCAGGCACAGCCTTACACCACTCCAAACTCACCTAGGCTTGCAGAGATCTGTTTGGATAATTCTGCACTTGAGAAATGGATCATCAACAGAACAGCAAAACCAACTAAGGACAGTGAAGAGATGATTGCTGTTATTTCAGGGGCCATAAAGTTCTGGCAGATGCTTCTTCAAAATCAACTTGGAGGTTTCTCAAATGAGCAGATCACCACTCATCTCTTCCTGGATTTGAATAAGCTGCTGTTAACCCTGCAGAATTAGGTACAGATCACTGTGTTTTGGATGTTTATTACTGGAGTTAGATGTGAGTCCTCTGCATGTAACCTCAAATGAACAGCAGTATGAACACAGGTTTGGAGAGCAGCAATCCAAACAGATAACATTCAGACAAGTAGCAACAGTAGCTTTATTTTTCCCTGTGACCTTTATAATAATTTCTGCTGCTCTGAATGCTCTGCCATAAACTGTGTTCTGGAGGGCAGAAAACACAAAAGTAGTTAGGACTAAGTTCACAACTACAATGAGGATTATGGGCACTTCCAAGAAACATTGTAATGTTTTTCCCCCTCAGATAATAATTTGATTGTTTGTACTTTTCATATTTTTACTTTCCTTTTTTAAATTCTTGCCATTATTCATGACCTCCCTTTCAGATGCTACAGTGTGCATGAAATGCAAACTTTTTGACAAAGCTTACAAACCTCCTGAAAAACCACAGCTAAACTAAATACAGGAAACACATTATATTGAACACTCACCTACATATCCACAGGAAGCTCACATGCCACAGAAGATGTGAGGTAGGTAGAGAGCAAGAGGGAAAAAATAAAATCATGTTTTACCAGTAAAGCAGAAAGATTCTGTTATATCAGACTGTAGGACATGACAGGTTTCCAAACTTCTATTTCCCTCTACATTTTAGGGACTGGGACAAGGATGGTCAGTTTATCACTAAACACTTCAAGTTTACTTATACAGTTTTATCAGGTCTATTGCTCTAAAGTTTTGCAGAAGGAGACAAGCACTTGGACTGAGCCTAGTGCTGTCCGACAGAGGGCAATGGTACACAATCCATACAATCCATACTATTTGCTCTCCCTGACAAAGCCTCTGTTCCAACAGAGAAGCTGTGGCACAGTTAGAGATCTGTGAGGACGCCAGACACCAAGCAACACCATTATCAGCACGTCCACTGGAACTCAAATGCCATAGAACTTTAAAGCTTGAGCTAAGTCAGATGGTATAGGAGGCATTCATACAGCACTATTTAATGAGTCCCACAAAGACAGTAGCTAATTGTTCCTGACCTCAGCAGCACAGGGTGGACAGATGTCATTATCTCCTTTTACCAATGCAAGAGAACATGGAATGGAAAGAACACGTGCACTGCCCAAGGCTGTTGGGACAGTGGCAATGCTGCACTTGGATGGGGACATTCCTGGCTCTTACCTTCACCTATAATTCACTGGCTATTTATAGCAGTCATACATTCTTCACAACCAGCACAATTACATTCTTACAGCTCAGAAAAGGAAGAGGAAGGAAGCTCCAGGTCCTTTGAAGTAACAATCTAGTAATCCAAGAGACAGATCCAGTTATTGCCCAGACTGCCAGACAAAATTCACCAAATCCCATGAGAGAGAATGTAAGGCTTTGGAGTTGTTTACTCAGAGTAACCACAGCTGAGTGAACAGAGATTAACCTCAAAGGGCAGTAGAAGGATTAGTTTAAAATATCAGAATTAAAGGAGTCCACATTTGCTCACCATAATGGAAGCCCCTGTCTTCTCCCACGTCACCATGCTAGCCTCACCTAGAGTCTGTAACAAAGCAAACAAAACCAATCCAAAGGAACCAAATCTTAAGCTCCTATTAAATCATGAGCCTCCCCATTGGCCACTGCCAAATCATCACTGGCAATGTCTTCAGGCCAATGCCTGTTACTAAGGAGCACGTATTGTTTCTGTATCTGTCCAAACAGCAATGTAAAACATACACTCAGCTGCTACCAAGGGGATCAACCCTGCCACTAAAGGGAAAAGAATGGCACAGCCATACTCAAAGGCACCAAATGAAGGCATGTTTATACCAGGAGTCACTTCCATTAACTTGGGAAAAAGGTGACACACATGAAAAATTATGAAAGATGGTTCAAGAGTTTCTCTTGTGCCTCCTTGAAAACTGCTTTAATAAGAAACTATGATTAATTTAAAAATGAGTGAGCAGAACTTGACCAACTTGCCACTTCTTTCTCAACAAAGTGGAGTTAACAATTAACTTCTCCTTCTTAGCAGGTGGCATAACAATAAATGTAGATAAAATCAGTTTGCTGACAAAGTATTTTGATGAACAAAAAGCTTAAAGAAAAAAAAAAATCTGTGCTAATGGATTAGCAATACTAATTCCTGGAATCAGAAACCTCCCAGAAAGAGAGACAACAAGTACATAAACAGAAAACAGCACAAGCACTACTAGAGAATCTTTTTTGAATGCACAGTGGCAAGGAACAGCCTTAAGAAAATGAACAAATGTATAATCAGCTCATGTGATTACGTGTCCACCAGCTCCAGCCATTTCCATGCAAGATACTGAGGCACAGTCTCTGGGGGAAAGAGAAGGAAGTTGGCATAATTCAAATGCATTATGTGCACAGTCAAAAGTCACACAGACTTTGGTGTTTTCAGCTTCCTTGCCACGCAGGCCTAAGTTATCGTCCACTTGAATGACAGTACTAAATAGCTCCTTAATTTAAGTTCAAAAAGTAAACACAATTCAGGGGGAAAAGCAAAAACTTTGTCATCCCTAATCACCCATACATGTCTCCTCTTTCCTATTGCTCCGGAGCTTGGCTATTTTTTCTAAATCAACTGTCACAGCATAAAGATTAATATTTCCCCAATAAAAAACCTTTAGCCTTTGTATTAAGTGTGTACATAATATATTACACATATCCTTTTTTCCTAGTGCAATAACACTGAAGAATAAATTCTGTGAGAGTTTGGATCAAAGGGAGTCCACATTTCTGGCAAGTTTTACTCTTCAAAAAGCCCTAAGTCCTGCACCAATGATTTTTACTCCTGCAGTGGGTTTTTTGAGGGGGGTGGAACTGTAAAGACAACTCCAGAACTTTGCCAACAATAGTTTCTTTTAGTTCTGTTCACTGTTCTAGGCAAAAGAGGAATTTGGAAAAGCAATTAAGCTGCAAATGCTGGCAGCTTCTGTTTGATTTGACAGATAAGCTTTATCTGAATTAAGGCGTATAAAAGTGTTGGCACAGTAAGTGTTACTCCACTGGGCACAATGCCCACATTTGGGGCAGCTCAGGTAATGGAGAAATTACTCAGGAGAGCAAAACACACATGTACAATCCCACAGTGCATTCCCATACAGTGTGAGGAGTTTTGATTCCACATCTGTAGAATATCAAGAGTAAGAATGGAAAATATTTATGGCATGGCTGGACTCTTGTAAAATGGAAAATATGAGATGGTAGGAGTTTTGTTTTCTGCTAATCATCTAGCCAGCCCATTAGTCATGGCATGCCTCTAAACAGTGAATCTGTGAAGAAAGAAACAGGAGCAACAACATGAAGAGAAAATACAGCACATTTGAGGAATGAAATATTCTTTCTCCCATTTTAAAATAATTCTTCTTGCAAAGATGGAAGTATGGATCAAACTTTGGCCTTTGATTCTTCATATTTAAGAGTCATGTGAGTTCACAATTATTTGGATGCAGCAAATTACTTTTTATTAAAAAAAAATTAAGGGAGCAAATTGGTGATGGTGTAACCCAGCAATTTTCATTTCCAACACCATTGCTCACACTTGGTAAAGAATAGTATCCAACCCATTGTACACTGATTGTATATTCCAAACAACCTGTGAAACACATCTTTTCTGTGGTAACCTGTTCACTGATCTTTTCTGCATGACTTCAATAACAGCTAAAGAAAAAAAAAGGGGGAAAATGCCAAGAATTAATCACAAACTCGGGTATTATCCCTAAAACACATGCAAAGTGGTACAGTAGATATGCTTCACACCATGAAAACTATTGCAATTTTATGCACTTAAAAGGGTCAAATTCATAGGTATATTTGGGGATATAATGCAATTGTGATGTGTGATAGTTTTAAAATTTATACTTGCTGAAGTTAATGATACTGTATTCAGTTTCACTGACTAGCAGAGCCTTTTAAATGGGTTTGGAAACAATATTCAAATTTTTGAAATTTTTGAAAGGTAAGGTCATGACATGTCTTGATGACACAGCAACAAAGAAATGGTACTTCTAATTCACCACTGCTAACTTAGAATATCTGCTGAACTCTACATTTCAGTCATGAAGTATTCTAATTAACTTCAAAGTTAATGGCATCACCAGAAAATACCCAGACACTGGAAATGCCACAAAGCAGAGCAGCAACATTATCCATACCTCTTAGGGAAAATTCACTAAAGATGGCTGCTAACAATTTGCATTGCTGACTGCAGAAACTAGTTCCCTACATGTGAGACAAGGAAAAAAAACTCCCCAAAATCAAATTGGTAGTTTGTGTTGTTTCAATGGTGGCAATAGTGTTGAATTTTTTTCCAAGTTGGATTTTTTCCACAAGGAGACCACTTTGGTGGTGAGCAAAGACCTATCTTTTCCCTCAGCAAAATTAATAGTGACAAGAGAGAAACTCTGAGCCTTCCTGGATATTGAAAATACCAAACAGAAAACAAGTTCAGCCAGACCACAAGCTTAGAAGTGAGGCGTACATCTCATTTCTGATTATTGGGAGAAAACCACAACAGCAATACACCCTACATCTTCTCTGCTGAGTGCCTGTGAAAAACACCTAGAGAAGAACCTTCACAAATGCCAGACTTAGAGCTTTAGAACTATCCCCTTACTAATAAATAATTATTCTGTGACTTTATTAAACAAATAATATCTGAAAGCTTCTAAAACACATCCAGGTGTCCCTGCCTCACAAGCCTGGTTGTTAAATGACACCCAATGCCTCCAAGGTCAGCAAATATTGCATGGTTGCAAGAGGAACATCCCTTTCTTTGGTTGCATGATTGTCAGCTGAAGATGACCAGAGTTTATTTGGATGACATCTTTATTTCTACTATCTTCACTGTGTAAACACTTAATTTCTCAGCCAAAATTGAACAGGTCAGCAGAAAAACTTGATTCTTAAATACTCAAGAGTTTGAATTAAACTGATTCATTTTGCACTAAAATTTCTGTCTTTTTTGTATTGTATATTCATTTGCCAAAATACAGAATGTGCTCTTCCAAAAGACCAAAGCAAATTTCTCTCTCTTCAGAGGTCAAATAAGGAACAAATTTCCCTTGTACAACTAATACAGAATTGACATCTTATATACACTTAAAAGAAAACTCAGTCTGTCCTAAGGGTCAATTTTCCTCAGATCTCTTCACTGGAGAAAACCGACTTCCCAATAGAGGATCTGTTCCCTAAGAATCATCTACAACTAGCCTTTAACTTACTCTCTAAGTTTTCACGTGTCCTCAATAAAGAGAAACAGACAGTTACTGAAAAATGTTGGTCCAAGTTTGTGGTTTGGTAACCAGCAATCTCTGCTTCAAAAGTCCTTTTGCCCAGTATCGCATTGTGAAATCTAAAAATAGCCTAGCCTCTCTATTTACACTGCTGCATAAGGTAAGTCCCTAAATTCACGTTCAAAGCATGTAAATAAAAATGGCTATTCAGAAGCCCTGAGATCTGAAAACAGTAAATGCCTAAATGCCCATCGTGTCTTAAAATCAGCCCCCTGCTCTGTAGCCTGCATATGGTGCTGCATACGCAATTTTGGACACCTAGATTTAAATGCTTTCTAAACACAGTCTCAATAAAGCTGGTGACACTCTAAGTCAGGAATTTAGAGGCCTGCTGGTTTCTCCCAGTAGTATAGGTGCTTTCTAGCTTTTCCAGCCCAAATGTTTTCAGATGTAGGAAGAACAAAATAGGCAGCAGGTTCAACGTTACCCCCAGGACTCAGCTGCAGGTCCCCCTGCACTGAGTGCATGCTGTTTCCACTGACGTTCAAGCGAGCTCTGCATGTGCTAAAGGGGAAATCTTATTTGGCAAGTGACACTACCACACAGCATTGCAATCCACTGAGTACAGAGACAAATCCTGCTTTCATCCTTCTGCAGCAGCAAAGCCACATTAGCCGACACTCCCTTCCCTGAACCAATCGTGGACGTATCTTTGTTTTGATTTAAATATGTTCCTGTGCAGGAAGGGCAGAGGACGGTGATTTATTTTCACAGAAAAATATGAGCGGCTATAATGATTAATGGGAACATAATTTTTCCTAACACTGGGATGCTAAAAAGAGAAAGAAATGTGGGACAAGTTATGTAATGTGTACTTACTGAAATATGCTTCATGTCTCTGAAAGGAGACATGATTTGCCATCTCTGGAGTGAGCTTTGCTACTGAGGGAAACTTCAGGTGCCTTAAATCAGAAATCGATTCCCACTAATTTAGTCTAATTTATGGCAAAATGTTCGTCAAAAACTACTACACCCAACACCAGAATACCCACTGCATGACATATTCCCACCTCAAAGAGAACAGTATCATCCCTGTAACACGGAGGCCTAAAGCTCAGTGACACCAATGAGTACAAGAGCTGCCTTGCCCCAAACCCCCGAGGATAAAGCAAGGTTAACACAGCTGCCCTCTGTGTCACGACTGAAGGTTCCCGCAGACTATGAGACATTAGTCTGAATCATTTACAAATAGCAACTGTACCCAGAGGAACAAGTGTCTTGGAAAGAAACCACTGTTACCTAGGATGACACCTCTCTTGGAAGCGTGCTGAAGTTTCCAGGACAGACTCACTTCAGTTCAAGGGATTAGAAGGCATGTTCACAAAATTTTTCCTCAGGGCAGCACAGAAGTATCACATCATTTCTCTATTTTTTTCGTGTGAAACAGGATTAGGAACTCGTGCACATGTCTGCATCAAGAAATGGGATTATTAGCTGTGCTCTATGGGGCACTGGGGCCAGCCTTCAAACTTGTATTATGGCCTACACAGTCACTTAAGAAAAGAAAGAAAAAATTATCCATGTCCCTTCTCCTGCAGGCTGCTGGTCTTCAGAGAGGTGTCCCTTCATCCTTTCTCCATCAGGGAAGCATGGACAGAGGCTTCCAGACTGTGAGTCCAGTGAGGGGCTGTGGGAAACAGAAAAATGTTTTTCACATAATGGTTATAATAAAGTGGATTCTGATAGAGTCTAGAGCTTTGCAAAATAAGTAATTAGAAGTTATGTTAGATTGTATTCTTCATTCAGATAAAAGAACATGAATAAACCAAAAGCAAAAAAAAACCAACAAACCTACTTCAGAAGACGGTGATCTCTGGATACAATTACTCTTTATATAAAGCTTGTTATTATACATGAAGGGGGGTTGTTCTTTCTGGAGAACAAAAAATACACATGAATAAGCTCACACCCCAGTAAGTTTATCAATTGGGGGAAAGGGAGCAGGTGATAAATGAAACCTGGGGTTCTAAAGGAATCTTGACTTTGGTTGTCAAAACAGAAGTCCACTGAAGCTCTATGCAGAGGTCCCAGGCAACTGTACAGAGGATGAAACAACGGAGGAAGAAACTGCGTTAATACTAGAAAATGCTTCTTTAATAGATCTGGTCCAGGAAAAAGTGTTTAAAATAACTGAAACACGTCAGCAATAAAACAGGTACTGTATTACCCTGCTGCAGGATGCTCCTAGCTGAAGGGAGTAGTTACCATAAGGTATTGTATCGGCCACAGAAATGTTTTCACAGCAGGGCTACCTTTGGCTGGCAGCCAGAACGCCTGTTTTTGAACCAAATGTTGATAACTGCTCTCTTTCTCAAGTGTGGGGAAAAAAGGGAAACACCAAAGTAAGCTTTTCCACCTTATTTGTGCTGGTTTTGTTTTTATTTCTTTTTTAATATGAGGGTATTTTCCTGCCAGTTATTTCCTATGAAAACACTTGGCCAGCTGATTCCTTCTTGGGCTGTTTTATTGACTGTTTCCTGCCAGCACAGTTCCTGTGTGTGCACAACAGTGTTCCTACTTAGCCATAACTCCATCCCAACCTCTGTGCCTTCACACTCACATGGTGTTCTCAGCTTGGCAGACTTATGTTTAATTTGAAATGATTTCAGCATGAAAAGCTATATAAGCCATACTTAACAAACACAGGGCTTGATGGTACTCATGCCTGGATGTAAAAAAAATAGTCCAAATACTCTTCTTTATGTTCAAATTTGTTTCTACCCCTACAAACTTTTATTTGCTCTTTCAGACCACCTTTCTGTTGAAGTATCCTTGAACTCATGCTTCAATTAGTCCAGTCTTGCTTTGGAGCTGTAATCCCAGCGATCAGTAGATCAAACACACATAAAATTGAACAGGTATTTTCTGGTAGGATCAGGAGCTTATTTTTCTTTAAACCAAAAATAATTTCCCCTCACCCCCATTATTATTTACCATTTTTATTTATTTTATTATTATTATTTACCAGTGTTTACCATTTTAAGGCTGATTTTAAGTGGTGGCATTTTGCTCTCTTCTTTGTTTATTTTGAAGAGTTCACACTGTCCTGACTTAAAAACAAACATATGAACTACAAACCACATATAAAGGAACTCACCCTTTTCATAACAAAAGTCTTTTGTCTTCTCTGAGTTAGTTTCGAACCACCTAATTTATAGAAGTTAGATCAACAAGATACTTGCATCTTGAGTACTGTCAGCATCACAAGCCAAGCTTGTAGCAGCCTTAGCAGAGAAAAAAGAATTCAATGCTTATGAAGGCAGCAAGTTTTGGGGTTTTTTTTCTGAGTTAGGAACAGCAATGTTGCTGTCAGAATTTAATCTCAAGTTTTAAGGCTTTTTTTTTCCTTTTTTCTTTCTTTCTTTTTTTCTTTCCAGCTCCTACATTCATAAGGACTTGTATCTTCCAATAGCTTATTTTCAGCAAATTGAAAAGATGTCTGAAGCACATGTCAGACAAAAGTTATTATATACTTTCCCCACAATGCAGTTAAAACCATACATTCTTTATAAACCATTGTCCAGAAGATGGCTCTTCATTCTGAATGGCTGGATTTGTCAATACAAATTTAGGAAAAGAAGTATAAAACTAATCCACTGATCTGATAGTAGCAGTGGAGCTCATAAAAATCAGATATACTGTGAGATTGGCCTCGGATCTGCATCTTCAAATATTTTAAAAACATTCTATATACTTTAACCATTATGACATGTATTTTGGACTAAAATTTCCCCCTTCACCTTCAAAAACAAAACCCCCAAGATACTCTGCCAATCTGATGTTTGGCACTCCCCAGCAAACAGCAGAAGTTCAACAACTTGGCAGAATAGTCAGTCTTTTCCTTGAACTCCTATTTCATTTGGAATGCTTCCTTTTGAAATCACAGCGCCACATGAAAAATAACAAAATAAAATTCTCAGGTATCCAAATCCTGTGGTGAAGGCATCTAAATAAATTCTCTAGGTATGGAGAAAGAATTTGGAATTGAATGCAGTATGAAAAGGGTTTATCTGCAAACATCAACCTGCCAGAAAGATGTGCATGCCCTACAATATTTAAGAAGAAAGGATCTTCTCTTTAAGAGCCTTTTATTCAGGCTCTCTCCACATTGGTCACACTATGTCAGACTGCAATGTTGATTCAAGCCGGGAGAAGACTTGTATCCTTTTGATGGAAGAAAAAAACAACCCCCAAAGTGTATGTCAGGCTCACAGTGCCATGGACCACCCACAGAAATGAAGGAGTTTTCAACCAGTGACCATCAGAACGTGCACATACCGAAATAAAGCTCCCTGGCCAGCTGCTGGCTCTGATTAAGTCTTTGACAGCACAGGCTGGTGCTTGTGGCCTTAGCCCTGGGGATTAAATCAGGCTGTCGGCTTGATGTTTTCTTAAAATGCCTATTTCAACTGGAAACGAACCATGAAAGTGTCAGACAACTGTAAGTAATAAACCTTGAGGAGTCACCCCATATCTGTTGCCCCTTTAGGCTCAGTTGCAGCCATACCCACACCACAACCACATCTCTGGGCTGCTGAGGCAGTTTTCCCACTCTCAGGGAATCCAGTGCCTCCAAAAATGAAGCTCCATCCACACCTCTGCACAGAAAATATATTTCCAATGTGTCTGTACTAAATGCAGAAGGATCCCACAGCATGGAAAAAATGAAGAAAACTGAAGAAATGCTCCTATTTTTTTTATGGATTATTTAACTTCAATCCAATGCAGACCAGAGTCTCCAATTACTTGTACTTACAGAACCATGAATTTCAGTGAGAAGTATTATTTAACAAGTAAGATAATTAAACCAGCCTGCTGGCCTGTGAGCAAAGGCAATATTAATCTGTTATTCTCCTTTAGGTCTTCTGTTACAGACAATGCAGGTAAAATAAGGGGGCTTTTTTCCTCAGGCTTTTATGTGAATTGTTACTGGGTCTGATGCGGCAACTGGAAATCCTACAAAATAAACCATCCCATTTGTTTTAAAAAACTTGAGGCTAATGAGATTACTAAATCATATACAAAATCTTAGAATGTCTTCCTATGGATCCCAGATAAAAAAATTCTATTCTTTGGATCCTGAACAGAAAGACAACAGTAACAATAATTTTGAAAGCCTATCAGATTATTGATTATACATTACTGAATACATCAATGCCTCAAATGCAAAGATCTTTTGCCAATCTGCTCAATGTAGCTACAGAAAAAGCACCAATGAAGCATATAATTGAACTGAAAATACTTTATTTTACATTTGAAAAAGAAAAAAAATCCCTAAGCAAAAATTCAAACTGGACATATTTGTAAAAAATTGCTTTTCCCACACTTTTCATAGGCAGAGAAGGATATTCTACATAACTCTACAGTGGTCATTTTATTTTTTTCACTCAAACATATTTGAATTTAGAAGTGCAAATAGGGAACCCTGTACTGCCTCAGTCAGACTGCAAGACATATTTCATGAAAATTTATGACAACAGCAGCACTCGGTCTCATTTGCAACACATGTAGGAGGCCTAGGTTCAAAATTTAAGTAAAAATAAGACTGTAAGTACACTAAGATCTATGAGGGCCAGTTTGAATAAAGCAACTGTTGGCACTTTATGTCTACCTAACTTATTATTTGGCTCAGGTATTTTACAATAAGTTATACCTGTGAATTGCTGTCTGAAGCACAGGTGGACACAGAATACAGAAACATCAGCCTCATCATTAATTAAACAGCAACTTTGTCATTGTCTAGTAATTAGAGTCCCCTTTTTTTCAAACAGATACTGCCTGTATTGTGAATTATACACTACACATACATTACCAGTAGTTAATAGAATAATTATCCTGAATAGTTAATTGATTTAAATTCATGGCATGAAGTTAGGCAGACATGGCAGTCACAGTCTCAGGTTAAATTTAAGCACCTGTTAAGAACTGAGGCTTTATTCAGCATTTAAATTGCCTCTGTGGAGAGGAGAGGAGAAGCAAAGGGTGGAAAAGGAGAGAAAATGAGGGAGAAATAATTCAGTCTTTTTCCACTTGCCAGCCTGGGTGTCCTTTCTGGTCAATTATACAATTCAGAGGAAGCAGTGTGGTGGGAAAGAACTCACAAGGTGCTGGAAAAGACCAGACCCAAAGGAAAAGTCTTACTTAGTTAAATAAAAATGTCCTAAAGGAAGAAGAGAGGAAAATATTGCCCTTGTTACCAGACTGACTAAACATCCTAGTTTGCCACAAATAAAGTCGTTCTTCTCATTGACATGCAGGGCTTAATTTTTGTGATATCACATGATACTGTAATTCTTCCTTAGCTTTTACTAATAATTATGGACATTCTACTAGTGACATATATATATATATATGAATGATGTTTCAGCAACTTGGTGTATTTTATCGTGCCCTGAGCCTCTTTGAGCATAATAAAAGAAAGCAGCATTGAACAGGATCAGTTCTAGTTTTGCACTCATGACAGATAAACATTCTTTATTTCAGCTGCAATGACATGCTTAATTCTACTTTGGCTAAAAGCAAAATCTTTACACACTAATGAATTAAATTCTAGGATAGTCACTCTACAAAGGTTTTTAGCACTCAACTTAAAACAATAAAATTTATGTACTTTTTAGTGTTTCAAATACTTAGTTTACAGGAATTGGAATAGACTAAACATGAGACTATCCCATTTGGGATGTCTCTTGATATTTCCTCCTGGATTAAACATTTAAGTCAGTATCAATCAGATGAATTCCCACTTTATAATTGCTTTTGGATGTTGCTTTACTGAATTGCATTTGATATTACCCCCTCCCCCCCACCCCCAATTCATCAGGCTATTTTAACATTTGAGTTCTTCCCTTCAATCCCATTTGACAGGCTGATGGTGAACCCCTGAGACTATTCAAAATTGTTAGTTGAATAGATAAGATTCAACCAAGACTGTGACAATACTTGTCAGCACTTTTAAAAGTATCTGATCCAGGCACAAAAGCTAGGAAAAATCAACCATCAGCAATAGCAGCGGGTTGATTCTGATGGTGAGGATTAAAATGAACATTTCTTTGAGGCAGAGATGGCCAGGATCTCAGAAATATGTTTTGCAAAGCTAAGCAAAAGGAATACAAAGCTTGAGGGAAAAAAAATGCAGTTTTTCAGTTGGACAGGGAGACTTTCAGGACATTGGATCAGGCACATACATTTTATCTGTCTCAAAGTGCTTCTTGCTGGAAAAGGTCTGTACATTGTGCTGGTTTCTTTTATTACTCTCCAGATTCCCTTTACAGTCAGAATTCCTTTCTCATGTCATATCAGGATACATGAAATTTTCTGATCAATCCTCCAAGCCAATAAGACCATTGTTTTCTATAACAAAAAGGAACTTCCTAGAACAAACTCAAATCCAAATCAGAAATACAAGAACTTCACCTTGCTTTTACTGCCCCAAAATTCATCTAGCTGCATTCAGACAGAAGGGCAAGGTGGGAATGTTCCCTTCTGCCACTGTTTTACTCTGTCCAAAGTTTGCTGATGTCTTGAAATGTCTGTGCACTACAAATCACACATTTCTTTGATAAAATGACACAACACTATCCTGGAATGCTGGGTATTAGTGAGCTTCAAATTGCTGAAGGTTTTTTGTCCCTAATGCTCAAAGAAAGTGAAGGGATTTTGAGCAACGGTTTGCGAGGCGTGTGCTCGTTGAGCAATTACTCCCCAGCACGTATAATGCTGAAGAAAATCTCATTTCTTTTCCAGAGCAACCTCTGCATATCAGCCATCTGCCACTGACTTTAGCCATCAGCCCCTACAGAAGCACGGTTTCATCTTTCACTGAAGGATTAGCCCATGTCATTCTCATCCGCTATAGTCTTGCCTATCTATACACTTAACGCCTTATTTTTAAATGTCTCCTTCCTGATTAAAACACACAGGTTATAATTCTCAGGGGTGATGAGAAGATGAGGAGATGATCTCTACAGCTACCAGGGGGGGCATTCCATCAAATTTTCAATCAGCTCTGAAAGGGATATAACCTCTCTTTGTTGTGGGTGCAGCCGAATCTTTTCTGTTCTCTTCTTTTGCCAGGAAGATATGAGTGGCTGGAGTGTTGGATTCTATATATAACTGGTTGATGTCAGCTGGATGCCAACCCCTTTGGAGAGGATCAGCCCCCCAGTTTGTCTCAGTACTAGGTACCATGCAGATCCCAGCACAAGGGTACAAACCATCCAGGACCAGGCAGGTCATCCCCATGCATAACTAACTTCTGAAGCCTCAGCTAAAGGGTTGACATCGCTTTTTATCTGCACAACAAACCAGTAGGGTAAGTGTATTGTTTCCTGAAATGTTTTGACATTGTCTGTCCTACAAACTGTCATATACAAGACATTTATGTAACCTCTTGACTCTGCAACTTAAAAGATGTTTATATTTTTCTTATACAGAAATGCACCTTCTTTAAAGATGCCAGAGGAACTAGTTTCATTCCTCAGATTTTTAGATTAACAAATTTCAAAACGTGACATTTCTGAAAACATAAACCAAGATGTAAATTAAAATTACTTAGGAATTTACATCTTGTAGTATAGTGAGTAGATGTGAGAAGGCCTATACCACTGACACTGATTTTTGCTGAAGAATTTATGTAACCAGCTCAAAGTCCATTCCTTTGAATCTTCTACCCATCAAAACATGTCCTAACATCTGTCTGCAAGCAAGGACTGCCAGTGCATTTTGCAGTGCAGTATTTCTTAGTCAGAAACCCCTGACTTCACTCTTCAGCCCTTCTAAACAGGCTGTTGGAAATGAAAATTGGCCGAACTGTGCGTGCTGGCTCAACAATATAAAAATGTGTTGTTTTTTTGCAGCAAGGAAAAACCGTATCAGGAAATCACAATGTTATCAGACTCTGCCCTGGCCAAAGAGAGGAAAGAGCAAGCATCAGCCATTATGGATGAAATACACAGAAATGGTATAGCACTGAACCCAGCTGACTGCATATACAATGTCCTCTAGCCCTCCCTAATACAGTTTTTTAATCATAGAGTTTAACTCTCTTACAGCTTTGTCTCTGGGTGTTTTGCCATAAATAATCTTGTGGGAGTATCATGCTGCCTATGGTAACTAATCCTTTTGTAGTTGCCTCTTTTCATTTGAAAGCTATTTTCAGATGAACAACTGCTGTGGAGGAATGAAGTAATCTAACAGCTGATGTACATTCTGCTAGGATAGCCTTTCAGAACATTGTTTGGGGTTAATAACATGACTTCATTCCACTTTAAAAGGCTATCTTCTAAGAAATATCATGATCTGTAACCTCTATTTTTTTTCTCTGTTTCACTCTGCTTTTTTTATATAAATGATAAAAAAATTTGACACAAATCTTTACAGCTCTGTTCCTCTCAAATCTTGTCTTTGTAACTAACACATTTTACTAGCTTTTTGGCATTCTCTCTAATGCACAGCCACCAATTAATCTTTTTTGACAGAAATTTTACTTCTCTGTAGTTGCACTGATGAAAATGCAGGCACTTGTTGGAAGGTTGTTTAATTTTCTAAAACAGGTTCTTGATGTTATGCTTCTAGCATGACACCTCCAGAAGCAATTAACTCAGCTGGGAATACAAATCTGCTTGGCTCTCATTAGGCATGTGCTGGATGCTTTTGGAGAGCCTTCCAATCCTGCCCATGAAACCTTTTTTACCAGCTACATAAGAGACCAATTTTCTAAAAGTGATAAGCACCCCACAAGCTTCACTGCAACCACAGGGAGCTGCATTAATATTTAGGATTTATGAAAGTTATACCACTTTTGTGGGATGAAATATTGAACATTGAGTTCCAGTTTTGAAAACATTTAGAGTGGACTTTTGTTTCAAAGAGCTTGTGGTTGGTTTCTGCACTCACCCGATGACCACTGTGATTGCATAAAGAGGAGGGTGAGAGACTAAAGAATTTTTAGAACAAGAAGCTATGAGTTTGCCTGGTCCTACTCCTTCTGATATTTCCAGAGATTTTTTTTCCCAAGTTTCTATTTCTAAGCAAATACCTCTTTTCTATTTCCATTCTCCACTGAAAACACGCACTCAGATCTGAAAGCCAGCCTGTCCTTCCAGATTTCATTACAACCCCTGGTTTTTGTTTTGTTTTTTTTCTTTGGTATTATAAACCCAAGCACTACATGTGCCTGAAATAGCCTGTAAGCTCTTCAGGGCAAAAAGAAAAAAAAAAAAAGTCTTTCATATGTTTGTTTGGAACCAGGCATTTCACATGGTAAATGTTGCTACTATTCATAGCAATACTAATAAATGTAGCATACAGCCCTTGAAATCATTGGTGTATCTGGATAATCTGTACTGATGCTTAACATTTGCCTCACATAATCTTCCCTTTTATTATTTACGTATTATCAGATTTGCTGTCAAGATTCATACTCATAGTTATAGCAGTTTATCCTGCAAGATATTGCTGTGATATGTGGCCACTGAAGGCAATTCTAACTCTTCACAAAATTCTATTTTTGACTCTTCTCTGGATGTTTGGGGTATTTATATGTCAAGAAAAAAATGAAAGTCCATGAAATGGGCATGATAAGAGACTAAAATTTGTACAAGCTCAGTGAAGCCAGATAGAAAACAGAAAGATAACCAAAGCTGTGGTGACACAAAATAGAAGCCAGTTCTTTGGGACCAAATCTGAAAAATCCTCAGAAAAACCAAGGAGAAATCTGGCATTTAATTGGCTAGATTCAGTTCAACTAATTTTTGACATTTTGTTTTGCACCGAATCATTAATTCAATTACCTTAATTTGAGATCTAGAAGGTGAACTGCTGTATTTCTGGGCTTAGAATCACTATTCCTAATGACAGTCCTGCAACTGGTAATTGCATCAAAATTAATTGTACAGTTCCAGTCAGTCTCACAGCCCTGTGAAACTCTCCACTGCTAACACAGGTACACAACAACAGAAGGCTCTGAAACATAAACCCTAGCACCTTGGAGTGGCATAAGCATTCCTACTCCATTTTTATTTCAGGCCTTTTTATTATAATGCTTTCAGGTAAACAGTGACTCTCCACTTCCTTGTTAAAAGATATTCATAGCAGAAACATTTGTTGGTAAACCCCAAAACCAGCCAAGTTTTTTGGCAGTGTCTGAGACCACCTGGGCAAGACTGGTAAAGACTGAAAGTCCACCTCTGCTGTTGGCTTGTGGGACATGACTTTGTCCCATTTTTTAGAGAAAATGAATCATAAAACGCTGCAGGAATAGACACCAACTGTAAACCTTCTTACAGTCCCAAAGAGAAACTGCCTGATTAATCAGTGAGTGCATGCAGTGACCCCCTCAAGCCCTTGGTTTGTCACTTGTCAGACTTGGGCTGATGAGAACATTTCTAAGGCTACCTGCTAAAGGTAAACTTGGATGTAAATATATGTGTTTAAGGAAGCCCTTGGAGCTCATCACTTAAATCCCACGTCCAGTTCTATATTACTTCTTAAATGCATTCTTCAGTATCTACATGACTAACGGTCTTTCCTGATGCAGTTAAAAAAATCTTATTTATGATACTACACCAAACACACTTTCTAATATTTATTATTAAATTTTGTAGTCCAGATTAAGATATTCAGTAGATTGTAAACTGAAGGATTAAAGAAATATTAGGTAGTGAATCCAGGAGGAACTATATAAATCATATTTACATACAATTCGCTGTGATTTTAAGCACAGGACAAGAAGGACTTGGCAGGAGCAAATTAAAGAAATGAAGCTAAAAGGTTAAGATTAGGATTAAACTATGAATTAAGCGTTCAATATTATCTTGCAATGTCCATCTATGACATTAATGTCTTCTTTCTCTCATCCCCTAAATGTCCTCCTTCTCTCACTCTCCATCACCTTATCTGCACTGACACTGAAACTATCCCTAGACACACCATAAAGCTAGACAGATGATTAGATTTTACTTGGCAAGGAATTCAAATGAACTTTACACTTATGATTTTGGGATGCTGCCTGGATACACAATAATACACAACTGTGGCTTACAAAGTAGCTTGGAGCCTTCAGTTAACATTAACAGGAACAGTGTGTATGTAAGGGAACAGCAAGGCCCAAAACAGATAACACCCAGAGTGTCCCAGAAGAATCCCGAGTGCTTTGGACAGAGCTGGGCAGTTGCCTTGGCTCCCCAGTCTCTGAGGATGTGCATGCTCCCCATTCTGTGTGCAAACAACAAAAGCTTTTCTGTCTGAAAATGTTGCTGATCCGTGGGGTGAATTTCTTACTTCTTACTAACATAAAACCATCCAGCAGTCTCTACCCCCACAGTCATTTTGAGAAATGATAAAACAAAAATATGACTTGAGGTGTAAACTGCAGGCCACAGGCCAATAACAAGTGCAGTTATCTCCATGTCAGAGCCAAAATCCCACCACTATCAGTCACTGATAGGGCTACACTGGGCAAGCTGAGTCATTTTCTTCCATGTTAAGAACTCTCTGTTTTGTAACTAGCTCTTAAATAACAGGAGGTTGTTAGGATTTATTGCACACACTATTTTTAAAGGAGAAGTGCACAATCCAGCTCATGATAAAGTTAACTTGCGCTTGTTCCGCTGTAATCCACTGCAAGCATTCAATTGAAATTAGTGTGGACAGAAATGGATCAACAGTGATGCACTCCAGGGCCCATCAACTTGTTTGATTTACTAGGTGGAAAACTCTTGTCCATCCAGCTTCAGCTAAATATTTAATATACCTGTCTCCATTAAGTTTTCCTAAATGTCAGCACATCACATTGTTTTTCCAATATAAAGTTACTAGGAGACACATGCCAGGCTGAACATGCCATTTACTCAAAACAAAACCCTTCATAAGCAATATTGACTTTGGCATTAGGTACCTTCTGCAGTTAATTGATTTGTGATGTTAATTTTAAACTGGGCCTCCTGTCTGCTTAGTCTCACAGCAGGGCACACATTATGTATAATTTGTCCTCATGTCCTTTTAATGTAATAAAATACATGTCAAAGTTCATAATTTTACATCCTGGGGAACATAAGAATATGTGAAGCATAGAATGCCCTATTATTGTTATATTTCTTAAATTCTGCAACATTCTAAGCAAAAACAAACAGAAAATAGTTTATTCAGTGTTTAAGTTTCTGTATTCTAAGGTTTAAGTTTCATCTCTAGGTTGGGGACATTCAGTGAGAGTTCAGTCACTAAGCAATTCCTTGCTTGGTGCCACCAGCATCCCAGCTTCCAGAACACCACCATGAAGATGACCACAGGAATTCTGACATTCAGAGTTCTTTTTTTATGATCCTGATTGATCTCCCCTTCCCTTGCTTATGCATTCTCTTTTTCAAATTCCACAGGATATGAGTAAAGACATAGAAGAAATTTTTCCCAAGTGGTGAATCAAGAAATACACATCCAGTACTTCAGTTTCCTCTTAGAGAGAATAAAACCCCAAATGTCCTAAATTAATGAATTCCTAGAAGCACCTTGTAGTTCTTTGTTAGGACTCTCATTTTCCACACCTTGAGCTTTATTTTGAGAGTTAGTTTAAAAATGGTATTTAATAGAGACTGGTAGGTATGTTTAAAAGAGGTTCTCTCTTAGCTATCCAATGCAGAAACTTAACTGAAGGTTTGATGTGGAAACCCAGGATCAGAAGGAGTTTTGTTCCCAGTTTCAGCAGAAGCCAGTTTTTACTAGCCTGCTATTAATATAGTGTGTAGGACACTATAAATCTTATCTTGATAACAGCTAATTTGGAGCTTGAGGTGCTTATCCTCTTTGAAAATTCAGGTTTGTGGTGTTCAACAATCTCCCCCAAAATTCTGGAAGAAGGCTTAATTTCACTAACACCACGTGACACCGTGCTATGTGCTAGCAAAATATGCATGAACATGTGTTGGATTTCAGGTGCAGAGCACGGAATATTAGACATTTCAGACAAACAGAGGTTTGTACTTACCCATTGCATTGCAGTCTCACCCAGCCTGAACCTTGGAAAGAAGGTCAGCACGCCCAGAGATATCATGGTGGAGGAATTGTCGACGCTCAGCAACAGAGGGGCCAGGCTCTTCAAGCGACGCCAGCGGAGATCTGACAAATACACATATGAAAATTATCATTACGTGGCAAACAAGCCAAGAAATGTGAGTATTTTGTAATGACTTCTTAGTGATTCTACATCGGGCTCCTTGGGTGCTCATGATACACATTGTGTGTGATTTACTTGTAGTTTCAGGAAGAATAAAAGCTAAGTTCTAGAATGAGGATAAGAAGAAGTGAGCCAATTGTATTTTATTAATTAAGATCCCAATGGCAATTAAAAAAACTAAATTTACATTTCTTTTTATATGCTATAAGTATTTCCAACATCTTTGATCACTTGCTCACCAGAAGTTAAATTACACTGGGATAAAAGGGGATTAAGTTTGAGCTTTGATAAATCTTCCTTTTAAAAATACATCTGCACAAAAGAAATCCTGTATAAAAAAATCTGAATAACTCCACTGAGCACCCAAGGCTATTATTAAACACTATTATTTAAAAGCCCATCTATGAATACTGTCCCCCCATTTCTCCCTCTATTGAGGGATTAGAAGCTGCACAGATACATTCTGAGCACACCGTCAATCTTGTCAGAATTCTGTACACAATTCCATGATTTTGCTACAGTCTGACAGATCCATTTCCCTCTAGTCCACTTCTACCCCCAAAACCACAGAGTACACATGGTTTACAGTCAGTATGACATTCCAACATATGAAAAAATGATGCCTCTGGCTCCTATTCCCTCCCCTAAGTGTCTATTTAGCACCGCTGGTGGTGCCTGCATCATCTTTAGGATTCCGCCTGCCTAAGTTAATCTTTCTAACCTACTTCAGGATGACTAGAAAACATTCTGCCTTGATCATTTTCTTGTTGTTGTTTCAAGTTTAAACAAGTATTATTTGTTTGCTTTCCTACTTCAAGAAACTCTTACTCTAAACCAGTCTATATTTAAATTGCTTTTAAATATAGCATATAAATAAAAGCCTATGTGTCATAGCTAAAATAAGATGCTGACTTCTTATGAGACTCTAATTCTATATTTATGCAACAATGATTAAGCCTTCAGATGTTTCCTTAGAACCGATATCCCAATAGGAGGGTGGAAAATAACAGCATATCATGAATCTCCAGAAAGTGACCTGCACTGAATTTGTTATTTCTGCTACAAATAAAGGAAAAGACAATCCCAAACAAAAGCAGTTCAACAAATGCAGCGAGTTTTCAACCAATAGGGAAGAGATGCTTTGAAGAATCAACGCTTTGAAACTCAAAGGGCTCAAACTCGCCAGATTTCTTGACCCTTTGGGTAGCATGGGTGCTCTGTCTGGCACAGAACAGCTTCTAGTGTCTAGTGACCAAAAAAAATGCTCATTTTTGGTTACTTAGGCAATTGAAGTGTGAAGGGAATACTGTACCAAACAGCAGGACAGCGTGCTTTAGGACTGTACACCCTGGGAATCAGATCTGAGCCGTAAATCAGAGCATTACTGCAGCCTCCCCAGAGAATTCCATGCCTGAAGTGCTATTTCTTCCTGTCTGAATGCAGCGTGGAGAGCCCATCCAGAGTGTCAGAATGGATGGCCTCAGTGTGGAAGGAATCCCCCAGCATGCCCCGATGACACCTCCCAACACGCCTGACCCCCGCAGCCCTCCACACCCTGACAACATCGCCCCAGGTAATATGTGAGTCTACAGACACTAAACACATTCAGTCTCATTTCACAGCAAAGAAATTACCATTTTAAAGGCAGTATCTTCAACAAGGATGGACTAATGGACTAATATTAGAAAAAGACACATTTGAGTCAGGTCAGAACTTCTCCCAGAAGTGTAAAGTGATGCTTTTAGTTGATTGTGTTCATTTTTAAAAGATCTGATTTACCTTTTGTACCACATCTCTCTAAACTGAAAATGTATCTTAATATCAAGAGAGACTGCTCCCATATATACAGGCCTTAAAAATATTGACAAAGAGATCCTCTGATTTAAAACCACATTTATATACTGATTTTTCCTTGCCCAACCATTGTTTCCAATATGCAAAACCCTGCTCAACAGTCAGCGAGCTATTCATTGTAGTTTAATTATCCATAAATGTAAATCCAAAGCCACTAAGTTTTGCTAGAACCCTTTAGAGAGGAGTAACTTTAAAAGGAATTTGCCTCTGGCTGCATAAACTGTTCTTTTTTAAATCCTTAACTGTGAGGGTACTGTTGGCTTTATTTAAAGGAGTGAATTACAAGAAGGCCTTATTTTGTATTCTTTAAAGACTAGAGAAGGCTAATTTGTTTTAATTAATTTATTCAGTGATATAGCCCTTCTTCCTGTTTATGAATTATCCATGAGCAGACCGTGGTTTTTACAAATTCATTCTTTGTTCAGAATTACTCAATGCATGTTTTGTGCAGACCTTTTCCAGTCCATGTAAACTAGGTCAGTCCTGCTCTGCTGGTGACTGCTGAGGCTCTGTGCATCCCTTGGCTAAACACAATGCAAACAGAGGTAACTTCCCTTGCTAAGACATGATACAAATCTTCAAGCCTTTCTTTAGGCAAAAAAGACCTGGTCAGAGTAAGCCATGAGGAGATTTAGGCTTAAAGAATGAAATAGCATTCATTTAAAGACCGAGATGTAGATGTACTTGTGGAAAATTTCACTCAAAGAGGTAGAATTATCTTACTTTTAATCAACAGTCTCTTTTCAACATCTTTTTGTTAATTTAGCCCAAGGACTGTGTAGGTACACTCTGTGGTTTCAAACAAATGCTTACAATAAAAGCAAATTTATAAAAAACCAAAATAAATGTAGCCTCAAAAAAAGTTGGAATACTTCTTTTAGAGCAGTTACCTATCTAAAATGCTACAAATTTCCCCTGCCAGATCTCTGTTTCTGTGTAGCTGTGGCCTGGTGACTTTACCCAACTGTTCATTTTAACTCACTGAGAAATTCTGCTGTGTTAGTTTCTGCTCAATGCAGAATGGTGGCAAGGAAGCAGAACACACAAAGACTCATTATAATCATTTTACCTTGATCACACTGCAGGATATTCTGGACCACTGAAAGAAATTCCTCCTGAAAAGTTCAACACTACTGCTGTGCCAAAGTATTACCAGTCTCCCTGGATAGAAGCCATTAGGGATGACCCAGAACTGCTGGAAGCTTTATATCCTAAACTTTTTACACCTGAAGCAAAGCCAGAACTGCCTGACTATAGGAGCTTTAACAGGTAATCCTGAATGAACACTGAATTTTACAGACCAGAGGAAAATCACACCAGCTTTAAAAACCCTACCACCTGTGTTTGCAAGTGTATGCATAAACATGAACACTCACAGAGATTACAAGTGGTAAACAAGAGCATTAAGGAGCAGACTAGTCTATCTCTAAGGCATGGGCCCAAATTCAAACTGTAGAACTAGGAATAGAAGCTAAATTGCAAAAATATATTGAAAGAAAGAATCAGAATCCAGTGCCCAGAGAAGTTGTGGATGCCCATTGCTGGAGGTGTTCAAAGCCAGGCTGGACGGAGCTCTGAGCAACCTGATCTAGCAAAAGGTCTCCCTGCCCATGGCAGGCGGGTTGGAACTAAATCGTCTTTAAGGGACCTTCCAACCCAAACCACTCTATGATTCTATGATTCTGTGATTCAATGCACTCAATAAATAGGAAATATGAGCTTCAAAGTCCTTTCCGGATGCCTGTTGTTGACTTCAGTAGGTATGTTATTGTCAGATCTCTCAGGCAGAACTTTGTTTCTAAGTTGTATAATGCAAAGTACTCATTTTCTGTTTCTTTTTTTTTAATACAGCTCACATGGTTTCATTTTAGGCAATGATGGTGCAATGAACTTTATCCCACAACTAATCCCTCACATTTTTGTTTTACTGCTGTATAACATTCTTTATTTATTTGACAATCTTCAGCAACAAATTAACAGATTAAACATTGTTTTACTTACATAGTAACTAGTGTATCATGGCTTTCCGTAGAACTTCTAGCTACATGGACAACACTGAGTTTTTAAAGCTTTAAAGCAAATTCTTACTCGTGTCTTTTGCTTTCTTTCATTGCATCTACACTATTTTTATTTACTGAAGTAATGGACAACCCTGCTGAGTTCTAGACAGCTGAGCCAAACCAAAACCCCTCCTCAAAAGGCCAGACAGCAATCTATTGAAAAACAAAATTGTTCATGGCAATACAAACTTAGAGAAAAATACCACAAACATCACTTGTGTTCCTGATGTTGATGTGGGCCTCAACTATGAGTGCAAGCACTAAAACATCACACAATTCAACACCAAAACTGGCACTGCAGACACTGCATTAGTTCTGATTTCCTAGCAGCAATATACAGTGCCACGTTAATAACTGAGTCTGTGCGGCACGCTCTTCCCGGCAGACAAAATAGCAAATCCAAGTCAGAGATGTGCCACAGCTGCCAACATCAGAACAGTAACAGCACAGTTTATGTACTGTGCTTATTGTAACCTAAAAAACCATAAATTTAAAAAAAAAAAATAAAGAGCCCAAGAAAAAAATCTGAAGATACAAATAGATGGAGACAGAATCAGTTCTCCCTCTTACAAGAGGTGCTAGTCATTATTGTGAAGGACAGCATCAGACAGGGCACAGAGACTCCATTAACAGGGATATGTGTCTTGAGACAGTGTCTGATGTCTTCTTTGTGGATTTTAAGGCTGTCTCTGTGGCCCTGTGTTCTGTTAGCTGCCCTCTTTACAACACTAACTATTTGGATTTCTTTCTATGTGGAGTTCCTTTATGTATGACATGGCAGAACTGTGACTCACCATTTGGATGTCTGAATTTCTTGAACATATGTGCATTCTTATAAGGGAAAAGTCAATATTCTCCCATGTAACTGCCATAAAAAACTAAAAAAATTGGCACGTAAATCCAGGCTGTGAAATTGGTAAATTCAATCTAAAAAATAAACATAGTTCACCACAAGTCTCCTTCTCATAGAAAAAAACTGATATCAAGTAGAGAAAGATGGCTGGTGGTCTTTGCTGTTATAGACTTATGTTTTCTAGCAGATTCAAAAAGAAATGGAGAATCTGAAAAACTAAAATTCAAGATAATAACCTCTTGGAGATGATTTTGCAGCCATGATTTAGATGTCTACACTCCTAAAAATGCACAGGAGAGAGTTTGAAGATGGGATTTTAAACAACACACTGTCATGCCAGCAGAAGAAGACTAACTGGACTTCTTTGTCTAGATCCTACTAAGTCATTCTGTGCATCTAGGTCACAGCATCCTTGGCCTGCTTAATTGCAGTCTTGGAGAGAAAGCAAATGATACTGTATTAAACAATTAAAGTGTGATATAATGGCATCATTTTGTTATCAGCAAGGGTATCTACCTAGGCTTTCCATCCTGCCTCATCATCCGCTAAAGTGCCATTGTGTTTGTTCTCCTGCAAAGCACTGCTACAGTCACCATTAGTCAGGAGGGGGTGAGGTTAACAGCAAGCGTGAGCCATAGGATTCCCAAGGGAAATGGCCCTGAGATCCTTCCCGGTTCATTCACTGGCGTCTGTCGAAGTGGCACTCAGACTTTACAAACTAATTCAGGCTCCTTTCAGCTTTCCTTGTTACACAACAAACTGAAAAAGCAGCACAACCTGAGCAGGTAGGGAGGTCTGATGTGCTGGAACTGAGGCCCACATTCACAGCTTAAGAGTATCTTCAGCACTAAACAGCATCCAAATTTTTTTCCCCGCTGTCCAGCAATGAAGAGATGACTCTGGATGCTGCAGCAGTGCAATTTTTATTACACTAAGGAACTTTTTAAGACAAATAAGGAATTCATAGAGGTATTTTTTGGAGTCTAGTGTTCATTTTAAGCTGCAGGGACTTTGCAGTGCTGGCAGGTCACTGGAGGAAGAGCCATGGTGGCAAATGTCAGGAGGGTTTGTGCAGTGCAGCAGGGCTGTCAGTGAGACAGGCAGCGGTGCCCTGGCTGGGCAGAGGGGACTGGGGCTCAGAGGGGCTCTGAACACACTCTGAACACCAGGCTCCTCTTTCTCCTCCTCAGAGGTAAAACGAATCTGCGCTAGCAGAGAAAAGCAGCAGAACAGACCTTGCCATCTGGCTTCTCTTGGACATTCATTCCTATTAGGATTGAAGAAGCATTTACTAGTGAAAAACTTTCTTGTCGCTTTTACCAGTGTGGAAGCGCCAAGTAATTAATCTGTGGGAAAGCAGCATGAATCTGCATTTGCTGAGGAGTTTATAATATTATTTAAATTAGTACCTTTATTCCATCTGCTTTCTTGGAGCTGGATAAAATGTCAGAGGTAGGATTATGAGTAACATACGAAGCACCACATCTTACTCACATAGGACAAGCAAGTCAGACTAGTTCTGCCTCTCCTACCAGATAAATTCTCGCTCAGCTTTCTCAATTCCAGAAGACTACTCTTTCAAAAGCACTACAGGAATTCAGTCCATCTGGACTGGGCTCTGTTTTCATTGATTCATGGATTTTGAAGTCTAGTGTAAAATGGTAAGATAGAGAGTCTCACAGAAATTTTGGGTGCTAACTTGAAGTGATGAGAGATTAGTGGGAGCTGGGTGCTTAGCCAATTCCTTAGCGCTCAAATACCTCTGTGAAATTAGCATTAGCACTTGCACTAAGCTCCCGTGAAGCTCTGAGCATTTTGCAGGGTCAAAGTCTTTGCTCCTATGTCTTGTTTTTTAGCAGAATTAACGATAAGCAAAATGTTCTATGAATGATGATCCTGCTTTAAAATGTGAAACTCACATTTTTTGTGGTTATGTAACCAGAGGTGCTAATCTAATGCAGTTAAAACATTTCTTCACTTTCCCAAATCATTAACTACAAGCTGTCTCCTATGTTGAGAAAATACAATGTTCAATAAGAAAGACTAAGGGTAAAAAGTTAAAAATAAATCCTGTTAAAATGACAGCTAAAAATAAACATGATTGTGCCTGCTATTGTTAAATCAAGCACCTACTTTTTAGGAATATGCAAAGTGAATATTAAACAATCTGTTACACTTCCTGGTGCTATTTCCTATGGCTCTGAACCAGCATTTCCACCCTTATTATGAGCAGTGACTACTGGAATTTTTCAGGCATGAGATTTAGGCTTCTATACAATGAATCAGAGCTCAAGTAGCCCAGCTGATGTGCACACAACAGAGGTCATTACACCACCATGTTGTCAGACAAGTTATTGCTCACAAGAATATATTTACTGCTGCTGTGAAGGAAAATCAACATCTCCTAGCCAATTACTGTACTCTCCTTTCTGTCAATCATCATGTGCCCCTGGCCTATAAGGCAGGAATGCAGAGTTCTCTGAGGCCAGACTTTGGATAGCAACTGCAGGGGGGTATTTTGCCACAGAAGATACCTGAATTTCCAAAGAAAGCCCTCCTGTTTCTGTTACATACAGGAACATGCTCTATTGAAAACCCATAAATACCACAAAGAGGATGTTTTAGACAACAGAATTGTTTAGCAATTTATACAACTATCATAATTCTGTTTATTTTAATTATCCCTTTAATATACATATCAATGATAATTAAACATCACAACAACGTGAGAATGTGTATCGTAATTAGGGCAGCAATTAAAACAATATTTATTATCCGGTGAGATGTAGATCACTACATTCACTCTGGGCCAATTACCAAGCAATTACTTTTAATCAGTATCATACGGTATCGCTGTTGACATTGTGACCTAGAAGACATCTCCACAAGAAGAGCTCGATACCACAGGCTCGATACCAACTTTGGATAAACAATTTCCTTTGACCTCAAGAGAGTTTAATGCCTGGGCTAGCTGCTGCTGCAACATCTTGTCTTATCATCATTTGAGATACATTTTTAGAGCTTAATCCAAAGCAGTGTTCTTCTCTCAGGGAGGGTGCAAGCCCAGAGCTTGCATGATTTTTTATATCTCCCAGGATTGATGCTTTGGAGTTAACACCATCCCCTTCAACAAATGTTGCTCTTACCAAAATGCAGTGAATCATCCATGTAATGACAGAGCAGCACCACTTCTATGTCACAGATGCATTTTTCTGAACTAATCTTTTTGTGTGTGTGTACTTAATTCTTAGTACAAAACTTAGGGGTTCTATCCTGCTGAAAATTTTAGACAGACCTTCAAATGCTCTCTTTTAGTTTCTGTTGGTATTAATTTCTCTGGGCTTCTGCTATAATACCTGGAGCCACGGGAAATATATTCCATCAGATCTGTTCTTCTATACCACACATAAAATATACCAAGGGTGCTGAAATTCCATTTCAAAAAAATTCATTTTCTCATGCCACTGCATATCTGGTTTTGCAGAAATCAGGTGCTCTTGTGCAGTTTAAAAATCTGACACTCTTCACTGGCTAGAAAATATCCCAGCAAAGTTATGCGGCTGATTAAAATGCAGAGCACATACCATAGTCTGTTTGTTTGTACAAAGGAGGCTGGAAGAAGTGACAGGAAAACTCAAGGTTTTTTTTTCAGGCTGAAACCTGTATATACAGAAAATCAGGGGAGGTATTTGGAAATACTGTTGTTTTAAATTATTTGCAAATGCATGTGAATGTCAGTTCCAGCTTAGTGTTCCTTATCTTTCAGTTTCTCAGGCTTACTGCCTGAGGGAAAATTTACATTTAAATAACATGAAAAATGCTGGCTGAACAGTGTTTCAAGGTTTAGTTACATAAACATTTTCTTCAGAAACAAAGCTGGTGTATCAAGTCCTCACCCATTCCCTCCTTTCCAGAGCCTGTTGTCTTTGGCTGTTCCTTTCTGCTTCACTCATTAAGCTCCACTCCACTTGTATTGCTGCAACTGTTCGAGCACACTGTTATAAACCAGATTGTTGAAATTGGATTTTGAAGTGCTCCTTTGTTTAACCCAGATCACAGAAGTGACCCGAGTTTATAGCACAACCTACATACATTCTAACTGGTACAACAATATGGTGCTGAAACACAGCGCAGTGGGAGGAACAAGGAGCTGAGGAGAGGAGAAAATGGGGTGAGAAGTTTCTGAACTAATTACTTGCTAGAGAGAATGTGTTGAGCTACAGTTTCAGACTTACCAACTTATCACCAACAAAATAAGTTTAGTAACTGTGACTCACCAGTTACAGGGTTTTCTTGCAACATCTTTTTCTCTTGGCTTTTCCATCCATTTGAATTTTAAAAAAGGCTTTGAGCTTTATCTAAGGGGAAATTAATCAGATCTTAAAGAGAATTTCCCAGAAAAAAAATCAGAATGCTTTTCTCCAAAGCTTGAGAATGTAAACAAGGAATTGGAACAAAAATCTGTTATTTTCAGCTTCTGGCAAGAAAAGTATTTTTAAAATCACATTTAACTTTTATTTCTCTGATATCTACAGAGTTGCCACTCCCTTTGGTGGTTTTGAGAGAGCATCAAAGCTGGTTAAATTCAAGGTACCAGATTATAATATGCTGATGCTAAACGATCCCAGATTCATGATCCTTGCAAACCCTCTTGCTGCCAGAAGATCCTTCAACAGGACTCCCAAAGGATGGACATCCGAGAATATCCCTGTAGTGTTCATTCAGCCTGCAGAATCCAACACTGTTCCAGAAACAGAGGACCTGTGAGAGAGGCTGCATTCTACATGGTACAAAATGCTGAAAGCTGCACATCCGTGAATTTTTGGTCCAAATATTAATAAAGCCTACTGACAAAATTTTTCCTTGGAAGCTGGAGTATAAGTAATAATGTGGGATGCAGTGTCTCTTTTTTGGCACCCAGTTTCATCTGTAAACATGAGCTAAATAAAATAACTTGGAAAATATGACAGTGACATTTTCTATTTGTGTTTACATGTTCTTTTACTTTCTGAAATTTTTGCATGTCATTTAAGAACAAGTGTATCAAGAAAAATGAAGTGACACTACTCTCAAGGGCCTTGATAGGTACGGAAATTTAGGGAAAACAACCAAGCAAACTCTGCATTTAATGCACCCCAGGTCCTGCCTGCTCAAGATAAGCTCTGACAAATCAACTTTTTTCCCAAACCCTGCCTTTGGCCCAAGGTAAGAATCATGTCATTACTTCAGTGACAGCAAGTTCAGGCCATTTTCCTCCTTTCTGACTCTTCCTCAGCTGTTATGATGCACATCCGTGCCTGTGTCACCTGGATTTGTTTACAGAAAACTCAGTAAATTTGGCAATGACAAGGATTACGTACTGGGATGAAAGAGTACAGAGGTATTTCCTGGATGTCTAGAATGTTTGTATTATTCACAAGTAAAAAGCCCAGCAACGACTGGTTATGTCAAACATACAAAAATAGTATCACCAAGCTGTATTAGCACAAATGCTTTACTTACTAGAAAGAAATGTCATAGATCTTTCCCCCTACATCTCTACTGGGACTTAAAAGCATGAGAGAGTCCTTGCTCTTGATATACTGACAAGCTCTGACATTTTATAAATATCAGCATACATGTTCTTCAAATGTCACTTCAAGGCAGGTAGCTGGCAAAGGAAATTTTGCCATCCATTTCCTTTAATTTACTTTGTCACACAATTTTCACAAATATATGTACAGGTCCTGAACAGATTTAAGAAATAAAGAAATAAATTAAAAAAAAAAAAAAATCCACCGCATTGACTGAGAACACTTTCCTAGTAAGGGAGCATCTTGGGAATCTTAACTGTCCACATTGTACAACCATTAAATGGACAATGAACAAATATGAATTCTTCAAAGCTAAAGATGCAAGACTAAAGATAATAAAAACTATGGTGAGGTATAATACAAACAAGTTCTGGAGGAATTAGTATTTTATGAGCATTCATAAGGCTGTTTGAAGAGAAATATGAGAAAATTGGTACATAGCACGTATACACTGAGGACTGTGAAGGGTGGATAAATCATTTTTACTGTATTCTGTGTAAAAAATAAGCTATACATGCAGAGCAAGTCACCTTGCTTCTTACACAGCACACATAATGGCAATTTTAGTTCCCTGTTTATCCATGAATCCACTGGAACAGAACGGGCTCTGGAGGCTTCAGATGTTTGAGAGGCACTGAGCCTGCTATGGACATGTTCAACCGAAGGTCTGAGCAACAGAAATCACTGACAGCCCTTACGTTCTGTCTCAGCCTTCTCAAAGGAGCTGTGTCACCACAAAACCGGGAGCTCTGTTCCCCTCTCAGCTCAGTCTTTAGCTGCAGAACAGGAGCCCTGTGCCTCCTGTCTCGCAGCTCTGCCACCAGAGAGTTACAAGCACACCAGGCTGGAGCTTTCCCTGGAAGCTCAGCTGGCAAGGAAGAGTCTCAGGCACACCGTTCAGCCTTCCCGTACTGAGGGGCTTGTGCCAAACCATCTGCTGGGAAGAGGCCACTCTAAACTCCTCAACAGTGCCTGGGAAGGGTTTGGGAGAGTGCTAATTGGCAGAGGGAGGGCTGTGCAATGTGCTAAGCATTCAACAGCAGGCAGGAGCCAGTGCCAGTGTCCAGGAATGTTCCCTGGCTGCATCAGCCTGGATGGAGCCTCATTGTGCAAGTCCCACTGCAATAAACAAATCCCTCTGCCAAAACCCAAGTCGTTTGCCACAAAGGAACATCTCTTGGTAAGACTGGGAATTCAGAAGTCCACTGTTAACTTCATTGGGTTTTAGGACTTGCATTTATTTCCTCAGACTGTTATATTGCACTTGAAATGCATCCTATAACCAAAGGAAAGCTGTAGGGGGGCTCCTGGAGGCTTCTTTTAGCTGTAACAAATACAGCTGCAAGGAGAGATTGAATGGGAAAACACACAAATAACAGATTTACACAAACAGAAACAAACACAAGTTTGTAAGTATTTCAGGAAAAGTGCATTTAACACCACGTACATTATATGACAAGACACTCATATTTGCTTCAAAAAGAGAAAAGCACTGAAGCGTGAGAAGGCAGAAGTGAGAATAAATATACAATAAAAACACCTAAAAGTCTTAGTTCCCAAAGTCCTTTCACCTCATTTTATTTACATTAAGGTACCTGTTGCAGCAGTATAAAGGGAACTCAAAAATTAATGTAAATGTTTTCACTAAAAGTGTTGAATTAAGAAAATACATGTGCTATTTCCCAGTCTGTACAAAATACCCTATGATCACAATATGAAAAAGATAAATAAGAGATGTACATTTCTAACTAGCTCCATGTCTATAAGGGATTTTAAAAACATGAACCTTAAACCTTTTTTGACATGAAAAGTCAGAGTTCATGGCCTGTAAAGTCTGCTCTGGAGAAAAGAAAAAAAAAGAATTAACTGCATGCTCCCTTCTTAGAAGTCTGAAATATGTCAGCATGTCTTGGCTGCTTTCCCTCCTGCATGATCCATACAACTGACAATTGTGGACATAAATTATTATGAAATTATTATTCTATTGTCTCAAAGTATCCCTGTGTTTAAATTGGTTTAATACACATTGTCTCAATCAGAAGCAGGAAAAACACACTGGAGACAGAATTCTACTCCCAATGAAATCAGAGGTTTTGGCACTGCCCTCTGTGCAGACAGAACTTGTACATGGTATTTATTTCATTGCAAACATGCATTTGCAATCAGAATTTATACTTTGTATTCAGCATCAGAATGGGTACTTTGGATTACAGAGATGGGTCTAACTGTGTAGGTAGTTTCTTTTGCATTTTACATATGGTGAAGTGCTAACAACCCTTATCATGCCTTAGAAATACTCTGGGAAACTGCATGGAAATGCAGGGAGAAATGAGCCCATATCTAATTAGATCACTTTAAAATGATTTTCAGACCAGACATAAATAATCTGCACTCTACCTCAGCTCTTAGATGGATGGCCTTACTAACCAGCACAAAATATTCTGGGCAGAATAACCAAGAGGAAAAAACAGACTTTCTGGAATACATTGAGACCGTGGAGCATAAACCCCCATATATGTTAGATTAGAATTTCTCATTGTGAGGCCCATAAATTATAAACAGACTAGACAGAAACACCAGAAGATCCCTATAAGGCTGATAAGTCACGTAGCACTGCCTCCTTCATTATTCCTAGAGGCTACATACTGTTCAAAACCAAATAAAAAGTGATCTAAATGATTTATAAATAGTGTGTTTGCCACAGAGCTGTTATGTAACTGGGTGTTAGAATATAGATTTTAAAAAACAGCTACAAAATGCAGCCAGCATACTGGTAGAGTTTAAGAAACAAAAAATAGCATGTAAAATACTTTTACTGAAAGGAAATTAAATGGCCATTGAAAGGGTGAAATCCTTCCAAGGAAATAATGCATAATTTTAAACAGCCTGCAGACTAAGTGTTCAGAGCAAGGAAAACTGCTACATAGCTCTAACCCTGCTCTCCAAAAAGAAAAAGAAGTTATCACAGCTTAAGAGTACAATAGAGGAGACTCAGAAGACAAAAAGACGAATAGAACTTTACTGCAAGGACACAGTAATTAAACTATCTCAACACAAATAAAGGAAGTTATGACAGAGGTCTCCACAAATGGTATGGAAAAGATGATGAGGGAACAATAACACAGGAACAAACTTACTCTTAATAAAATGGTAAGGAACCAACATTAAAATTAACGGAATAAATATTTTTTCAAGAAATGCCTGGTTGTGGAATCTGGTGCTATAAGATGCTATGGGTCAAAAACTATTAATAACTTCAAAACAGGATAAACAACTTCATAGTGGTAACTATGCCTGTTATAGATAATGGCTACTATGGGATCTGCACCTGGAACATAGGAAGTGTGTGAGAAAGATCACCCCACACTTACCCCATTTCTTTCTATAAATATCTTCTACTGGGCACCATCAAAAATCTGGGAAAGAAGGATTTGTCAGTGCTGTGAAATACTTCCTGTCTCCCCAAAGCCATGTATTTAAGTACCATGTCAATTCTAGCACGTGCCATTAGTACTGATGTTGATTAATTTACATCAAAATATCCCAAATTAGGGGAGCAGTCAGAGCAAAGTCAATTCCCACATGGAAATGGGGACATTTAAATGTAAGCTGGAACCAGAGAGAGCCAGGGTTAACTTAAACCTCCCACACAACATATGGGCACTGCAGGGAACACAAAAGCCTGACCTCAGCTACGCCTTTGGCAAGACTCCTGATCCTATACAGAGAGCTCAGGTTAGGACACAACATACACAACTTTCTCCTCAGTCTTCCCTTTAATAAAACAGAAATACTAATGCAGGCTGTATAAAGCTTTCTTTTTATTATTGTATGTTTGGGGGTTTGGGTTTTGTTTTTTTGGTGTGTTTTTTTGCTTGTTTTTGGTTTTGGGTTTTTTTTTCATGTTAAAGAATTAATTTAATGGTAAAAAAAAGGAAAATGAAAAATAGCCTTACGTGAGTACCTACATAATATTCCTAGCTATGGTGTATAATGAATGCAAGAAGCATTACAAGTAGAATAACATTCTACTTTCATTTTACTTGAAATACTGGATTTCATTCTACAATGGGCAGACTAACTAATAAAAGTATCAACAAATTCGTCTTTGATTTTTTTAAAATAAGATGTAACTTTAGCTATTAAAAAGTCCAAATAATTTCTCATACTGTTATTTTTGGACAAAACTATAAACTAAATTCAGGATGAATTCACAACCCTTTTGTTTTCAGATGGAAATTGGATTTCCTGAGAACAGGCTATTCATCCAAAATACCTGGCCCAGAATTTGCAATACTTCCCTACCGCACAAAGACACTGTAAGACAAAGTTAAATAGCACTTGCAAGAGGCAGAGGATTTATAAATCACTGTAAGAGTGAAAATAAGCCCTGGTATTGTGAGCCAACTATTCTTTCAAAAGCAAATGGAGATTAAAATATTCGATGGTGTTTGTACAAAGAACAGCTTGAACTTTGCCAGTTCAGAGCTGGCTGTACTCATTAGCACAGGAATGCCCTCAGGCTGCTTTGCATGGAAGGTATAACTTAGAACTGCATTTCTCTGGAGTTCTGAAGGACATATGGACAGTCATCTCCAAAATTAAAAAAAAAAAAAAAAGGAAGTTTAAAGTTTCAAAACTTGAGGAGATCCTGGGTGCCAGGAGGCTGACCATACCCAGTCCCCATAGTGGGAAGGCTGGCAGCCATGCAGAAGTCCAGAGTGTATCATTTCCACTTCCCTTTCCTTTGAAAAGATTTCCTTTGAGAAGATTGAGAAGTTAATCTAGGCAAATACTAACTTGAAACAGTAGTTACTGTGGTCATTACCCTGCAGATTACTGAAAGATGACTATGCAAGATAACTACAAATGATTGTAAACAAACATTTGAGGCATGACAGGCTCTTCCTAGGCTGGCCTACTGTACGTCAAGGAGCCAAGTAAGGCTTAATTCCGGCAGCGAATTCCAGCACTATGTCATTCCTCAAGTTCTTAATGAGAACATTTTGACTATTTGCTGGCAAGGGTAAAAATAAGAACATGTTGTACGTAAAGGAAGGAAAAGAGCAACCTGAACTAAAATGGAAATGCCTATTTCCTATCCCGGTTTTGCAGTGATGCAAATCCTTTTCATTAGTGGCTCGTTGCTGAAAAGGAAGTGATACTACACACAGCTGAAAATGAAAAGTCTCCTTATATTTAACAATGTCACTTTATCATTCGTTCAGATGTGCCTTATAAAACAGGCAGAAGGAAAGGAAAATGTGGAAATGAGAAGCATCAGTGGGAAGGAATCAGCAAAGCAGACCTGTAGCTCTAGGGTTCTGTGAGATGAAGTCAGTGCTGTTCTAGAATGTGTTCCTTGCACAAGACATTTTCTCTTAGCAATGTTTAGACACCTCAACAGTTAAAAAACTTCTTCTAATTTTCAATCTAAATTTGGTCATACCCATTTTAATTTCTTATCATAATTTTTAAAATTAATTAATTAATACATGCTTCATTTCCTCTCATATTTGCTTCAACTGGTATATTCAAAGACTGGAAGATCTTTTATGCTTCAGTTGTCCAGACTAAAAAATTCAAGTAATTTTAGTCTCATGTCCACTCCTCTCATTTAGTAGGGATTTGAAACATATTTTTACAACTCCTCTAAGTTCAATTTCTTGCATGTGTATTCTAAGATTTGTTCTATTCTAAGGTCTCACTGACTACATGTACAACACATGTCATTAGTACTGTTTTATCTGTACAAGAAGTGCAGGGCTGAAACTATTTGTGACTGAGTTCGCATTTTCCACAGTGGCATCAAATCAGTGACTCACATCCACTCTGTCTTTGGCTTGCACGCCCACTTCTTTAAAATTCTCTCATCTTCCATCCGACAAGCTCTGAGCTTTTATCAGGGAGCCTTTCCCTGAGGGGCTCTAACAGATGACCTTGTACTTTATATCCTATCCCATTTTATTTCTCTGCTCCTCAAGCTCATCCAATTAGTTTGGCATGACATCACCCTACAGGGACTGTTTCCCCACTTTGTGATGTCAACAGAGCTCATTAGCAAGTTCTAGTTTTTGTGCCAGGATCACCAATGAAAAAATTCAACAGTATGAGTTTCATTATCAATTTTTGGACAGAGCTCCAACAACTTCTCCCTGTCATTGAGTGTAACATATTGCCACCTTTTCCTCTGGGCTATTTCTTTGTCCATCTGACACCTTAAACATTCCGCTTTTCTTCAGTGTAACAAATTTGTTTATCTAGGAAGCAGTTACTGTATCACAGAGAGAAAGTACGTAAGTCTGGCATGGTCTGTCTATGGCAAAAAAAGAAATGTTTTGTCCTATTTACTTCTACATTTTTTCCTTAAGAAGTCACTATAATCTTTACATACTGTATTTTAACCCTGTTATATTTTACTTGGGTAAAGACTGAGGTGCATGAGGAATCCAACTAATGGATTTTAAATCAAATAATGCTCAGTTTCTCACCCAGGACAAAATACAAAACATTTTTTGCATTCTATTATCTGAAGAACTTAATGTATTTTTTATTTTTAATGAGACAGAACATATATTTTGTATGTTATATTTTGTAATGTCTGCCACTATATTACTCCTAATTTTATATTCACTAAATTCTTCTCTTTTGTTTTCATTTTACTTCATGTTGGGTTTCACCCTGAAAGTTCAATTCAACCACAGGTGTTGTCTGTATGAATCAGATGTCTCTTTTCTTTTTCTGTTGCAGACATCCATACTTATTGGTTTACATGCTAGGAGGAAGCAACAAATGAGACCTGGAAACTTGAAAGGATTCTTGAAGACTGATGCAACGCTAAAAAAGATCATCATAAAAACTTTATTTTTTCAAGAGCATCCAGATGAGGACACAATTTTAAGCAGCTGTCAGATATACACAGCATGCACAGAATTTTCTTATACTTCAACTGTTAAAGCAACTAACTTTAAAAACAGGATAGTCTAAAATAGGAAAAGATTTCAATTGCATTGTTGTTCCACAGAAGTAGATTATTGGACTGGAAATTGGATTATCCAAGAAGAAAAATATTCAGTTGCAAGACTTACGCAACCCCCACCCTTTTCCTTGTTCCTAAAGAATGAAAAAAAATCAAGAACACAGAGACCTTGTTCCAGGCCCATTATCATCAAAAAAGTCTGGAGAAGAATGCAAACCAATGTTTCTTTTTCTCAGGGTGAAATTCTAGGGGACTTCAATGAAATTGCTTTTGCCACCCCACTGAACATCATAGCCCTTGAAAGCTACCAGGAAAAATTGTATAGTCAGGCTAATGTACAATGAATAAGAGCAAAATATCTTCTGTTTATTCCTGCACCTACAGGAAGAAAAGTTTAAAAAAGGTGGCTGTGCTCTATGAAAGTGTCCACAGCTAGCTGAGAGGAGGAGGAAAAATATCAAACTTGACCAGAAATGCTAGGCAGTTTTTTTTAAACTTGGCTAAAATGAACCACCACTTAACACTCTCTCATTGCTTCTGAAGCTTCACTTAGAGCTTTTAAGATGAAAAAAGCCAGTGATGTCTTTTTTCAGACAAGATCAATTTTCTCCTTCTTTCATTCATGTCTTCTTATGTCCTCAATTTACATGCATAAATTTTAGGCTCTGTGCAGGATGTGGGAATGAGATCAATCGGATGAGTAAGCTTCATGTGACTGCTTGCTACAGACTACATGAGGAAAACACTGCTAGAGTGTGTTTAAAAGAAAGGCTATGGGAATAAGGTGTTCATGGTAGGGAAGATCTGAGCACTGGAATGGAGTTAGGTAAAGTTCCCCATATGAAAACACATCCCCTTGTAGCTTACTGCAAGCTGAAGGTATATTTTTCATTTGTTTTGCTCTTGTTATGGATCCTTTTGTGGCGATACAGCTGAGCATACAGCCTAGTGAACTTGGGCAAAAGTGCTGTTGGGGCTTCCCTTCAGAACCCATGGAAAATGCATATGATTGCTATTTGATGCCACAAATAATTAAAAATGCTGTTTACCTTTTCTCTGGTTCTTCTCCAGCTTTATAGCACTCCATCCTGCCAGGGTGTTTTCCTTAAATCTTGCAGGATTATGCACAGCACTGAGCAAATCACTCAGTTAAAAAGCACTGCTCCTGGAGAGAAGCAACTGCAAGAACATATTGGAATTGCAAAGATTTTTTTTCTCCTCTCCAGAATTGTTTAAACACACGATCTGACAATACCCCAAAGGCTTAGAGAACTTGGAAAAATCACATAACCTGAACCCTTACCTTACTTAACGAAACTTTATCCTGCTACAGCTTTTGCAGAGTAGGGCCCAGTGTCCCTGTTATCTTTCAAATTACATTTTCTTCTAGGAGAATGATTCTCTTTATCCTTTTTTCTCTTGAGGAGAGTAGCCAGCCTCAAACACTCTCTTCAGAGCTCAGTAATTACTTCACAACTACATGATGGCAGTTCCCATCCACTGCAATGAAATAAGTTTTTCAATTAAAATGGCATTATCTCTTAAGTGTCTTAAAGTCAATGCTAAATGGTACTTGATCAGACAAAAATTGTTCATGGCCAGTAAAACAGACTTGATCATAACAGGCAGTGTGATGTGTGGTGGTGAACTAAATGCAGTTCACTTAACACACTTAAAACACTTAAAAAGAGAGCTGTAACTAATAAAGCACTCCATAAATCCTGCATGGGCTTGTGGAATTTTCTGCCTCAGACCTTACACACAATTTCCTAGTTTACTTTTTGCAAAATACTCCAGTAAGTACAGACACAGTCCCTGTTAAGTACACAAAGTTGATTTCACATGATTAACAGCTCATGAAGGAGAAACATCCATGCAGAAGAGTGACCATGACAAAATCAATGACTCAATAAACTCATTGCTTAACTATTTTCCAAAAAACCCTCCAAATTTTAGTATTCTACCCCTCCAAGAATTTGAGGAGGCATAATTTTTTATGAAACATTTGAACCTGAAGAGGATTGCAGTTGATTTAAAAGGTTGTTGCAAACATGTTCCAAGCATTAAGAAGAAATATGAAAGAAATTAGAGAACAGGTGTTCCAGTAGAGCTACAGGTATGAAAATGTTCATTAAAAAATGCATATATATATATATATATATATATATATATATATATGAAAAGACACAATATAACTTTTTTTCAGAGGAAGAAGTCAGAATTTATTTACAGAACAGCCATTGGCAACAAGATTGACCCTGGAACAGGAAAATTGTAACACCAAAATAAATCCTTGTGTGCATCTGTAAAACACAATTTGTAGCTCAGTCATTGATGAAAACAATGTGTGACACCTGCAGCATTGAGGAAAAATATTTAATGCAATTACCTTGGAACATTTTGATGTCTCCTATGTTAAGACTTTTCTTTTGGCATGTAGCTATCCATAAATGTGTTTTACCCTGGAATGGACATGTGCAAACCCCCAATGCCCTGGATATGCTTAAGGATCTGGATAAGTTCTGCCTCCTTTCCCTCCCAGCTTGGTGTTTTGTGTCACATCCTGAACTCCTTCAACCCCTCTCCTCCCAGTTCAGCACCTCTTCAGCTCTCCATCAACTCTCCAATGGAAAAATCTATTTACTAATAATACCAAAGTGCACTCATAAACCCACAGAAACATTCTTCTGCACCATGCCTGGCAAATATGCTGCACTGCCACAAACAGCAGCAGGAAATCATCTGCCCTGGTAGCATTGTTTTGTACATGCACCATTTATTCTAATTTTAAAATTCTTCTGCTACCTCATTTAGGGCTTCCTGTGCCGCACCTGTGTCACTCTCTGCCTGAACTGTATGTGGAAGGCTCTGCTAAGATCCAGTGCTAGAGAATCTTAAAATATACTATAATTAAAGCTCACAGACGATGCTTACTCCCAGAGGAAAAAAAAAAGGAACAGAAGAAACCAATATAAATCCTAAGGGACTTGTAAAGATTAGTGGTGAAAAACAAATCCATGCTGAAGAAAGGGCAGAGGCAAACACGAAAAGCAGAGTTCAGGGAAAGCAAAAATATCAAAATGAGGTCATAATCAGAATGAGGTCATAATCCCACTTTGGGGGACACAGATGCCTTTGCTTGACTGGCTTTGCAAAGAAGTAATGCAGGGATCAAGGACTGAACTGACACTACCCAAAACAATAAGCAGAATGCATTTTGTAAGTGTACAATAACAAGATGCATGAACAGAAAATTGGATTTTTAATTGCCAGGTTAACTCACTGACTTTCAAAATGTTTTAACCCTTAAATCTCTAGTGAGAATCTCTCAATAAACAGCTAAGAAAGAACTACACAACAAAGTAGTGCCAGGATACTGTATGAGTCTTAGAAGAATGGATCAAATATTCAATTCCCTTTAAACAAATCACGAATTTAGGAAAACAAAAGACAAGCTAATATGGTATCTGTTAAAAAAATTAAAAAGCATCTGGTTTAAACATCCTAATGGTTCAAGAAAAAACATTTTCTACAAATCCTGAAGTAAGTAATTCAAATTACTTGGAAGATGACTCCACAAATCACTGAAAAATGTGGCTATCTATCTATTGATCTAGCTATCTCTAGATGTGTAAGACAAAAGTCTGGAAAATTTAATGGAAATCTTTCCAAAGAAACACCAAATTAAAAAGCTGCTGAAAAACTTTGGAGAGTGAACCTACTAAAATGGCTTTGCTAGTGGGCGTTTTACACTTGCAATATAATGGAAGAAACTGTAGCAAAAAGTAATCTGAGGAAAATGTATCCATTTAAAAATGAAAACAAGAACAACAAAAACGTCGTATTTTACGCAATGAGCTAATTTAACAGTGCCTTGTATTCCATACAGTCATTTTGCAATCTGGATGACCTGAAGTAGGCGCAGAAAGGGAACTTTACAGGGAAATTATTTTATTTACTGTTGCAGAAGATGCTGTTGGAAAATTGGACACACTCTCAGGCACAGATGCACTTTTCCATTCCTAGAAGACTATCAGAAAGGCAATTGGAACAGAGAAAATACAAGTTGCCTCCATCCGCATGTGCCAAGGATTGATGTTGGGTGTGGTTGCACCTAAAATATCATTGCTAATCTAGAAATGGAACGTGTTAGTTAAATCTACATGTTTATCCAAGAAAAAGATCATAACAGTGGAATATAAAAGGTACTTGAGCAACTAGAAACATGAGCACTTGTGGATACGGAATTCCTATCTCAAATAACAAAAGGAAACACCACTCCCTGGCCAACATAATAGACCAGATAAAAATCAGAGGGAACACAACTTTGGGGCAGTGACTTTGAGGCAGGTGATGGACACAGGATCTTTCTGGGCCGCATGGAAGTCCAACGCGACTCTGAGGTGGATGTACACTCGCGTTGGGAGCGGCTCACAAGTCGCTCGATGCCAGTGCTATTCCACGGGCATCCCAAGGAAAGCCAACGCGCACAGCCAGATATCCTGCAGCGAGAACTGGAAAACAATTGCTGGAAAAAACAAGCGCCGCCGCGCTCATTTTAACGGGCTGTTAACTCCAAACCTGAGCGCCCCAGGGGCGCCCGCTGCGCCCTCCAGCCGTGACCAGGCGGGGAGGGAGGAGCGGGGTTGCGAGGGCCTCTTACCTCGCCGCGGCTCCCCCTGCGCCTTGGCCAGGACGCGGGGATCCGAGCCCCGCTCCCGCTCCAGCCCCATCGCCTCAGGCGCCATCGCGGCCCCTCAGGCGCCCCCCGGCCTCGCGCGCCTTCCCGCGCGCGCACCGCGCACGCGCGCCGGCCGAGGGCGCGGCCAACGCCTCCAATCGCTTCTCCCCTCCCCTCTCCCTCCCTCCCTCCCTCCCTCCCTCTCTCTCCCGGCTCGGGAATATCCGGGATACCGCTCTGGGAAAGCGTCCCGGCTGCCTCCCCACTGCGCAGGCGCGGCGGCGCCGGGCCGGGGAGGGGAGCGCGAAGGAGGAGCGGGAAGCGGGGGAAGCAAAAGTTGCCGTGAGGGCGGGGCCGCGCCCGGAGTCGCCGCCGAGAGGGGGCGGGAGAGGAGCTGCGTGAGGAGCCGCCGGTGAGCCGGGGGGACTGAGCCGGGGCTGGGATAGGGGCTGAGCCGCGGCTCGGGCAGGGCTAAACCGCAGTGGGTAAGGGTCGGCTTGGGCCAGGGGTCGAGCGCTGTTGCGGCCGCGGTGCCGAGGTGAGGACGGAGCGCGGAGTGCCGAGGAGGGCGGGACAGCCGCGTCCTCCCGGCTGGAGGGGCGGCCGGGGTTAAATCCCTGCCGGGGCTGCGTGGGTGGGGGTCAGCGGCAGCTGCGGGGCCGCGGCCGGCGCTGCCCCCGCGCCCTGTGTGAGCGGAGGGGCCGCGGAGCCGGAGCGGGGACCCCGCGGGCGGCGGTGCGGGCTGCGAGCGAGCGGCGGAGCGCGGTCAATGTTCAACGCGGCGGTCACATGCCCACCAGCGAGTTCTTCAGGAGTGTTTCCAGAGGTTGTCTGTGTGTCCGTCTGGAACAGGAAATGCCGGTACAGGTAGTGTTGGAGCTGTTTGAAATTTAATCAGTTTTTGCAGCGTTTTGGAGGCAGGGTTGTTTGCTGTGTGTTCTCGTGCAGATGGAGTTTCGGAGGCGTGTGGGTAGATGTATGCAAATGTACGCAAATCACCTGGTTAGCATCTGGTCTAAGTTTACCTATATCCCTTCCTTTGATTTCCAATGCAAATATTTTAAAATCAACTTTTCAGAGGAACTGTGACTTGTTCTCTCGACGTGCATTTTTCCCTTCCCAGAACAAGTGCGAGTTTTACATATCTTTACTTAGTGCTTTATTTTGCTCATGCAGCCCCCTGTCAAAAACACCAAATACCAAACCACTTAAGCTTTCTTAACTTTGAAGCTACTAGGATTATTTTAAGAACAACAACTTAATCGTGCAAACAGCATCGTGCCTGATTGATGATGCAGTATCCCCTTCCACCCTAAGGCAATGGAAAATCCCTTGACGATTTTATGATTACCTGCTCTTTTCTTATAGAATGAAAGGGTGCTTTTTGCTGTCAAAAAAGTGAGACCTCACGTTATAAACTGACTATAAATTAGTCTTCTCAAAGGGTAAATAATCCTTTCTTCCCCTAACAAATTGTTGCAAAGTAAGAGATACTGGTTATTTTTCTTAAGTATCGAGTTACTTGCATAAAAAATTATTATTCTTGACCAGTGAGATGTTGACAGTAAAAACACAAAAAATAGGCACTTGACTTTCATATCAAGCTTTGATAGTGCAGAATCTTTTTTTGGCCATACAGTATGCACGATGTGCTACTGACAAAATTATTTGGATGTGCGACCTGGAGGGTGTCAGGGTATTGGCACTCTCCTTGGTTATTCCTTGGTTTATGCTTCTTGAGAGGGTAAAACGGTTTAGTCATTGAGGGATGTAGTGGTGGGAACAAAACCCATTCACGGAACTCTTCACAAACTTCATGGTTTGGGCAGAAACGAGTTGGAGTTTGTTTGGGCCGGGTTAAATGATGATGGGTTGATGTAGGAACAGGATTTTAGATGCATAGACTGAGTGAAATGTTTGTTGGAAGGTTTGTACAGGATATGTTAATGTAGAAATATCTGAGGTATAGTGATTCAGACATCCAAACTTTTTTTTTGTTTTTGTCAAGCCTATAAAATACGTGTGGGTTTAAAGATGATGCTCTCATTACCATTCCTTGTAACTCAGTTTAGTCTTTTTTTTTTTCCTGGTAACTTAAGAAGGCATCTTTTTGAGGAAGAGCAGAACTCGGTATTTTGTATACCTGTTAATGATCAAACATTTCACAGATCAAACAACTGAAAGGCCAGGGCAATTAATCTCAGATAAAAAGGCAAGTGTGAGTATGGCTGTAAAGATACATTCTATCTTTCTTAGGCTGGGGGAAAGAGTACATTGTAGTCTTTGAATAATCGCATGAAAAGCAGTAGGAAGACTGAGAAACAAAAATCTTCTCCGTAGTGTCTGTGTGATGATTCACTGTAAATGCTGGCCCATGTCATGGGCTGGGAATTTGTGTTCTCTGAGATCTTTACTCACAGTTCCCATTGTAGCTATTTCTAAAGTCGGTTTCTCCTTGTAACAGATGAAGGAGGCTGAGCTGTGAACCTGTTGTTTTGGTTTTGATGCAAACAGGAAAGTTTTTATTGGAACAGCTTAAAGCAAAAAATTGTACACTTATACAAAAGCCATCTGGGATAGCATCTACACTTCTGGTTCTCCATCCTGGAAGGATACAGAAATGTGTGACATGCAGGAGCAGTGGTTTGGCATAGGAGGGACAGCTAAATAGGCAAGGGCTCGAGAAGACACAATAGACATCTTGAAAAAAGAAAAAGTCTGGGTTGAAAATCTACAGGGATTGTTTGGAAGAATTTCTAGAGGAGATATCATCAAATACCCCTTCAGTGTCTTGGGGACTTGTTGAGTCAGTGACCAAAGGAGAAAGAATGTGTCAGACCAATTCCAATCAGTGGTAATATCCTGGCACTGGCCTTTTCTTGTAGCATTGTTCTGTTTCTTCTTATATCTGTTGCAAGTCAGAGCTATTAATCAAGTTTTTCTCCCTCTCTGATGTTTAAAATAGTGAGAATTTGCATTCCTGTAAACATATTTCTGTGGCAACTTCTGAAGTGAATAATATAATTTCCAAAGACAAAGACTGGTGGCTACTAAAAGCATTACATGTATCTTATGGTGCATGAGATTGGTTGACAAATATATTTAACAGGGGGGCTATAGGTCAAAGGGGACAGGATCTGTGCAGGTGCCAAAAAATTATGATTCAGCCTCATTGAGGTGGGTGTAAGAGATTATTCCTTTCAAAGTTTGGACTTTTTCTACATTTTAAAAGCAGCTTCACTGTTTATTTCTTTTTTAAAATGTAGGGGAAAATCCTTACAACCTGCAGCACTGTCACAATACAAATCATATTTTCATTCTGTTTACAAAATTTGGCAATTTTAAATGTCAACCTTTTGAACTGAGGAAAACACTTGAATTCTTGCATTTGCAAGTTGTTGAATTTTTGATGAATTTCATTCTGTTAAGGAGGAGACAGTAACCCCAGTCCTAATAATAGTAGCTCATTGCAGAGAATTTTAGTGGCTTCCCATGATAACTTTGTTCCCTCATAATATATTTCATCACTCTTCCTTCACAATTTTTGTTGTCTTGTGTTTAAATTCCTAAGTTACATCAGATAGAAATTGATTTCCCAGAGCTGTCAGACTGTTGGGTGGGGTTGCCAGGCTCAGCTCAGAGGCATGAACTGCGAGCAGAAGCAAAATGCTGTGTGGCTTAGAAGTAACCCCAGCACAGGGCATGAGAAAAGGTTTGCCATTAGTAATTTGTGCAACACCCTGAGAACAGTCAAGTGAAGGCGAGAAGATGTAAATAACTATTCTTCAGCCAAATTTCAGGGATAGAAACCGTCAACAACTTTTGAACTTGCTGGCAGGTTTCCACTCAGTTTGACAGAAGGGATAGAAGACTCAAAGATGATTATGTACTTAGAAAGTGCATGAAAAGAGGCAGCTGGCTGGAAGAGAGAGACCTTGTAAGATGATTTGAGGAGCAGAGTTGGCTTATGCCCCAGCTAGGGAGAAAACTGGGAGAACTTGGTCATGAGGCAGAAAATTATCAGGAGCCCTGATAATACCAGGCATTGGTAGTTCCAGTGTTAACACAGCCAAATGTTTATCTCTTCACTTTTATCTCGATGGATATCAGAGATGCTTAAACCCAAATGTGCTTGTAGAAAGTGATTGTTTAGGCAAAATATCAGCTGCACTGATTTCTAAGCTTCTTTAGTGACACTGCTTCTTAAACTAAAGAGTCTGTGCCAGCCACAGCTACATGCTGGGGTGTACCAACCAAGCAAGGTGATAACGTGAGGTTCTGCTGACAAGTGGATTTGTTGTTCTGGAAGCTGTAAAGGCAAGTGCCAGGAATTTTTGACAGGAATGTGTTTTGTCCTGTGAGGCTGCACAGCTAAGGGTAGCCAGGTGCTCGATGAGATCACCTGTGACTGAAAAACAGTGACTGAAACTGGACAAGGTCAAAGGAGTTAGGCTGGTAAATAGACATTGGTTTGAGAGCTTATAGCCCTTGTTTAGTGTCTTTGGTTGAGAACAGTTGTCCGCAATCAATTCCTGTAGTTTGAAGGGCAAGAGTATTCCCTAATTCTCAGCTGCTAAAAATCTGTAGCATGTCAGTAACACTGTGTGAAATAACTCTTTTCCTGAAATATTGCACTTACTGAAGACTCAGTATGGTTCAATCACAGAGTGTTTGGGTTGGAAGGGACCTTAAAGATGATTGCGTTCCAAACCCCCTGCCATGGGCAGGGACACCTTTCAGTAGATCAGGTTGCTCAGCGCCTCATCCAACTTGCCTTTGAACATTGCCAGGGATGGGGCGTCCACGACTGACTGACGGTCTATACTCTGTCACTCACACCTTTGGCAAGCCAAGAGCTTAAAAAGTTCTGGTAAACCCCAGAGGTTAATAATGCTACAGTGCCCTCAGCAACACTGGCTTACCACAGACAAGGAAGAAGTCTTCAGGTCCTAATTATAGTGCTATTGACTGCTGAATTTAGGTTATGGAAGTCTGATCCAAGTCGCAGTCACCTAAAAGTTCACTCAGACTCGTGGTAGGTGAAGCAACCAAAACTGCTCAGCAGCATCACTTCTCTCGTTTATGGAGCCATCTGTGATGGGGATAGGCTTGTCAGCATATGAATAATATTCTTGTTGGTTTTTCTTTTTCAAATCAAAACTGAGATATTTGTCCAGTGCAAATTTTAGAACAAGATGCCACTATAGGCTTTCTCATCTTATGGAGAGTCTGATGACAAATTAATGCCATTGCTTCTGGCACCATTGGAAGGCTAATCTACCGTGCCTCTCTTCCTAATGAATGAGGAGCCACGTACCTTAGTATTTGAGGCAGTGGAGAAAAATTTGCAGTGGAACTTTTACATATGAAAACTTCAATTAATGTGTTCTGCAATTTATTAGAATAAGGTTGTGTGATAGATGGAATTTTGTATTCGCAGCTTTGTGGATGTGAAATTCAGCGGGAAGCATTTTAATGCAATGGGACAGTAACACAGAGCTAATCCAGAAACATTTTTTCATTAAATTCTTGCAGTGAATCATTATAACTTTAACTAAGAGCCAGCCCAACAGCTCAGTGCTTGGTTCGTGCAGTGTTAGTTGCAGGGCATTCCTGAAATGCAAGAGAAAATTACTTCCTGTAAGTTCTTAGTAAATGAATGCTCTTCGTCATTATCCTAAATTGTTCCAGAAAACTCTTGTTTCCAAAACAGAGTGTGTATTTCTGAGAAGATCTGAAGCTGATACACATTTCCAGCTACATTTTCTTTTCCTATCCTCTTTCTGAGTTAACTGAAGTGAACAGAAAGAAAACAAAATTGTTACATGATGTTCTGTCAAGGTCAGTTTCCAGCTTGATTTCAGACTCCTCGCTCAGTGCTGCCACAAATCACACTTACTATCTCCAGTATTATTAAATCAAATTACTTACGGGTGAGATACAGTAACATCAGTAAACAAACAGAACTCATCCGATTATTCATGGGGCAAAAGAGATTTTTGGTTAGGTTCCATTTATTGATTTTATTTTTAAATACAAGCAAGTACCAATGTTTCTCTTAAATAAAGGGGAATAGTTTTAGGGTTGCAAGACATCCTGCTGGTATTTTTGAAAGCCACATATCCCAGCTGTACATTATTAGAGAGCTGTAGAATGGTTTTGTGTGAATGTGGTGTTGCTTGTTCTGAGCTGAGCAAAGTTCTCTTACAGTTTATACAGTATTCCAACTACATATTTCATTTTTGTTTTTTAATGTTCCTCATTTTGCTAAGTTTACACAGTGGAAAAAACCATAGTGAGAAGCTGCAGGTTTTGAAATGTCACCCTTTTTTTTTTTTTTTTTTCCTTCTTTCTTTCCCACATATGCAATCCCAGTTGTGTTGGTTTATTTAAATTTATTCTGTTCTGTGCTGTTCCTTCAAATGTTTGTGTGGGGGATGTAGTAATGCCAAACCAACAGAATAATCCATTGTTGTGAGAGGATCACGGCTTGGGCTTTACATGTGGTTGTGGGGTTGTTCTGGAAATGGACTCATTTAATCTTCAACATGCTCCTTCAAGAACTGGAGAAGCAACCTTTTTTGCTGTAATTTGAAAAATCTTGGAATTGGTTACCGAGGCAGGGACCAGAATGGTCTTGCATTGCTGTTAGCACTGTTGTTCTGGTTGCTTTGAGAATGCAGCCAGGTTAATGACACATTTATGTAGTGTTTAGTAGGCAGTACAAACTTCTGAAAGCTGAGTACTAGCTGACAATCCATCCATAAAATTGAAATCAAAACCAGCTTAGTTTTTTCAGTGTTGAATAAGAAGATTTATTTCTTGGTAATGTTTTTGTTAGCTTGAAGATTCAAAGATTGAATAACTCATGTATTATCTTCTTTTTATAAGCTGTTGCTGGTTACTAGGAGAACCTTTACAGCAATTTTTTTGATCTTCGGAGATGTGAAAGAAATTAGAAGATAATAAATTATGCTAGATAAAATAACTTCATTTTTATGCCTTAAAAACAATTTTTAAGGTTGTGATTTCTTCTCCTCTTTCCTGGCTATTTCATCTTGCCTTTTTGTTTAGAGGTTGTTTTAGCCATGATCTCTTTCCTAATTTAGAAGCTCTTTAACATTTTGATTTTTGGTTTTGTTTTGGTTTTTTTTTAATAATTTCTGGTTTTTTTCTTATTTCAGGTTCACTGGAAAGAGCATGAAATAAACATGGAGTCTTCTAAACTAGAATATATTTCAGGGCTTACAGTTAGAAGTAAAAAGAAGATGGAAGAAAATGAGAGAACTGGAGTATAACATCTGACAAAAACTTTCCAGTTCTGTGATATATACATATAAACTTTCAATATAAAACAACTAATGATTTATAGTAATACTTTATTGATATCCCTGGAAGAAGTCAGTTATTGTTCAACTTGCTTAACAAGAACTTTTACTCTAATGACTTTTAACATGTTTTAACCTTGACTGGACACCTTTATTTATTTATTTTTTTAAGCCTGAGGGTTAAAAACTTTCTTCATCTGTATTTTTTACTGGGGGACTGATCCTGAAGGATGGCTCACAGCTGCTCACAGAAAATGGACTTAAGCCCATGGATGGTTACTAATGCACAGAGTTGAATGGAATGCCATGACTTTATGGTAGAACCACCTTCTTTGCCTTGCACCCGTCATATCCTTAAATATTTAAGCGTGAACGTCGTGATTATAAACTCTAAAAAATAATGGCATGGGTGAAATTCCTAAGAAAACCTGGGGGTAACCTTGGAAAAGTTTATCAGCCTGGAAGTATCCTGTCCCTGGCGCCTACTAAAGGCTTATTAAATGAACCTGGACAAAACAGCTGCTTTCTTAATAGTGCTGTTCAGGTAAGAAAAAACTTCATCTATTGAACATTTTTTGAATAGACTTTCCCAAGTGTGTGTGTGGGAAACAAAAATGGCAATTGTAGGACTAAGACTAATGAAGAATAATCCATAATGTATGAAGCTAATTTTATTCAGCATTTAACTGTGAAGAATTGAGAGTATTAATACTTTATTTTGCACAAAATTTTATTTGCATGTGTCAAGAATGTCTGAAAAACTTTCCTTTTGTATCTGAAAACATAGGAGTTAAAACTTTAAAACTTTCTGCTTGAATTTTAAAACTAATGTTCATGTCAAACGTAGCAAAATCTACTTCCAAAATTTACACAGCACTTTTTCATATGGGGCAACCATTACTACTTGTATTGACTAGGACATTATTTTTATTAAAATCTCATTTTCTCAGAATTAGCAAACGAGCCAGTGATACTGGGGAATATCAGAATATGCACATATAATGAGAGCTTTGATTCTAATCTTAGGAAAGATTTGGGGAATTAGAGTAGGAGATACACTTGGTAGCAAAGAAATATGACTTGGAATTCTCTTTATAACAAGATACTTCTTGTAACGCTCAGATTTTGGATCTGAATTTAATTTAATTTTTAAATTGTACAGAATTATTTGTCAAACTGGCAGTGGGTTTAATAGAGGCATAGACTGTCTGAAAGTTGGAAGACTTAAAACTGGCGTGGATTTAAACCTAGGAGATATGAGAGGTATAACTATGTGGTGTGTATGGTATCTATATGTGTTTAAAATAAAATTATACTGTAGTTTCAGTTGAGCATTTGCTGTTTTGTATCCAACGGGAGCAGCATGACCTATATTCTCTTGCAATTCTGCTATTTTCACTTAGATGCCCTAAAATGAGTAATTTTTAGTTCTAGTTTAAGACAGTCCTACAACTTCACAACACAGTGCTGTTTATCAAACAGTGGCAGATGGTTGGTGACTGCCCTTTTACAAGGAGGAATGTGTTCCTTTCTTTTCTTTTAACCTCTGCTCACGCCTCAGACCTGAACTTTGGACTTGCAGTCTCCAATGCATCCTATTTCATTTTAGCTTTTATATTTATAGATAGGATATCTTTTTCTCCCTGGATTTGCAGCTGTTGTCTTACTGTGCCTCTGGACAACTCATTTTTAGGGGTTTTATTTTTATTTTTTTAATGGACAACTTTCTGAACTGCTTCACTTCATCTATACCCAAGACATTAGATATTGAGCTCAGTGTGGTGTAGGGTATTTACACAAATAAGAGGTAGAAACATACCTGTGTAAGCACCAGGATTATTTTGATCTGTGGAAAAACAAATGTATTGCCGCAATCATTTTGATAAGAGACCATAAGGATATAATAGAGGACTTAACTCTTATGTGGAGCTTTAAGAAAACTGCTACAATCTCTGTACAGAGTTTAGATTGCTGCTTGTTTCCTGGAGAAACTTCAGCTCTTTCTCCAAAATACATTGTTTCAAAAAGTTTCAAAGACAGATCTAAATTTTAAGTCCTGAATGTGAAACTTTCATTTCTATCTCTGTAATTTAACAAACTAATGGAAAAGCCCCACATTTCCTGCAGCAATATTGGTACTTGAGTTGTATGTTATGTGAAATAAAAGAAATAAATAAAATCTTCTGTAAATTGTGTTAAACTAAGAGCCTTCAGAACTGATTACTTATTTTCTCTTTATTTTTTCAGGTATTATGGCAACTTGACATATTTAGACGAAGTTTAAGAGGTTTAACTGGACACGTGTGTCAAGGAGATGCCTGCATATTTTGTGCTTTAAAGGTAGATAAAAAAATCTGGGAAAAAAACATATTTCAAAATAAGGGAAAAATAAATAGTTTCAAAATTCGTGTCTGTATCATACCTATCTCTGAATATGACCAAGTAATTCTTGTGTAAAGAAGCAATTTAGTTTTAAGGACATTTTTAACAGATGTTTGTAAGAGAAATATTTTTTTTTGTATTTAAAGAAGATATTTTGCAGGGTTCTAGGTTGGTTAGAATGGGATAAGTTATTTTTTTAACAGTGTAGTTGTGATATTTAACTCCATGGCCTATGTACTGACCTCAAAAAAGAGAAGTTAATTTGTTTGGAAATATCTGTCCCCAGCTGTTCTGCACACTACTGGTTTTGCTTTCTTGGCTCTTTAAGATACTGGTTGAGTAATTCTGTTTGTTCTGCATTCAGAATTTTGTTCATTTGAATTTCCATGCAATATATACACTGCATGAGGATAAACAGTAGCTTGTTTGTGACTTGGGTGGATTTTTTGGTTGGGTTTTTTTTGTGGTCTTGGGATATTTTAACTCTTCTTACCTGTTAAACAGTGAAGGATAATTTATCTCTGTCAGCCTCTCCTATAAACTAAAAGCATAGGCAATAAATTCTGGGACTTGGACTGTGCAGGCCACCAAACTGAGCATACCTATCTGCACACCTGCTTATCTCTACTGGATGTTTGGGGGTTTTTTTAGCTGGACATATAAAGTTATGTTGCATACCAAATATATGACCTAGCAGCCAAAATGGGAAGTGACAAATGTTTTCAAAGCAGATCTGTTAAAAACTTCATTTTGAATGTTTACATGGGTACAGTGTCTGTAATTTTTGTCTGTAGTCCCTGCTTTTTGTTTTGAGAGGGAAGATTAAATACTCGAGAGGCACCCTGCACTGCGTCATGGTTAAAGCAACATTTTTTGTTAGCAGTGAAACTTTACTTCTCTGTTTTATCTTTGCCTTCTAGCTAACAGATTTTAATCATAGGAAACCTATGTAAAGAATGCATACCCTTATTTATATTTTACATGACTTCTCCTGACTTGCTTTGTCTTTAGTCTCTTCAGTTCTCCTTAAAGTTTGGCTTAGAATTCTTGACTGGGGAATACACCTTTAAATATCTGCAAATCTGTAATTCATTTAATAGCTTTTAACTTTCAGTTCTTTCAGAACCAACCTCCTTTACTTGCTAAATGATGAGCTCACTTGGAGGGCTATCTCTGCCAAAAAGAAAAGTAGCAGCCAACTGTCGCTTCTGGGAAATGAATTAAAAACCAAGTGCAATTTATTATCATGTTCCAGAAGTGAGGATATTGACCTTTTCTCTTGTATTCTGTGCGCTGGTTCAGCACTGAGCTAATTTCATAGCAAGGATTATTGGCATTCTATCTAATTGATGGGAGGTTTTGCATATCCATAATTTTAATAAAGATATACTGCCCTCCTAAGCAGTAAATATTGCATTATTTAGTGAATCATGAGTGGTATTACATTATGCCCTAAGAAATACACACTATCTGTAGACATGAGATACATATGGATGAACTGCTGTTCCAGGGGCCAAATTAAAAAAAGCTGTATAATTACAGAACAGGGCTTGTGTTGCCTCAGGGAGCTCAAATCAATCACTGTTACTTTTGTATTTTTTGTGTTGTTCTACAGGTTCAGTGTTTAGTTTGGTGCCATAACTTCTTGTAGAGGAATCAGTAGCAGAATACAAACACAGTAACTGGAAGAGAAAACAGTAATTTTGGAAGTTACGTGGGTCTATAAACATTCTAAATATAAATATTTCACACATTTATGCAAGAAACCGTGTATTTGTGTAGAACCACGGTAGAACCACAGTGTCTAGCCAAGCTAAGTAATCATTGTATTTCTTCCTAGGCAATCTTTTCACAGTTCCAACACAGCCGAGAAAAAGCCCTCCCGTCGGACAACATGAGACACGCCCTCGCGGAAAGCTTCAAGGATGAGCAGCGTTTCCAGCTGGGATTCATGGATGATGCAGCAGAATGCTTTGTAAGTGTTTTTATGAGAGTTGAGTAAAATTATGTTAGTTTAGAGGTTTTGGTAGCTCCAGGGTCATGGGTAGGATTCAGATGACATAATCCTGCTGAGCTTCTTTATGCCAGTTTAGGGCAACAGAGACATGGAGTAAGTGTCAGATAAGGGGTTTGGAGTACTCTTGCACTTGTTCCATACTTTACTCCCTTAGCTCTGTAGCTCAGGTAGAGCAGGAGGTTGGTGAGGATGATGAGCTCTAAGTCACTCCTAGAAATATTTTGATGGAGAGAAAGGGTACTTTCTCAGGAGAAGCACCTATGTATTTGAATATATTATCTATTCCTTGGAATGTTGAGTCACCAGCTATTGAAACACAGTGTGTTACAACTGGTCAGCTCATTGTCAAATTCTGCTGCAGAAGAGATTTCCATTTTCTTACCCAAGAGTGAGGAAATACTTGAAGATCTTGCTGTAGTTACTTTCTGCTTCAGTCAAGCGTCTTACTGAAAAACACAAGCCGCTGCTGCAGCCTGTAAAGGTGACTCCAGATGTCACAGAACTCTGGTAAAGAGGTCCTGATTGTTAGACAATCCTTCCTAAGAGGTCCTGTGTTAGACAATGAAAATGTTCACCATAAAACACCTGCAATATTAACCTTCAGACACAGATTTGAGGAGCAGAAAATATGGTTGCTGCTTCAGTTACTTTAAGCTTTGGACGTCCTTTGGGAGTATCCCCAAATTAACTCCCACCTGCTAGATGTTTCTTCACATACGTGGGAAAATCCAGCGCAGAACTCCTGAAAGAGGCTGTTTGAAATCTTGCAGTCTTGACAGGGAGACTCTTATTACTGCTCCATCTGTTCAAAATGCATTTGGACTCCTGCACTAATCATCTGTCTGATCTACCTGAATAGATTCACTTCTTCCCATTACCTCTGGTAATTTTTGTCAAAAGGAGAAAATGGCCTTGCTGATTCAGGGGACAAACTCACTGCAGCCATAGTATTTTGGAGTCAAGGGGCATAGCTGGAGTACTAAATTGTAATGTTCTTAATGTGTTCTGACTTCATCAGTTCAGTTTACATTGATATTATTTCTTTTTAGGAAAATATCCTTGAGAGGATTCATTTCCACTTAGTGCCAAACAGCGAAACAGATATGTGCACTTCCAAATCCTGTATTTCTCACCAGAAGTTTGCTATGACACTGTATGAGCAGGTCAGACCTTAATTTGACTGGTTTAACAAATACCTTGTTTTCTCTTTCCTGAATAAATAAAAACAAAAGTATTTTTATTTTTGTAGTGTGTTTGTCGCAGTTGTGGAGCATCATCAGATCCGTTGCCTTTTACGGAATTTGTGCGTTACATTTCCACCACAGCCCTGTGGTAAGAGCTTTTATTCTTGTTACTCCTTTTTCTAGATACACCCTTCTAGTCATATGCAAAGCATGCCCAGAGAAGGGCTTTTAAGTGTTAAAAAATCTATGTGTAATTTTTTGTTGCATGTATTTGAGCTACTGTTAAAAAGCAGCATTTGGATTTCAAAAACAAGGTGTAGGCAAGGCTTGACAAAAAATTTGTATTGCTACTGTTTTACCACTGTGTGTTTTCTTTTTAGTTATAGAATACAGTTAATTGAAATCTGTTACTCTTTAGAAGGGAGATCCATAGTTATGTAATTTATTTTTGCAGTAATGAAGTAGAAAAAATGATGGAGAGGCATGAACGTCTCAAGCCAGAAATGTTTGCAGAATTGCTGCAGGCAGCAAATACTGCTGATGACTACAGAAAGTGTCCTGTAAGTAAACAAAAATGTTGCATTACTTTGGGATCCAAGGGAGAACTTTTTAGGATTTTAAATCAGGCTAGAAGTATTCCTCTAAAAGAAGGGTTGTGTGTTGTGTTGCTGCTTCAGAACAGTCAACTTAGGGCAAACAAAGTTCTTACACTTATGTTTTATGGTTACAATTAGAGATTTCTGTTTTAAGGTGGTGATTGGATATAGAAATTAGGCTGTTGTCTTCATCAAAGTGTTTTTATGGTGAAGAATGTTATACTTCAATTGTTAGAAACCAACACCATGACTAAATTTTGGAATTAAAGACATTGCAGTGTTGTTTTTTTGAACTGTTGTTTTTTCTTGTGTAGTGACTCACCTTTGGATTTCCAATTTTTAAACACTTTTCCTTCCCTTTGTGGTTTTTGCTTCCTTTTTTCTAGAGCAATTGTGGTCAAAAAATAAAAATTCGTCGTGTTCTTATGAATTGTCCTGAGATTGTCACCATCGGTTTAGTCTGGGATTCAGAACACTCCGATCTGACAGAAGAGGTTATGCGGAATCTGGCAACACAACTTTATCTTCCAGGGGTATCTGACCTAAAACTTACTTTGTTTTTTCTAGAACTTAATTTTACTTTTTATTTTATTTTTTGTATCTGAATATATAAAAAATAGAAATATTCATGTGTGTTTTTTATAAGCACGACTTACCTTTACATGAAGTTTATATATTTATATAAAGTTTATGCCTACTTTTATGGTTCTTTATAATGTGCTACTTGATGTAGTTTCTGTGAGAGGAAAAGGTCCTGTTGGAAGTGTTTTGTTCCTAAGTACCATAATTAATCTAGGAGACTTCCAAGTTGAAAACCTAGGTACATAATTTTCAGTTTGAAATTTGTGAAATTATTCCGGAGCATTAATACTTTATTCTTTGAAATATAAAAAAAAAGCGCGCAAAACTGAAAAAGTTAAAATGGATGTAGTAGAGCAAAAATCAGTATTTACACTCAGGGAAAATTGTATCATGCAACAGGATATTAAATACCAGTTTATTGGTGTATGCCAGCAGTAGGTCAGGAAATTGAGGCTGTGTTTTACACGTGTTTTAAAATACGTAATCATTTTTACAGCTGTTTTATAGGGTTACAGATGAAAATGCCAAAAACAGTGAGCTTTTTCTTGTGGGAATGATTTGCTACACGAGCCGACATTACTGTGCCTTTGCCTTTCACACCAAGAGCTGCAAATGGGTGCTGTTTGATGATGCTAATGTGAAAGAGGTAAATATTGGCTTTACTCCTACCAAATTTTGGGATCTTTTCTTTTCTGGAGAGGGTTCTTCTGACACCAGTGTTGAAGAAAGTCGAACAACTATTTATTATTTTAACAAACATTCGGTGTAAGTAATTTTTTTAAATGGCTAGAATTGATTTCACCGCTTTGTGGTTGTGCCTTACAAATGGTGAATGTTTCAGAATGTTTGTGCACTTGTCTGTTGTTGAGTTTTTACTTCTTTTAATGAAAAAGAGGATACTGGCAGCTGTATCCATAAGGATGATCTGATTTTTTAGCCCATATAATACTCATTCCGTCTTTGTTACAATTTATGTGAACCACAGTGCTAAAGTGTTGTATCTTCATGTACATTTGGAATTAGGCTCTTGCTTAATGAATTACTCTTTCCATTTTTGGGTTCAGCACTATTGAAGAAGTTTTGGGGTTTTGTTTTGCTGTTTTTTTCTTAGATTGGAACAAAATGGAAAGATGTGGTGTCCCGGTGCATTCGGTGTCACTTCCAGCCATTGCTGCTATTTTATGCTAACCCAGATGGCACAGCTGTGTCTCCAGAAGATGCACCAAAGCAGATTATTCACTGGTCTCAGTGCAAGGCAGCAGGAGGAAATGGGGAAGACCTGGGTAATTAGATATACCTTTTTTTTTTTAATAACAGTATCAGCTCTATTTCTGAAATGGGGATTATAAAGGAGAAAAAAATGGATTGGCCTCTTTTTCTGAAATACTTTTGTTAACCGTTATCCCAAGAGTCTCAAAAGAAAAGAGATTAGTGTGTATACTCATTGTACCTGTTAATAAGGGGGTACAAATTGAGACTAATGGGTAATGGGAAAAAGTATCCAATCTTTTGTTTCTGTAATTTGTACTGCTGTCTCAGGCTGGCTTTTTAAATTTAATGGTAAGCATAACTTACAAGGAACTTAAATAAAAGGTAAATTGAATTTGACATGCTATTCTTCACATCATGTGTAGCAACAGAACATAGATTACTTCAGGGAGCAAAGAATTGAGTACCGGGTTTCACTGCAGGCTACAACTCTAAATATGGCAGTATATAAAATATTACAGAACCTTATTGCCTAATCTATTGGAATGCAGTGTGGGTTTTGGTGATGTTTCTCTTCTGGTTTTTTAATCCACAATTAAAAAGCTTGCACTTTTTTTTTTTTAATTAATTTAGATATTGGAAATTTAAATTTCGAAGCTTTCTATTTCTGAAGGTAAATATGTTGTTTTACAGGATTTGAAAAGCATTCTGCTGCTAAATCAGACCATGTGAAAGAGAATGGAATTGTAGATTCCACTAATCAAAGGAGTAATAAAAAACTTCAGCCAGATAATCCAGCATTCAGTAGAAGCCATATTCAAGCAAGTGGTGGCAGAGGTCCAGGTATGTATTCCCTACTTGCACCCCCAAAAAACCAGACCAGATATGTCTTATTATGAAATATTTCAGTTGGTAGCGTTTCAGGTGGGTTCTAACTCAGGACTAGAATTATTTCTAAGGGAAGAATTCCATCACTGACTCAGTTGTTATTCAAAGATTTATTTGATGTTTAAGTAATACCTGAGTATCTGCCATGAAATGTTAACTTTTCCAGAGAGAGCTGTAAATGCAGAATATTTATTACTCTTGTTATTCTTTAACTAAAGTGGCTCTTGAGGCCTTGTTCCATTTCTCAAACACTATCAAGCTTTCCAGTGATGTTGCTGATTAAAAGGCACATTAGTGACTTGGGGCTGAGGTGTGGCTCTGTGGGTCACTGGCTACTTGAGGAACACTTTTCCCCAGCAATCCTGTGATATCACCATTATTTGTAGTCCTGCATGTTAATGGAATTGATCTTACTGTTGGAAAGAAATCTCAAGTTGTTAATCTGTGTTAAATAATTCATTAGTCAGTTTAAATAGTCCTAATAGTAAAAACTAAGTCTTACTGTCCATAAGTATGTTTGTGTGTTCTGGTGATGAATGACTTTGGAGTATGATGTTTGACAAGAAGTATTTTTTTCAGCCAAGTTGGGATACGGCGAACACAAGGACAGGCTGAAGGACTTATCCAGAGAGTGTGCCCAGAAAGCTGCTGACATGAAAAGCTTCACATCTTTACGGAAAGACGCAGACAGAGGACCAAGGAAAGAGTCTGGGAGACAAAGAGGTACGTTTTAAAAATATAACCAGAGAACCAATGGATTAAATAACTTTTTGCATCAGTGCTGCTTGTGCAGATTTTTTTCTCCTTTTAAGAGACCACACTGTAAGATTAGGCTTTCCCAGTTTGCAGTATTCTGAAATCCATGCTGGATTTGTGGAGATACTGTAAGAACTGTTAAACAGTATCAGTTCAGTGACTGCTTTCACCCTGGAAGTGTTCAAGGCCAGGTTGGATGGGGCTCTGAGCAACCTGGGCTGGTGGAAAGTGTCCCTGCCCGTCGCAGGGCAGCTGAAACTTTGATGATCGTTCAAGTCCATTCCAACACAAATAATTCTATGAAATATTAACGAGTACTGTAATGGAACTTTTTTTTTTCCTTTTTGTTCTTGTAAGACTTGATTGGGGAAGACCGTTCCAGTGCTAAGTCAGGGTCTCCTCCGGTTGGAAACGGACTGAGGCACTGCGCGGATCAGCGGATCTACGGCAGCCAGGGAAGGGGCCCCTACAAGCACGACAACCAAGCATCTCACCAGGCAAAGCTTTCTGCGCATGTGCTCGGATCAAACAAAACGGAACCTTTTCCTGCTGGGGAGAAACCAGTGACAAGGACACGGACCGATGGTGTCACTGGCTATGACACGGACACCAGTCAAGACTCCAGGGACAAAGGAAGTATCAGGAGCAGGAGTAAAGGCTGGAAACCAATGCGAGAGACATTGAATGTAGACAGCATTTTCAGTGAGACTGAGAAAAAACAGCACAGCCCAAAGCACAAAGCAAACCTGAGCAGTAAATCTAAGCATGAAAAGGAGCGGAGCTTTAACCACTGGCCAAAGGAGAACCAAATACAGAAGGGTTTAATGACTATATATGAAGATGAGACAAAACAGGATACAGGAAGTCGAAGTTCACTGGATTCTGAGGGAAAAGGGAATGCTGAAAAAAGCAAAGGATTTACAGAGAGAAAAATCCATGGTGATAACTGGCAAATTCAAAGGACAGAATCTGGGTATGAAAGCAGTGACCATATCAGCAACGGATCTGCAAATCCAGACTCGCCTGTTATTGAAGGAATCAATACAACAGATGCCAAGAATGTGAAGGAAAGTTCTTCCTGCAGGTAATGCTAGTGCTCTTAGAGCTTGCATAGGTTGTTTTTATGGAAAAATAACCTGTTCTAACCTTTATGTGTTCTTCAAAACCAACACCACCCAGGAAAACATGCTTTGAAACTTACTTGAAGTCAGGTATGTGGAAAACTAAAGTGTACCTTGAAATAAGGGTGTGGGCAATTAAATGTTCAATTTACCTTCACTCTGGTTCTCTTTGGGAGGCACTGAGCCAGTTATCCAGGCACTGAGCCAGACCTGCTGAGCCCTGCTGAGGGGCAGGGTGTGTTCATTTGTAGTAATTGATACACTTCTTTACTTACAAGTTTTTTAGACTGTGTGTAAGTTTCCATCTGTAATGGAATAATACAATGTCCATATTAATCACAGCTGTAACATTGGTACAGGCCCTCACAAGGAGATGGGAATGGAAGCTGGTGAATCTTGGATGCTGTTACAAATCACGGTGCAGAAATTCAGTTTCCTAGATATCTCAGATACATATTGATCACTTGGTAATTGATTGACCTGTCTGAAATAAATCTTTGCTGAAAAGTGTAAAATTACTAAAACTGGTTGGACTTGATGATCTGAAGAGGTCCATTCCAACTTAAATTTATGTGATGCTGTGGAACAGAAAGTTATAATCCTTCCACATGGGGTTTTTAGTCTTGTGTATCTCAAACTGTTTGTGGAATGCAGATCCTTCTAAAACCCATTCATTCTTCCTTCGGATCTTGTTTGTATCCATAAAATGGAAAAGCACAGCTGGGAACCCAAGCCTAGTGTTTTTGACAGATCTAATTTGCTAGATCCAAGCAAATTTTCGGACATATATTTTCATGGCAACTTATTTCACAGGAAAAAAAACGGCAAATACCAGGATATGAAAGGGCCTTGACCTTTCTGCCTTTTGTCCCACTCTTTCCCTCCACCAAACTGTACAAAATCCCAGTATGCAAAAACCCAATGGGCTTTTATTGGTTAATGACATAATCACATATAAAGCTACTCCAACTCCTGGATGTATTTTCAGTGTTTGATGGTTGCCTCATACAGTGATTTTGCACAGTTGAAACTGTCTCGTTTTTAAGTATACCCAAGAGGCAATGGGGCACCCAAATGTGTCATTTTGTAAGGGAGAATATGATAAATTTCAAACAGTGTAGTTCATTAAGAAGCTGCTTACACTGTTGTTTAAACATTTGTCAAATAAACAAATTTTGTCAAAATACAACTGACTTCCTGGGACGTGCAGAAGTGCTTTAAATGACTGGTAATTTCAGTTGGCTTGCAATACCTACTAGTTCCCTGCTAACCTTTCAGACTCTGTCTCATAAATCCCCAAAAATACAAATTAATTACTTGAAAGTTCTTTTAGAAAGTGGAAAAAATTACTGTTTTGTTTTTAACTCCATTCTTCATGTTTCTTTCAGTATTTTTCTTGTTTTCCTGTCCTTTCAATAACAGGGTTAGTTTGCTTTTTTTAATTTAACTTCTGCCCCATGTATCATCTTCCCTGCCTTACTCTTGTAGAAGGTAGAAATTGGCAGAGTGTTTGTCCGCTCCCTATCTGGATTAGTAGTCCATGTTTTCTGCTTATCTAAACCAGCAAGATTTAGTAAACCCTCTGATATTTTTTTTTCCTCTCCTTTTTGGGTTGTGATCTTCAATCAAAAGCTGTGATCTTCCAGTTTTATTCCAGTTTGAGGGAAAAAAATTAAATGAAAATCCCTATGAATGAGATACCAAGGGGCAATCACAACTTAGAATAATATTTGTTATCAGAACAAAGAATTAATGAATAGCATATTATCAAATTAGGAAAATGAACAAGATGGAATGTTGATTAACAGTTTACACTTACTTAAGATACTGATAACTACAAATAAATTGGATTAGCTGTCCAGTGGTGTCTGTCAACAGTTTCATTGCTGTAATCACATATGTGCTTCTTTTACAGTGAACAGAACTTGCCAACCAAAAAAGCTGACAGTGTGGTACATTCAGTACCCCAGCAGAACAGAAACTTCCATGGTAAGAACCCATATAAAAATAAAGTTTTTAAAAACTGTAGTAGACATACCAAAATTTCTCTTCCCCCGCTCCCAGCCCCAAAACCCAAAAAACCCTAACAGAGATGACATGGTAATTTGGTTCATTCCCTGTGGTTTCCCCACAACCTTTTCTAAGAGATTGCTTGGTGAAGAGTAAGCAAGACTCTTTTTTGGTTTTGTTTTGTTTTTAATGTCTGGGTGGACTGTGGCACCATTGGTTTTCCTCCTAGATATGAAGCAGTATCAGGAAGAAACACTTGTAATAAGGAAGTCTCCTTCCTTTTACATACTAATATGTCTGCTGGGGTTTTATAAAGTTGATAAATGCCTTGGCATATAAATATTACAGGTCAGCCTGAGGCCAGCCAAAATCATTATCTGCTGTTGCTGAAACAATGGGAGGGTGCTTGTACAAAGAGGGGCAATAAATATTAGGCCACTTCCTCAGGAAACATTTGATTTTTATAGATATCATACTTCTTTTCGAATAACATATAGTAGAGTTTCTCCTAGGACTTAAAGTGGAGGTGGGGGTGTTGCCATAGCACTTCTACCTTTTCTGTCCTTATTCTAATTCATTTTTTGGTGCAGAAAGAGAAATAATTTGGTGTTTGCTTATTTTCACAACACAAAACAAACAAACCAAACCAAACAAAAAACTCAACCAAACTTAAAAAAAAAAAAACAAAACCACAAAAATGAGTAGCATAGAATGCAATGATCTAGTTTTGCATGAGATTTATTCTACTTTTGTACTATACCATTCTTATCAAACACAGCTGGATAGGAAAAAGGGAAAAAAACACCAGTGAAAAATACTTAAAATACCCTTTAGGCATGAAAAAGTAGTGGGTTATGCACACTCTCTGGAGAGTACTTAAGAATACTTAAAGCTTTCAACATGCATCCTACATTTTCTTTAAAAAAGTTTAGTGATTCCATGTGATCCTTGAAGGTATCATAAAGAAATCGATGATAGGATCCCACCTATTCAGCTATTCTAATTCAGTAACTAATTATTTTAAATATCTTCTTATGAAATATACATGTATTTAGCTCCATTTTGGAAAATAATACTTCTAATGGAAGTGATCAATGAACCAAATAGAGATCTGAAGAATCTGGTAATTTTACATGTGCCTGGGAATAAAGATTTATTTGGACTCAGTTTTTTGGATTGCCAAAAGGTGTCAGGACACCTTTAGCCAAGGACAACAGTAGTCATTTGTGGGTATCAGTTGTATTACCTTTTCTGAATTATTTGTATTATTCCACCTCTGAATTAGTTGTATTATTCCATCTCTGAATATTAAGAATGAGACATGGATTGGTAGGTAAATACCAGACAGACTCACAGAAAATAGGACTTTAAAAAACAAATGCTCAGTCCTTTCTGAGAGAGGAATGGAATGTAAGAAATCTTTGTTAGGCTCCCATGGCAACTCCAAAAAAATTATGTCTGAGTGGCTTTTTATGTGTGGAAAAACTTCTTATGGAAATAATGTTGGGCTTCTAATTATGCTCACCGTTTGTATAACTGTACTTTACCAGCTCCTTGTTTTTTACTGGAGCTGAATGAGGCTACTGTTGAGCACTTGAAGAATTCTGCTCCTGACTTATAAAAATAAACTTATTGTCAGAATATTATAAAGATAGAAACACTGTATCACGCAGTGAATTGGGAGAGCAAATGGCTGCTCCTTACACGGGCAGTAAGCAGTGGATAACTGTAGTACTTAAGCAAAGGTCCCACAAGGCAAATCCTTAAATTGTGTGGTCAGATTTTGGCAGGAAAATATAAATATTGAGCAAGCAGATGTAGTATCCATGATTTATGTTAATCACTTTGTGTTTATGAAGTCTGAACTTGATGAGCTGAGGAGGCAAAATTTTTTGAGTATAAAGAACTTGAAATATGAGCAGTGTGAGGGCAGAATTTCCAACCTCGTGTTCTGCAAGTTAAAGCAAGATTGATAATTTTGATGCTTTTCCCATTGTTTTTTAATTGTTTTCCCACTGTTCAGTTCAATAGCATGAGACAAGTCAAACTGAAATTCTGAAGTCCTGCTTAGTGTGTGAAGAAGAATCCAAATTGCCTTTGTTTACGTTTCACTTCTGAAACCCCCACAAACCAATCATAACTCTGAGAAAGACAGCTCATATGCTTAGGAAAACTGTATATTTATAGTAATAATTTAAAACATGCAACTGCTCTTAAGGAAATCCAGTTCTTACCCTTATGGTGCACTCAGTGTACATAAATATCAAGTTTAAAGAAATGAGTAGAGAATTAAAGCTTGTAGCTACTTAGTTTATTTACCATGAAAAAGAAACAAATGCTTTACTGGAGTGTCTTTAAGTAATAAAATAAAGATACTTAGGAAGGGCTTTGCTACTGAATGTTGCTCTAGAAGTAAAGTTTCTAGTATATAAGGATGTCTTTTTTTTTTTTAAGAAGATTTGTCACTATTTCAACACTAATACTCCATTTTGAACAAGTTATAACATGCTTACTTCTTTGACTCAGAAGTTGTTGTTACTCCACGTTTCCAAAACTTCCAATAAATTTGCCTGTAATTTCAACTGAATACAGAAAATGTTTGGGCTAACAGAGAGGAATTAGCCGCAATATTTATTACAATAAGTATTACGCTTTGTTGTTGGGGTTTTTTTATTGACAACTTAGGGAATATTAAAAAAAATAAAAAATCTAGGAACCATGCAGCTGAAACCCATAAAGCACAAGTTGAATTTAATGTGGAGTTGAGTTTTTGCTAGAGGTTTTGTAGGAGTTTAGTATTTATTTTCATTTGGGATTTTTTTCTCCACAGAAGCTGGGCAGATTTTGGCACAATGGAGATATTAGACAAGACCTTTCCCATCCTACCTGTGGGCTTTGTCCTACCTGTAGAATGGACATTAATCTCTTGAAAATCTGGATTGACTACCCAGATGTGCAAATAGATGTCTGTACATCTTAAAAGCAGACCGGTTTAGGGTTAGGTTTCATTTATTGCTCAGCTCTTAATGACCCATTGATAAGGATGTGGGGCTTGTGTGTCCCGTATTTAGGTTGGCAGAGAACTTAGAGCCAAAATTCCCAATCAAGCCAGCGTCTGGTTTTAACCGTGCATGGCTGTCCTGTCAGCAGAAGGGAAAATAACACATCTATTTTTAAGTTGGCTGGGATTCCACTGGCACAAAGCAGCTGGCGCTGCTGGATGTGCCCGAGGGAGCCACTCGCTGGGCTCTGCTGCCGTCTCCCGGCCGCCTGCTGCACTGCCCTGGGAGCCTGTGGACACATCCGGGAGTTGGGCTTGCAGTGAAAATTATCACAGCCTGCAGCAGAATGAAATATTTGTGTGTGAAATGTTACCTCGGTGTTGGCTGTCTCACTGTTAGGCAGTTCTCTGTAACACAGATGGTTTTGAACTCTCAGGTTAATTACTTGTCCATTACATGGGCTCATTCAGTAAGGATATTTTCCCATTAATATTATTGCTGAAGTTGTGGTATTGTGTATTGTGACATTTTTTATTATTATTTTTATCTCTAGACTTTAGGAAAGCCTTGAGGATATGGGGGCTTTGTCCTTTGTCCTGTGTGCTGCTTTAGCCTCTACTACCTGTGATCTTGGTCAAAGAGTTCATGTCTTCAGTCTCCTAAAGATAGGGCAGATACTGACCCTCAAAATGGGTATCACCAAACAGCAACACCCAAAGTTTCCAGTTTAGTTCTGCTCTGCTCTTGGGGTTTTGGCTCATATGTTCATGAGTTTAAAGGTCCAAGACTTTAAATTTTTAAACTTAGCGGGAAATAACAAATGAAATTAGGTGTAGCAGTTATAAGTCTAGTCTGTACATAGACAAAATAAGTCATTATATTAATATTATTATTAATAATAATAAGTAGCCATTCTTGTGAGTGGCTTCAGAGCAGGTGACTGATATTAATGGGCTAATCATGGCATTAGGAAGACTATCTCTAAACAAATAGACTGCTGCTTGTCACTTTCCAAGTGTTTTATTCTGTATGGTGTTGACACAAGTACTTCAATGCTTCCTTTATTTCCTGCTCACTCAGCTGCCTTGCTCAGAACTTGTGTATTTTCAGGGAATGATTCTTTGCCTGGGAATAAAAAGAACTTCTGGAGTGGGAGTGCAGTGGTGCTGGCCCAGGCATTCAGTGCTGTGTTTGGGGCATGTGGGTGACAGTGTTCTTTGTCTACCCAGTGTCCCTGTAAGCTTCACAGTCTGCTCTAGGGTTTGAGTTGTTAAAACCTACAAACAACAGAATAACCTAAACCACTCCCAATCTCTGCAGTATTCATTCTATTTAATCTTTGTAACACAAATTGAATTTTTAGAAGTCATAGTTTTTATTTTGTAATTTAAATGACGTTGGATGTTTGAATAAACACCCTTTTAAGAAAAGCTTCCTTTGAAAATGTGCTTTTAGCCAGATTAAATATTAAGGTGGTCTTGAAAACATATCTACAGGACTTCAAAATTGTGATAATTACCTATTTTCTGGTAACAAGAAAACACAGAAAGTTTCCTCCAGATTCTAAGATCTGACCTTCTGTGACAGATAATCTTCAAAATGGTTATTTTGACTCATCTCAAATCTTGAAAGAGATTGTCCTGTTGCATTTTATTTGTTTCTGTAATCTCTGAGGAATTCCAAAGAAGGTATTGGGTTGTATATCTATTGATTTTGAAATATTTTCTTTTCTAGCCCCAGATTTGAGAAAAGACCAGATCAGTTCTGAAGTTAACTACAGACCTCATCCTCATGTTGGTTTCCCAACAGAAATACATTTGCAGGTGCCCAGTCCTCCAGTAAAGAGGTAACCAAGACTGGCATATTCCTCTGTAATAGTTTAAGAAATACTGATTTCTGTTATGTTAAAATGAGTGATATTAAACATTGATAAGTTAAGGCACTCAATATTTTTGACAGGCAATTCCTTTTGAATTTGGCATTATTCATGGGTTGAAATTCTCTCTGTCTTTAATTTTGATGCTAGCAATGTCATCAAATAGCTTAGATGTTTTGAAACCATCTTACCAGAAACAGAGGGATTTAACATTTTGGACTGTTAACTGTTTGGAATTGTATGCAACATGCAGTACTAACCAATCTGTGATCAGTGTAGTCATCCCATAAAGCTTTGAAAAGCTTGTCTGGAAGGGGGGAAAAGGTTAATTGGTGTTCAGAAGGCACTGCTGTATCTCATTGTTTCTAATATGAACTCTAAGTGCTCAGTGTCTCCTAAAAACTGAGAATCTAAATACATATGTATCAACTTACAGTAGCATCCAGTATTTGAACAATGGATGTATCAGAGTCACATGGATGTTTAGAAGAAAACAGAGGTCATATTTGAAATAGTCCTGAATGTTGAAGCAATTTATCTTACCTTCTTGGGGCACATTTACATTTCAAATGAAAGAAACTCTGGAGTAATTTAACTCGACCTCCAGGGGCTGTATCCTATTGAACAAATCTTAATTCTCTTGTCAGTTTGAGTATTTCAGCAGTTTTACCAAGGCTGTTTTCAAATAAAACCTCTGTTATCTGAGCCTTTTCATGTTTTTATGGATACTCACATCCTGTGTGGTTTTGTCTTTTAGAGCTGAAATACCTGAGACCAACAGGAAATTTTTCCCATCATCAGCTCTCCAGCCAGTTGTCAAAGAGATTGTGAAGTCAGATAGCAGGAGCAAGGCAAACGAGCCGAACTCTTCCGAGCGGCTTCACGTGGACAGGTTTGAGAAGCTGAATGCGCCAGTGTATTTTGTGGATGGCGTGTCCCACCCCTTCCCAGACAATGCCTGTGGCAGGAAGCCCATCCACAGCGACCTTCCTCCCCCTGCCCAGCCGCAGTCCCATCACACAAGAAGCGTGTCCCATCACACTCTGGGTCCCAAGGTGGGGCTGCTGCCCTGTGCGCCTCAGAACCTGCCGGAAAGGCCGGCGATGCCCCCCGCCCCTCCCGGTGAGCACTCCGGGCACCTGCTCCGGAGGGTGGATCCCCTCTGGGTGCCTGAAGCTGTGTACCAGAACATTCCTCCCCCCTTACCTCCGAAGAAATATGCTCTGAGCACTTTGGCAGGATCAGAGAACAACTTGGTAGCGGATGTGAAATCAACGGAAGTGTTGCAAAATAGCCCATTAAGGCAACCAGGTGCACCTTCAAAATCTGCATCAGAAGCAAGTGCAGTCCCAGCTGAACAAAGGCTTAAAGAGCCCTTTCCAGGGAACGAAGTGTTTGTTCATAAACCGGATTCTCCACCTCGCTTATCAGTTAATGAGTTCTGGACCGTGTCTGAGAACATGCTGAAGAAAGGACCTCATCACACGGGACCCAGCCCTGGCTACGCGGATGGGAATGACAGCGTGTCCCTAACCACTTACTTCTCAGTAGACAGCTGCATGACTGACACCTACAGGCTGAAGTACCACCAGAGGCCCAAGCTGTATTTCACAGAGAGTGGAAGCTTCCACAAGGAGAAGCATCCTCCAGCAGCAGGAGTAGATCTGAATGCCACATACCCAGCCACTCTGGAGCCCAGGCATCCCACCCCTGAACCGAGGTACAAGGCAAACGCAGAAGGAATACACTGCAGTCGATAGGTTCTTGGAGAAACCTGCACCTGGATCTGACTTTGGCATTTAATGTAGTCTGTAAAGAGGCACAACCTCGAATCTCTGTGTGTGTGTGTGTGAGATAACCAGGTACCCAGCTGACTGTACTTGCTTGGAAGTTGTGACTGTTCAAACAAATATGCAAATAGAGGCCAACAGAGGAGAAGAGGTGCTAAACTTGTGGTTCTTTGATTTGTTACTCTAGTTGCCTTAATGCTTACCTCTGTTACTCAGCTTGTCTTCTCTGGTTTGTGTTCCATGTGGTCCCCTGCAGCAGCAGGATCAGCTGGATGTTACTAATTCTGTAAGATCTGGTTAGCTGCAGTGTAAGAAGGGTTCCTTCAGACTATGGTCACTGTTCTTTGACTAACAAAAGGGATAAGCATGCTACCACAACTAAGGCAGTACCTGTAGTCACAACACAGCAGTATTTGTGCTCAGAGGTAGCAGGAGGTGACATGGTATTTTTAACTGATGTCTCTCAGAGTCTGTGCTTTCACAAACCTTCAAGTGTCTTTAATGCAAGTTTACCCAGAGGATTTATTTTTTATTTGAAAAGCCTTAATATTATTTCTTTAAAAACCATTTTGGTTTGCAAATGTTAAATGAGACTTTCAAAGGGAATTGAAGAAATCGGCAGTAATATTTTCCTATTAATACCCCTGCTCTGTTAGTGTACATTTTTAAACACATCGAATTTATTCACCCTTAAAGCTGTATACTTTTATTAAATTTAACCTCCTAAGATACAAACCAGTATAACAGAATAGGATGCTAATTTTAAATGCAGAGTTATGCAACTATGAAAGATTGTGTAACATTTTAGAAGTATTTCCTACTTACATTCAGTTCTGACTTACTCTACTATTGCATGCAAAGTCAATGCTGCTATTTGTTAAACTCACCTTTTTTTTCCAGCTTGACATTTTTGTTCATGGGGATCACGCATTTGATTCTTTTTTTAATTTATTTTTTTTTACTAACACCTTTTCCCATTTGGAACAGTCCTACTCATGGATATGATCTGCGTTAGCAGATCAGGCTTGAATGTGCAGCCAGACTGGTGGCTAAGGGGGCATGGAAAGAAGAGGTTTTTCTTTCTCTTCTCTATCACTCTGTCTCCAGTTTTGGCAGCTCTGGAATTTACCTTGTCTTTTGTTAACCTGACTTATCTCAGTAACAAGGAGGAAGATTTATTTGGCTTTTATTTGGTTAGTTAAGTCAGTGCACAGAACCATCTAGTGAGTGCTGAAGCAGCATTGGCAAAGCCTGACACAACCCAAAAAGTGAAGGCAAAATTTTTCCATTATTCACATTAGAGTGTTAACTTGGGGTGCTGCTGATTACACCTAAACATCAATGCCTTTTATTATGAAAACAATGCAAGAGGGTTAAATATGCATAATAAACACTCTTACTTGCACTGTTAGTCGGAAAGGCTTTTTTTCATGTTTATAACCTTATGTACATGTGTTTTACTGCTTCAACCAAATGATGGCAATTGTTTAGCACAATTATCCGAGGTAAACATTTAAACAGTAGTTTTGGCTATTCTATGGCAAGGTCAGTTTTGTTTTTTTTCTTTTAAATAACATGTACCTTACAGTAGAACTGGAATATTATATGTATGCATAACAAACCAGGTATTTCAGATTAACCTTCTTTCTACCTTCTTGATCAAAATTCATTGTAGCACTTGGGCAAAAAAAAAAATCTAGAATTTATAGTGAAAATACTATGCATGTTTCTGTTTGGCTGCTAGTAAACAGCAACTTAAACAATGATCCTTTTTGTAAGAAAATAGTTGAATACAGAAGAACACTAAAAATGTAAGAACCTGGGTGATTCCTATTGTAATATTTTTAAGAGAGATTTCAGAACCTGTAAATTAAACTTTTCTAGTTCATCTAGCCATGTTACATAATATATATAGCCAGTTAAGTATAACTGTCCTCTAATATCTGTGTAAAAACAAAGATGATTGGAATTTGTAAATAATGTATAATTTGTAAAATGTTTTGCAAAAAAACAAAAAACATCTTGTATTTGAAATGACAGTATTTTTATGTATGGATAGCACAGCAACAACTGTGAGTGATGTTAGAACACTTATTTTTAAACATGCATAGCAATGTTGATACTTCTGTACCACGAGCAATATGAATGCCTCTTACTGATACCAATGAACTCTGCTCCCAGTAAGCACAACTGGTAAAGACTCTAAAGTCAGCAACTTAGTAACTTAAAGCAGTAACTTCGGTGTACTTGAGTCTCCTCGCTTAGCTCAGAACAATCTTACCAGCTTCCAGCTTCCTCTGTGACCCAGTTTACCAGGTATTTCATGATTAAATAGACAGCTAATCAAGGCACCTTCGTTTTTATATTTGACTCTGCACTCCGTGTATGTATGTACGTAATATTTGCTAACTAATATGTGATAACTCGTTTTAACTTACCTAGGGTGCCTATTTATTTTTTTATAAATGTCCCCCTCCAGCTTTAGATTTGTATGAGAGACTAGACAATTTTTGTAACAGTAAAGATATTAACAAGTCTTGTAATTAATATATTTTTCAGTCTTTAGAATTATTTACTTGCAAAGTTCTACTTGTTCAAAATATCAAGATAAAAATTTAAAATCCTCGTTGTCTGTTCTTTCTGTGTTCCATGTTTAAAAAAAAAAGTTGACTTTCCAGAACTACATTTTTAAAGTGACAGATAACGCTGCTCCTGTGATGGTTGAAAGTTTTTGTGGAGATGGTGGTTTGGTTATGTGAACAGTAAAATTCATCTTCTGAAATATTTCTTCATAAAGCTATTAAGTAGATTAAACTTTTTAAATAGCTATGAAATGCATAAAGCCATTTTTATACCATAATCCCATAGACTTGGTGACAAGTGATTGACAGATCCATGAGCTACCTTACTCTCTTGACTAGGGATAAACAAAATTTGCCAGGGTCTGTGTACCTGGGAGCTCCACGTGCCTCTGGAAGAGCTGGAGCCCAGTGCAGCACAAGCCTGCACTTTGTTTGCTCTTAAGTTTCTGAGATAAACAAAACATTTAACCTCAGATCTGGCTGAAGAAGAAAACTAAATTAGTGGAAGATACCTTTCAATTCAACTTTTTAAGCCTTAATAGGCTTTAAATCTCACCTGTCTTCCTTATCAAAAAAGAAATGGAGCAACATTCCCGTCCTTTCCTGACAGGTTGTTCCCTGGGGATTTCACTTGTGATATCATGCCAGAGAGTGGGGGGGGTAAAAAATTATATTGACTGTGTTTGTCTCTTTAATGGCCTCATTGGAAAAACTGGAACCCCCATTCTGGTGTTTGTGAGAATGCAATCACAGTTCTGGGTTCCTGTGCACCTTGAGTCAAGATATCTGAGCTTACAGGTACCAGCAGCCAAGATGATAAATGCCAGCAGGGCACAGCATCTCTATTCTTACAGCACAGCTCTGACACAGGGAACAAACCACTGCCAATAGCAAAACTGTCCTAACAATCAAATAAAAATAAAAGGAAAGAGCATCTGTCTATTTTTGCATCCCAAATCCTATTTAACCTCATCCTGGCCCATTTTTTGTGTGGGAAGATACTGAACCTCTCTGTACTTCCAAGTCTCTGCCATCTAGTTATTTTGTAATACGTACTCCTGGAAAACAAACAAACAAACAAACAAGCATGGACTGAGCTTCTCAGGATTACAAAACTAGTATGCCCAAAGGAAAAATTCTAAAGAAAGCTGAACCCCTTCATCCATAGCTTGAAAACAGTCTTCTGCCATACCTGCCCTAGTAAAAAGCTCAACTTCTATTTGTTTGTCCAAAGACTGCAAGAGACTCCTGCCTTTAACACAGGCTCGAAAGTCTCTAGTGAGACAGAGGAAATTGATTGTTGAAAGCTTTTAATTACCTGTCACTGTCTACTTAGAGCCATCCATGGCCGGTGAGGAGGAGGGAATCTTTATGTGTCATCTGCCAGTGACTCAAGGCTGCTCTTGTCAACTCCTCCTTCACAGTTTCTAGCAAGGAAATCAGAACCTGATTTATCTTAATCGGTAATTGAGGACAGGACACTGCTGCTGGGTTAAACACTGACATGTTTATATACATATATATTTATATTTATAAATACCAAGCCTGAGAGGGCTCAGTAACTGCTGAAGGTAAAGAAAGAAAAAACAGAGGACAGTATAATAGAAAACCAACTAGCATCAACCCATGAGGATTAACTTTTTGGAAGTAGAATGGCTGGCTAAGCTCCATCTCTTGAGGGAACAGGTCTGAGTTGTAACTCCAGTGCACACAAGAGCTGGGTTTTATTCTCAGCCACTCTGCAGGGTGTCCTTGCAGTGGATTTTATTCTAACAGTGAACACTTCCATTCCTGCACAACAAACTTTAGGGGCTGATCACAAAAACACAGTCAGTCTGTCACACATGACCCTTAAGGCACAGTTTAGGACACAGGAGCAGGATACAGGTAAAACCTGAACAGCAGCACTTGTGACACACAGAGATCTATTGCCACACAGTATGAAAATGTGCCTCCCCCATCGAGACTCAAGCGGAGTCGTGTTCCCAGCTGCTCGTCCCGCACAAATGCATTCTTTTCCATCGCCTGCGTTCCTAAGGTGCGAAATGGGTGAGAATTCCCTTGGTGGCAATGGCCCTGCAGGGAATAGAAAAGGTCTGGTTATGTTCCTAGTGCTGCACAGATACTAAAGAGCATCCATCACACCTCCTGAACGAAGAGCGTATAATAAATCTCGCAAACAAATCAACAAAGCTGCGGATGGTTTGGAATGAGTTTCCCGAGAGGCATTTGCGCTCCCGCGGCCTTCTGAGGCGGGGCTGTGGGAATGCCAAGGCTGCTCCCAGGGGCCCGCTCCTGAAGCGGGCCCTTCCCTCCACGGGGCACAGCCCGTCGGGCCTTACCGACCGACGGGCGGACGGACGGACGGACAGACCACGAACGCCGCTCCTCACCTGGGCCGCGCCCTCAGGGCAGCAGGTAGATAAGCAGGAAAAGCGCCAGGTCGAAGAGGATGAAGAGCCACAGGTCCAGCCAGTAGGACTGTCCCGACAGGGATCGTGACAGCACCCGCCCGCCATCCTCCTGCTGCCGCTCCTGCTCCTGCTCCTGCTCCCGCGGCCGCCGCCGCGCCGCCGCCTCCATCTCCTCGGGGCCAGGGGAGCAGCGCGGCGGCCCCACTGCGCAGGCGCCGCGGCTCTTCCGGGTGCGGGGCCAATGAGAACGGAGCGCACGTACTGCGGCCACGCCCCCGGCAGCACGCGCGGCGGCCCCGCCCTTCCCGCCTCAGGCACCTCCCCACCCCTCCCTTCTCAGGCACCTCCTCTCCCGCCTCAGGCCCCGCCCCGCCATTCCCGCCTCAGGGACAGCTTCTCCGTTCCCGTCTCAGGTACAGCTCCTCCCTTCCAGCCTCAGGCACCCCCCTGCCATTCCCGCCTCAGCCGAAGTCCCGCCCCTCCCTCCTCAGGCACAGCTCCACCATTCCCGCCTCAGCCAAAGCCCCTCATCCCCGCTTCAGCCAGACCACCCCCTCTTCCCGCCTCAGCCCCCGCCCCGCCATCCCCGCCTCAGCCAAAGCCCCGCAATCCCTGCCTCAGGCACCGCCTTGAAGGGCGGGCCCTTGCGGCAAACGCGCTGGAGATGGAGTGTTCCTGCCTGTCCCTCTGTTGTTGGGACAAGTGATGCTTGTGGTGGCTTCCCCAGTGCTGGTGACTGACATTCCTCCCTGCTGCTCCGTGCCAGATGAGATGCGGACATTGGGGAAGAGCAGGCGATCAGTCCTGTCAGACCGTGCTGGTCTTGTCCTGCCACCTGAGCTGGGGGTTGTGTGGAAAGAAACATTGACGAATTCGTCCCGATGCGGTTTCTTGGAGAGCAGATGATGTCCTGAAAAAAACCAGAGGACCTTTTGGGAAATCCTGAAGAAGTTTAGGATAATTAAAACTGTTTTAAGATACCCTCCTCTCCTTGAAGGTTAGCTGGAGCTTGTGCACGGAACAAACGTGGAAAAGTTCATGTAGGTAGTGTATTCTGTTCTTTATTTCCACAACACACAGCTGCAGGAGTAAATAGAAATAAATTAAGTTGCACAACCTGATGCCACACTCACAGATGGGATGTGTCACCCTCAGTCCCGCCAGTTTGCTCCATATTCAAATCAGGGCTATTATTTTCGTCCAGAAAAATGACCAGAAACCCAGGAGTGTGTGAAACAAAACCTTTCTCTTGGTAGCCGTTACCCCTTTTTAGCCTCAATATTAGGAGATATTAAGAGATTTTAATAAGATATAAGGCAGATTGCAGGCAGCTGCTTCTGAACAGAGCTTACTTTTCTTAAACACTTAAGTGTAGCAGTTTTCCTTTATAACTTCTGTCAATAAAAATAAGGATGGATTTGTCTTTATACAGCAAGTATTGGTTAAGCATGTGTAGTAGATGAAGTATGTTCTAGTATGTTCAGTTTTGAGGCAAGACAAAGATTTCCCTTCTAAGCGTTGTCCCCATCTGTATGATCTCCTTTATTTTTTGTTTTCCCATGATTTTGCACAATATTAAATACACAGAGAAACCTTTGTAAGGAAACTTAAGTCTTCATTTGAGAGCTTGTGCAAAAAATATTGAAGTTCTGTTCATGCAATATAGTTTCTGCAGCTTTTTGTATTATGACACTTCGGTAGGACTTAAAACAAAAGACATTTTAGCATTTGGCAATGGGGGGTTTGTTTCTTCAAGGCAAAACAGTAACATAAAGAACTAGCCCATGTTTTCAGCAGGGCTAGGTAACTGCAGCTAGGGAGGTGTTGTGAGAGGATGGACAGGGAAAAAAAAACCAACACAGAGGAAGTGTAGAAAATGGTCTTTTATTGTTCCTTCATTCTGGTGCAGTTCTGTGTGAAGTGCTTAGCCCCTCTTGAAGAATCTCTTGGACTCAACTCCTTCATATACGTAGGTCTGTTAAAAAATTAGGAAGGAAAATCAGTGGCTGGAATTGCAAAGTTTCATTTCCCAGATACGGTTCAGAGAGTTTTAAATATTTTATAGACAACTGAGAATTTTAACTAAAGATAAATGAAGCTATTTGGCTTGAAGAAAATATTTTCTACTTTTAGGAAAGCTCTTAAAACTTCTTTTGTTCATTTTATTGCAAAGTTGTATGTAAATGACTTCTTAACTCACCTGAACGAGTTCATCACCCACAATTTCTCTGGTTGCTTTAAGTACCTTTCCATTGTCTTTTCTGGTAAATGTGCCCACAAGTTTATTTCCTTCCAGGGTCCAAGTACCCTGTGGTGGGAAAAAAACCCTCAAATAATTTGCAACAGTTGTGACACTGATTTGGTTTAAAGGCTGTAGAATGCTTAAAGGTGAAAAAAGCTTAAAACAGTGTAATAGTGCTTTTTAGAAAGGCTGTAAAAAAGAAATTTTAATAAAAACCATTGGCTTATTTAAATACCTAGTAGCCAAGCTAAGTCTTTTTTACCGGTCAATACATCTTATTTTAAATAACTGTATCAACAGAGATTTGTAATTTCTTGCAAATACCCATTCTGCACTCTAGGTGGTGGACTTGAGTATTGGAAGAAGTAAAATTGCAAATCACCTGGATTTCATCTTGTGAAAATTGCTACTTGGCTCTGCTTTTTGGGCTCTCTGGAATCCTGAGATCCATGGTACAGTGTTGAACCTCTAACAGTAAAGACTCCCTTGTGCTTTGGTGTATAAGCTGCAAGCATTCCTGAACTATCAGGTTCAGGAAAATTTAATGGAATTCAGAAGTAAAATTGAAATTAAAAACTAGGAACACAAATTATTCATCTTGAAACTGCACATTACAAAGTCATTGTCATAAAGTAAATATTGAATTATGTAGGAAGACTTACAGAAAGTTCAGTCCCATCAGCCAGGCTGTACTCAAAGTTGACTCCCAGAGTAAATTCAATCTCTATGTTTCGGAAGTTGCTGGCTTCTTTGACATTAAATTTGTCCCCATTTTGTTGGATGGTAATCTTCAGATTATCATGGGCTCCCAGCTTTCTTTTCATCATGCCAACACCTGAAAAAATCAGTTAAATCAGAAAAAACCCCAAACCTCTGGAGCATCACATTTCTCCCTTTGAGTGAGTTCTGTGTGGCCAAGTGAGTTTATTCCAGCGTTCTGACCCAAAGTTTTGCCTTTTGGTTTTCATCAAGGCCATCTTCACTGATACACATAAAATACAGATCACTGTCTTAACTGGAGTGGTTAGATTTATATCCATATGATGCACAATTTGTACAAACTTTAAGTAACTATCAGGATGTTAGAATGACTTGAATCAAGTGTTTCTCTGAAATTGAAGAATGATGATTTCTTCCCTGTGTAATTTTACGTTAGTTCTATGTTGCCAAAATAATAATAAAAAATGATAGTTCAGCTATAGAATTCTCTTTAAAGTTTATCCATTCAAGTTATCTGAGCCTTTCCCTCAAATCCATACTTATAGATTATTTTTTCTCCTGAAATAAATCTGGAATTAGTTAAAATGCTTAAGATTAACAAATTAAAGTTTAATTAAAATCAGAACATTTCTCAGCATCTTCCCCCCCCACCCCAGAATATTTTGAAACTGAATGCAGAGGCAGAGCAGCCAAGAGTGAAAGGACAGGCTGGCCTGAAGGTAGCTCTCAGACAGTCTGAGTTTGTATTCATCTGGAGTGATATTTTTCCTGCAGAAGGGGTTGGAAAGGTGAGCCTTACCCATTGCCTCCATGAACTTCTCATAGTTCTCATTTCTGTCAATTTTCCAAGTGCCGTCGAATGCCATGGCTGTGCTTGCAGGAGGGCTGCTCTGCAGGGACGAGTCTTTGCACAGGGAATTTATGTACTGCCTTATCTTGAGAGCAATTTACAGCATGATGTGGCTGAGTAAAGCTCAACTGCACTGACCTCTCCAAGGAGAGGTTTCCTGTAGTTTAATCAAATTCCCAGTCCTGACCATGCTGCTTGCTGAATCTCTCTTATTGCCCCCAGATCATGACAGAATCTTTATTGCTTATCTCAATGAAGAATTGCTTACCCATCCATTCTATCCACTATGTGGAATAAAAATCAGGTGTCTAGTGAAAGTAATAATTAAACTAACAGCATTGCTTGACATTTTTTATCTCAGTTGCAGCTTCATGCTTGTGGTAGAGTCTTTAAGCAACTGGTGGTGATAATATTTACCCAACAGGACAAAGACAAGTCTCTATTTTGTCCTTTATAATTTTTCTGTTCTGCTCAGCATAACAAGCATGGGGCAGAGGATTTACTGAATGTCTGCAGGTTGTTTCAGAAAACTCTCCTCTTGCTGCCTGTCTAACAGTGAGCTGTGACTATTGGGATGGTAGTCTCTATTCATGTGATCACTTTTTAATATATATGTAGTTAATTCTCAGCAGCATTTAAAAATTCTCTTCATTATAACACATTCAGTGAAGAAACCAGCCAGATGGAAGGTGTTCAGGCTGATTACTGCTGAGGGTGACGAGGGAAGTACCTCACAATGTGCATTTCACAGCAACAGTTAGGTCTTGGTGTGTAGTTTTCACATGCAGGGTTCTTTTCCCACAATTTCATGCTGTTTTTGATCAACTGAATAATTAAAAAAATATTTCAGCCTGGGCCCTGTGCTGTGCCAATCATGCATTCCCATCTTACCCTTCAGCCAGCTCAGAAAATGGGCAGGCTTCATGCTAAGAATCAGATTATCTGTTTTTATTGCACTGCTGTGTATCTTGACCTTTGTAGTTATCACTGTCAGTCTCAAGTGATCTCTGTAGTGTATACACATAAATAAAACTACCCAGTGTCGAATTATAGTTCATCCAAGCTGCTGTTACATAACAAAACTGATAACTTCGTTTACAGTCTTGGCAGAAAGGTTCTTTCTTACAGGTTCTTTATTTTCTGCTGTATTTAGTAGAAAATTGAGGCCTAAAATAATGTGAGTTGCTCAATATTACAAAATATGACTTTGGTTTTTCTTATGTACTGGAATCATACAATCTGCTCTTCATTTGGAGCTCTTTTGTCTTCTTACAGTAGCTGGTTTTCCTTCTAAAATCACAGTTAAAATCAGTTTTATAGATTTTCTCAGTTGGAATATTCCACAGCCTTTTTCCTCCTTCCGTCTCCCTCTTCCTTGTGTGGTTTTCAGAACGGTGCCTTGAAATCTTGTTTTCTAGTACTGCTGTTTTCATGACAGTTTTGAAAGCTAAGGGTGTGTTCTTGGCTTTGTGGCTTTCTTCAACATGCCAGCTTCAGAAGCCTGAAAATGGAAAAACTTACTAACTTTGAAGTTTGATCTTTGGATAAGGTGGATGGCAATAAATTATTAACTTATATGGTTATGCCAACCTCATGCTGCCAATCTGTGATCATCGTAGCAAGGCGTATTGTGATGGCAATTGAGAGAGAAGTTCCAAAGATCAGGGTGACGAAAAGGCTTTTGCAGTGGGTTGTATTCATCTCTCCTGTTTATTGTTTTGTGGTTTGTATTTGAGTTGTTCTGACTAAAATTAGCTAGGACAGTAGAACTGTTGGGTTGGTTAAGGCTTGGTGCCAGCATAAACATAATATACTCATGAAAATATTGATTTCTATAATGAGATATTAATTCCTGATAAAACCATGCAGATTGATTGTCCAGTATTATGAACAATTATCATATTGATATGATAATATATCAATTTATTCAGTTTTCTACGGAATGATTCTTCATTATGTCTTGGGATGAGTTGAAAAGATGGATCCCTTACTGGGAAGTTTCATTAAGCATTTGAATCACAATACTCAATTTTGTATCAATGTGGCAAATAGTTCTATGCCAGTAAAGTCAACTTAAGCATTACAATGGGTGGCCTAGCAACCAGGAGCTTGATGGAGCCTAACTAATGCCATGTCTTGGATAAATATTTTCAAAGTACATATTGCAGTTGGGTGTTGCATTGCAGAAGGATTAGATCCTGCTTGAGCTAGATGTTTTCCTACTCCAGCTGCCTGTTTGCTGAATTTCTGCTTTTATTTTTGTTCGTGGAGGATCTCCTGGATGCTGCTGATGTGGGATTTGCTCAGCAAGAGAATTCAGCATTTGAGGATTACCTAGAAATTTCCAGTGAGTATAGATCCATTTGTCTGATTAGTTAGTAGTGGGCTGTGGGTTTTAAAATTTGCTCTTAAACTGTCTGTATAGACTGCTTTTTAATTCCTGTGTAATGGCTCTGATCCATAAAATGCTGCATTTTGGAGAGTTTTTTTATTGGAGAGAACTGAAGTGCAGGAGTTAATAAGACCCAGGCTGAAAAACCCTGGAAACAAAATTTAGGATTAAAGCAGTAACAACCCTGGTATTTACTTTATCAGTTTCTGTATGCTAAAATGAATCCTAGGATTACCTAGAATAATAGAATCTGGCCTTGTTTCAATGAAAAAAGGGTGACAGTGAATAATTGCCAATAAAAATAAGTGCTTTTTCAGAAAAGGTTAAATGAATCTCTGAGTATTAGTGCCATTTGACACTTGTCACATAGAGACTGATACACCAGTTGCCCAGTGCTTTTTGTCAGGCTTTTCTAGAGGGTATTTAAATTTACATCTGAATATTGCTGTATTACCTAATTTCTTTCTTTGCTTACAATATGAAATGTGATCATAGTATGGGGTCAAGTTATAGTCCAGTGAACTAAGGATGTACCATATTGAAAGTCTGCATCAGTTATTTCAGTTTCTCCAAAATCTGAACTGCACTTTTAGCTCATTTCAACATAACTTTTTAATTACTTGAATTTAATTACTTAATTAAACTCTTTCTCTTGGTTATAATATAGCTCCAAACCCCATGAAAGGTTATTGTGATTACCTGGATTAGTGGCTTGAATCTAATTTCGTCTGTAAAATGGTGAGCTTCAGAGTTCTTCTGAGTGCAGCAGTATAGCAAGAGAGCACCCTGTTATGGCTGAGATATTTAAATGCTTGTATTTGCAAAAGGAAAAGATGGTTTCAGATTGAAAATTTTTTCTTGATTTGGGCATCATGTGTCTCATGTAAAAGCAGAAGAGACACCCAGGTTCTGGTGCTCTTTCCAGCTCAGAAATGGACTTTCCATGTGACCTTGATCAAATTAACCCCTGTACTTATCTGTAAAATGAACTTTCCTTTCATTAAGAAGCTCCATATATCATAAAATAAATTGCCAGTGACTTCATTAACTACTACAATAAAAGCATCCTGGATGCTTATATGTAAATGTGTGATGTGTAAACTACACTTGGTATGATTTAACCATGGATTTTACTCCTAGAATTTGATGGTGTTAAAAAAGATAAACCTGTGTTAGCTGTAGATTTTTCAACCATTTTGCAGCCATCATGAACTTGGGGTATTTTTCAACTGAAGCGGTTCTGAAGTTCAAAAGTGTGCTAAGAAATGCTGCTCTTCTCTGAGGGGCTGAAAAACACAGTGACTGTCGGACTCCCTAAGTCTGTCCCTAAAGCTTACTATCAGAACAAACTCACTCATGTCAGTTTTTTCCTAAAAATATTAAAGGGTGAGGTTTCATGGGAATGTGAAATGCAATAGCCATCACCACTGCTGCTAAAAATGTGGCTAGAGGAAAGAGCTTTTATCTTTTCTGTTTGTTAATGAGGCATCAGATCTGTACCAAAAGAGAAAGACCTGGTGTAATGTTTGTTCACCTCTTCAACAAAAATGCCCTCGCTCAAGGCCGTGTTCTTTCCAGGGCTGGGTAAGAAATGGATCCCAGAGCTCCTGCTGCAAACACTGCCACTTCTCAGAAGGGAATTGAAAGCTCCAGCAGGCCAGAAAGACTAAGCAGCAGCACTACTGGGTTGGTGAGGGGGTGGAAGGGTTGTAGTCCCAGCAGCAGATGGTGACCTGATGTTTGCAGATATGCACGGGCAGTTGTGCAGTTCCACTCGTAAATTGTAGTTGGTTTGAGCAAAACAGCGCTTGTGTTTTGTGCTGAGCTAAATCCGGCCCTTCATAACTTCTTGAATGAGCCTGCTGTTTGTCAGGGGTGTACATACTTTTTGGTTTTGCCTAGAGCTAAAAAAAGTCAAGCCAGAAGTGTTGCTGTGAAGGACCTAATAGGCAAAGAACAGAAATTGCCAAGAAGCCCACTGGTCCAGAATTCTAGAAGGATCAGCAGTTTATGCAAGATGAGGCTTTGCTTGTCAAAAATAATTTTTTTCCTCAAGTTTTGGTTGAAATCATTGTGTTGACTATTTGTATCTCTCTTGCAATTGATGTTCCCCAGGAATTGATCTGTGGGGGCAGAGGATGAAGGTACATCTGTGTAACTCTTGTGTTAGCTGGTTTTGCTTTCTGTCAGAAATAAGCTGGTCTCTGACAGCTCTCAGGAGGTGCAGCTCCAGTGCTCTCTAGTGGTCACTGGCACTGAATTATTTGGTGTGGTTTTGAAACAAGAACTGCTTTAACTGATAGCTGATCTCAGTAGTACTCAGAAGCATCTTGATATTAACAGATATTTTTCTCTTTAGGATTTCTAGGACCTAGAGAAGTTACTATGAAATATAAAGAAGCAATGATTTGAATCAGGCATTGAAAATTCCACCTCGATAATACCAATTATAACAACCAGTAAAATTTGACATCGCCCTTTTTATTTTAAAAAGCATGAAAACAGTACAAAGAGAAGAATGAGGAAATAAGTAATGACCAGCAGTCTAACCACAGAAAATAAGCTGACCCTTATGTTCTCTAGCAGCTGTACAGTAAGTAGGTCTAATGATTCTCTTAAGTAATGTAACTAGCTTTATTCTAAGAAGTCATAGGACAGAAGCAAGAGAGAACACATAACATTCAGAAGACTTTAATACTGCTTAAAGGCAAAACATAATATACAGAGAAACCCCTTAACCTAGTACAAAAATACTGTGCCCAGAAACTATATATTTGTTCAGGTATTTTTAAAAGATAGAAGAATACAAATGGACAAACTCAGTGACTAGTGACTGTGATTAAGGTTTTTATTAAACTGTGGTAGGAATGTATGTTAAAACTATTTACAGTGCATTTCAAACTACATTCTTTAAGAGACACATGCAGGTGTCTGCCATGTGAATACAAAGAGGACTCAAATTCTAACTTCAGTTACATCTGTAAGGTACCTTGGGCATCAGTGGGAATAGCTGAACCAGCAAAGAGCAGGTGGGGCAGCTGTCACCAAGGGTAAGGGTTTGGTCCCCCTTTACAGGTAAAAAAAAAAAAGGTGGATTTAATCCATTCTTTCACTTTCTATACAGCTCCCCCTGAGGTAAATGGGAATCACAACAGTGACTTTAGGTGGGCATCTGAGCAGGTGTGAGGCCCTGGCTTGCCAAGCTCATGCTGTGGGAGTTTGTGGGAGCCAGCAATTGCAGAGCGTTGTCCCATAAATACACATTTACAAACACTGGGTACTCAGATATGAGTTTCTCTATGGAAACACCCTTCCTTACGTGGAAAAGAAACTTTCCCATGCAATTTCCATTCACCTTGCAATGACCAAGATAAAATATCCTGCAATTAGCAAGTGTCATTAATTATCAGGACAGATTCTGTGACGTTTCTTCTTCCTGTCAAAATCCATACCTAAAAACTCAGCCCTCGCTATTTACCATACTCTGGCCAAACTTATTCTGCTACTCAAGCTTATGTTTTAAATTAGTGCAAGCCCCTGAAAATGTACAGCAGGGAACTGGGAAATAAAGCTGAAACCTTGTGGAATGTAAACTGCATGTAATTTGACATGAAGAAAAGACCTGCAGCATCACAAACTCTGAAAAAATACTTCCTACATAAGTTTGCTTGAAATATTAGGTCTTTATAAAACCTTTAGAAACATGTGGATTTATTACAAGTGAGGCAATTTTTTTTCCAAAAGAAGTCTTTGCTATGTTTTTATGCATAACTGGAAGAGACAGCAGCTGGATCACTCCTCTCATTTTAAGGGCATAGATCTGATTCTTCATTATCTTTCTGTATAATGAGTTGGAAAATAATTTACCTGGTAATTTTGAAAAACCTTATGTATGAGTTAGATAAGTGCCCTGAATTTGTCAGTTCATGCCACTACCAGGTAAAATGTATTGGGTAGGAATTGATAAGATGCATGCAATTGTCAGGGGGTGATGCATATAAACAGGCTTTGGTTCTCTCTCAGAAATCAGCTATCATCAGTGAAATTAATTGTTTCCTTTTATCAGTAGCTGACTTGTACATGTGCTCTGTGAAGATATGAGTAATCTGCTCTTAACTATAAGCTGCTTCTAATTAAAAATTAACACCATCTCCAAAATCAGCATTACATTATTTCGCCCCCTCCCCCCCTTCCCCCCTTTCTGTAACTGTGTGAGAGAATAGAAAACCTAGGGCTTCTACAGGTAGTATTGCATGTGTGGCTAATTTCTTGGAAGAGAAATGGCACCTACAAGCTCAAGAGTCTCACTGTTATTTGGAATTACAAGAGGTAGGGTTAATCAGTAATTCGTGTGTATATTAACACAAGTAATTTTTTTCAGAACAAACCAAGAAATAAAAGTGTCCTTTAAGCATTCAACTGTGCTGTGGAGTGAGTTTGAAAGAAAACATGTTTATATCTGAGATCAAGGGATGCTAACTCAGTTGTCTTCACTGAGAGGAGTATTAAGAATTAGACAAATTGTTGTACCCAGAGAGTTAAATCTCAAATGTGACAATGGTTTCAATGGACTTAAGGCTGAACTGACAAAGTGATAAACTCCATTGCAGCTGGTTTCTTGTGTAAGCACACTGATTGTTACAACTAGACAATGTAAACTGGGGAGAATGTGTTTGAGAGCTGACTGAAATAATGAGATACACAGCTCATGATGAAATAATTAACAGCTGTGTGGCTGTAAGCCACCAGCTGGCTTGGAAAATGTTGAATTCTGAAGGCAGTGAACTTCAAGCAGCAAATCTGTACCTAGTCTGGGTTTGGTCGTTTTGGGGTTTTTTTCCTATATTGTTCCCTATCTAAATTATAAAAGGAAGGAGCTGTTTCTGTAAGGGATTCAAACAAAGCCATGACATGGAACCAGCACACTCTGATTTTGCCTTCAGGCAAAAAAGGCTTTGAATTTCATGAAATACAGCGCTCTATGCTTTTGAGGTTCTTAAACCAGTAGTTTAAAGGCTTTGGTTTTGTAGAAATACATACAGATACAGGAGTGTTATGATATTTAAATGTTTATTTTCTAGGAACTGTATTTATATGTATGTTCCAACATTTATGGTAGAAGGGATTCTGAGGGATAAATGTGTATGGATATGTAATTAAATATATGCACATATTGTATAACTGTTCATTTTAAGTGAACCTTTAAAAAATGTAACACCATGCCCTTTTTTTCAAGTCAAAGGTATGAATACAGCACTCCTTTGTAGCATTTATAAATTTAGTTATAATAAAGCTTTGCTGAACACACAATATAGCAAAGAAATACTGGAATATTAATGTCAAAGTTACATCACTGCACTGGGATATCATCATAGTTATCTGCTGGGTTGTCACCATGAGTTACTAGTCCCAACCATAATAGCAAGAATACACCTTTATATACATATATTTTATTCCTATTTATATTAAATATGTATCTCATCAGCATAATAATTATATTTCAGTATCTCAAACGCTCAAGGAGAAGACTATACAAGGACTATGCAAATCCTGAAGCAGAGTTTTCTATTTATCAAAAAGTACCTAAAATCTTTTTTTTGGGGGTTGTGTTGTGGGGTGGGGGCAGGAATACTGCACAACAGGAGTCCTGGAATTCTTAGTGAGTGTTGAAATCCATCCTTTTTTTTTTTTTTTTTTCTTTTATTTGTTGGGGCAGAATAAGGAGAAATGCTTCTGTAGAAAAATGTTTTCAAATTCACAGCTGCAATAATTTATTATTGGTGCTCACTAGAGAAGTATGAGATAGGACTGACTTAGTGACAAATAATTTAGGTTATTGACTAAATATCAGAATACCTTATCCTACATTTAAAAAATATCAACTCTATAACTCAGTATCATCTAACATTTTGAAACCTTTGCTTCATCTTTTCTTAGCTTCTGGCATCGTTTATCTAAATGAAGAAATTGGTTAAAAGGGGAAGTTTGAGTTGGGTTGGCAAGCTCCTGGGAAGAAGAATTTATTGCAGTTTCCAGTAGAATTTCCTGGTTTATTGTGATAGAACTAAATTCCCACACTTCAAAGTGCAATGCCAAAGGTGCTACTTTTGCCAAATACAATTGCTAATTTTAACTAAAAAACAATTATTACAGATTAAAAAACTGGAACATTTTGTGTGTCTCTGTGCAGCCAAAGTTACATGTGCTCTAATGCATTTTAGACTGCTGACTTTCATCTCCTTATCCTGTCTATCTGAAGGGTTGTATTCCTCTTTTGGGATTTGTCCAATGTGTATATTTTCTTTAATTGGGTCCCAATTCAAAACCATTTTTATTAATCATCTTCATTTAAATAATACACCAATTTTTTTTTTACTAGTGCAAGTTAATTGATTTCTTACTTTTCATAACATCAATGCCTCACATACAAATGGCAAATCCCTGTAGCACTCTTGGTTATTTTTGCTTTTGGTATTATTTTTTTCCTATTTCTTCAAGACACTATAATTAATCATTTTGTTAAAAATGCTTTTTAAGAGATGTTAACATGAAACTTTCTTCTAAGTGGTCACAGCCATTTTGTGGTAACACTGGCCTGAAGAATCAGTCATTGATGGTCACCAGGAGCGTGCCCTTCCTGCATCATTCTGATTCAGCTTTTCACCTTTTGCAGTCATTCTCTTCTGTCTCTGATCCAGTCTGTTGGTTAGATGATGTTGAAATCAACTTCCAAATGAAGTCAAAACCAGCGTACAAAAGCAATCCTGTTTTGTGTCCGTTTCTCTGCATGCTCCTTGCAGCTTTCTGTGGGAGCTCTTCTTCCATGGCAGCCTGTCGGTTACGCCGGGACATCTCATCCATCTTCAAGCAGTTCCCATTGGGCTTGGATAACTCAGACACAAGACTCTCAAGATTCTCATTGCCTAGTAATTCACAGAGGTCTTAGCAAATGTGTTATTCCAGCTGAAGAAATTTCTAAGACTTCCATCTAATATGGAAAAAACTCAAACCCTGCTGGGTGCACAGATTTTGGGGCTTTTCACCTCAGAACCCAGTTCTGCTTTCTGAGAGAGGTTAGCAAGTTTATGCTGGAATAGGCACCCCAGAGTGAGTCCCAATCTTTCCTCTGAACCTCTGGAAAGAGAACAGGCAAGACTGCTCAATACTTTTATAACACAACACAGCAAGATGGGAAGAGGGAGAGAAAAGGTGCAAAATGCAGTAGTCTTTCAGATACTGGCCACAACCATGATCACTAAACAACTATGTACATCTGTAAAACAACAGGCTCTCAGGCACAGTCAGTGCCTGCACCAGTACCTTCTTGTGGGGTGGGGGAGCAAAAATCACCCCTGCAGGTCTTTTTCCATCTCAGTCAGATGTAATTAAAGAAACATACTGTCTTCAGATAATCTTGGCATCTACACGGTCATGCTATATCTTGAAATGTGAAAAAAATAATACAGCAGTGGCAAAACATAAGCCAAATTCATACAGTGTTTAGCAAAATGTAGTACTCCCCTATTACTGTGTCTCCTACATGAACTTGAGCTTGTGGTGGTGAAATTGGCATCTCAGTTCCGTTTGCCTTGGTTGCTTTCTCCATTAATCAGGTTCTCTTGCTGCTCAGCCAAGGCTTGCCATTTCTGCCTGTTTTTTCTGCAGCCATCCAGCAAAGGGGAGCAGGCCTCTGACACGTGTGTTAGGGCCTGAAATAAATTGAGAACATGGAAAACAGATTGCATTCAATTTTTAATTTAAGAATGGAGAATGAAACATGTCTCTCATTTTTTCAGATTTCTCAACTCAGGGGAAGACTTGTAGATCACTAACTGCACTGGATACCTAACACAAGATCTGGGTACAATTTGGATTGGAATCACTTGGTAAGTGTATATTAGTACATATTTCAGGGTAAATAATTCCAGCTTTTCTAGTTGCTTCATAAATGGAAAGGTAAAACTCTCCCCTAGCAGGAAGAAGTATAGATGTTCAGGCTCTAGAACTGTGGGCATTCAAGCCTGCTCAGGTGTTCTGTTAAAGAGTTTTCTGTTTGTCCAAACTGTGCCTTTCTCCTACTGTAGAAAGTTTTCTGAGGCTTCAAAGCAAAGGCTGCCTTATTTTCCTGCCAGTTTCCACAGCACAGAAACACTTGATTTTCACAGACAGCAGGTAGTAGCTCCCTTTCTTTATGCCTGTTTCCTTTGAACTGGTGAAAGGGCATTCTTTTTAGAAAAGTTTATTGTGTCAGAGGGAAAAATTCAAGTAGTCATGCTGTTCCTTACACTGGAAAGTTCTTAAGAATTCGATTATCTGTTAATCTCCTTTCTTTCTCTCACCTTGGTTTCTGTAAAATACTTGCTACAATTCAAACAAACAGACTTTCACTCTAATGTTGTACTGGTTGAAAAAAAACAACCCAGAAATCATTATGTTGTGCTTCACACTATATTTGACCAAGCAGTTTCTCATACAGTTTGTAGCCAAGATAAAAAAAGCATTTCAGTGAATTATCTCATGCAATGCTTTGGTGGGTGATGAAAGAGAAGAAAAAGAATGGGATTGGAAGTGTCAGGTCAATTTCCAATACATAGCATATCACCTTTTGTATGACAAATTCTGAATTCTTTAAAACTTCTGAACATTTTCCATCAATGCACTACCTGGATACCATTCTTTCCCTAGAGGTCAAAGCATTAGTTTTGTGACTTGCCCTGATAATCCAGCATATAACACCAATTGCACAGAGGACAGCATTTTAACAAGGTTTAAAAAAACTGTGAAAAACTGTGAAAAAATACATTAATCAGACAAATACATAACTAATTATAAATACTAAAATAATAATTTCTTCAATTAATAATTATTGAGTTATGAATAATTTCTACATATGAACCACATGTAATATAAAATAAAAAATATTTTCTAACTAAGGGGCTAGTTTTTAATTTGATTTTTATTCCAATTGTAAATCTGTGTCTACCAGTGAACAGCTCTGGTTTCAGAGACTTGCTGTTCTTCCTTAGGCACCATACCTCATACAGCTGCAAACAAACAGCATCTATGAATCCAACCTGCATGCTGGGAATTTTGTTTTTCTTCTCTCTGTTCATTAGATCCTGCAAATAATAAGTAAACAAGCTCTGTGTTTAAATGCATTAAATAAAAACCAAAAGCAAAGAGAATCTGGAATTAAAAAGCAGCACCTTAAACAGCACAGCAAGCTGAGCACAGCGGGGGAACATTACAGGTGTTACAATGAAGAGAATTTGACTGCATGACTTCCCTCTGGAGATTGGCTTTGGGTTGACAGAGCCCAAATAGCCAGGCAAACTTACTGGGTTTGGATAGCTGCAAATAGGTACCAATTTAGGAATGTATTTCAGAGCCAGTTTAGTGACACTGATTTAGAGGAAATAATACTGCCTGTTCTTCTGGTTCACAGACAATGACACATTATTGGTGTTCTGGAACCACAGAACAAAACTGACTACTAGGAAGTCAGGGAAGGAGCTGGTCCTCTGTTGGGGTCAATGGGAGAAATTTTAGGTGCCATTTCCAAAAGACATTTTGCAAGAGGTGATTCTGCACTTACCGTGGGTTCTATGTTGAGTTCCTTCCGCTCTTTATCTCCTTGATCAAAGAACTCAGTAGCTACAAGCTCAGCAATCTGTAAGAGATTTCACTCATTGAGAGCTCTAAAAGTTTCCTTGCTACCTTTAAACAAGAGTGGTTCCTACCTCTCTCTCCTTAGAATTTATCATATTAGCCCCTCCAGACATTCTGAGACTCCAGCTCAGCATTCCACCACTGCCTTTGCAGTAAGAACTGGCTGGAGGAAATGAACTTTAATGCAGTTTGCATTTAGGATATCTTAAAAGTCAAGCACATACCCGTTGCTGAACAGGCCACGGTTTGGTTATGGCTGATAAGTCACAAGCAGTCATCAGCATTGCTCTGCAGAACAAACAGAAAGAAAGTGATAAATTAATCTATGTGAAATGTATGTTGTCACCAAGATGAGGACTAGTAAAATAGAATATAGAATTTCAAGGAACATTAAGTCAGAAAAACAAGTGAAATTAATGAAAGTTCTAAATGTAACTCCTTCACATGCTATTTAACAAAGTTTCTTATACAGAAAAGGTTGTACACTTAGTATTTCAGACCCAGGGACTTCAGTGACCTATGTGACAGGGCCAGCTTGTACAGACCAAGAGCACAAAGACCTGCTGGGTTTAATGAAGTTCACAGCAGCACAGCGTAGGAAATTGGGTACCCAGTAATATTAACTGACTTCTTGATTCACCTGCTTTTACTTACAAAAATAGCTCCTTTTGTGAGGGATCTTCCCAATTAAACTGCTTCTTCCTTAAAAGTTCGAAAAATTCCCCTCTCCTCCTTTAAAAGAAGTCAAAAGATTTAGCAGGATGCTGACATGATGCTAATATCCAGCAGTGATTATCCAGCCAAAGCTTCCTCTGACTTACTTGATGTATAGTGCCAGGTCTGTGGCAAGAATGGCTTGTTTTATCATTTTCAGTGTAGCCTTGTATTCTTCAATGGAAAGGCTGCTGAGAATCTGATTTCCCTTTACAAAAAAAGCCAAAAACAGTGCTATCAGTAAAATGGGCAGCAGCACACCAGTTTGCTAAGGCGTCTCTAAGTTTCATTACGAGTCACTTGCTGATTTCTGAGGTCATTCTTTTGCCCTCCTTCCTCTTGGAGATTCCCTAGTTTAAAAATAAAAATTCCAGTCTTCTTGAGCAATGGCAGAAAGCCACACAGTAGCGACATCATCACTGACTATTACAAAATGAAACTGCAAGCAGAGCAACATCAAAGCCTTCAAGTCCATTTCATTCATTAAAATTAAATTTGTCACTGGCTGTATCACAGCTTCTCCTTCCTCTTCCTTCCCCTCCCCTGAAGCAGAGGAATTATAACAGATTCCCATACCTGCCAATGCACCTCTAGTAAATTAAATTATTTTCCTTTTATGAAGCAGCATAAATAACAAGTTTTTAAATAGAAATATGAGCTCAGCAGCCCTGTGTTAAACCAAAGCACTGCAGAGCTTGTGAAGAGGAACTCACCTCCATTGTTTTTCCCTATTTACCTATCTGAATAGCAAAGGCTCACTGCAATACAAAGAATGCCAGAAGTACCTCAACCTGTGGCACAAAAGGAGCAGTCCTTTGAAAGAATCATGAATGCTAAATAACAGGTCTTGAGAATTAGTTAATAGCATCAAAGAAGAGGAATGTAGTTTTATTTGCATATTTACTAAACTTAGGTTTGGCTTCACTTTGGAATGTCAGCAGTGTTTGGTTTGGTCTCATCAGGGCTGCTTTGTATAAGTGTAGGCTGGAATGTTTTTTTGAAAGGAGAGGAAGGACTGGGGTTTGTTTGGTGGCTCCTAAGAGGTCATGAAAATGGCAGCAAAGCCTTTTGTTTCCTTTGGTCCAAGGAAGCAGGTACTCAGAAGGATGTTAGCAAGGCTTCCCTTATCAGGCAGCACTTGGAAGGCTTTGGAGGCACTCAGCAACAAAACTGTGATTTCCATGTTGCTGCCTTTGCTTTCTTTACCCAAAAAGGAATAAAGAGCACTTAAGAACATGTAAGGGTGGGATTCTATCCAGAGCCTAAAAATAGAAAGTAGAATAGTTTCCTTCAGCATACACAGGAATGTGGCACTCACTGGACTATTCAGGATCATAAGGCATTGATCAAAATGATGATGCTCCATGATTGAGTGGCAATACAGCTGAGCCAGTGGATGTTCACTTCTGAAGAGGAAAGAGATGGAGAAAACAAATTAGACAAACATATTAATCATCCAGAAATAACTTCCCTTTTAACATCCTCTTTGTAAAAATACAGATAAGAAGGTAATGTTGCTGCTTTGTCAGAGCACTGACAGCTCTGGTTTTCTGCCTTCTCTACCTGTAGAGACCAGCTACATGCAAGGAGTGAGAATGTAATACTAAGTTTCAAAAGGAGTGAAAGTTCCTTTATAGGAAGCAAAGGTGACACAGAGAGTTCATTCACAAGCACAATTTAGGAGACATGGCCTTAAACACCTGCCTGGAATATTTAGTCAGCTCAGCTGCTCAGCTTGTAAGTGATAATGCAAACCTAATAGGAAACCCACTGATACCAATGGAAAAATTCCTGCTGACCTCTGCAATGTGGTGCTGGGCCCAAAATGTTGATCAAGTAATTTCCTACTGTTAGTAACTGTAATGGTGTTTCATCATCATTCATTGTTACCTACCCTTTGCTCAGGGTAAAATCCAAAAAGGAAACTGCTTAGAGGCCAACAGTGACATTGATTCTACTACAGACAGTGAAAAATAGCAGGAAATCAATTCTAGGCACAGAACATAAAAATACCTTAATGCAAAACTTAAACATATCTTAGTCTAGAAAATAGGATTTATTGTTTGAATTGCTTTAGTCAAAGCTCCCTCACAGAAGCTCCTCCTCTCTTGAGGATTTTCAATTTCTCCCTGTTTTTTGCTGCTCTGTCTTTATTTTCAACCCCTGGTCCCACATCACTCATGTCATCTCTTCAACTAAATCTGGATTCTTCTGGAAATCTATTTTGCTGATGATCCTGGACCTATTACTCTAATTATAATCTGACCTACAAATGTTTCATCATGTAAGTACCTCTTTTTAACATATAATTCCATGAGATTTTCCACATGGTTAAGGACCATTCACGTGGCTTAGCGGCTGCAGGATTGGGTCCCTGTGTGAGTGAGTGCACACAGGCTGAAATAAAAGTCATAAGAGAAGACTCTGGGGATTTAGGAAGCACAAAAATGTGGAGAGAAAGATGGAAAAACAAACAAAAACACAGAAAGGGAGATTAAAGGATGCAAGCCCCTGAGGAATATGGGCTGGCTGCCCAGCACCTCCTCTGAGACCACCACAGAAGGGGCGTAGAGCAAATGTACTCGTGTGTTTCTGTAAGGAAACAAACCACAGGATGGTGCCAACACATGCTGGGTGAAATTCCCATTGAATTAAGTGGAATGCATATTGTGTCTCCCAGAGTTCATCCTGACTGGAGAGAGAAATATGTGAGAAATCTCTTAGGTTATCTTCCCAAGTACTGCTCCAAACTAGAGCTTGCTTGGTTCTCGCAGATCCTGGCTAGGGCTGGAAATAAATTCAGGTCCAGATTCTGTAGTGGCACTTGTGTCAAACCCCCACTCCAGGCCAAAGGGCACCGTGGCTTTCTGAGCACAGGGGTTTGGTTATGCAGCTTTCTGTGCTTCCTACTTTGCATGTGGGATTGGAGCAAAAAGAAAATAATCCCCCCCCTGCATAATTACCAAAAGGCCTTCAAGCAGTTCCCCTTCTGTAACTTCTACTGCCAGGACCATTTCAATTTTTGAAACCCTGCTGCTTAAGAAAAAGAATCATACACTGAATATCCACTTTCCCTGCTTCAAAGGAAAAAACAAAAGGGATTTGTTCCTAGAAATAAAAACTTTTGTATTTAGGTTTAAAAAAAAAAATTGTGGAACTTTCTGTTGAGAAAGGAATTACTAAGCTATAGCCGTCTCAGCTTTACAGCATGTGTAAATGTTAGATTTTGCTGTCTATGACACTTTCCCAGGACATTTTTGAGAGGAGATGACGCATCTCCAGATGTCTTCCAGGAAATTTATTTTTAAATAAATAAAGCAAAAATAGCTAACTAGTTCAAATCACTGCGAGGCTACAGTTACTGCTGGAATCCTCTATTACCAAACTAGAAAAAGGTCACTCTTCTAATGTTGTGGAGTTTGGTTTTTCTTTTCTTTACACATCAGTTAGTGCTACCCCAAACATATAATTGTGAAATGCATGAGTTCTGCTTCAGCTTACTTATTTTCTGTCTTTCAGTATTCTGTACTTTAAACAAGCTTTTCCTCCCCTACCATCTTACTTTACACACAGTGAGAACAGCAGACCACTTCTTCATAGGTCACTTCAAAACCATCCTCCAGCTCTGCCAGAAGAAGATACAAGCACACATTTCTGGCTCCCTTTTGCCCATCTCTGATCACACCAGGACACACTGCCACATCACAGGAATCACATTAAGCCAGGCTTTAAAGTAACTGAAGACTCGTGTGCTGTTATTTGAAGTGACACCAAATTGGGCAGATTTGAAGCTACTAGTAAATTCTAAAAAAACCCAGTATCTTCAGTTCAAAATTAAAATATGGGGAAAAATTTAGACTTGTTCAGATATTTCATTTTGATAATTTGAAACCAAAATATTTTGTTTAGTAAAAATATTTTTTCAATATTTTAAATATACTTTGCCTTTTTGTATTGTAAAGGCCTTTCTGTAATTCTAGATTGGATCAAAGTTAAAAAGTACAGGTAACCCACAATCAGTGCAGAACAGCCATACATTTTAAATGCGATTTTAACCATGTAGCTTATTCTAAACAACTTAGAATTCTCGAAAAATGTGCCTAAACCCAGAGTAAAACAATCTGAGTTCAAAACAGTGGGGAGACACCTTTGTATCAGAGGGCTGCAGATCTCGGTACTGTGTTGGCCTGAACAAGAAGGGAACAGCTGGGTTGGGCAGGGAGTGTTCTGAAAAGCTGCATGTTTCCTACACGCTGTCCTTTGGAAGCTGAGGCCTTTTGCTGGCACTTTGTGGGAAATGGGGGAGGAGAGCTGGGGAATGGGAGCAGGAAAACGCTGTCCCTGCACAGCAAAGGGTTCACTTCATCTGCCATCATAGTTAGGCAGCAGCTGAGGCTGTGCATCTTTGGACTTGTGAATGGTTCTGCCTGTTCCTGCATTTTCTGCTCTGTGAAAAGCTGCTCCTTTGCACAGCCCCACATCATTAAAGCAGTCAGTTTGTACCTAATTTAGCTCTGTACTTGTTCACTCACTTGTTTTTATTTAACTTCTCTCAGAGCCGCTTACCTTTGTATGTAAGAGTTGTTCACTCCCCTGTGATCCAGATCGTGGCTCAGAGTTGCTATCAGCAAAGCCAGCGTTTCTAAGTCAGTCAGTTTGCTCTGTATGTGAAGAATAATGCCAAAAGTGACTTGGGGGTTTATTTAGTGGAATTTGTTTTATATCTCAGACCTGTTCTTAGTGCAGTCAAAAGACTGTTTGGCAATGATAGATTTTATGTTTCTGCTAGGAAGATGCATCTCCCAATGCTTGCCTTTCCCCTCAAAGTAGAAAAAAATTGAGTTATGTTCAACACTGTTCAGACTCCAGAATCTAGGCCAGGAGAATCAGCAGGGAATGAATCCAGTGTAGTTAAGAATAAACAATTTATGGAAATTGCAGTGGAGACTGTCAGGATTCCAAAAATAGCAGGCAAACCATCAGGATCATCAGGGATTGCTCGACCGCACACAGCAAAACTACCATGTCCATTCCAACAGGGAAGGAAGATGGATGTCCTTGCTGGTGTCTCTTCCAGCACCTTTTGAAATTTTCATTAGTGAGATAAAGTTTGTAGAGGAAGGAAATGCCTCTTCCTCATTGGTATCGGATTTTGGCCTACAAATGGGATCTATTTATGCTCTCAGAAGTGCTTGCCCTAAAGTAGTATAAACCAACTAGTAACACCAAAGTGAGCAAACACATTTATTCAGAATGAACAGAAACATTCAGTTTCCTACAAGAATATAAAACAAAAACCTAAAAACATGTTTTGGAAGAATCTAGAATCAGTATCTCACTTATTTAGATGACCATCTAGCCCTAATCAGAATGATCAGGTTGTTTTTAAAATTATTAGGAGTCTTTTTAAGTGAAAAGTTGAAAATTTGTTCAAAAGCATTGGAATGAACATTTGTTTATTTCTATGTTTTTATGTTCTGTTGTTTATCTAAAGCTGTACTCAGCTTTGCATTTGAACTTAAAAAAATTCCTGCTGAAAATTTTAAGGAAACATTCTGAAAATGGGTCAGCCTTTTCTTCTCCACTTTTCTGACTTGCTTGTGGCATAAGCATTAACTTTAAAAAAAGGACATAACCACGTACATGCCTTATTTGAGATATTCCCATTGGGAACATCCCGATCACCACTTCCAGAGGATTTAACTGAAACAGGGAACAAAAAAACCGCGGCTGCAGTTTCACGAACCAAGCCCTCATAGCCCAAAGTCCTCAGCAGACAATTCCACTGGCAATACCATGGAATAATGAACATCTTACTGACATGACAATCAGAACTGGTGCATCATTAGAGAATTTGTCTTAATAGAGGAACTGGAAATGTACCTGAATTTTCCCAGATTTCAGAGCAGCAAACATGCACTGTGCTGTGTTAAAGGCGTGTCTCCAATTGTGATAAGCAACATTCTTCCGATAGTTTTTCTTCACACTTAAAATCCATCTGCAGAGAACCTTTAAGAAACAGCATCACATAGATTTGTTTTCATAAGAACAGATTTCTAATACATTCAAACTTTCTTAATCCCCTGCTTGCAAGCTCTCTTACTGAAAAAAAAAAATTCATTTAACTCAATTTTAAGTTCAAATATAACACCCTTGTAATTGTGAACACAGATAAGAACAGGCTTACACCCACTAGTACAGCTCCTAATTGAGTGTGTAATACTTGTGGCTTTGGGGCTTTATTACCAATGGCTGAATGTTCATATTAGAAGCACTGTTGTTAACTCAGAAACTGAGGTTTGTTGAGATACCTGTGAGAAAAAAAATCTTTGTTTATAAAGACATATTTGATAGAGAAAATTTATTTAGTTATTTAATCGTCTTAAGAGCTGTTCTGAAAATGAACATGCAGCTTTTCCCTCCTATCAGCTTGTCGAATCCCAAGCAGAATTGGACTTTGGAAAGCAAGTATGATAGAAGGATTACTACATTGCAGGGTAGTTTCTTTTTCTGTGCAGGAGGAAAGCGTGTCCTGGATGTTTTACTCAACAGTATTAAAATTTAGGGTTATAATTTTTATACATATATGTGTACATTTCTTTTCCTTACCTGTTTTATTTTTTTTTTTTGTAAGGAAGTGACAGATACGAAGTTCAGGTAGTAATTTAATGTTGGGACATGTTTGTAAAGGTTCTTGACCTTACTACAGAGGTGAAGCTAAGTACGAGGATATTCTAGAGATCAGATTAGGTAATAGAGCACTTTTGGCCCTTGAACACTACTAATCTAAATTGGTCTATAAACTGCTGATCTAGAAAATAAATACATGTTTTCTTTAACTAATGTGTTTGCCTATGAAGCCCTACAAATTCTGCATTTTGATAGAAATTTTGAATGTTTTGTTGAAAAGGTTGTAAAGCAAAAATAAGGTATTTAAAAATGAAGGTTTCTACAAATAGATGTTGTTTGCACTGAGTGGAAGAAGCTGGAGAGATTTTCTGTTTTACCTGTCTTGATCACCTCGGACAGATGAGGGAAATACCCAGAGCCCATCCAAGTTTATCTGCTTCAGTCTTTACTATCTCCATAACCATGAACTTCCACCTAATCTTTAATCTATTATTTTGTAGGAAAAGAATAAGATAATTACTATCTCATATGGACGTAGTGAACAGTGCTATTATCCTCTTAGTAAGAGTTTTTCACTTCCTGAGAAGTTGCTATCCTCTCCCTTCTCAGTATTCTGTTTTCCAGTCCATTAATCATAGACTTAAATAGATTAAAATTAATAGATTAAATTATTAAAATTATTAATCCTCCAGTAAAACCCAACTGAGGACAGACTCCAATTCTTCATATACCTTCCTAGTTTGTTAATTACTCTTTAATACAGATGTCCAGTTCTATTTGCTGTGGGATCATTTCACTACTCTGAATTCCTAATAATTAAGCTCTTTCTGTGGGGCAGTACTTGGCAGCAATCATACCTCGTGTTTCATTTGGAAATTTTGCACCAGGTTGAGGTCTGTGAACATTCGAATTGTGCACAGCGTTGTTTCAAAGTCTGACAGCTCAAAGTCACTGAAGTAGAAGTCAGTCAGGTTGAGAGTTTGTGCAGATGGCACTACAGCAGCCTGGAGAAGAATGGGAGAACACAGCTTAGCTTTTTAGAGAAAACAGAACAAATACTTGCTTTTTCAACAGACTAATTAAAAAAGAGACACTAAATCGTACCTTCAAGTGATACTGAAAACTGATGATTGCTTCTCATTTACTTCCCCATGCTTCTCTTATTTAACATTGCTTTATTACCTTAGGTTTAACAAGCACTTTTCCATAGATCAAGGGAATAAGGATGGAATTACCTGGTCAGTCTGGTTATCTAAATCACCTGAGGCAAATTGTAACCAAAAGTATTGATGAAATTGGGAGAATGAGAAAATAAGGCAGTGGAATTATATGTTTGTTTTTATGGGCATGCAGGCTGTAACTGTTGGCATTTTTCTAAAAATGGTGAGGAAAGAGATGTCAGTAAAACAGATTTGCTAACAGAATCCACATTCAGCATGATGGGAGTCAGAACATGTCCACAGGCAGAGTTTTCTCAGGGCTAGAAACCTGAAAAATTAGAGTTCATCTGTGATCAATAATTTTTAAAACCCATGGTCCATGGTTTGGGTGCAGTTTGCATGCATCCATAAACCTTCAATGTGAAATTTGAGATTACAAGGTAAACAACACACCTCCCCATCCTATGCTTTTAAATCTGAGTTTTTAATTGTCAGTAATATCTCCATGTATTGCATCCCTTTTCTAGGTATAAAATAGGGAATATTTCTGTCCTTCAAAATACCTGTGTTGAGGTTATGCTAAATCTTATATTAACTCTCATACTAACAAAATAAATACTAAGTCTTATACTATAGAACAAAATTTAGTATCATTTTCTGCAGCAGAATAAAAGCTGGGGTTCTCAGTGCTGATGCTTTAGAACTGTTTCACCTCAATATGAGTGTGGTTCAAAGAAAATCAGGTAAATCTGAAATGGTAAAGGAGATAAATCTTTGTGTTTATCTTCCTCTTGGTAATTATAAGGGAAAACATTTCTCCAGTGTGGGCAGCTGTGTCCCAGAAGGCTGAGGAACAGGAAAGGAACCATTTGTCAAGATCTACAATATTAGTACCTGAAACATGCAAATCCTTAGAATTATGGCTGCCAGCCTCTGTTCCGTATCAGTTCGCTGTCCTCTCCCTTGTGTGTCAGAATCAGGAAGTCACAGGAGGTTATGAAAAAGGGTATTGACACAGGGAAAAAAATGCACCATTCTTACACACTTCTTGTGCCAGTAATTTTGTGTCCCTGTTTGGATTCATGTGGGATTTCAGCTGTGAGCACGTGAAAGGCCTGCATGTTCAGTGGTAAATAATGCAACCGTTCAGCAAAGCTACTGACATATTTTTGAAAAACCTCAACTGCAGGCTGGTATTTCACAAGGAAAGGTGCTGGAAGGAGACAGAAGGAGCTCAAAAGAACACCTCATACCTCACTTCATTCATAATTTATCTTTCCCTTCCTTATCTCCTGCCTTTTACAGCCACAACAGTAAGTTTAATTTCAGCTGAAGCATAAAACCCCTGCACTCTATAGCAGTTTATAGTGTTGTTTAACCAGATTAGCTATTTCCTTTTTCACTTACTGAAGCCACTAGAGCCTCTGCCTCCTGTTTTACAGCACAAAAGTTCATCAGCTATTTTAATTTCAATTTATTGAGCCATGGTTTCTGTAAATACACTGGCCACAAAAAGGCTGCTATGGAAAACGTTGGGACCACTGTGTGGCAACTAGAAAGACTTTTGTTTTGTTTCATCTGCTTTGGATGATAAAATACAGCTTGCAGACAGTACTAGGCTCAAAGGAGGTAACTGATGCAATAGGACAGTTCTGTAGTGTTTGGAAATGATTATTAAAGTAACACATTTGACTGCATCCAATGCCATAAGGCAGATAATTAATTGAATAGAATAGTGTCAGTTGGCAGAGGCCTACAACCATCTTCTAGTCCAACTGCCTGATAATTACCTATTTTCAGATTATTTAGAAGCAAAAGGTATATCCAGAAAAAAATTCAAACTATTTTGGCTGTCTTTACACAACAATATGAGTGCAAAAAATAAAAACTAAAATAAAAATTCCATGTGTGCAAATAAAAAGGCCTGTTCTTGTGCTCTGGTATCACCTCAGACAGCAGTGGCTGACAGGCCAGGACTGTGCTAGGAAGCTGTGGACAGTTAAGCCATGCAGGTGGACACTGGCCCAGTTCTAGGTTTGATGTGGCTCTGTTTCATTGACCAGTAACGGTGTAACCACAAAGATTTCACCACAAGCCCTGAAGAGAAACTTCAAGAGAGGAGCTGCACTCTGGTCTTATCATGGCTCTTTATTGATGAGCAGCAGTGTGGTAGGACTGAAGTTCAAAAATCTCTGTGACACCGTTCTGGAAATATCCTTAGTCTCATTCCTTGTTATGTCATGCTACCCAGCTCAGGTCCCCTATGCCTTCCTTCCTCTCCATCCCTCCCTTTTGTTTTCATGCAGCAGGCGTGATGCCACTTCTCTGGAACAGCTGCTGAAGGCTTGGATAAACTAAGCACATGCTGTGCTTTGAAATGCACTTGAAATCCTAGCTGTAGTTATTCCTTAGGCAGTGGCTTCTAAACACAGAATTAAACATGAGTGGAACAGGATGCTGCTCAGAAAAGCAATCATAAATTATTTTTTAAAAAATCATTGCATTAAAAATTCGATACAGAATTTATACATAAGGCCATAACCTTGCACCCAACACGTGGGATGTTAGAAAGGTACCAAAGCTGTAAGATATACAGCATTCAGACTTAGCTGCAGGATGGAGAGTTCTCAACATCCTGCTTCTGGAATACTTCATCATTATAAGTTTGATACTGACATTGCACCAGCTGTGACTGTCTCAAACTCCTGAGAAAAATCAGCCAGCACAGGTTTGGTTCTCTCAGTGCTCTGGCCAGCTTTTCTCTCTCACTGTAGACATTGTAATAGTTCACTTTTATGTGATTCAGCTCAGGAACCTGTCAGCATAAGCTTCACTGTCATTTTTATTTCTAGAACATATGCTTCTGCCCCTTTAGGGATCTCATCTGTGTACAGGACTGCTCTTGGTTGTTCTATTGAAGCAATATTTCTAAAGTAATAGTAAAAAATTTAATTACCACTGTTACCTGCAGCTCCCTCGTTTCCTCCTCAGCAGCAGAAGCGTGGTAAGAGAGAACCTACAGGAAGGAAAAAGCAGCCCTTAGTACCAACAAAAGAGCAATGTGATAACAAGGTACTTTTCCTACAGCAGATCTTTCAGCGTTCCACTGCATTTGCTGATGAAATTTTCTGTCCATGCAGAGCCTGAGCCAGTTTTAGGGGAGCTCTCTGAATGCATATCTGCATTCAGAGATATGGGGAGAAATCTGCATCTTTTACACATCTCCCACAGCACAGAATCTTCACGAGATAATTAGGCCAAGAAAACATAAATAGCTTCTAAAAAGAGCAAAGAACTCTGATTTTCTCTTTGGAAAGTTTTCATGGCCCACTTTCAAATACAAATAATACACAAAACAGCTCTTATTATGAGCCTGACATTATTGCCATAGTAACTCCTTTGAGAGTTTATTCAGACATGAAAGCAAGTTTTACCCTAACTGAGACTTGGCACAAAAGTCTGAAAGACAATATATTAATTTTAAATTAAAAAAATAAGCTCAGATTTTTAACTAGTGAGAACATATGACATGAAAAAGTTACAGAGTTTTATTTTTTTTGTAACAAACCCATTTTATATGCTAACCTATAATCTGGCTGGAACTTCCTATATTATCTATGAAGTGTTATACTAAGAGACAGAATTGCTAATTTGCCATAAAAGCAAATGATTTTGACAATAGTTTTACCAGCTTTTTATTTACCATGACCTAATAAAGGTTTATTTGGGAATGGTAATGTTTCTTTTAGAGGCCACAGGGCATATAATCCCATTTTAGGAGCTCTGCAAACACTCTGTTTACATAATGAATGTTAGGAGATCCAAAGTCTACATATTTTTCACTTTCTGCTTCAAGTTATCACCCCTGAGTAATTCAGCTTCTCAGACTAAAGCTGTGAAGGCTTAACAGGAGCCAGTTCAAAGGCTGGGAGCAGGTGATGTTCATCATGGTATGGTTTCATGGAGTCTGTGGAAATTGCTGCTAACCTACAATAATGCTGCTGTTACTCCTCACACTGGTTTGTCTGAAGGACTGAGCCAAAATCATCACAAAAACCCTCAGACAAGGAGAGGAAGCCCCTTAATCTGCCAAACCATTTCCCTCTTCCTACGCAACAGAACGCACCCACTGTGCTGCCAGCTTGCAGCCTCGTGGAGAGGAAGAGATGCCTCCAGCTCCCCACTAAATCTCAGAAGTGAAGTTAGGACACAATTCCCAATTAAATAGTCTGCTGGCAGAGTCAGAAACAAGCAGAAAATTCCTGAGCAGCTCAACAGCCTAAATGCTGCTCTCCTGAGGGATATCTCCTAAGTAGCTGCACTTAAGTGCAGAACAAAGAGAGTCTGGGGAGCATAAGGACCTGTTTGGGGCTAATTAAAGACCACCTAGATTTGGGCTCACCTCTAATGTCACCATCTGTTTGGCCATGGCTCTTTCTACAGCCTCGTACATCTGTGTGTTCTGGATCCCCAGGCCACAAAAGATGACAAATGCTTCCAGGAACTCTTCATCATTTCTGTTGAAAGCCTTGATTTTTCCTGAGTTTTCTTCCATCTTATTCACAATCTGGCAAACCCCTATGCCAGGACACAGAAATGAAAGGAAGTATTACAGAGAGCATGTCACCATCAGGAATTAAGTTTAGGACAGATTAGCCTACAGTATAAACCACCAACATACATAAGTGACACATAGGAATGCTGTAGGATTTTCCTTTTTTTTTTTTTCCCAAGGATAATTCCAATGTATCATAAATATTCAAATATTATATGTATACATATATATATAGTAAATTCACATTTATTAGGATTTGTAAACCAAAAATGTAGGGCTTTATAGACTTGATCATCCTGTGAAATTCTAGGGTCGTTTTCATCCTAACTTTTATTATTAATAGTATTCTAGATTGATTTAATCCCTAAAGACAATTTGTCCTTTGGATGCTAATTAAATTTTTGCAACCATGCCAAAAGAACATTTATGAAAGTCAGAAGAGTGGTACACAGTTTTTGCTTCCTCTTTTGAGCCAGTACTAGGATTTTTTTCAAGTAAATGAACTAAACAGGGAATACCCAAGTTAAGGTTCAAAGCTGAAGTACACTCACTCATTTTCTGAGGATGTGGTTGAATTGCAGCCCCTTCCAAATACTACCCAACTCCTTGAGAAGCATCTGACTGAATTCAGCTTCTTAGGTTCAAACTTGCTGATAATTGCATTTGTTAATTTTCTGTTAAGAATTTCTGGACTTTTCTGTGCACATGTCATTGAAGAAGTCTGACAGGTAACTTCTGCCACACCTTGCTGCAGTTTAAATCCCTGACACCACTGTGAGCAGGAGGAAATTCAGAAATACACCTCCCCTTAGTTTTACCTGCTAAGCAACCAGAATATTAATTAGAGCAGCTGTATTATAGGAATATGTTGTCTTTGGCCAAAACTGCTTTGAGGTTGAGTACTGTCTTGAGGGAGTCCAAATGTTTTCTCACTCCCATGAGCACAGAAGCTGCATTTTCCTGGCCAAGTGCCAAGATATCCCAGCTGCAAATTAAAAGTTATGAAAAAAATTACCACGTGTGCATCTTCCCTATTACAGTAGATGATAAAACTGAGGAAAAGAATGCACATGCAAACTGTTGTTTTAGAAGAATTTTGGGCTCATAAGTTTTAATGTCTGGTGACAATGCAACATCGTCCTGTTTCCAAATTGTATTCTGTTTGGGGAACTTAGTATCAGAGTCTCCTCTAAAGACACCAAGACTATTACAGCTGTAATGGAGGGGATTGGGGTATCTGAATATTGCAAACAGAATTCTGAACCTTTATGGAATGAGATGGAAAGGAATGGATCATTGAATCACAGTACACAAATGTAATCCCATCAAAAAGGGTTAATTCAAGTAAGGAACAACATTAATTTCCTCAGGGGAAAAAAGAAGCTGACTTAGAAAACTCTTTAGGAAAATCCCATGAAACTGACTTTCAGATTTCTGTTTAGTACAGCTTATGACATTATAATTATTTCCATAGCAACTGTGATGCAATGAACACAAGATTCCCAACAGTGAATATGCTGCAAAAGCAAATGAATTCTTAAAAGGCATGGTATTTGCACATAAATGTCTCTTAAAAAATTAGAGAACTACAGTAAATATACTGTGTATTACTTAAGACTCTTCAACCTCTTTTAAAAACTTCCCCAAAGCTCTGAGAGGTCCACTGATTACAAATAAAGGAACTCCAAAGTCTTTCACTGGGACACAGTTATTAAAATCACATCAAGATTCTGTAAAGCTTTTACCACATACCTGTGAAATGCACAAGTCAGGAGAATAAAGTTCTTTCCATCTTTCTTGCTAGTAAGATTTGCTCAGGTTTGATGTGGACAGTTTTTCCTACCCCCATCCCACTTCCTAAATTCTGGTTTGGGGTATCCTAATCTTAAAAATAATTTAAAAAAGAAACCAGACTTATAATAATAGTCATACATGTCACGTAGTATTGTAAAGGAACTTCTGGGTACTGTCCCAAAGATAACTTATTGACCTTACTCTATTAAATAACTGAACATGAGACAGCTGTGAAACCATAAAATACTTCAAAGAGCATTTCCCAATGAGAATGACTCAGATTTGAAAAGCCCACCTAAATGGGTGGCCTGACTGAAACTTTCAGTTTGAACTTCAATAGAAAAATCTCAGTAGGAAGAAAAAAAGCAGATGCAACTGTTTCATCAATAGCTCACAGCATGGTGAAATATCTCTAATTAAAACTCCACAGTTCAGTCTTCATCTTGGCCTTCTAGGGTTTGTTGGAATATTTAAATAAAGTAATAAAAGAACTTGTGAAAGAAACTAATAGCAAAAGAAATTTGAGAGAACTGCATTAGTTAAAGATGAGGTTTCTCTTTTTGTCTCAGATGTTTAAAAACTAAATCTGTCTCCACAAAAAAGGGACATCATATTTGCTCTATAAATTGGGCCATGCAGTTTTGCCATCATTCTCAAAGAAAATTATTTTAAGACCATTAAAAAGGCATTCTTGGAACTCTTAATATTTACTTGCCAAATTTTTTAAAGCTGATGAAATTGGATCCATGCTCTTATCTAAGAATCAGTATATTTTATTTGCTCTTTGCTTGTGGGTCCCTGAAACCAGGAAACCAGCCAGAAACCAAGGCTGACACTCATTCTCTACTCTTTGGCAGCTTATTAGGTGAGCAATTTATATTCAAGATTGCAATAGACTTATTAGTTGAGAATATCACAATCTTCTCTCCTGGCTTGAGATTGCATGTTGCTGTGATTTTACTGTGGAGCACATAAATATATGTAAGAAATGTACAACATTATTTTTTTTCAAGATACCTACCTATCACTTTATTCTTTTTCCCATTTTTTATTGGTGTACACAGCAAACTCTTTATGCTCCGATTTACATTTTCTGCAGTGTCATTCTGTTAAACAAACAGAAAAAGATGGTTACAATTTTAAAGGCTGTTTTTCAGCTGGCTGAAGTGATAAACCTGTAGAACTGAGCTCCACAACTACTCTTGGTTTACATCTTCCTTCAAAAAGCAACCACGTGATCAACGAGTTTGCGCACAAACAACAGGCAGGAAAATTACTACATCTAGGTTCAGCATTCTGTACTCTTCCCAGGACTTTGCAGCATGTCCTGGGCTCCAACAGAAGGAGATTAATTTATTTGGGGAGTGGAAGGATGGAACAAAGAGATAATGCCTCCTTTTCAAACAGCTGGGGAGAAAAGGCCACAGCTCTGCTCTGACCACTCCAGGAATAATGCAGCATTTGTTGAGAAGGACATTTGCTCTGATCTCTAATTGTGTGTGACACCAAAAGAAATGGCCAAATGCTCATATTTCTGATCAAAGATTATCTTTCTTTTTTTATATTGTTGCTTTGTGCTCTGTACTGTGCAAGGACTGTACAGAGTATCTTGGCAGGATTTTCATGAGATGAATGTGCTGTTGAATGTCCTCCAAAGAAAGAGGCAAGCCAAGGTTTCTAGGGCACTGGCAACACCTGGGATTTCCCTCATGTAAGGGTGCATCAGCTTTCTAAACATTTATCCTACAGCCCTGCCTTGCCCTGCTCCTGCAGTAGTGCGAGTGCAGTCTCTGTGCTGCTGAAAAACATGATCCAGATTCCTTCTAAAACCACCATTGCTTTCTTCTTTATGGGTTTCTTTTACATACATAAGGTGAATTCCAGGCAAAGAAAAAACTAAAAAGAAATTGAAATAACTCTAACCCTACTGACCAGCCTGTTTCCAACAAAACATTGTTTGGATGATTCTCAAGGTATTAATTTTATTTTTAGATGTCTTCAAAATCATCACCTCTTTCTTTATTAATCAGTTAATCTATTAATCTATACCATATATCCATTGGATTCTGTCTGTACTTCCAGTCCTGCAATTAAGACAGGGTTAGTCTGAGAACTCAATTCCTGTGTTGCTCAATCTGTCACAGAAACCTACTCCAGAACATCCAAGAAAGCTTGCACAGGAAAAGAAAGGGAAACAACCCTGTCCCTTCTTTCCACTTGCTGGAACATTATTATTACATTATTATTACAACATTATTATTACACTGAGCACTGTCTTTTCTGATCATTTTGTTGTGTATCTATGAACAAATTTTGGTAAAAAGCCATCTGCTGACCATAGTAGCTCCTCTCCCTCTCATTAACCTCTTGCCAACAAGCTTAAACATAATTGTAGGAGCAGACTAATTTCTGTATTGAAAATATGGGAAAATACATATTTAAATACATAATGAATGCAAATAAATACATAATTCAAAGTTTGCTTTTAATTTTGCTACCTGAGCCTTGCCAAGTGACGTTCCCTCCTCACTCTCCAGTATCTCTGTGCTCAGTCATCTACCACATCACCAGCTCACCCTTTGGGAGTTTTGCCTAACACTTCCCCAAGAAAACTGAAGTTGATCCATCTCCACTGCAGCAAAGAACCTGGATCTGTAACACTAATCTTGGCCAGAATGAGATGGGAAAGGAAAGGATAAAAGAGAAACTTCTGAGAGCCTCCCAACACTCATTGTGCATTTGCACCATTTTAACTGGGGCCACCTTGACAGAAAGAGTAAGGGGAAAGCAAAAAATCTTTAAAAGTAAAACAGAAAAATATTTTCCATTTCTAATGGAATTTTTCAATTTCAAACCTAAGCTTATTTTACTTACTGTCCATGGAAATCTTCTGTCTTTGCAGACATCTGGGATGTTGAGTGGCTCCATCGTGTTCTTGACATACTGAGCATACATGTAATTGATTTTGTTCGTGTCATAGTCCCTGAAGGATACAACATTATTATTATGTGCTTTGCATAAAAGTGAGTCATTTCATTATGCCAGGCAGGTAATATCTTTCCCATATGAGAGAAGGATATATAGATACAACCAATAGATAAATAACGGAGTCAGAGTTCAAATCCTGCATCCTAATCCAGCTGTCATCACGAAACTGCAGCATGGATGGGTGGATGCTTTCCACCATTTCTTTAATGTTCAAAAACATTAACACCGAACACCAGACTGAAGAAATAAACAATTCCCTACAGTTTACACAGATGAAAGATAAAGAATGAACAGCTGGGTTTATATGGAAATAAACGGAACTATTTGAAAACAAACTGCATTCACAAATCCGGTACTCCTGAAAAATCAATACTGGATGAAATTCACATATTAGTTCAAGAGACTGCAGCAGGTATCACTTGTGAATTTTCTGCTTCTAAGTTCATTTCAAATTTGTTCTAAAAGTAAAGGGACAATCAGTCACATGGAAGTTGTGTTACTGAAATAGAACTGTCTATTCCAAATCAGGACATAAAGTATCTGTACAGAATCAATCATCTCCACTTCTTTAGCCACCGTTTATTTAAGGTATTTTAATCCTCTTAGACCCTTTGCCTGCCTTGGAGGAGGACCTATGTCCTACTTATAAACCTATACCCATCAAGCTCCTGTAGTTTCTCTCCAACATTTGACTTGACTTCCCTTATCCTCCCGGTGTAAGGATGTTCCAGGGCCAGAGGAGAGGAATTACTCTTTCCTTATTTCACACATACAAGGCAATGCCCCACAATTCTGAAAAACAGTCTGATTTGGGGCTTGATTCAATGTCCTTGATTGCATAACGAGGCTGAAACTTTTATATTATGTAAAGTAATAGTTCCCATCTAATCCATGTCATTATATTTCTGCTCTTGCCTGAAATTGTGCCCTTCAAGCATAGCAGAAGTTGTAACTGCAAGGGTTGAATCACAGTGCAGTCATTGGCATATAATTGTGTTTTCTCATGAACAAGAGTCTGATATGGCAACTAAACCTCCAAGATTCCTCTTCCCTATCAGGTATGAGAAACAAGTTTGTGGTGGCCCATGCAAGCAGCAAATAACATTTTGAGTCCATTAATAACCAGTCACCATCAAAGGGATAATGAGGAGGAAGGGTCCATTCTTAGAAAGCAGAAGAGGACTAAAGAGGAATTTTCATTTTCACCTGTGATCAGACTGTTGTACCCCTGCACTTTCTGGCTGAACACTGTCTAAAACATGGCTCAACAGCTTTTAGTTGCTCAAGTCACACACTATGGACATCATTCTCATATATATGGAATTAAACTTGATGTAATAAATATTTACTGCAAAACAACATCAAAGGAGCTCAGAAAATCTGTTTTCTCCCTGCACAAAATATCTGTAGTAGAGCATTTTATAAGCAACTGTGTCTCTTTCTGACAGTATTTGGATCAACTGCGTTTGATGACAAAGACAGTAATTGCCAAACTTCAATACAGAGGTTCAGGCTAACTTTGGGAACTATTTTATCTGGGTATTTTAATTCAGCTCCTTATCTCTTTCTTTTCCTCTCAGTTGAACTCATTAGTGGTTTCCCAAAGATGAGTGGGAGTTAGAACTTTAGGGCTCTAATCTTGATTTAGTGGGACATGTTCCTTGAGTCATCTTCCTTATCTATGAGATGAGGATAGCGATTAAAATAATTGATTAAAAGCATTATTTTGGTTATTATCTACTAATTTGCATATGTCTCCTCTACACCATAGCTCTCCACACAGATTTCTTTGAAATCAGTTTCAGAGCAGCTCCTCTGTACATTTCCATAACTTAGCCTTGAAATCCAAATATGTTCTTAGACTGGCAAAGTGAAGAGATCAAGCCCTACTCTTGCTCTGCTCAGTGCGGTTTTTTAAGGCAAGAGAGGTGGTCAATAGCCACTTCAGGATGAACAAGTCATAATTAATTGGTTTACCTCTTCAGATTTTCAGATGAATCCTCTAATTCCTCAGATTCCATGTGAAAGACACTAGAAAATGTATCCTGTAATATCAAGAGGATGTTTGAATACACAGGTGTATAAGGTTGTCATTATTTAGAACAGTATTACTCATTAAAACCTTGTTGCAGGTTGTTATCAAGACCTGTTCTGTACTAAAGACAAGTGTAAGATTATTTAGCTTCATTCCACATCTGTCATCGAGCTGGATACTGGATCCTATCATAAAGGTATCTTTTGATACAACTTGAAGTATCACTGTAGTGTCTTGAATCTCTACTCATGACCCAGAGAAGAAATTCTGGTATTTACAAGCCGTGCCAAAGTTATATGTCAGCACAGAAATGCTTTAATTCCACAAAGGCCAAAACCTCTCATGTTAACACCCAACCTGAGCAAATGCCACGAAAGAAAAGACAGAGAATGAAAAGACTACAGAACATATGAGAATGGAGGGAAGCTCACCCCACTCCCAGGGAATAAACAGTTCTGCCTTCAGACAAAATAAACATACTCACAGGACAGTCTTCATCCACTATGAAGATGGTACACCTCTGCACCTGCATGAAGGATATTATAGTGGCTGCTATCTTCTTCAGGATCACTTCCAAAGACTGCTGCTCTTCAAAAATCAGGCTGGCAAGGTCAAGAAGGACCTGAAGAAAAGGTCGTTTGTGAGGGTTTGACTAATTGATTTATGCAGTAATTATCGTTACTGGTGTCTTGAGTCTTCTCCTCTCCCCTGAATCAGGGAAGACAATGTTTATGTCTGTGACCAAAAGTAAGTTTTGGCTCTCACAGAATGCAAGGTAACAGTCAGTATTAGCCAATTTGACACTTTTTATGGAAGAACTAAATAGCATAATAAGCTGTCTGATTCAGTTTTCTGTCAGAGAAGCAGAATAGATTTAGGCATTAAAAGGTCAAATGAAACCTATGAAATCCAGACAACACAGTTACTTGTCCTTAGGAAACCCATTTTCCTATGGCTCAAGTGTGCATTCTCAAACCACCAAAGTGATATTTACACTTTTTAAGACTTCTGAACACAGTTATTCTTGGTTGTAATTCTAACAGATCCTAATTAACTCGTTTGGTGAAAACATTTAGTACAGTCTGCTGTATTTCAAAGCTGCTGTTGAAGTACTTAGGTGCTCAGATATGCTCATACTTTTTTTTTCCTCACAAGAAACATGAAGGCATTTTAATAAACTATCCAAATTTGTACCAATTTACAAACACTGGTAGTCAGTTGGAAACTCAGATCTACAGGAAAACTTTAAAACAACTGCTGTCTAGTCTTTCTCTGAAATATGATCACATCACACAGGGCAGGCATATTCACCCATAAAGGCCTTTGCATTAATAACCCATCAGTTACAAAGTTGGCAGCAAGCAGAGCTATGGCAATTTCAAGGAAATTCAGTTTTCCATTCGATCATTACTGAAAATACAGTTAGTGACTGTTACAGCAGTAATTGCCCAAAGGAACAGTCTGGATGCCCTCTGCTATTCCACAGGGATATTCCTGCCTGTAATTTCTGGAGTCTGACACTTCTGGTTTTTTAATACATCAAGTGAAGCACAGGATAACTTCAGGCAATATCAAGTGTATTAACATGGAATGAATTTTCTGACGTACAGCTTTACCTGCTTCCCCCTAGACAGGCCATTTCTCACAGCCCAGGCTGGAACGTGCCCAGCCTCTTCCTGGCACAGCTTGTGAGGAAAGCTTTATCAGAGACACACAGCATTCAGTCACAGGGATTAAAAGCAGCCAAGGAATAACTATCACATCAGAAAGAGGAAGAGGAGGCGCTGATAACTTGCAAACCCTCTTAATTTCTGTGTCCCTGGGACAAACCTGTTGGCCATACCTGATTGCGCCTGTTCTCGAGCAGAGACGTCTCGTACAGCTGAGCGTTGTGAAGAACAATCCCACAAAAGGCCAAATATGCTGCAAAATCCTGGAGACAAATGAACATCAACATCTCACAGAGAAAACATCCCACAGCATCCAAACTCTATTCGAAGATAAGCTACTGCAACGTTTTGTTTTCACTCTCAAGTATTAATTGATATTTTGTTATTTTTGGCAACCACATGTTCAGAGTCTGGGTTTTTTCCAGCTCCTTGTAATTTCTTATTTCCTCAAGAATCCCTTCTTTTTTTAAGCTAAACTCTGAAGAACATTATCTTGGTATGAGTAGGGTTCATCTGAAAAGCAGCTTAGAGGGAAAAATAATTGTGCAACAATGCATATTTTATCTAGAAAAACTGACCACAGCAACTTGCCTTTCTGAGGGAATTCAATCCCTTGGGAAGTGAAAATAAAAATTTGCTAACATAGCAAATGCAAAATTTTTTTCCTCATTCTGGATGGGATTCATTCTGACAGCCTGCAGATAAGCAGCGTGCATTTTGTTTTAAGGGGGAAATTCTCCAAGAGAAAGGGTGAATTCTGATTCTTTTATTTGTGATTGTCAACTTCAGCCTGAGCAGAGCCTGGCTTTTGCCCCACCTGTCTGAACATGAAATCTGGAAAGTTCTGAAAAGCAACTGCACTGGGATAATTAGGAATCAATTCTGGCTGCTCTCCTGATTCTCTTATATATATTTTTCATAATTTGTCTAAAGCTTTTTTTTTCCTGAAAATGCTATATATTGAAAAGTGACATGGTGTTGAAAAGAGAATCACGCCACAAATTTTAATATTCAATTTATGTTTGTTGGGCTTGCCAGGAGAGTTAGAACCAATTAATTAAAAACTATGTCCATTGAAAGTTATGAAAGGGTTTTACAATGCATTCCAGTAGAGTAAGCCTGTGCTTTAGAGATATATGACATGGTGATCCTGAAATGAAATTATTTCACATCCACATTTCTCATGGCCTCAAAGAAATAAAATTGCAATATTGCCAGTATGTTTACTTTCTCAGAGATGTTTAATTTTCAATAACTTGAAAATTTTTGAGCAGCAGGAAAATGAAAAACATATCTATCCCCCTTCCCCTATGAAAAGCAAAGAGACAAACATCCAGCTTTTTATACCTTTTCGTCTTGTTCAGTGAAAGTGCCGCCAATTCCGGATTTCTTGTTGATTGCTTGAGCCACACCAACAACCTGGGTATTCAAAATGGAGAAATGAGTTAATTTTTAGGAGTTTGGATTCCATTGCTAGGCATATTTATATAATTTAATATATAAATATATAATATAATAATATATAATTTATATAATATAATAAATTATCATTACAGGTATTCACTTGGTTGACTATGAAATCAAATGGTTAATATAATAAATGTCTGTCTCATGCATAAGCATTTCCTAGATTACAGGATTTGAAGACTTTAGCCTTTCCCTAATATAATTCTGTATTTCCATTCCTTTTGAGACAAAGTATTATTAATCTGACAAAGTATAATGCAAAGCTTTTAGATATTTTCAGATTTTTTTAGCATTATTACAAAAACTGATAGAAAAAGCTGCAAAGAGCTTCTTTTGTTTGAAGTGTACTTAGTGTAAAACCAATGCAAAAGGCTAATGGTGGTTTTTTTTCATCTGGTTTTTTTAGGAAAAACATTATCAGAGGAAAACTCTGTGGTGAGCATGTTTAAAGAGGTGTATTTAACCATTCATGGTCAAGTTGTAACTGCTAAACTGATGGAAGACATGTGGTTTTATTTTTTTAATGGAGAAGAAGGCGATTTATTGTCTCTCAGCCCAGCATTCCCAAAGTACTGATGTTTTAAGTAAGGCCGTTGTTCTTTGACATGAATCGCTGCCAACTGGTGGCTCAAAAATGTCTGAAATAAAGCTCAACTGTCAGCTCCATTCCATACAACCCCATTTTTCCCACAGTCAACCTCTTACTTACTTCAATGAGGAGTATTTCTCATCCAGTGGACTTCTTTCTGTAATAACAATGTACCACCAAGCCTATATGCTTCTCTGGCAGACTTTGAATGAAAGCAAATCCCTTAACCAGTTAATATGCTTTTATGTTAACCTACATGTGCAGAGGTTGATGTTTAGACCTCTTCTCATGCCACTGTCCTCCCTGGGTGCTGATTTAATTATTTTTTTTTCCAGTTTTGATCCAGCATGAGCTAAGACAACTTTAATGAGGCCAGAGGCTTTTCACCCAAAAGGTGAGTGCTTTCATGTTGCTTGTTTATATACATCCTCTCCATGAAAGGAAAGTCTGCAGTGCTTAAAAAAAAGCTATAAGAAAACAGTAAAAGGACCATATGAATACAGGGAAAAAAAAAGACTATTTAGGCTCCTTTCATCAGCACTCCAGGCCTCAGATACATGAACAAAGGCAGGTGTTCCAAGAGCAATGGTCAGTTTTAGATGTCTGGTAAGGTCTTTCAGTAAAGGATTTTAACTGAAGGGGAAAGAAATAATGAGGAGAATAAACCTGCAAAAATTTCATGTTAAGTTGATTAGGATAAAAATTTTGTGCAAATGCAAACCTTCCTCTTTTTAGTTGCTGTTTCAGTGGCATTCTAAGCTTCCAGACAACTTTATGTTGTGCCCATTTCTTTTTCATACAAAACGAACAGTTTTAAAATTAAACTGGTCCAAATTCTGGCTTCATTTTTATCAGCTTAAATTTCAGTGAACTTCTCAGAATTCCATAGAATATGGTGCAGACAGGAATGAGAAAAACTTCAGACAGGCATTTTTTTAGCTATTGGAATCTTGCCTGCCACCAGGTAATTAGGAGAAGATGTAAGAAACCTGAGAGGATCTGCTCCTGTTACTAAAGTAATTATGTAATTAGGACAAAAGTCAATCATGTGGTAGCATTTGGGGCCATGGAGAACATATGCCTGCATTTTAGAGAATACTAAGCAAAGTATGAAACCCAAATCCTCATTTTTAAAATTTATTCTAAACAAATCACAAATAGCAATAGGCCAAGTCTGTGATTTCCAGCTGGGAGTTATGTTTGCACCAGCAGAAAAACTGAATCAAAAGCCCAACTGCTCTGGGCTCAGCTACACAGGGAGCTAAAAAAGCTCAAGATATTACTCTGGACTGAAGAAAACCAAGGCTGAGGGAAAGACTGAAGTAATTGGGATCCGCTTATGCTTTGACACCTGTGATTTTACTTCTAACCACTGAAGTAAGCAGTGTACTGTGGAGCGCTACAAGCTCCTTTTCCTGAGCTTTCCTCCAATTTGGACTAGGCAGGTGGGGTTCTAGAACACAGTATTATCTAGAGGAATCCTGCTGTTCCCAACAAGAGCCTTTTCCCAGGTTTGCTCTATTCAAAGAGCCCAAGGGGTGAGCAGAAGGAAATTCCCCTTGGATCAGAACCCAAGTACTTTGCTATTTTCCATTCAGATCATATAATCCACACATAGACCATAGAAACAAAAAGCTATTTTCATGATGGAATTTTCCCCTTACTTTCAGTCCCAAGGAAGGACAAACCTTCCATCAGTTGCTGATTCAATACACACATGTGTTTCACCACATCTGAACACAGCTTTCCTGACTGCATTCTTCCTGGTAACACAGGTGATCTTCCAATGCTCCACTTGTTCTCTAACCTTTCTTTTCTAGCTGTGCTACTTTTCTAATTTAATAAATCCTGATCCACATTACAAGGAGAGATTTCTTCTAATTATCAGAGAACTTAATTTCTACTGTTTTCTTGCAATAGCTGAGTCCTGCCTCTAAAAGTAGCAGGCTACCTTGAGTACCCAGTAGGTGACAACTGATAGACTTCATTGCTGATGACTCTGCTCTGAAATTTATATGGATGGTTTCCTGCTGCAATTTTTTGCACATTAAAATTACAGGCCTAACTCTGTGAAAGCTGTTCCAGCTCTGCAGGCAGCTGGTGCCTTTTTCAGTAGGGTCTTACTTCAGCTGACTTCTGATGTAATTAATTTTGCTTCTTAAGGAGATAGCTTTTTTATTTACTTTGCTGGCACCTGAAGGAAAATTGCATTAAAGCCAAAGAATGGTAACAGAAAATGGGAAAATGGACATTTTTGATAAGAGAACATACCCACATCGGAAGACAAAGTGGTATTGACCTTACTTTGCTCTCCTGGTCTTGTGTAGAGGTTGGGTTCAAGCTTATAAAATTATACTGCAGTGACAGAACTGTATTTACAGACTTTAATTTTGTATCAACAGAAATTTCACATCCCTTTCTATCATTCATGCCAACAGTAGCCTCCACGCTTTGCAGCAGTCTATCTACTATACTGTGTCTCAGCGTAAGCTGAAAATCCATCCAAAAAGCAAATTACTGTCCTCCATAATCCTGCAGCAAGACTGCTGCCGGAACTGAGTTTATTTAAAGTCAGCTTGGCCAGACTGCTCTGTCCTGCAGTGATTGGGATGTGTGATATCTGAAGGGTTTACTGGGGGAGAAAATAACTACAGGTGACATGCCCAGTCCCATTTTACACGATAAAATTCAACAGAGGATTTTCAAAGGCTGTTATAAGTAGTAGCACACCTGATTTGTTGGGAGGAGCCTCCCAGTGACAGGAGATTGGGCCCAGTAAACAACAAACCAAACAACTGAGTGAGCATTGCCAGAAAAAAAACCAAAACAACATTTCCCTAGCTGATTACTAGGAAATTCCATCTTCCATGCTCACAGCTTGGGAGAAATGTCTCAGTTAATTCAGCTAAAAGCTCCATATGAGAAAATCCTACGGATTTTAGTAGAAATTAAACTGAGATTGACTTTTATGAAAATTACTATGCCCAGCTCAAAGAAAAAATAAATAGCAGCAATAACAGAAAAAATTGTGTCACTCCTGGAGATGATGTATGGTAGCTTTGGTGGCTCTGTGCTTCAGAGACCATCCATTCTCCAGGTATTCCAAACCTGCTGGAGAGCTGTTCTCAGTCTTTTATCAGCTCTGGAGAACTCCACAAGCTGGTTTAAGCTGAGGAATGGAGTAAGGATGTTTATTCCCTATCCAGTCCCGTCAAAGTGACTGTTTATTTATAAGTGTCTACAAAACCATGCCAAAGGTAAAGTTGTCTTACTGCACTGCACTGAGTCTCATTGTTACTAATTCCTGGGTCCTTTCCATGAGCTCTTTTGTGAATCAAATCGTTTTCATTTATGGAATTTCTTACTAGCTGTTATTTTTAAATGAGACTCTGGTTTCTCACACACCCGATGGAAATATAGGCAAATGTGAAAAACATCTACTGGAAAAATATCTGTACTTCAGCAGGCCCAGAGGATTTAGTAATCAGCATGAGATTTTCTTCCTCTCAATTACTGACTCTTTTGTTTTAAAAAAAATACCACTAATACTAAACAAACAAACAGAAAGCCCCAGTTGCTCCTCTTTCTCAGTGTTTATTTTTGGATGCCTTCCAGAATCATCTTTTGACCGCAATTGCTGACATCCTGGGCTAAGGCAGCATTCACAAGCATCAATATTTCTAGAGGGGCTTTGGGGATTTTTAAAAGGTCTCTTTTTGTTTTAACAGGGAGGAGCCAGTATTCTGGTTTGGTTGTTTGGGGGATTTTTAAACAGAAAAAGAAGCAGAATGGAAAATTAAGGACTGACTCACTGACTCCAACATCTCTCCAAGAAACATGTCAGTCATTTGTTACAGAAAGGATGAGAGAAACCTTCTGGTAGAGAATGTAAAACTCTGAAAAAAAATTAGGAACTGCCATCCTTTCCTGTAAGAAATCTTACAGTTTGACACCTTCAAATTATTGCCTATGAGTGTAACACTCCTCAAACTTCAGGTTGGCTGCACTTGTCAAAATAAATTCCTGCTTCATTTCCACTTGCTGATGCACTCAGGAGGAGGAAGCTGGCTGAAGACACGGCCCATTGCAGGTTTATTCAGCCCTTTAGTCATGGTGGACTGGACAAACAGACTGCAGCTCTTATTCCTTCTTTACCCACCACCAGCACCTGGTGAGAAGTGAGCACTTTCATACTTCCCAGCCAGCAGGGCTTTGTAGCTCATTTCTGTCCCCATAGCATCTTTTTCCATTTGACAAAATGAAAATGGCATGGCTTGGGTGAAACTGGAAGCCTTACATCAGCCTGACATGGACCACTGATCCCTGACAGTTCTTCACACGGCATCTGCTTCGCTCATCTGCTGGCCCAGGGCCAGCAGTGGCTGCTGCCAGGTGGAAAGAGGAAGACTTTTAAGAAGGAGTGGGAGTAGGAAGGGATCAAGTGCTATCCTTGGAAGAATAGAACAAAATAATTTAAGCTGAAATTTGCAGTACATGAAGAAAGGAAATACTGGCTGATCATCTGGGTCAGCTATAACAAGAGTCAATAAACAAGTTAATGCAGGAGTTTAATTAATTTAATTAAAAAAAAAAAGATTCAGTGCAGTAGAAGTCAAGATGACACTCTACAAGAGGAGTGAAAGATGGAAGAGCAGAAAAAAGAAGGTATGATGTCTTCAAATCAATCTTGGCAACATTTCTTTTTGGGAGCTTGAGCTTTCTGGAAGCAAACTATAAATGCTCTGAAAAATAAATGAATTCCAGGAGAACAAAATCTCCATTTCAAAGCTCTAACACACTGTGTGGAGAGCCTTACCTTTTATGAGTATTCTAAAACTGGTGATGTGGCTGAAGGCCACTACAGTCAGGATCAAAGAAAACCCAACCATACTTTCCTTACTCCCTAAATCAAAGAGTTCATCTCATCTTTTCCCCATTCATCGGATTGCATGGACTTCACTGAATTCACTCCTCAAATACTCAGGGCAAGAAGGTGTTGTTAGCTCATAATAATAATTCTCCCTACTGCAATAGCATGAGACAGGATGAGAGAGCTCCCATGAGAAACAGCATGAACAGGAAATATGGACAAGAGTTCAGTGAGCAGATTCACACTGTTTCAAATTAGGAGTGATTTAAGTTATGACTCGAGGATGACTTTTCTGAGTCACATTGACACTGTGTGTTTTCAGTGCCTGGCACTTAGCTCATAAGTAATAAATTAGGAACCATGTTGAGTTAAGGGAGTGTAAAAATAATCAGGTTTTTAGACAATGATAAAACCCAGTTTGTGCCCTCTGAATGAAGCAATATAGATACAAGCTAAGCTGAAGTACAGTAACTTAATCACAATTTGAGATAGACTAGTAAGTGTGCAGAGAACTTTCATGCTGACAGATACTGAGTACAGGAAGCAGGAACAGCGCTTCTGGAGTTAAATACATATATTCTACTGCTACATTTGGGATTAAACTCTTCCTGACAGTTCCCTTTGGCTTACATTACCCAACTAGATAAGATAAAATTACAGTCTAAACAAACATAAACAGTCCTGCTAAAAAAAAAAAAAGAGATGGTTGGTAGATGATGACTGCCAGCTAATGAAATTTTAAAGCATACACGTGACTGGAAAGTGAAGCGATCCCAAGATTGGAGCTTACCTCTTCCCTGTGATTCTTTATTGGCATACAGAGAATGCTCTGAGTCTTATACCCTGTGATCTGGTCAACTTCTGCATTGAATCTTGGATCCTGATACAATAAAAAAAATGCAATCAGTTCTTTTTCTTCCTTGGTTTATGGACTTGAAAAAAGTTTAATATTTTGACTGTTACCCAAGATAAGGTTTCATTACCTGCCAGTAATTATATAAAGTTTTTACTACCAGTGTGTTAACAACAAAAAAGCATTTGTGTGGAACATGAGTGCCAATAGATTAAGACCACTGCTATAAAAACCAAAAAACCCAAACCCTAGGAGAAGCTTTTTTTTTTGAGCCTAGACCATCATTGTAATAAATATGCTCATGGATTAACCACACCTAGTTTACCTTTTATCATCAAGAAGAAATTACAGAAATAAACTAAAAGATCTGCACCCACAGAGGAACACAGTTTCATAAAAGTGGTTAGTGGTTTTGTTTTCATCAGAGATTGCTCATTTCATATATTCACCTCAGTACTGAATTCTGAGTAATCACCTCAATAGAACTCTGATTTTTTCAGCCCTAGCTTCACATTTCTGTATGCACTTGTATCTACAATACATGCATTACAACCAAAACCACGGTGTCGAGTTTGCATCTTGACCGCTTTAAGTCAATACAGCACCAAATACAGGCACTAAAATGGCAACATTCCAGCACGTGGTGGTTTCTTTTTCAAGAATTGCTGAAGATAAATTTCCTTGGCTTACCTCATAGGCATTCTTGATGTTGAGAGGCTGCCCTATGGCTGCCACGTGACCCACAATGCCCTTGTTCCACTCCAGGCGAATGCAGTTGTTGGAAGCTTCTTCCAGGGTGGATCCTTCTGCCACGTCAAACAGCCTGCTCACGAGAAACTTCTCGTTGGAGCTGTCCTCACACACCAGGAACAGGGAATAGCGATCAGCTGCGATCAGCTCATGGATGTGTAGGAAGATCTTATGGCAAAGCGCTGTGACATCCAAGTGACTAGAAATATCTTTCACAAGTTCTAATAGTCTCGAGCACTGATCCCCTGCACTGGTCTCAATCCTTGGAGATTGCAGAGGCATCTGTTCCTTCTTGTCAGAGCCAGAGAGGAAGCTCACTGCTCCTACCGAGTCCTTGACAAAAATAGGCCTTAAGGGCCTGTCAAATTCAGAAGCAGAGATTTTCCTCGCCGGTGTCCCAGAGTTGGTGGTCTCGGCACAGGCAGGCTGGTGACAGGCACAGGCTTCGCTCTGGGACTTGGTTCCCTCCTTGCAGACTGGGATGGTGTGAACTCTCTCAGCAAACCATGCATTAACCATTTCTCTATAAAACAAAACCAAAAATACAGGGAATGAGGTGAATTGAAAATCCTCTAGCTGACACTGTGAAAGGATAACTAAACCTTTTCAAACAGAGGACACTGATGCACCTTTAGACTCCTCTGTATCAATGTTCTCCAATTTTATGCAGCACTTAGCCCACATTAAGCAGTAACATTTTTTGCCCCATGCAAAAAACCCAACAAACTATTTTTGCCTAGAGGAAATACCTGAATAGGGCAGAGGAGGACCACTTATGCTGTGGCTTTCAGAGTACAGATCAGAAATTTACACCACCATTTTTTGACTGAAAAGTTCCAGTCCTTTCTACTCCTAAGATTTGGATTTCTATATAAGACATATATAGATATATTAATTTGAAGACAAAATTTTCTGTTTCTAACCTCTAAAAAGATAAATTCTCTGTCAATCACCTACAGCCCCTCCTATTTTTCTGTTGCCAATATACTATTTTTGAGTTAACTTCCCCTACCCCTCCAAGTTAATAAAAAACGCTGGTTGGACTCAAAGTATAAAAATTTTACTTAAAAACCATTAAATAAACATGCATGTTACTAATTCAACCCCCTTCAAAATAAGAACAGACTGTTTTCATGCATCTCTCCTATTTCCTTTCCTTGTGGATGACACTCATTGTCTAACTCAAACCTAAAACTGTATTTTTAAGAGCTCATCACTAATCAAAAAATGGCATTCATCTCTAGTATTCAACTGTGCTTCTCAAATTAACTTTGCATTAGGAAGCCAATCCTAATAATGTCCTCACTAAATACAGCACATTGTTACGACATAAGCACACTTTTTTTATCACTATAATATTTTCTTGTCCAAAATCAGAGGGGTTTTTGTTTCAGTTTCTTTTTGTCTTTTGCTTGGTTGGGTTTTTTTTAAGTAAAGGACTTTTTATTTCATTTGTTCAGTGTTGAGGATTCCTCACAGCACATGCCCTTCCTCTCAGAAAAAATGGATTTTTGCTGTGTTACATAACATAACGAGCCTAGGAACAGCAAAAATCGTATTAACAAGTCTGATCTTTTGGAAACCTTTCATGGTGGTCATGTTTTAAATTTGGGATATTTTTTATTTGCTCAGCAGACCACAGGAATTCTGAGAGTGAAGCTGAATGAAGCCATGGAACTGAGTCAGGTTAGTCAGCTGCTGATCAGTTACACGCATCGGTGTACGTTACACATGAAAAGCACTGTACAACAGTCTTATTTTCCTTACAGCACACCTTGATCTTTGCTGTAGGATGCAAGCACAATTAACCCTTAATTCAAAGCAAAGTGATCAATTAAAACCTAAAGTCCAACAGTCCAACAATGCTATTTGTAACAGCAAGCCACAAAAGCAAAGTAATTTGACTTCTTTTAGGAAGGCTTGAAAGAGATTTTTTGATCACATATCATTTAGAGACCTCAACAGCAGGCAAACATGCTATAAAAAAAATGAATTATTAGAAACCAATGATCCTCCTTTATTAAAGCAGTGATACCTATTTTTTGTGCAGTAACCTCATCCAAGTGTTTCTTGAAGTGAAGCAAAGAACAACGAACATATTATTAGAAATTTGACTTTAAAAGTATTACTTTCAAGTACTTAAACAGGATAAACATTAAATGGGGGAGGTATGACCATTTATTACTGCAATGAATAATATGATTTGCATAGGACAGTGTCACATTTGCAAAAGCTGTTTCACTGAGAGTCAAAATAAGAAGCTAGCATTTGGTAACACTTGGAATTTTCATTTAATAGACTGAATGAGAAAGAATAAAAATTTTCAATGACCAAAAATATCCTTAAGAAAATTAAAAAGCTAAAGGTACAAAAATCTTTATGCAAATATAGTACAACCTCTAAAATCGATGCTGCTAACTCTTGTTAGCAAATGTGTTATATGGGGGTCCTTTTTATTTTACTCTGATCTCTTCATAATAAAAAATCACCAGGAAATTTTAGCTTCTCCATAACAAAACTATCATCTAGCACTAAGGCTACAGAAGAACCTGCAAATGCCAGCTGGAGGCATTTAAGCCTCAGACACAAGAAGGTAGGTATAGAAAAACTGATAGTTTTAAAGAAGATTGGTGATTTGACCCAGATTCACGTGTCTGCTGACTGTTTCTGAGCACTGAGGACTGGTATTAATGGAAGGTAAGACTGAAAAGTAGCAGTAATAACATAGTACCAGATGGAGGGTGTTCTCCAACAACTGATGAGGCTCAAAAACCATGTAATTGAAAATGCACATGTTTGAAGGCATGTTTGGAAGTGAACCTGTGCTTTTGTTGGGTGACAGCAATTTGCAGAACAATCTGATTCACTGCTTAATTAATCCTGAGGAAAGGAGTAAATATAAAAATCTATCATTCTCCTTATTTACACTGAATTTACATGTGTGGATGTGTTGGTACAAGATACAAGGCAGACAAAGAATCTGAAATTACCCTTCATGCATAAAGAAAAAGCTACAGCAGAAATTTGATTTATCAGTAGAAACCTGTCATTTTATTTATTCTGCTGCGTCGTGTTATGATTTCCCCAGGCCTTAATGGTGTAGCAATAGCAATCAGTAAGAACAATGTCCTCTGAATGCTAATACCTGTTCTCAAGCTGTGGCCATGAGATTACTAATTTTTTTTACCCTCTTGCCTTTTTACTGTGTAAAAGAAGCATGCTTTTCTTATAGAGGTTATTGAGGGATGTGGAACACAGCTGTAAAACCTTTCACATGAAAAGGAATTATGTTTAACAAGAACTGACTACTTGTTGGGTATCTATGCTGCTTATAAAGCACTTAAACATTGAACAGAATGATAGGTGGAGCTGCATAATTATGAGTAACATATTCCTGTCCTTTAATTTCTCTTGGGTGATGGTTCAATAATTTGCCAACAGTGCATGGTTCTCAGAAAACTCTTTAGATTAACAACAACTAATCCTTAACTAAATTGGGTAAAGCATGGTTTTCAAATTCAAGCCTTTTAAGCATTTTACTTTGGGCAACAGGAAAGCCATTCAAATTCAACTGGAAAAAGAACAGTGTTCAGTGACCTTTACGAAATGCCTCTTCTAACAAGGAAACTATTTAGCTCCTTTTACTCGCCCAGTTACACACACGGGTGGAAGAACCAGCATTTCGCATGAGCTGACGTATTCTAACGCTATTTAAAATCTCTCTGTGTCTTGACATGCGTTCTCTTGTTGACACTCAGTCCTATTTAACAATGCATGACAAGAAGGGTATTATGACTAACACAAGTACTCTCAGAGCACAGAATTAGCTCAGCAGTTATCTGACACCAGACACATCCTGAGCCACGAGTGAAGCTCCTGGAAATCAGCAACGAGTGCCATGTACAATTAAGAAGTAATTTTGAAAGGCCTGCAGGAAGAAGCCAACACTTGTGACTATTCATATGAACAGACTTCAGTTAGCATTGGAATTGTCAAGAGCTGATTGTAAGGACAAGACCCTGGCTGTAGTATCGAAGTTGCAGGAGCAGATACTGATCCATAGTGATCCATGCAGACAAACTCAATGCGGTGTCTCTATCCCACCACGGCAATCACCATGAGTTGAGGAGTTACAGCACCCAATATTCCTCATGACCAGGATGCATCTTTGCTGCACTATGATCCTTTAATACGAACCTTCACTCAAGAAATATGTAATTTATCCCAGAGCTCACGAACAGCAACAGTAGAATATGAAGTTACTATTTTTTAGTCACTCCCATCAGCCAAATCCAATCTTTCCTCTATAAAACATGACAGTAGTGACTGCTGAATTTGGCTGGTGACTTCATCAGCAGATGACAAAACTGGAAAGGAATTTTGAGATGATAGTGCTAAGAAGGGGATAAAAATGCAATGGCAGGCAAAACATTGAAGAAAAAAAAAAAGAGAAAATATGGTGTGATCCTCCCCTCTATCGCTGCTTATATACAAGCACACGTAATCTGCAGTACCAGAGACCTTGTGAGCTTCAGAGGAATTAAAACCCTTTGGCCCCGATTTGTTAAATACTGCACAGAAAGTAGACCTGCCCCCAGAGCAAGAAGTTTTTGGTATAAATTTGCAATAAAAATAGAAAATCGATGTTTGAGAAAACACAGGGACAAGGAAGCAACATGCCTTGAGCCAGGTCATGCAGGAGGGCACATGTAGAGCTGAAGAGACTCTTCCTGTATTTCCTGGGCTATGTGCATCAAACCATACTGACACAACACTAATTGCTATGCTACTCATATACTGGGAATATTAAATAATGTATTGTACCCATCTTTGCTTCATTGTGATTATCTTCAAAGCACACAACAGACTTCTCAAAAAAAAAAACAAACACAAAACCCAACCCAGTGAAGATGTTTAAGTATTAAAAGACAGGTTGTGATTGTCTTGCTTACATACAGCCACACAGCCTGTGTAAGAACACACCAAGGGGATCATTGAGCACAACTGCTTGGCACCTTTGGAGAAAATGTACAAAAACCAGAATGCAAAGGTAACACTGAGATGCAACAATGACAGTAAAAACTGCACGTTACTTGCCTGACACAAAGAATGTGTAACACCTGCAGTTCTGTAAAACAGAACACAGTGATAAGCAGTTTTCAGTGAAACAGCAAATAATTCCCTGTTTTCTCTGTTGCTCACAAAACGTTCATAAATACAATGTGTAAGGTTTTAGTAGTTGCGTGGACTGTTCTGCTAATTTTTCATTCCAGCCAGCAGTTATTGGTAACACACTTCAGGAGAGGGATTACAAACTTGCCTACTAGAAAATGCCAGCTTTCAGTGTCTGAATTCCTGTAGCCTAATCCTGTCGATGTTGAAACCAACAATATTTCAAGCTAAACTTTGGAACTGTTTTCTCAATTCCCTTCCATAAAATAACCACTAGATGTCTTCAAATTTCTCTCCAGCATCTTGACATAATTTAGACACAAAAATCATTTAAAGCATTAGCAAAAACTCCAAAACTATTTGGTTTCATCAGAGGAGTTTTAAATGCAAAGCCACCTGGATATTATAATTGCCTTCCCATTTTCTTTCTAGTACTTCCTATTTCACAATCACATTCTAAGTGGTTTTGTCTCTTTTCTAGCAATGGAAAGATTTAAATAAATTGTATAAGGCCTCATTAGATGGAAACAGTAAACTGACTGTAAAAGAAGTGTTTTCAAACTGACTAAAAGAGTAGATTGATAAAAACAATCGATGTTTTTCCTTAAACCCTTCCCAATTATAGTTAGTGGAGATGCCACTTCTCACAGTAGTAGGCAAGCAGTTCTGGAATATGAAGTACAACAGTGCCAGTTTTTTAGCACAATTCGGTCAAACATATTAGCATGCATTTAGCTTTAAATATTTCAATTGGCAGAAATTACTTCTGTTTGAATACAGTTCTTAATTTAGAATGCTAATGATTGATTCAAACCATGCTCATGAGACTGAAATAACTTTTTAGAATGATGAAATTTTCATCTTGTCTGAATGCTCTTTTTTTAAATAGAAGGCAGAGATTGCTTTATTAGCAATAGTATTCAGATTGGAAAACTAACACTGACAGCTATTCTTGGCTATTTTAAACTTTTGTTTAATAACCTAACTTCAAGCTTCACTTTTTACAATAAAGCTTTCTTCCACAGAACAGACTTTCTACTTGTACTATATAGAAAGACAGAAAAAATCCTCAGGGATTCAAGTTCAAATTCTAAAACCTGACCTTTATTTCTCCTCCCTATGTTTGCTTCTTGCTCCAAACTCAAAAAAAGAAAAAAATTAAAAATAACTAGGTACCAAATGATTTTTTTGGGGAAAGCAGTAGGATAATACCAGTAATTTCACTGAAATGTGGATTAAGAGTTAAATTCCCACCTGCTTGGAGATCTCATGTAAATCTTCGGCGGTACTTCATTTCCACCTGAATTCCTAAATTTAGGGGTTAGGTATGACTGAAGTGCTGCAGAGGCTTTGGCTCTCCCTGCTGGGGTGAGTTATCCATAATACACAGATAAGTGGGAAAAAATATGTATCTTTTACTAAGCAAATATATTTTGTGGTGATATTTTCAGTGCCAATGTGAAATTACAACCATTGTGTTATCCACTAGGGCATCTTTTCTGGCACTTTGCAGATAGCTCCTTTTGTATTTAATGCCCTTTTTAAAATACGGCTTTCTTCAAGTCAACCATATCAAAGAGAAAGCATTCCATATAAATTTATGTATGTTTCTTTTCCAGTAAGGAAAAGAAATACTTCTATACTGTGTTTTTAGTAATTATATTTTTACCACAACAAAACCAAAAAGCTTTAGTGGTGAAAATGAAAACAGGCAGTAGCATCTTAGTTCAAGTCAAGAATGTATTGCCTAAATCCTCCTCACATGAGGATTCTTCAGCAGATAGCCAATACAGAACCTTCACGATCCTTTATAACTTAGAAATCAAAGAAAGGTGTCAGACTTTCTTGAGTCTCCTGCAGAAGCAATGTATCCCTCAGCTCCACTTCTCTCCTCAGTTGCCAGGAATTTGACCCTCTAAAGTCAAATTCCTGTTGTTCTCTAAAAAGTTGTTCTCTAAAGTCTCCCCAGCTACAGCCAAAAAAACACCCAGCAATGGAAATGAGATTTCAATGCCTATTGGCATTATCAAAACTACTGTAATACGGTAATAGTTACCCTGAAACAGGAGGAGGCAAAAAGGGATGTTAACTGTCAGAGTGGTTCCCTCCATCTTATTTTCTACCAATTGTCTGAGGTTTACCAGTGTATTTAATTAATGTATTCTGCACACCCATTTGATTCTTTGTTGCATAGGGCAAGCAGAACTGAGTGAAAACACATTCTCCTTGTAGCTACTCTCAGTTTCTGCTGACTAGTTCATCTCCATACCAAAGATTCTGTGTAGGAGTTCAGTTTAGAGCTTTGGGGGAATTTAAGATGTAAATAGCTAGAAAGTGGTTTCTTATCATTTCTCAAACGACAATTTCTTCAGTCTAAAATAATTGCTGTTTTAGAGATTGTTTCCAAAATACTCCAGCACTCATCTCACTTTGCAGTTATCTCACTGCATTTCCAAAAACAAATGCCAGAAGTCAATAACCTTTGCAACTTGATGAACACAGGTAGCATTCCTCACCTTCCTGAATGCTTTTTGAATCAGTAGTTAAAAAATATTTTAGGCTCACCTTAAAACTTTGCTGTTATCATGAAAGGCATAAGGAAGGATATGGATACATTATTTATAAGCGGGATAACTATAAACATCATTACACCAACAAGAAAACTTTCCAAGTTTTCACAGAAATTGATTTTTTTTTCCTGTACTTAGTTCTCAGAAAAGCTCAGTAAACATCCAATAAAACCAAATAAGTGGGAGAAAATATTCTCATCCCCTGCATTAACACCACTGCTTCCTGTGGGTTTCAAGCCACACTTCCAAGAATCAGTGGGTCTGCAGCCCTCTTGTAAATGCTTTATACTGGGTAACTTAGAAAAGTTGCAGTAAACCCCAACTCTCTGCACTGAATTCTGTGCCTCCACTGAAAAGCTCCTTCAATCATGGAAGTTCAAAGCTCACTGTCTACTTGCCAAGCTCATGTTAGGAGCACATATGGTTGATACTGATGCATTTTTAGGATTATTATTTGTTAAGAAAAACGCAGACCACAGCACGTTTCAGCGCAGAAAACCTCGAACAGCTTTTTCTTTGAAAATCAGAATTTTCACTCAATTAGAAGAAATTAAGCACACATGCATTACCAATGCCTAGAATGCATATGACACATGATATTTAGGAGATTCAACTTCAGATAGCTGGCTCAAACTGCAAGACATTTTTAAAAGCTCTCCAGACAGAGACTAGAAGGCAAATGTCCCGACTAATGTAGTACCACAGGCAGCACATTATAAATTGATTGTCCACCAGCCATCAAGAAGGAAAAAAAACCACCCCAAACAACTGTGCTTGAGTTTTTCCCAAGTAATAAATGTAGTTGATATATTCAAGTAGTGCAATATCTGAATTTCAGCACAGCTCCCCAGTAAACACCAGTTCTGGAATCCTCAGTGAAGCACTGTGAAGTACCGTATCGTTAAGAACATCTATTTTTGCCAAATACAACCCCACCTTTTTAAATTTGTAAATATTTTTCAAACCTGCTAATAAACCAAGATGTATTTATAACAAAATAATCTTATTCGTACTGAAGGACATATAAGATTTGGGACAATAATTTGTCTTCATTATACCATATATTTAAGGAAAAAATAAAAGATAAAGGCAGATAAAAGCTGCCTGTAACAACACAGTTACTTCCAATTGAGAGGAGAAATTTTACTTTGGCTATTTTGGCAGTCTGCTACTTCTGAGTGCAAAGAGCACTAAGAGAGAATCACTCCCATATTTTTAAAACAGGGACAAACAGGAAGTCAGAAGTACAGAAATATTCCACAGCAGGTTGAAATAAGTGTGATATTTGAGCATGGCAATGCATGGGCTGTTTTTTCAAAGGAATGTAAAAAGATAAAACTTCAGGAAGACAAAACCTGTAATGAATTTAGCTATAAATGTGACCAAAAAAAATACCCCAAAACCCTGCAGATTATGCTTTTATAGAACCTACTTAGAACAATCATAGTTGTAGCAATAAAGCAGAATCACCTTACTTGAAAATGTTTCTGCTTCTGGGAAGGCAGAACATGATAGGAAATTCTAAAACTTTGGGAAGGGAAAAATAACAAGAAGAGCTGGGAAAAAAAAAAAGCTTAAACTTCATAGGAGCGAGGCATTTACAAACTCTTGACCCTGAAGTGTGCAGTACCAAACTCTCCAGCCAGAAGTTTTGAAAGGCAGCACAGCCTCAGTGAGTGAACCAAATTCATCTCATCCCCGAGTGTGCCGGTGACACATTTCCCCTTTGTTGTGCTGCACTTTGATCGTCCTGGAACAGCACCTCACGGATAACAGCTATTTATATTGCCTCCTCATGCCACTCAGCTCCCTGGTACGAAATAAAGTAATAAATAACTCATTCCATACCTTCCTACTGATGGGATCCCCATTTATTCACCTACTCAAAGGAGAGAGGACTCAAAGCTATTCACCTGGATTACACGCTTGTAGGATTGTAGCCTTGCACTGCTCACGTGGAATTCAACCAACGCGGTTTTATTGCAGAATATCCGTAGAGCCAGCCCAGCCTGGAAGGAGGCTGGGATGTGGCCTTCCTGCAGCCACTGCCAGCCTCGAGGCATTGCAGATCAAAATGCAAGGTGTAAGCCCTTGGAATGTGCTCATCTTCAGCAACACACCGGAGGGGAGAGAGGAACACAGGTGCACACTTGTTAAGCTGACAACCTGCAGCCCTTCTCTCCAAGAAACCAGAACATTGACCGGAGAGCGCAGCGACTCCAACAGATGTCACTTAATGAACAAATTGTGAATAGAAAGACACAGCTTTTAAAGTGCCACCTTGCCAGAAAATACAATTTCTATCAAAACCACGACAACAGACACTAATGCCAAACTGCCCTATGCAAACTGGATCAGGAGGCAACTATTCAATTATATGAGATGATAACCCTAACCCCATACTTTAAAAAAACCCACAAAACATACATCTTCTAAGTATTATTTAGACACCTAATTAAAACTTCTTTGTGTCTGGAAATTACCAACAGAACTACTATATAAAACACTGTGGGAATTAATTAATTGCAGAAAAAAAGATATTAACTATTCAACTCTCATTATAAAACTGTGAAATTAGGTTATAATTCAAAGCTCATTAATATGAGTGTAAACAGCTAGTATTACGCAGTCATAAATGATGGAGCCATTGATCTTTTCCTATTCCTACGTAGAAATATTTGAGAAACAGAAACTATCCATTAGCAATTGTGCCTCACAACATGCAGCTGAATATGCCTCTGTGCTCCGCAAGATACCAGATTAACTAACTTCTTAGACTATTGCTTTCAGGACCTGTGAGAATTTTGGCATATTATGAAACAAAACAAAAAAACACCAACCCAGAAGCAGTAAATTATGATTAAAAAAGAACTGAAACTAGCTCAGGGAACACTGCTTTACTTGAGAGAGTAAATACAATGCTAAGTAGCAAAACATTAACAGCATGGTCTTTGTTCAATGTTTGCTGCTCTGCAAAGATTCAGCTAAAACAAAGCATGGTATTAGATGGTAGGATTTTCTCTTTTCAAGCCCTAAGTAACACTACCAAATGGAACACTAAACCTCTTTGCAAAGTACAGAAGTTCTTTCAAACCACTCAGCTCTACATGCTATCATCTTTGAACCAACATACAGTCATTTATCATTTGTCTTTTCAAACACAAACTTACACAGAACAGAGGTATTCCTTATTATTTATAGTTTTCTATACATTCCATGCAAGACAGCAGAGAAGATAATTTTAAAACAATTGCAGTGTTTCCATCATTTCAAAAACATCACAGAATTGTTGCCAAGCGAGGACTCAGAAGTCCAAAGTCCCTCTCTAACTGCAGAGGCATTGCTGTCACAGAGACTCGACTGGATTGTATTTTCCCAAGCACTGCCTCTTTCAGAACGGCACAAACATAAAACTGTGCCTCGGAGTGAAAAAAAAAGAAAGGGACTAACCAAACCTGCCCATGGGGAAAACCAATCTGACACAGCGGTTGCTATTAATTAGCATTCCTATTTGTTCAGTGCTACTTCCAGCTTCCAAAGGAAGTGTGACCGGCTTAGCTAAGAATATGCTACTTCTCAAAGCTGCTAGCACTCTATTTCCTGGGCAAACAAGCTGCCCTTCAGTGCCACACGACGCACTGGTGTTCTGGAGAGCATCAAGGTTAACAACTTCCGTCTATGCGTCCTGCACCTATGTACAGCCTTAAAAAAAAAATAAATTCAACATTTAAAAGACATTTTAAAGGCGCTTTTTTTCCCTCTCTGTTAAATGAACCTAAGGAAGCAGCAGCAGAAGAAAGGGGACTGCCTGACAGATGGTCACAAGCAAGCAGGTGACCCCTGAAGCTTTCCAGCTCTCCGCGAGTCAATTATTAATGGGGATTTCTCTTCTTACCGCCCCATCCCATGCAGAGAGGAGCAGCAGCAGCAGGAAAACCTCATTCAGAATGCATCCATCCCCGCCAAATGACTCTGGGAAAAAGCAAGCCAGCAGCGGTGAGCAGATGGTGCGAGCGGCTCGGGAGCCGGGAGCGCAGCCGAGAGGAGCGCGGCGAGTCCGCGGAGCCAACCCTGAACTTCCTATCCCGAGCTCCCGCTAAGACATACCGTGGGAGCTGCAGATGGCCCGGGCTCTGCATCCCCGCGGCTTTGTTTATCGGAAAATATTCAAAATGGAAACCTGACTCCACTTCTAAAAATAGCCGAATTTACTCCAAGTCAACTTGAAGTCCCGCTGTTGAAGTGTGTGACAACAGTGAGCAAATACCTCGTCTTATCTCCAAAAGGCAGCATGTCAAGCCAAGAGGGGGGAAATGCCCAGACGAGCTCTTCAGGTCCTCAGTAGCGGGTTCTTCACAAGAACCGGCACCGAGAAGGGGCGAGCGCGGAGCGGCCGCCCCCGAGCAGCGGCAGCGCCCGCCGGCCCCGCGCCGCCCCCTGCCGGCAGCGCTCCCGCTGCCCGGGCTGCGAGCCCTCCCTGCCCGGGCTGCACCCCGCTCAGCCGGGCAGCGAGCCCCCCCTGCACCCCCGCCTCCCTCCCGGGGGAAGGCGCAGTGTCCCAGAGGCGCTCTCCCCGCTGGACGGGCTCCCGAGAAGCCCTCCTCGTCGGGCGGGGCTCCGGTCTCGGATGCACCGCGCACGGCTCAGCAGCTCCCTCAGCGCTTAACCCGTGGCCCTGGCCGGTGTGGGGGACCGCTCTCATGTCAAAATAAAGGTGACGAACCCACAGGGTGACGGAGCTCTTGGAGAGCGGCGCTTTGTTTTGAGATGACTAAGTATTGACATAACCCGCCCTCCCCAAGACATCAGATGCTCTTTGAGGCTTCTACCTACTCGCAGGGCGGGGAAATACATAGTTGCTCGCTACTCACGGGAAGTTGACCGTGTCTGTTTTGAACGGAGGAGAACACAAAATAAATGACTGGAAGCCCAGGGCAGGGAGCTGCGGGGCTGGGACAGCTTCCCCGAGCGGTGCCGGGCGGGGCGGCCCGGGGAATGACGGCGAGAGCCCGCGGGGAAGCGCCGCATGTGCCCTTCGGTGGCAGCCGCACGGAGCTGCTGCGTGGTGCTTTCAGTTCTTGCTCTTTCGAGAGTGGGGGCGGCGGCGGTGGGGTGGGAATCGCTTCTTTTTATTTTCTTTGGAGGCAGCCAAGTGCAATGGAACAGAACGAGGTTTTCCTGTAAAGAAAGGAACTGCCTCTATCCGCCGCCGCTCCGGTCTTACCTCGTAGCTTTTCTAACAAAGTAAGAGCGGGTGAAGTCGCCGTGATCGTCCAGCCACGCTTCCACCGCTTCCTGCTCCGGCTCGGGGGGAGAGCAGCGCTCCATGCTCCCGCCGCCGCTCTGCTGCCTCCCTCCGCAGCTGCCGGCGCTGCCTCCCCCGGCCCGGCCCGGCCCGCTCCGCTTTCCAGCTGCGGTGCCCGGAGCTCCCACCCCCGCCTACGTCCCGCTCCCAGGTGTGCGGGCAGCAGGAAGCCCGGCCCGCGGCACCTCAGCGCATCTCCGGCCCGGCCGCCGGTCCCGCAGCGGGCAGAGCCGGCTCCACCTCCACCGCGGCCCCGCCTGCTTCGAAAAAGTGGTAAATCGAGTGTCACTTTGAAGGGTTTCCCTGTCGGGTATCGATGTGTGTCTCTGACAGACCTCAGCCTGGGTACGGGTACTAAAGCTCTGGCTTTACCGTCCTTCATGCCTACAATGCGGCTGTTAGATCCGCTTTAGACTCCGAATAAGGACAGCCTAGCTTTGAGGATGCTCAACACACAGCTCCTACTTTCTCAAATTTAGACAGCTGGGACTGCGATTTTGGTTAAAACTGAGCACCGCTTTCATGTATTGTAGTTCCATTCTATGATGTGCACGTGCACACATAATAATTTATACTCTGCATTCACAATACACCTTTCACAAGGTCTGATGCGTATCTATGGCTTCCGGTATTGCCACACGTGCAGTGTCTTTGAAGGTAAGATAACAAATAGCAGAATGTTTCAGGGGAAGGGAATTCAGAGTCTTGTAAATTATTCCCCTGTGTAGTCAATTGAGAGCTTCATATTTTGTACAAAATATTTTGTGCTGCTCTAAACTCCCTTTCAGGTGTGTACAGACTCCTGATACAGAGATATATCTCCTATGTGTAGAGAGGTGGGGTTCTGCAGCTTGAGAAGGAGCTGCAGCAGGAACTTCACAGCAAAGGGATTAAGAGCCTGTCCATGAGCTCGAGGGAAAAGTTTTATCTTCTCTGTCTTTGTGTCACATCTGTGTGTAGCACTGACTTGGACACGTGTGTCTTGGCTGTGAGAGGTTTTGTGTAATAGGAGGCACACAGAAAGGGAGGTTTTACATGAACATTACTCTGTTGTAAAGGGAATCTCAGGGGAAATGTTGTGCATGGTGACCAGAGAGCAAATGTGAAGATAAAGCACGAGCCAGTTACACACAGCACGAGTCAAGCTGCTGTTCAAGGCAAAGACAAATCTTTCAGCAGGGAAATACAGAATTAGCAAGCAAACTGCACAGACAGATGTCATGGCAATAAGCGAAGCAGATGTTTAGTGCCAAAACCTGGAAAGAGTGGTAGGTTAGAAAAAAAATAAAAAAATAAACCTATTGTGAAAATCACAGATTTCTGCATTAACCATTTCATTCCAGGAAAAGAGTTCTGATGCTACAGCAGACATGGCAGTTAAAGCTCCTAAACTAGGTAGAGGTTTTGGAAAATGACACTATGTTAAAATGGTTAAGTATGTAAAACATACAATTATAGAATGCAGATTTTATAAGTAATTGAAATGCCATTCACTGAATGGTCTTACATGGAATATTGATCATGGTACTGCTCGTCCAGTCTTGAAAAGCAATTGCAGAATCATCAGAGGTGATCTAGACAGGAAAAACAAGGAGGACCAAACACATGGAAATATCTTTTTTGTAAAGAGGCAGAAAGAGTTTGTTTGCAAAAGGAGAAATACAAAGATATAATTTAATTACTGGTATTTAAAAAGTAGGATAGTATTTTCTCTCTGTCTCATAGGAGAGTAACAAGGTAACGGTCAATGCAATTATGTCAGCTGCAATAGATAGCGTCTCATTTCATGTAATTAGGAGTAGCACTAATAGAAATAAGCATTTATCCTGTGCTAACATCCAGTACACCCCAGTCAGGAGCAGAGGTTGCTCCAAGGAGTACTGTAAACATGTAAGATTAAATACCAGGCCAGCTGAGGTGCATCCAGCAGCATCCCTTTACTCCACATCACAAGGAACAGGGACCTGTGGCTGCAGCTGCTGCTGCTGGGGCCCTGCAGATAAGAATCAGTGAAGCCAATGCAAATTATTATCTTCCTGTGAATTCAGTGGCAAAGCAACAGTTCAAAGGATTGCTACCCAAGCAAAGAATAGCATAGTTTTTCCCAAAAGAAATAAAAACAGAACAGCTGGGGGGAAAAAGGGATGTCTTCTCCTTATCCGATGAATTTCCATGAATAATAATGAACATGTTGTTTTCATTTTTAAGGTGACAGGAGGGGACGAAGGCCAAGCATAACAAAGAACGAATGGTCAAAGTGGAAAAAGTCTTCCATAACTTCGGCTTCCAAAGTGCTCAGAAAAAGCTCCGTGTATCTTAGCTCTCGCCCAGCTTTCCAGTTTGTTTCCAGAGCTCAGAGGATAGAATTGATGTGGAGTAGCTCTAAACCCAAGAAGGGCTTGTAGTAATGACACACAAATAAAAATGTCCAGTTCAAGTTTAGAAGCTGCTTGAGAGCTCAGTGTTGAAGCCAGGAAGCTTTTCCATCAGCAGGCCATGCTATTGCTTGTGGATGGAAAATTATTTAGCTGAAATCTTTCATCTGATGTTTTGCAAATATTTTCATGTAAGGAGATAAAAAAGTGGGGGGAGGGGTTTTTTGTATGTTCAAGGCACATAAATTAGAAATTCTGCTAACTCAGGATAATTAGTAAGAATAAATAAGGAAGTATGTAACCAGAGGAAAAGTATTTATGTGATAATTTATGCTCAAAGAACTCTATATTTATTTAAATTTATTTGAAATTAATATAATTCTATTTAATTTCCCTTTAAAAGAGAAAAAATAACATTTCAGATGTCAACATTGTTAACTTGTCTGACTTATTCATTAGATGAATTGGAGCAGCATTTAGCTTTGCTATGAAGTGGGAATTGGCTGTCTTTCTACCATCTCTTTAATCTGGAAAACAGTTGGTACATTTTGGCTTCTAAATCAAGTTTAGGACTGTACTATATGGCCAGTGAAGTTAGAATATGATAAGGCAGAGGAAACTATTCCACTTCTTTATTAGCCAGCACTTTCACATGCATCCAGTGGAAGAATCCTAATACTAGTGAGGCAAGTTTCCATTTCCATTCCGTTGCATAAGGAGAGTGAAATAATAACCAAAATCCTATTATTTTGAAATCTAATCGTTATTTAGTGATGAAAATACTAAATGATGAGAATGTCTTAAAAGTTTATTCTCTCGGCTCTTTCCAAATAATTGCTGGAAATGTTTCCCCAGAGCTGCTCAGCAATTGCATAACCTGCCCTCTCCTCTGGGATAACAGTGTATACGTCCTACAGGAAGCCATGGAAAATAGTAGCTTCCTCCTATTTTGATTTAAATGTGATTGAACATTTGCGTCAATCAAAGTACCAGGAGAAATTATTGTTCACGTCAGGAAAGCAGCAGCTTCTCAAAGCGGTTTGTAATGCATGGATATTTGTCTGGAAAACACTGTCAAACTTTATCTCCTGAGAAATGTAAGTTAGGATTTGAGTTTAACATATTAGCATTTGATATGTAAATCTATCCATGTGCCCAAATTTTAACTTCTCCTGATTTCTATTGGAAATCTCCAGATAAGTTGAAAAGCAAATTGTTAGCAAGTCTCTCTCTTTTTCTCAGCCTTCTCTCCTTTAAGTTAAGTAGTGCCACATCTTTCAGTTCTTCCCTGAACATCATGTTTTCCAGCCCTCTGGTCATTCATTTTCACTTTGGGCATTCCCCAGGTTGTCTCTCCCATCCCTGCAGTGTCTCACCAAGCTAAAATGAAGTAATCCAGCTGAAGGTTGATCAAATCTCAGTGAAGTGGAAGGAATATTTTGGGTTCCTTGCAAACTCTGCTCCTGCTAATACAGTCACCCTTGCTCGTGCCTTCTTGGCAACAGCCTGATATTTTTGACTTCTGTACTATCTGTTCCCTTTTTTAATATATACTTGCCATGTACTCAGGTGCTGCCTGTGTGTTTACTTCTGACTAACTGCATTTTCTTGCTCTTGGACATTTTTAATTTCATCCTGTGCTTGCAATACGTCTCCAGTTTATCAAGACAAATTCTATGCCTGTCCTGCAATGTGCACTTGGCCAAGCTTGGCGCAAGTTTGCTGAAAGGCACCGGTCTGGGCAGTGATGATGGGGTTTGATGCAGGTAGGTGAAAATGTAGGTGGATAATGTGTACAAAGGGTTTGGTGGATTTTGCCTGGGAGGTGGTGGATAAGTAGGAAATGTGTAGGGCAGATTCATTCCAGGCCCTTTTCAATGGCATATCAAACCTTTTCTTTATTTACAATGATACTTGGCTTATTTTTAAAAAGCTTCTTAGAAATTGCTTAGTAATTTTCAAATAGCAGTTGCTCTTATTAGTACTTTTACTGGTAATTGGGATTTTGAAGTGAAGTATTTGCTTTATACCTGGTCTAACAGATGATATTGAATCAAATTATAAGGGGCTTGTTTTCCTAGTTGTGGTTGTTTGGAGATGGAGATTCAATGGCAAATGATATAAATGAAAAAACAGTCAGATTTTTTTCCAAGTACATGCCACTGCTATTTGGGCATTCACTCTCCTGTTTCTGTACTCATATACCACAATCCTCTGTTGAACTTCTCACATATTAACCTAACAACTGGAGTTTCTGAAGGCCCCCTATCATCACAAATTAGTCTCATTTCTCTCGGTAAAATCCTTGGTTTTCTGGAGCTGTTTTTTCAGGACATTCTCCCAGTAATGATCTTTTTGAAACCACAGAGAGGTGTAGTAGCACCAGCTCCTGTGTTGTGGTTTAATCCACCTTGGGCAATAAGAATAATTTTGCCTACACTTTGCTCTGGGAATGTGTCTGCTTGGGCCTATTACTTCTATTTCTTTCTTTTCACAGTAGCTCCTTTTCAAAAATCATTTCCTATGTTGTAAATGAGATTTTCTTTGTTCCTTTAATGCAAAACTTAGATTTCTCTGTGTTAAAATATAGGTCAGACCTCACAAAGTATTCTTAGTTGGTCTATATTAAGGGCCTGCCCTTCATGTTATTTATAGCTCTATAACTCTTTGTAATTTGCAGCTTTTTCCCTCAATAATTTTTTATTTTTGTTCAGATCATTCAGTATGGTTTGGGTCCATTTAGAATGGACCAGGCTGAGAGTATACACTGCTGGGGCTTTTATCAAAAATCCTGTAGACTTGTGAGCCAAAGCCCTAATGAAATCTTACAGGAGTTTACTTTATCAAACTAATTCATGGTCTCCTGGGAAAATAGGAAGGTTTTTTTTATTCCTGACAAAACTAATTTTCTGTGTTGACTGGCGTTAATTGTACTATCATCCTTTCATTGTACACTGATTTCTTCCTGTACCAGCCTTTCCATCAATTTCCCTGACGTTGATGTCAGGCAAAATGATCTGCAATTTCCTTATTAAATAATGGAACAATGCTTGCTTCTCCTCTGTCTTGGGGATCTTATGTGGAATTTCAAGACATGTTCTGCTTAGTTTGGTTCTTTTTAATTTAATCTTTTAGGGTTTAGATTTAGGGTTCATACCTGTTAAACTGGTATTGTTTTAGTTCTTGATGTTCTGGAATCTTAGTAGCGAACACACACATTTCTTCTTTAATAGATCACATGAGGAATATTTTAGTGGCACAGAGCTGATGGAGTATTATGCAGTGGACATAAAAATTGTTTTCAGGGCATTTTAGGAATGCACAGACATATTCTGGTATTGAAGGAAAATGTTAATCTCTGATTGTGAAAGAGCAACAGAAAAATTAAACATTAAATACAGCGAATAAAAGCATTATTAATGTATAACATTGGTATTATAACCTAAAGGTATAACCACAAAATTTTCACTGTTCTGAGCAATGTGAAAGGAAAATGTGTAAGAGATTAGTTTGTTACTAAGGCTCACTGCAGCACTGCTAAATGAATATAAAGGGTTTGTATAGCGTTTCAATTATACTCAAGAACAAAATGTATGTGAGCAGTCAGACTGAAAAGAGCTTGTAAGGACTGTGTGTCTATTTCTGAGTGTCCCATTTGATTTTGTTTTTTTGGAGAGGTATGGTGTATCCAGGATTCTTCAGTGTCTCCTTCACTTTTCATACCTATCCCTGAAGACGTCTGTGGTGTTGATGTTTGGCCAAGGGGATCTGAAAGGGATTATTCACAATGTACCATTGCTGATCCCAAATCATCAGCAGCCTCATTGAGAGGTTTTCCCCACAGTGCCTGTTCATTCCTCCTCATTCTTTTTTTTTAAAGCTTTGGCTGATGTGAGCACCTGGAGCTTTCAAAACCTTTTGATACTTGGTAACTAGTTTCTCTCTGGTAAATGAAAGAAGAAAACTATTAGAGCAAATCAGTGAAATTGATCTTTAGATTCTCCCATCAAATAGCTTGGGGTCAGCATCATCCTGCCTTCCTGAAGAAGTGAAGCTGTATTTCTCAGGTAACTAGTGAGTATTACAAGAGCTGCTGGGTCCAAATTGAGATAAGTACCAAGATTTTCACGTTTGATGCCGCTTTTCTGAAATTGTTACTTACGTTTCATCACTGGCAGGTTGCACACCATTAGGTTTCTGAGGCAGGGGCTTCCCATGGCCATGTGTTTCTGCAGCCTTTAGCATAGTTGATTCTTCATATGTGGCTGTAAAACCAGTGCAAGGGATGAATTAAATCTATTTTTGTTGGAATCCAAATATAATTTTCATTGCTTATGAGCTTTTTTATTAATCATCATCCCTCCATTAGATCAGTGAGGACAACAATAGTTGCCATTGGTGCTGTACTGTAGGTAGCTATAACAAAATAGAAAGCTTATGGGATTTCACTTAGGTTATAGAAAAAGCTTTTATCACAGCTAAAATTACAGAAAATGAGTCACTTCGTTTTAGTGCTACATTTAGTCTTCTAAATCCCCAGGGAGCTGATTTTCAGTCTATCTTTCTACAACCACAAGGGTTACACACTTCTGGCAGCTTATACCAGGTCCTAGGAGAGGCAGGAAGAGTTGTGTCAACAATGTGGCAGATCTCATTTGGTACCTTTGCTCCCAAATGGATAATGTGAGCATCTGAAAACAGCGTGCACCTCCCTGTGTACCTCCCTCTTGGTGTAGAGTTAATAAGGATATAAGTTTTTCTACTCTTGTTTATCTGAAAATTTCAAATTTTGCTTTTAAAATATATGTTTCTTATTGGTAAGAATAAGCATGTGCTAGCCTTTTCCAAATGAGCAGAAATCATTAAGATAATGTAAATATGATAATAATGCTAAATATAGGAAATGATGGATGTAGGCTTGAAACATGGGGCAGATGATAATCAGCTCAAGGTATATTAGTTATGCTCTCATGACTCTGTCCAGCAAAATTAAAAGTTTGTCATTTTTTTGCTGTGTTAAGTATGTTTAATTAAAATATTGTAAATTAGTGGCTGCCTAATCTGCTGGCCTGGGCTCATGGTGAAGGAGAATCTCGGCCACTCAGCCCCAAAAACAGGTCACTGGCTCAGCCCTGCCTGTTCACTGCTGTGGCACCTCACTTTTAATGGCCTTCACTGTAGATTTTAGAGTAGGGGAGAAACAAACTGTGTGAGAAGAAAGCTGCCAGAAAGAGTGAGGAATGTGGAGACAGCAGGGTGGAAATAAGCACATAATTTTGCTAAACTCTTCCAATACGGAACAATATTAGGGAGGCTCTTCTAAAACTTCTTCCAGCTGCTTGTGAGCTACCGGCTGTGCCTGACATTTCTGATTTCTGGCTTCTAAGTCTGGTCTCTTTTTAGAACCTTGAAAAAACCCCATTTTTATTTGAGCCTATTTGATTTATTTTAATTTGATTTATTTCCAGAGTAAAACATCTGTGTGGAAACAAGTTTGTGGGGTATTCTCATGGCTCAAATAGTAATACAAGCACCCCTGAGGAAATGAGAAGTGACACAGCATGGGCCAGCCTGCGAGGACAGCTGAGTGCTGTCCTCAGTTCATCCTGCTCTGAGTACATACATATTCCCTGCTGTTTTCCTCCTTTCCATGTGAGACTGGGTGACAGAGGTACAAAATGGACTGAAAAGCAGGATTTTGTGTGAGGGGGACATAGTATCTCTCTGCCATTTTGCTTTCCTTTGTTAGTGATGTAGAAGAGATCCTGTGTTCTGTGAGAATTTTATGCTACCTACACATTGCCTGTATAGTGACATTAGCAGGTAAAAACATGGACGGGGAAGTATTGCAGTATTGGAGTTCAGTACATTCATACAGACTTCAAATTCATTTATACTGTGTTATCTGAATTTGCAGTGTGTGCCTTTTGATTAGAACTGCCAACATCTATTTTTAATTTGACAGCTGAATTATGGGTTTTGTGAGGAAAACCTCACAGCTGATTAAATTTGTATTGACAGGATTGCATTCTGCATTAACAGGAAAACAGCTACTTCAGGTCCCCTAAATCGCATATTTTCCTCTGCTCTTACTTTAAGGCCCCCAAAACCCAGGGGAAATCAGGAAGCATTTGCCACCAGATTCTTTCAGTGTAAAGGAACCCAAACATGTCATTGCTAATTGAGTAAGTAGCTCTTTTGATTAATTTATGCCTTCTTTTAATCTGCTCTTTGTCTTTCAGATGTGGATTTATTTATCCTTCCAGCATTTCTGTCTTGGGCAAAATATTTTTGTTAGTTTATAGGAGATAAATCAGAGCTCTTCCCTCTAAATACTTAGTGGCTGACGCTTAATTTCTTGATCTCTGTCTGTGAATAAGTCTGATCATGTTTTTCTACTTAAAAGTACTCCTGGGAGGTAAGAGAATACAGAGCTGTACATAATGAAAACCATCAAAAGAAAAAAAAAAAACAAGACAAAAACTAATCAATCTTCTTGGTGGTTTTGAATTTTAGTGAGGTTGAAAGATGTTGATTTTCTATGGACTAATATTCATTTTAACTGATACATGGAATTTAATCTTACAACCAGGTAAAACAAATTTTGGCATTCCTGTAATCTTGTAATTCTATTGCTTGCTAGGGGTTGAGTTGTTTAGAATGGAAAGTGTATGACGAAAAAAAAAAGGATATAAATATATCTATAGAAACAAATGGAACAGGAACTGGAATTCTATAATGTTGATAGTTACTAATAAGGAAAGGAAATAAATACAAGTTGTTCTTAAACAAGCTGGTAAAACTGAAAGTGAATGCTGCAAGTTCTCCCAAGTGCTTCCCAGCCATAAAAACTCACAGAAAGTAGACTTTAGCACAGATACAGCCCAGTTGAGCATCGAGCTGAAATGTGCACAGTACTATTGTTTCCGTTTGCTAACAGGCCTGACTTGCTTCAGGGGTCCCTGCATGTTCTGGCTGGTTTTCATTCCAAGTGGCTCAAAGCTTTAGGACAGTTTGGTCCCTTCACATCTCAGTAGGAAAGCTTTGGATTGAAACAGCCTTCCTCATTCTTAGACAGAGCTTCTTTCTTTTTTCTTCTTTCTATTTTTTATTTTTTTTAAAAAAACTCCCCCAGGATTCTTGCTGTTCCTGAAGAGTTATGCTCATGAATAGTAATATAAAATAATTTCTGAAGCTCTTACTACAAGATAATTAAAAAAAGATGGGGGTGAAGTAACTGAAATATCTTTCAGTTTGTGTGTTTATCTGTGTCTTGGAATATCTATCAGTTCCTGCAATTCCAGGACCCTTCAAATTCACTAGCCAGCATCAAGCACATCCAGTGGAAAGACAAATACAACAAAATACTGTGAACGCCTCAAAAAAAGTAGGTTTCCTGTTGAAAAGAGACACCATTTTCATGCCTTCATCAGGGCATCAGTGACCATCTCAGGAGGGGACAGCACCCAGGCAGCAGAGAACCTGCTGGTGCTGGAGCTTCAACTGGAGCTCTGCACAGTCCCAGGAAGGTGTTAATATGATTCATTTAAAAACCTGGCAGCCACAAGATACAAATAGAAAAAATGCAGCTGGATTTATTCTGATGCTCCAGAGCAAACAGCTCTCCTGCTTCAGGCTAGAATCTGCTTTCTTTCTCCTTTTCCTCTGCTAACATTGAGCTTGCACATCTTACCCACTACTTGCAAGAAGAGTGTGGAGACAGCAGAACTTTCTTACCTTGCCTAAGTTTGCCCTCTTAGTTTTAGTTTCTTTTGGTAGGAATTGGAGAAATGTCCCTCTGCACATTGACCTTCCAGCTCAAGAGTGAAGTTCTTTTCTGGTGTAGCTTTTCTGGTGTCCTTACCACATTTCACCATATTCCATTTTGTTCTTGCTCTTATCATCACCAGTGCTTGAAAATACCTTACACTCTAGTGCCAGAGCAAAATAGCCTCTTCTCTTCACATCTTCCTCAGGAAACTCTTCTCTTCAGAGACACAAGTCAATAGCAACAGAGAGCCATCATTATCTGACCATGCTGCTGCTTCTGTTTTGCTGCTCCCCTTTTGATCTGGCTGTGCTCTGCTCACAGACCTGTGCTGCTTAGCAAAGGTCCTTGGGACACGGACCAGGCCTTTGTGTTTGGTACAGAGTGTTTCTGTTCTCTGGCTGAATGTCTTGACCTTTAAAAGGCAACTCTAAGGTTGTCAAAATGTGGTTTATTTAATCAAGAATCTAATTTGGAGAGAGCAACTCTCTGTTACAGGCCCCAAGTTCTCTTTGTGTACTGTTCATGCCGACACAGCTTTGCCCACACAAATGTTCAGGGACCTCAAATAAAAAGAGCAGTAAATAGAGAAGAAAAGGCATTCAAAATGATGAGGAAAGGTTTCTTAATATTTACATTCTTCCTTGGCAAAATGGGTAACTTGAATTCAACTTAATCTGTTTCAAAAATGAGAAAAGCACAACCAATATTTTCCTCAGCAGAGCAGATTAGTGAGCTCCAGTGAACTAAGCACAACACAAAGAAATGAAGCAATTTAAAGAAAACCATTAAAGGTAAAAACATTTGAGTAATCAACAACAGTGTTCCCTTCAGAACAGGGCATTACAACAAAGCTGCTTGTGCTGCCAGTCTTGTTGATTTTCACTGACTACAAAGCAGAATAGAAACTTTCTCCATAAATCCCTGGGTGCTAATGCAGGAAGGTGGCTGTGTAATCTGAGCTGTCTGACCCTGGCAAAGGAGCAGACTGTAAGCTCACTGCCTAAAGAACTGATTAAAAAGTTCAGTGCTGGGAGGAGAATTTGCTTCTTTTTTAATGTTTATCAGTCTAAAGAAGTTAAATAACTGAAGTACTATGAGAAGTGCATAAAAGCAGGGGAATGAAAGGAAAAAAACCCTGGTTTTGGGATGTGCCATGGCCTCTCTCACAGAGCCTCTCATTGATCTGCCTTCCAATTCATCCTGTCAAACAGCTGCTGTGGCCTGGGGTCCACAGGCAGACGAGCAGCACCATTCATACACCCTGCTATCCTGAGCACTGATGCTTTCCCTGACTCCTGGTAGTTCCTAGCCAGCTTCCAGAGCTTTGGCAGAATCCTTTACAGATGTCTGAGACACTGGGGTGACACAGAAATTCATACAAAAGGGATATGAAGTTAATGCATAGTTAATACTGTTGTCTTTATCTCTGTGAAATATCTCCAGGAAACGATACGTGCACATTGCATTAAAATTCCTTCTTGGAAGGTATATCCAGAAGTTAAGGAAAGAAGGTTTTTTACTAGCATGTGAGAGTTTTAATGTGCTGTCAGTGTTGGGGCTGAGATCCTTATCCACAGAGCACAGTGCACAGCTCGCTCTTCAAGGAGCCTTTTAATGTGCCATTCCAGGCAGCTCCAGAACCCAGCAGGAGGGGAAGGCTGGAGTGGCATCCTTCTCTTCTCAACACCACACTTTTGCTTTTTTTTGACTAAACCTCCCCAGTAAGAGCTGTCCCACTCAGGCCAGTCCCACAGCACGCTGCCATGTCCCTGTTCTTCCTCAGCAGTTCTATCAGGGTGGTAGGAAAGCTCAGGATTAATGCCAGTTTATGAAAGCACAGAATTTAGACCAAAGATGTTTCTCTAAGTCTCTACAAGAGTCAGTAGAAACTGAAGTGGCCATAAGTATACATTTACAGGAAAAGTGAGAAGCAAAGTAGTGACAGACAATGAGTATTTTAACAGGAGAATCAAATTTTTCCCTTTTCACCACATGTTATGCAAAGGACGACGGTGAGTGCTGTATTTGCTGGCAGTGGAGGGAAGTCTGGGGAATCTATTCATTTTCCTCCTCATTTAAACAAACACTCTCAGAACCATGACCAAGAAAGGAAGCAAAAGTACTTAGCAAACTTATATTAAGTGTTCTAACTCAATGTTTGTATTTTGCTCCTGAAAAATATACTGACTGTATTGATAGCACAGTAGTGTCCAGCTCCTGCAATCTGATGTGGGAGAGGGCTCAGGGAATATTTTTAACCTTGCATGGAAACCTAGTTTTATTTTCAAAATACCTGCAATTCAGAACAGACTGAGCTATTTTGAAGCAAAAATTGTGTCCTTCAAAGAAAGTTCGTACAACTCCCCCAGGGTAATCCTGTCTGGAAGAAAAAGGAACTGGTGCCCAGAGATAGGAATCCCTCCAAGGAAATCTGTCTCTTCTCCTAACTTTCTAGTGCTTTGGGAATGTGATTGTAAAACAGAGGTCTTGTGAACACCAAGGATATTCCTTTAGAAAGATGATTTCTTTTGACCAGATAGCTGTCTCAGATAATATCAACTTGCTACATAATGCCATTGCTAGCTAGGATTTTATAGATTTTTTTTGATGGATAAACCTGTGACTTTGCTTACTAATCAGGAAGCTTTTGCAGATAAACAACAATATTTATGAAATTATAATCCATTCCCTTAACTCTTTTTTTTTGACTATCAAGCCAGAAGTTCTCACTTTGGGGAATGTAAAGCAGATTTAAAATGTGACTGAAAAGATAATTTGGTCTTGAGAAGCCAAAATATTTAAATTTTGTTTACTTTTTATTCTCATCTCATAATTTTTAATGTTTCATGCTAAAATTCTCTCATGTCTAAGTAAACTTGTATTAGTTAAGGATGAGCTGCAACTCACAAATGCAATCCCCAGAGAAAAAGGAAAATCAATGAAGAACTGATAGGGGTTTTTTTGAAGGCTACATCTGAAAGGTTTGGATAAAAGATTGTAATTTCTTTCCATAATTTATTATCCCCACTATCAAAATAATGTCCTTTCTGCCAGAGAAGGGATAAATCATAAACTGCATTGGATGGTGGCTGTTGTGTTTTTAATCAACAGTGTTGTCACTGCATGGCTTGGTTTTCCTCAGGAAAATCCCACGTCTTTTGCAGAGTCGAAACAGAATGTTTTGAACTTATTAGCTGCCTTGAAATCAACTAGTCATAGAGATGAAAAAGAGGCAGAATTGTGAAAGGCAGGTATTTTATGGTAAGGAGTAGCTCATTATTTCGTCTTTCTGAGATAAGGACAGGATATGATGCACAGATTCCTCACTAAGTGCAGAATCCAGTAGAAACATCACAGGCTCAAGAGCAGAAATGGCTGTAGAGGTATCTGGATACTTTGCTGTTCCCTTCACCATCATATTCTCTTCACGACTGAAGATCTAATTAAATCCGAAAAGATTCGTGGGTCAAATTCTCCTCTCTAACCTGTGCTGTGTGTTTAGAGTGACTCATTGCACCTGGGTTTATCTGTATTTATGCAAACCTAGCATAAAGGAGAAGCCTGTTGATAACATTTTGCCCTTGGTGGGAGATTTGCACCTGAAGTGCTGTTTCTATCAAAACTGTGAAGAATCACCAAATCTGAATGATGGTAATGTGTTATTTCAGTTTGGCAATTTTGCTGTAAAAGCTGTTACTGTTTTTCTTGAACCACCAGATTCAGCTTTTTTCTAAAATAACGTATTTATTGCTTCTGTCCCACAATAGTTTGCAGAAATGGTCTTGTCTCTGTCTCCAGTGCTGTCTTGGGAATACTTAGAAGTGTCCATCAGTCTGAATATGTCTGAGTGACTAATCCAGTGTATGAACCCTAAGAGCAGCCCTGAGAACTTTGCTACCACACAGGAAGTGATGTCAGTGAGAGCTCAGCGTACATTTGGGTTATCTGTGTGATCTAGAGAAGTAAATTGATATCCTCTGGAATCAAGAATATTTGTTCTGATGCTTCAAGAATCTTATTCTCCATAACTCTGTGAACTTAAATCAGATTTGCATTGGTGAGGTTGCTCAGAAATAATAGATACAAAAGGGGAAAAACAACAAAGGGTCTTGACAATTATTTCTTGGCAATTCCCACTTCCCGTGAGAAGCAAACACACAAATGTTTTTTTCGAAGTGACGCAGATGTCGCCGCACGTCCATCGCTTGGGAAGGCGCAGATGGACTCATGTTTGGAGAAAAAACAACAGGCAGGGAGTTTGGAGAGGAAAAACAGTCTTTGATATTTTGTGGCTCTCACCTTCTGATAGAGGCGAGCACAGGCAGAGGGGCAGCAGGGCCGTCCCAAGCAAGTGCTTCTCCCTCCGTGCTTCTGCCAGGGCTGCTCTCAGTCAGAGGATGCTCTGCCAGGCACTTTTGGGAGAAGGGAGAGTGTGAGGGGCACAGGCAGGTTGTGGTAGCATCTGGCCATCAGCTCTGTCCCAACACTTGTGCTGCCAGGATAGTGAGAGGGATGCGGGGTGAGTGGCTTAGCATGGGCTAGAACGCCAGTCTCACCCAGCCTGCTCTTCTTCAAAGACTTGCTCTTTGAATTGGCTTCTTTGTGGAAAAGGAAATTTCCATCTCACCAATTAGTTAACACAGCTACAGTGCACAGACCAGAAATAAAATAGCTGTGGAAAGAAGGGGGAAAAGCTGGAGCTGTGAACCAGAGTAAGACGCTGAGTTGTGTAGTGGCTCAAGCTCTCGGTTACATGAGCAGGGCTTCCAGCAGTGCAGTTCCTTCCTGGATACAAGTAGGGATTTCGTTCCTTCTGATTTCCTGACATTTTTGTCTAATTAGCTAATTTACTGACTTGGTAGACAAAGAGTCAGAATCCCTTACCTCCATTTCATAAATTAGGATTATTTTTATTTATTTATTTAATTAGAATTATTTATTATTTGTTAAAACTAGTTATTTATTTATTACTGAAAAAGATGCTGTTAATTCATGATAAATATTCAGAATCCCATATGGATGAAGTAAATGAATCACACATGTACTGAACATGGATTTGAAACACCAGCCTGTCAGTGTTATCCAGTGGAATTTGGCCAGAAGTTGCACTACAAATATGTGGGATCTACTTTGTCATAGGTTGTGTTTTGCTTGCCTTCTACACTAGAACACTGATCTCTGATTTTGAATCATTATTTTCCCATTGGATATATGCAAATATGTCAGTGACTAGAAGGGGAGAAGGTTGGCAATTTATCTTTTCTAAGAGATCATCTAGGAACCAGCAAACTATCAAACAAGGGTTTATTCCTATCACTGAAATAAGAAGGATTGCACTGCCTGCTTTGACATTCCCAGCAAGGACAACTAAAAGCATATCATCCACCTATGGCTTGTACTGGAAAGAATTTAGTTTCCTTTTGTAATTTAGGTGTAAAAGAATATAAGGGCCATCAGAGAAAGAGGAAAAGGGGTTTAGTCTGTATGAGCTGAAAACAGCAGGAAAAAAGAGGCTGTTATTTCATCACCAGTGTGTAGGTATCTATTGCATGTGATCTCTGAAAGACTCCCTAAGTCTTTTGAAAAGTCTTGAAAAGTTCATATCTATTTCATCTGTATCTATACCTTTATCTCAAAAGTTTTTGTACACTGCCCTAAAGTACTCAGTTATGAGGGCAAGTTCAAATTCCTTTAACCCACTGCAAGAATGAAATTGTCACTTTGGAACTTGTCTTCTATGAAAAGGAAAAAAACCAAAACCAATCTGTAATTCTTTCTGGGAGCTTAACCAAAAAAAGTTTTGAGGGAAAAATTTCTGTTTAGGGGAAAACACTGAAAAGCCCCACATGGCCCAGCCTCAGCACACATCACATGTAGAGCATCACAGTAAGAGCTCATGGACACTCATAGGTCCTGAAGGGTTCAATAGCAAAGAAATGGTTAATGATGGGAAAAATTATGGGATAGCCTGTATTCCATGCAGCCTTATAAAGGATGTTTTCCTGATTTGTTTCCTATCCCATATGCAGGACTTGTTTTTGTCAGCCAATCCTTAGTGAGGCTGCTGAGCTGGGCCCCACTCAGGCTCCAGCAAACCACAGCAAAGAGGTTAATGCTCCCCAGTGCAGATTCATTAAAGTTTCTCATCAAGACTTGCCTTTTCTTCAGCAGAGGTTACTGATCCATATAATTTGATGACAAAGGTATTTGTGAAATTTGTGCTAAAGAGCATTCATTTAGAGGAAAAAATCCAAAACCAACAAATCAAAATACCTAGTAATACTTAAAGTAACATGGTTTATTTTGAAGTACCTGTTCTAAGGATTTAACTACCTCTGATTTATGTCAAAAATATTAGGAGAAGGTAATCTAGAAGTGTGTTAATGACAGAAACCTTTATATCCAGTTGATTTTCAGCCAAAAGAAGACCAGTGGTTTCTCCCCATGTCTTTTTTTTCCAAAGCCTTATAGTGCTGTTTGTTTCGGAGGTACGACCTTCTTGAAACCAAAGATAGCCGGGAAAAAAGAACAATTTAATTTACATTATAATTTGCAATTTAATTTGAGGCTGAGAAGACATTCTGAGAAGCATGGTAGCAATCCAGCAGAGGGAGAGTGAGATAAATAAGCCTGCACTAATGTCAGCACTAATAAGGATCCTGTTTTCAGCAGCTGAGGCAGAGTGGTCAGAAACAGCTCAATTATGTCTGTGCTGTACCACAGCTCGTGGTGCAGATAAAACCAGAGAAACCTCACAGTGTCTGGCTCTGAAGGCTGGCAGCAAAATACTGGAGGCCATTCCAGATGTGCTCATTGGGAATTTGAATAAATTCTTATTTTCTTTCAGCTTGCAAGGAGATGCAAAGCTTTCTTTCAGTCTCCAGACTTAGAAGATAGTTTTAAACAATGACAGACAAATACTTGGGTCTCTCGTCAGAGGCTGCTCCAGGTTTAGTGATAATTCAGGAGTTAAGGTGTTCTGTTGTGCCATTTGCTGGATTGGAATTCAACAGAGCTGTTACATTTCATCTCTCAGAGCTTATTTCTCCTTCTTCCCCCAGTTAGGAACTAATAACCTAAACCTGTAAGGTAGCCTCATATTGCAGATACCTCACAGCTCCTAAATACAGTGGGAACAGCTTTCCAGGTTGTCAAGTGCTGTTGTAAGACACATAATATTAAACATTGCCTTGACACATCACTTTTCATTTTTTTGGTGAGAACAGAGATGTGTGGAACTCTGAAGAAGACTTTGGGGCTTTATAAATGCTGATCGCTTTAAAGCTGGAGCTTCATCTGTGAGCTTAGAGGCATTTCAAATAAAATACTTTATTCTTTCAGGGGGTTTTTACATGGATGTAATTGGTCAAGTATGTACAAAACCTGTCTACTGGCCTTGCCTCTGTACCTATTTAGGGAAGCAGAGAGACTGTTTCTATAAATTATAATAAAATGTACAAATTGTATAGCAAATGACAAACATTGTAAAATGTTGTCTGAAAAGTTCAACCAAGCACTAGATACAAATTGAATTTGAATTCCAAGATTCCAGATAAACATATTTTTGTCTCTCCAGATTTATGAGCCACCCTCGTTCTCCACTAATTTCCTCTTAGTTCTTGGAGGTGTGTTTATATTTGGTTCATTTGGCCTACTCAAGCATCCTTTCTACGCCAGTCCCTAAGTTTGATTTTCCAGTCAAGTACTCTTCTGGGGACACTCAGCACATCAGTCCCTCAAGGGCTAAATTTGGAAAGCACAGCATCAATTGTTATCATTAACTGCCTTTAGAGTACATTGGAGTAGTGAGAGAAGTGATAGATTTCCCATAGCTTCCTAGAGAACCATTTCCTACTTCAGACCAGGACACATGCTCTGCTATCTGTTTAATCAAGTAACAGAAGGAGCAGTCCTAGTCAAAAGCCAGAAGAGGAACAATTATCTGGTCAGATAATTTGAACATCTTTAAAATTTGAATCCACAATGCAGCAGAGTATAATTTCATTTTCCCCCAGACATTAAAATTATTAATAATAAGTCACTATAAATTATGAATAGTACAAAGTGTTCAAACCAACTCAGCTGTAAATTTCTTTTGGCAAAATTCCAGAGGTCTACTTCGGTCTTCCAGAGAAGATTTTTTTGCCTGATACTGTGCCGCCTTTGCATTTCTTTTGTTTTAGTATCAGCAAAGAGAAGCAGAAGGCTGGACCAGCCATTCTTCTGGGCAGGAGCTGAAAAGATCAAGAAAGACTCCTGATGTTATCTTGAAAAAGGATGTAGGCTACTGGCTAAGGTTGGGAGTAATGGGAGGTGAGTTATTTCATAACTAGTTTGGATAGTTTCCATGAGCTGGTTAGAGAAAAATGATATAGTTCTGAAGCAGAGAAAGCACAAATAGGAAATTACTCTAATGAAAGCTTTTGTGAGCAAAGCCTTTCATTACAGCTATTCCAAATGTGCAAAAGGGCAAAGTAACAAGACTAAATACATTTTGTATTTTCTTAAGCGGTGCCCAGTGTCCCTTGAGCTCCATTTGTTCAAGTAAGTAGGAATATGGTGATGCAAAAGCAGATGGTGTTTGCTGCTATTGGATGACAGATGTTCCCTTATCCCTGAGATTATACAGTTAAGTGTGATGCATTTATAGCTGGGTTATGCAAAATACTGAGCACCCTCAGCTCGCATTAGCGGCCGGGGCAGCTGGAGGGGCTCTTGGGAGTCAGGGACCTTCTTAGCTGAACTCTTCTCCTCAGCTCTTGATTTGAAGATGTCCTGATCATCAGTGTTCAGCATCTTTGGGATCTGCCTGCGGTCACCCTCGCTAGGCCTGAAATCAAAGACCTTCCCTCTGTGCGTGGATCAAATGCCAAGGAACTCGATTGATGCAATTGTGCGAATGTAGCAATCCCACTGACAGTAACCGTGTTGAAACACACGTCTCTACGTTGCACAGAGGTGGAAAGGAGATAAGATAATCGCAGTGCTCAGTAGAAAATTCTCACTAAAAGCTAAACAGTTCCAGATGCTGGGCAGTCCCACCTTTAACTTAACACTGTTGCAGTGTAGCAGCGTTGGGTGAGCCCTCCAGTCAGCCCTGATCCTTGCTGTCCCTCGAACATGGCCCTCCCAGGATTATCAAACGGGGCTCCTCATCTTCCAGCAAGGTTTCTTTTGAAATGGCAAGAAGCATTTTTAAATTTATCTATATGGACTCTGAGATGAGGCTGGCAAATGTATGAAAGTCAGATTTAAAGAGCCACCAGAGGAGTGCAAAAGGGGATATCCCACTAATGGGAATTCTTATAAAATTCATTAGGAGGAATTTCTCCACAGTCATTGTTTATCAGTTAAAAGTCAATGAGAAACCAAGCTCTTTCTTATTTCAGGGCTGATTGTGTAGTACAAAGTACAACCACCTATTCTTAACTTCTGCATGTTACTGCATACTCTAGATGGATATAGTTACAAAGCAATAATTTAGGACACCTTGCCACAGGAGTTAATTCATCCTTGCCTTAGAAGTTCCTGGATTCCTGTTGAACCTTAGCTTTGACCTTCTCTGAATAGAAACAGGAGATAGAGACTTCAAAGCTGATACATTTCCTGGGTGACAGAGCACATGACCAAGTTTCTGTTAGCACATAGTAAAATAAATTTTCAGCAGTTAATTCCAATTGTATTTCATTTTATATTTGAGTGCTACAAATAGCAGGGTTCCTTTGTATAAAATTGTAACTTTGATTTCACTTGATGGTTTTCTGTGTTTTCAACAGCAGATTTTTCTTTTTATCCTATGAAATACTGTCATTTGAAAAAAAAAAATTAATCAAGGAATTGCTGCTTAAAAAAAAATAAATGGATATCCTATACCAGCTCCCTCTAAATTCTTCTCTTTCTTAAACAATGCTGCATTTTTATGTAAGCAATACGCATGCCAGACACTTGCATGAAAAATATCATGTGTATAGTGCACTTCATTTATTTCTTGACCTAACAACATAAGTTGAAAAAACACAGCAGTTTGCAGGAATTAAGTTAGGACATAAAACAGACTATTTATGTCAAGAGAAGGAGACAATTTGCATTAAAAGCAGAGAGATGATGACTCGCTACATAGTTCATGCAAATCTAATGTGAACTTTATGAAAACATGAAAGGGACTCGCTGCAGCCATGTGACAAAACACAGAGCATTGTCACCCCAGTCACACAAACAGTACAGAGTTTCACTGTGGAGACACCCAAATTCTGAATGTCAGTCTAGTAAGTGCACAAAGCCCATTGCTTATGGAAGTTCTGGATGTGAAAGTGCCTCACCACCTCCTGTGATCCAGGAAGGGTCTAGGGCAGCACTCCCTGGCAGCAGAGTTTCTTTCCCACTCTCTGCAAAGGGAGGAATTCAGTTACTGCAGGACTTCAGCAGGCACTGGTAAGAGTTATAGCAGCATATTGAACAAAGCATATTGTCTGCCTGAAATCATAACAGAATTTCAGGATGAGCAGGCTGGCATGAAATAAATATTTGAGGTTCAGTCCACTTCAGGCAATTTGCCTAAAATAATAGATGATGGTTAAAAATGATATTTGGTTTCCAAATACCCATCCAAATGCATTTTACTTGGCAGCTTGACAGAACAGTCATTTTTAGAATTTTATGCCATTAAAATCAGAGGTCAGATAAAGTGTAACTATCCAAACATTAGACTAATTATTGCTACCCAGTGTCTGTCAAGGGCTTTGTTCCTTGTCAAGATGCCTGCACACTTTAGCATGAATACTGTAACTCTCCTTCCCTAGCATCCCTCTTTTCCTTCACCCCAACCCACACAGAGTAGCATTTCAATAAGATTCTTCACACTGTGTCATAAATATTAATGACATGGAACTCAGAGCTTGGCATTTTTCACTAATGGCCCTCTTCATCACAGTTTCACCCCTGGACTGCAGCCAGCCCCTGTGTAACTGGCTGACGTTTTTTTAAAACATACTACTATCAAAGTGAAACAAAATACTGAAACAATTTCTCACTAATTAAAATTGTTGGCACATCCTCTCTCCACATTGTGTGCTTGGGATGTCATTTGGCACGACTTCCTGAACAATGCCCATGTTGGCTTGACATGGTTTATCTTGTAATTACAGTTTATGCTTTTCACCTAATCCTATAATAGCTCCAAATGAGCTGTGGATGGACATTTGATATAAAGTCAGCCTGGTTAAAAAAATAAATAAATTAGTACATATTTCCCTAAAATCCAACTTTTCTATGAAGCTTCCAGAAAATCTCCATAGAAAGATTAGATACCGTTGTTGGCATTTCTTAGTTCCTGTGATTATTTGCATAATTTCTGTCCTTTCAGTCTGAGCTGTACCAGTCATCTGAAATTGTAAATTAAACAACAAACAATGTTTTGGAGATATTTATGGCAGCGTTCAAGATTCAACGATTTAATTTTCTGTTGTGTTTCTGCCTGAATGAAGCATGTGCAGCTCGGTCTCTCCATACAAGGTAACGAGCCTTCTGAACAAGCTGCCAGACACTGACACACTTCCTGAAACAGCAAGTATGTGTTTGCTTCTTCTTAACCTTCATTTTATATCTGAGTTGGGACCACAATGTTCACATCCCACAGGCTTGAGCCTTTCAGTTTCTCGATCATCACTGCGGAACTGACATTTCACTGAAACAATAGGGTGAATGAGAACAATAATAATTTGTCTTTTGCCTTCAGCGAGAAGCAAAAGTAGAAGGTGGATAAGCAGAAACATATTCTGGGCTCATTGAAATCAAATGTATTTCACAATGTAGTGTGTGTCAGAACTTTTAGTGCTCTGAATTAAGCAGGATATAGAGCAAGCAGAACCATGGGATGGTAGGGCTGGAAGGAATAAGAAATCACCTGATACAAGGCAAAAGCCACAGCCTTTGGATGCTTCCTGGCAGGCATTTGTCAGCCTGCCTTGAAATCTTCAATAAGGATGCACAAAACCTCAAATTTTCCTGCTGTTCATGGCCCTTTCATTACAAAATATGTCTGATAATGTAACCTGAATCTTTCTTGAATTTTATCTTGTAACTTCTGCAGACACATAAAATAGCCTTCTACATGTCCGAGAGGCTGTTATCAAGGCTTTCCTCAGTCTGTTTGGCTAAATATCCCACTGTTCCAGTATTTCACCCTAATTCATAATTTATAGATCACTTCATCATTTTTATTGCTGTGTTTGGGACTGTCTCTGACCAGTCCATAGACTTCTTGAAGTGTGGTCCCTGACACAGCCACAGCAATCCAGCTAAAGCCTTATCAGTGTTGCTCTAGCAAAAGGGTTCCTCTGCAAGCTTGTCTGCTATCCACATTCCAGAATGACACTCTGTGGTGGCAGCAGCATGACGTTGTTAACTCCTATCCTGTCTGGTCTCAGATGTCATTTCTGTCCTTTCTACCTGAATTTCCCCCTCCTCAGCTATTCCACATTTTCTGTCTGTGCAGGTTATTATTCCTGAGCGCAGTGCTTACACTTGTAGAAGTCAAAAAAGATTAAAAGTTTTCCGCTTGTATCTCCAGTTTGTCACAACTATGTGGAATCCTATTCTTGACCTCCAGAGTACTGGCAATGGACCAGACTTCATTTGTCTCTAAGTCAAACAAGCCTCTTCTGTGATGTGACCTTTGGGTAAGGAGTGAAGGCACTGAATAACACTGGGACAGACCCCAGTGGAACATCCATTTGATACATCCCATTTGATAAGCTGTGCACTCTCACTGGACATTCCTTTTTCCCTAACTTGCTTTGGTATGAGACAGTATTACAGGCATAACACTAATGAATGCTAAATATCTAAGATTCATAGTTTTTCTTTCTGCTTTATTTCTCAATAATACAGTTTTGAAAAAAATTCCTTAACATGGAGTAAACAGGGGGACCTTTGAAAGCACATATTTAAAATAATATTTTATATTGATTTGTTTCTTCTTCAACATATAGAATTAAAATACCAAGAAAGTTATTTTGTTCTGAATTCTCTTACTATAAGCTTGTGCATTTTAAAAGTCTGCATAATTTAATGGATGGGTACCAAATGCAACTTAAATTGTCTTTGCTGTATGAAGACAAACTCATGATGTACTTCAAATTCAGGTAAGTATTTGAGTTTTAGAAACTTGGAGCATTTGCTGACTGGATTTCATCCATTCTGAAATCTCCAGCCATCCAATAAATTCAAGGTCAGGATGGGAATGCTTGGATCCAGAATGCAAGATCTGGATTTGCAACATTTTTAAGATCTCAAAGTTCTGAAAATTTATGAGTGTTTGAAGTTGGTGTTTTGGTTTGCCTCCTGCTACTTACATATATTTTTTTTAACTTGTAAAGTGCTTTTTTTAAGAAGAAGTGCAATTATGTCGGGTGTTTATCAGATATACGCCCAACTGCACATAAAATGGTAATGGGCCAGTCCACAACTGTGGAATGGGCTGTGATGTCCTCCTTTTGTTCAAGGCCTTGAAGTATTTTATAAACTCCTACTTTTAATTTATACATGTACTCAGAGATATGGAATGCTTTGATTCTTAATTTAGAACATTCATACCATGCTTTGTCTCCAGAAAACAAAGGCAGCTCACCTAGGAGTTCACAACTCGGAAGGGCTGTTTCCTTTCATTGCTGTCGCCGTTAGTATTTCCTATACAGCAGGAGCCCAAGTGTGAAGTGCAAAACTCCAACTGTTCTGTAGGGGGGAAGCAGAACCATTGTGTACTCAATTCTTTTTGAAGCAGAAGGAGTGGAGAATTGTCTGGCTGAAGTAAGAAATGCAGGGAAAAAACCTATAGTGTCTGTTTTTAAGGATATCATGGAATAACAGTGGAAAAAAATTGACTTGTAAGGAAATTGCCAGTTTTGGGTGATAAAATATTCCATTATAAAGGGATCATGGCACCCAGCATTTTCATGGTACATAGTTTCCTGAAACCCTAAACCCTTCCTAAGTGTTAATTAATTCACTCTGTAATTCTTCCTTTAGGGAAAAATAGTACTTTCATACCTTTTTTGACAGATGTTGAAACTGTCTCTGGAGGATGGAGTTGTATACCTCAGTTCAAAGCAGAAACAGAGATCTCGGCTCTCGGTTGTCTCCTCTACGAATATCAGGTTTAATCCTACAAGTTGGCAAGCACTTAGAACAGCCAAGAGGTGAAGGAGTCCCAGACTTTGTACAAATACTCATGGCCCTTTTACAAGTAATACTTGTGTTTCTGTCCTGCAGAGAGATTTTGGAGTGATATTGGGTGACCTAAACTGAATTTGTGTATAATTTGATATATTATCTTCCCAGTAGGTGTTTTCCTGGCGCTCACCCAGGAAAATCCTTGTGCAAATGGGTAAATTAGCAGCACTGTTGCCATTACACAGGTGTCACAAGCTGAGCTGGTGAGCTCTGCCCTTCCAGCACAAGTGAGCTGGGTCTGTTACCATCATTCTTGTGACGCCCTGGCAAGGAAGAGCTCTTTTAATCTGGCTTTTTTTCGAAGTTATTCGTTCAAACTGCTTGAAAACTATTCCAATGTGGAAGGCTAGGCTATCAGCATGGAGCCCTGATGCCTGATGTCTTCCCTATGAGTGCCTCGAGGTCCAAGCTGTTGTGGTGAAATGCAAACCTGAAGCCAGCCAGATTTATTTCTGTCAGCCTATAGCTCACTGCAGTTTGTTTGAGCTGAAATCTGAGGGCTTCCAGTGAGGCTGGAGCAAACAGAGCTCTGGGTAAGCACGTGTGGAGTTTTGGTGTTTGGGGTTGGTTCTTGTGCTTGCTGTTATGACCCTACAAGATTCCTGTAAGCCCAAACCCAGTGCTGGGAGCTCTTTCAGAGAACAGTGTGTGTGTGCAAGGAGCTGTGGCTTGGCATCATACCCAATTTACTTCCACAAATAGGAACTAAAGATGAGATCTTCTTGTGTGGCTGGATAAAATACATATCCTGCCTTACAGCTGAGGACACATGCAGAGCCTAAATCACAAATCTTCACCAAGAAACTGTTTCTAAATAAGTGGATAAGTGTTGGCCAATTGTTTATCACTTTTTTACTGCTGGTATGTCTTACGGGAGACCGGATGATTGGAGCAATGCAACAACATTACAGGAAAATATTCACCCTTTTCCCAGCAAATGCTTGCACTCATTTTTATTTGCATGTTGTGACAATATGTTTGCAGAAAGTGACTGTTGGACTTGAAATTGAGGTTAATTTAATGATGAGATGGAGTATATTTGAAACAAATTTAGTCCGGAAGGCTATCCAGTCAGGAAGGGGAAACAATATCAAGGAACTAAGTTGAGCAAACAACTCAGATACTGAATTGTGAATATTGAGCACTCAGAAAAATTTCATATGGGCTGACATTGGTTATCTTTTTACAATGAAGAGGAACTTTCTGAACTATAAAGGCTGGGTGGTATATTGACCAACAATTCCTCAGTATGAAATTCAGCTGACTCCACTGTCCCTCTGTTCTCGGTCATGCACACTTCATAGAGTATTACAGCCAAAATAATTGTTTCTATAGAATAAATTACTCAATTGCTAAGCAAAGAATAAAGAATATTTTTTGACACAACTTTCCTTATAGCTCTAACCATGGAAGTATCCAATTTTCTCATTTTTATGTAAATGAAACTCAAATAAGCAATCTTCCTGTTGCATATTCCCTTGGTCTATCTTGCAAAAATCATTAGGGGACAATTTTTCCACAAAAAAGAATGCAAACTGCTGTCTGCTTGTAAGTTTGTGATTCATGCCTCCTGTCAAGACTACCAAACCAGTAAAAACACTGGAATGTAAAAAAATAAGCATGATTATGTATTTCAGGAAAACAGTTTTCTCAAGAATGTTTCTGGAACAAATTTTCAGTGTTTAGCTATTTCTAGTTGATGTTTCGGTGATGGAATGCCTACTGGCCCAAATGTGTACTATGGAATTGTCCCACAGGACAATACTTTGCTGTAGTGTGTTTAAGGTGTTTTTTTTTCGGATTCCTGTAGCAGCAAATCCTTTAGCAGCTCATTACTTAATGGAAACTAAACAAAGCTTCTTCCAGGAAAAAAAATGTTGATCTCTATCACCCCACAGTGAACTTCTCTTGTTAAATACATAACACATGCTTTTGGAAAATATCCTCAGTTTAATCTGAGCAGTGTAAACTCCAAAGACAAGACCACGTCTTCATTCATCCATCTTGCATAGCTCAAAACTCCAAACTTTCTGGGAAAAAGAAAAGGAAGTGCAGAAGATACTTTTTATGTATACAAATCTCCTCATGTGATGTGACTAGGCTTTTGTCTGTTGTTCCTAATAAAAATAGCCACCTACACAAATGAGAACTCAAGGGAAAGCTCTTATAAATAGGGATCCTAGAGGCCCTGGCTGACCTTCTTTGCTCTCTGCTAACAGATATTTCTTTGGGTGTTTTTCCATTTCCTATGGAAACTCTTTCTGTTTTTTATTGTGCAGAAAGCAGTGCTGGCTGCTCCCTCCATACATCGTGACCTTATTGCTGTGTCTGTTTCTGCCAGAGTTGCTGTTCCATAGCTTTTCTGTTCCACTGGAACTGCCATGACCACTGGTATTAATTGTGCCAGAAGAAGTATAGAGTATAATTTAGGTGCAGAAGCCATGACCTGAGCAGCTGATAAGTTATACACAGGTTCTGAATAGTATACAATAACGATTCTGAGCTTTGACCATGAATAGCATATACCTCATGTACAATCTCAATTCATTTGGAGCAATGCTGTATCAGGAGGAAGGATGTTTTTAATATTTCACTGCTGCTGTCACTTGCAGGGATGCAGTCCACTGTTTCAGTGGATCTGTGCTGGAGATCCATTCCCCACTGGCTTTGGCTTATGGTTTTTGCCAAAAAAAAAATAAAAATAAAAATATTGCCAGTGTTTCAGCAGGAAAATGTTTGTGCCTAGAGTTGAGCAACCATAAAACATAATGCCATAAGTCTCATGGAACAATGAATAAAAGAAAAGGACAAGTTATTTTGCAGATGTATTTTGAAAACATGCTTTCAAAATGTTTATCCTTTCAAAGCATTAAATTACAAATTTTTATATCTAGTCATTACTGTTCTGACTTTGCACTGTAGGAATACATCTTGCTCCTGTTGTCCTTACTGTATCAGTGATTTATTCCCTCAGGAGAAGTCTCAGCATGTGGAAAAGAAACTATTCCTGAAATCAGTGAACTCTATTTTAAACTGGCAAAGCAGAGTTGCTCCTGTTTCTCCTCCAACTTAACCCGTAATTCCTGGAAGTGTACAGTTCCAAGATATAAACGTAGAAAACCTAAAATTAAAACCAGATCACTTGCCTATTCTTTTGAGGATTGTGGAATTGCATACTTTGTGTTTATAGTATAGCTGCCATGTAAATATAGAATATATAGCAAAATACTGCTTATGCCACATTTGTGTTTGTGGCTTTTTTCTTTGAAGTAATCACTTGTGATTTATGGTAATATTATAATAAGCTAGGACAAAATATTGTCTTCTCTAAGGAATATATGCTTTGAAATAAGGGAATGAACCCAGCTGTTAGATAATGCATGAGATCCACTATCCAAAGTTCTGTGCTGGTTCTTGGAATTATATTCAGATAATTGGATGGCCATTTTCTCAGTACCTTTAGTGAATGCTTTTTTTTTCTCAGAGGAAATAATTTTCTTTCTTAATTATTTAGGGGAAAATCTTCCACAGGGCATATATGTATGGAATAGCAAAGACAGTTCTTTCAGAGGATCTGGAAATACCAAATATTAAAGGATATTATCCAGAAAACGGTGGCTTGTCTGGCAATGCTTTAGCCATCTGCTGAGAGTGTGAGTACTGAGCGTCCAGTTTGCATATTTAATCTGCCAGAATGGAACTTAATTGTAATTTAGTGCTTTTTTCATAGCTTTCAATAATAGAAGGTGCTGAAAATTCTACTAAATTGGGTGCATTTCACATAGATTTCCTGTCTGGTCCTGTCCACTGACATGACCTAGATTCATTATTTCATACTCACTCTTATGGCCTTGGGCACAGATTTAAAGCCATAGTCATGGGGACTAATGAGGCATGAAAATATGGGAGAACACCATGAAAAATTAACCAAATGGTCCACAAGGTCAGTCCTGCTTTATAATTTTTGTAGCTGTTTTGTATTCTATTCTATTTTGTTTGGCAGAAATCTTCCATAATCAGGATCATTCCATAATTTTTTGACAGAGGTTTTTATCAAGTTTGGGTGATAGAGTTTTTAGTATTATGGTGAACTATTTTGGATTTGTTTAAAAAGGAACTTTGAATGCTGATCACCCTCAATAGATATTCCCAACAGAATAACAACTGCTCAAAACATCCAAAGGGAAAGACATTTTTCCATGAACATTTCAATAATTCTTACAGTCTTCCATGAAAATAATACATCTTAATGAAATAAGGGCATAGACTGCTTTTTAATTTCCCAAATAGGTTTCTGTAATTGTGAAGTCAGGTTGTGCTGAATGTTCCCTGATAGCTGGTCATGAGGGACAAACTGATAGGGATATGTGCTAGAAGATCCCATATCAAATCTAGGGCTAATTAGTTAGTTGCTGGCCTAAAATGTAAAGAAAAATGATTAAACCAAAAAGAATAGAAACAGCTGATATTTCAAACCTAGTAACAAAGGGGTATTAATACAGAATGAAGTCCTTGTCTGTGCTTTGATGTCTTTGACTCAAGTCCTTTCTTAAGAAAAAGCATCAAACCGCTCATATTCCAGCATTTTGTCATCCCTGTAAAAATTCCAGCTGCTGTTGTTGCTGAAACTGCATAAACAATTTGTTGTGCAGCATGTGAGGTGTCCTGCAGCACTCAGACTCGTGCTAGTCACGCTTCCAGCGCACCATTACTTCATCCCTGAGCTTCGGCAAGTCTGTTGCTAATTCTACAAGAGTTCACCCCTTGGGCAGGCAATAACACAGCACACAGAGACCGGGATGGATTAACAAATAAATATCTACAGAATGATTCCTTTCCTGTTGATGGCGAATGCCCTTTGTTTCTCCCACCACTATCCTTCCACAATGTATTTTTTTCAGGGTACATTGAAGGTGGATATGGAAGCAGTGCCATTCAGAGACCATTACAGGAAGAGCAGGAGCTGTAAGGCTGATGAGAGCTGTTATCTAAATGCCCCCATTACCCAACAGGCATCACATTGGAAAAAAGGTCAGACTAATCCAAGGAAAATAATGTGAGGAGAATACTGTAGGTGTTGAGTGCTGTGGGGATGAAGACGCACTACACTGTTCATTTTATCCTCTGGCTCCCTACAGGACTTTCCAGCACATCCTCATATTGCTGTGCCTCAGGTCAGGCAAGGACTGCACAAACTCCAGTGATCCCTCTCTGTTCCATCACACTTCCCAGCAGGGCCAAAACTGGAGAAATTTAATTAAATCTCTGGAATGTCAGGTGGAAGCTAAGAAAAAACACATGGCAGCTTAATATTCTATTATTCTGTTTATCTTTTTTAGGTCATATGTTAAAACTTGTGATCACTCAGACCCATGATAGCAAAGTCAGACAAACCCCATTAAGGGCAGGGAGGATAAAGTTTGTTTAGGAAAGGCAGGAAAATAGGGAGCCAACCATGCTGCTCTTCTACATCCTCTTCAGCCCCTGAGGGGACATCCTGCCCTCAGGACTAGCCCCAGTTTTTAAAAACAGAAACAAATACAGAAGAAAAATCATAATTTGAGCCCCATCTTATCCTTTCCCCTTTATATCCTGATAAAAAGAGGGAAGGAAGCAGAAGGAGGAAGAAAAATCAGCAGAACTGGGGGAGTTTGAGAAAAAAAGGGACTGATGCAAAAACAATTTCTCTTTAAGAACTTGCTCAAGCTCAAGGTCCCAAAAGTATCTTCAGCAACTCTTGACTCATAAAAAGCCTGGTGTGGTAAATATTTCTATTTTCACCTTCCCTGATTTTCAGGCTTTATGACTTCTTAAGGGCATTGTGATACATCAAAGTTCATCTCTCTATAAAGAGTTTATGTATGTGGCTGTGTGCAGCTTTTGTAGAAAAGCAGGGAGGAAACCTGGGGTGCTGGGTCACTTTGTCACCATGTTTAGCCATGTCACTCACTTCGGAGCTAAATACCTTCAGGGTGTAATGACATGGACACTGCATTAGCAGCAAAAATATCGATTCCAATTATTTGTGATTTCTGTCTGCTGTAAAAATGAGCCTTCTTTAGTAGCTAATGAAAGTAGCAACTAATCCTTTACCCAAATTTAATTTTATTGCAGAACTCTGTAGGTTTGTACTAGTTTAAATATTAAATTTCCACCTCAACAGCCTCTTTACACAGGCCAGGCCAGATGTGCATCTGGTATAAATTAGCATTGCTCTGTGGATGCTGTGAGAGACAGGAAGATTTCTATCAAGCAGTGCTCAGTTCCTGTATGATTAAACGTATATTATGTCAATCATTTGGGCATAAAATGCTTCTGAACCAGGATTGCTTTCCTGCTACTCTGGAAATATTTTCAAATATATGCAGCAAAATAATGTCAGGGCAATGAAAGGATGAAGTAACCTCAGGCTGTTTATCCAAATAATTTTTATCCAAGCAAGTAGATTTCTCTGGGACTGGTCAAAATGTTTTGTTTCAAAATTTAGCATAATTTTGAATACCAAACCATGCTTGAGATTAGGTTTAGCTACATTCACTTAATACTTCAATGTCACTAAGTGACACAGTGTGATCAGTTGGCCAAAAATTCAATTATTCACACAGCTCTATACAAGCTAGACAAAAATTTCTTTCCCTGACATTAATTTCTCCATCTTTTATGGATTATCTACTCCCTGGGTATAAAAGAGCATTGCTCCCTGAGCCCCTGAACCCGTAACTATTGGTTCTGATCTAGAGCAGTGATTTCAATCCATATCAAATGGAGAAAGTCTTTGTTTAGGCTTAAATTCAAAACTATTTTTGTATTGCCTTGGGAGAAGATTACTGTACAAAATGGCACAACCATGCATGTAAGATTGACAGATTTCTTGAGACCTGATTTATAACAAATTCTGAAGTTTAAAAATCTTCAGATTTCTGGATTTCTGAGAAATATGTTTTCTCAGAAGACATTTTCTGGATTTCTGAGAAAATGCTGTGGAACATCCCAGTCCTCACCTCTCCACTGAATGATCATCAGACATCTGAGATCCTTCAGAGCACCATTAGTCCTTTTACATAAGCAATCTCTGGCAATAGTTCAGGTCTAAACTTTCCCCCTGGAATAAATAAATACAACTTTTCTAAATAAGTATTTTAAACAGGCATTATACCACTCTTCTAAAATACTCTTTAAAATGCCATGTCTCTCCCTCTTTTGGAGTTCTAGGCCTTGATTTAATCTTCTCATGTTTTTCATTACTAAATACTTACTTCTGCTTCATTTCTTGTTTTTCCAAACGTTCCTGGTGCCACAGCACATTAAGGGTTCCCCTAGCAACACAAAAACACACTTTTCCTCAGAGCTGCATCTCTGTGGTCTAAAGCACTTAAATTATGGCCTCTCAGCTACAGCTTGCTCTGAGTTTAATTAAGAGCATTTTAAAATAATAATGACAAAGTTTAGGGCATTCTTTGATCTGCAGAAAACTGAGCAAGGGGGTCATACCTTGAGCTTTTTGTGCCCAGATTAGCAATGAAATATTTGCATCCAGACTTTATTTATACATTAAAATGTAATTGGATCCTAGGTTTGGACTTTACATTCAGTTTTGTTAAATGCTGTCTGTACTGGGGCTGGCACTATGTGGATACACAAAAGCTTTAGCTGAGGACTACCAAGTGCAATGAAATCTGTTTATACTATTCTGTATTTATTCTCTGTCACAATATTTCAGCTCTCCTGGAGTTTTACATGCCATAAGCAGAAGGATGTGTGTATGCACACACTTCAGTTTGCTCAGGTTTACCCAACCCTGACTGCAATGAAACAAAGAGAATGCGTTGACATTCGAGATCTGTTTCACTTGTTCCTAGCCCTTTCCAGCAGCACAGCTTGAATGCCTGCACAAAATCCTTCTCAGAGCAGTCATCTCTTTCCCCCTAAATGGAAAAAAATTCCTAAGAAAAATAACTAATTGGAATAATTTACCTTAATTTATTAAAACTACAATGAGAGAATGCAAGTAGGGAAACATAGTTCTTCTTCATTATGATAAATTCCTGAAAAGTACCTTCTCAAAACATTTTCAGCACAAAAGAAATGTTCACAGCTTTGATCCTTGCAGCTTTGCTTGTGTTTGTAATGAGAGAACTTCACTGTGCTGGATGGCACTCGCTGAATCCTAGTAGAACACTTATCTTTCATTACTTCCTCATTTTTCCTGGCACATCATACTATTTATTTACAATAATCTATGCATATCCTGCCCTTCCATTAGTCTTGCACCATTAAAGCTTAAGAACCGGATTTGGGAAGTGTCTTCAAGCCAAATTTCAAATCACTGATTTCAAAATGAGGCCTCAAACCCATAAGGTAATAAGCAACAGTTGTTTGTAAAACTTTCCAGGATGGGGAAAAGGCACCAGCTATCAGATAGCTATGAACGACTTTTTCCTTTTTTTATCTCCTTAGTCTTCTCCCGTGTTACTAGGCAGTAAAAATTCAAAGCTCTGCATAAAAATAGTGTCTGATTTACTCCCAAAGTAAGGCAGATACATTCGTGGTGATCTCATTGTTTGAGGTGGGTAAATGTAGTGGAAAGATAAGTTTTCTTACACAAAAAATATAAAACCTCCCAGTATGGTTAACTTCTATCTTTGGTCCCTGTGTATGGACAAACCCAGTTCATTCAAGGCCACCAGACAAAAAAAAAGGATACTAATTTTACACATTTGGGAGCTTTTTCAAATTTGGAAGAGTTATGTACATGCGAGTGCCTATCCACACAGGTCTGATCCTAGAAAAACACTCCTATTTGTGACCTTTTGACTATCAAGCTTTTTTATTTCCAGGCCTGTGTGCTAAAAGCAAAAGAACTGTGGGTTTATTCTGGGCAGATGTGCAGAGGAAATCTGCAAAAGCAAACTCTCACCTTTCCTTGAAATGCTGCTTTATTTACACTCTAGAGTATTTGAATTGATATGGAGCTGCTGCTGAAGGATTTGTGAGGTATGGAAACCTTTGGAAATCCTTTCTGTAAGAATGCTCAGTTCCCTCAGCTAGGAGAGAGATGAAAGATAAGAAACATAAAAGATAAAATTACAAAACTAATTTCTATGAGTTAATGCTAAATGACTTAAAGTTACCACTGATACTTAGATTTTCTCTTTCTGGAAGCATTTACCTTGTGAATACCCCTGCTGTTTCTGCTGTATATGATTTAATTTTAGAATAATCAATTATGATCAGAGACACATTTTTCTTTAAAACATTAGATAAAATTTGGTTTTGTTTTACCTTTCTGTAATAGTTTTTCCTATATGAAGTTTTAAGCATAACTGAATGAATTTTGAAAAATTAATTCATTTTAGTAAAAATATCTTTGAGAACTCTGTCTGGAACATAGGTTTAGGATTAAAGGAGTCAGTAGAAATAACTGAATGTACCTACCCATCTATGACAAATATGACAAATATTACTATTAAATCCTAAGTCTCTTTCTGTTTACCATTCTTCAGCGTCCCCAGTAAATGTTTTTATGATGTTCTGTTGCAATTTTCTTAAAAGAGGATGGATGACTCCATTAGAATAACTTCAGAGAAGAATAAACTGAACTTTTTATTGTACTTAAAAATACACAGCAAGTTACCATGGCATGGAGACAGATAAAATAAATGTAGGTTTCTAACATTAATTCCCCAAGTCTGTTCTGGAGGCAAACAGCATTTCCAGTTTGATTCAATTTGTTGTGTATATTTCCCCGAGCTCTCTTTCATTACACTGCAGGGTGCTTCAAACATTAGGAGAGCAGTGAGGAAAGCTCATCATTCTCACCCCTGTTGGTACTGGCTTTGTAGATGGAGAAGTGATTATACAATCAGGATTCTTTCTATCAGCCTGTGCTCATCTATACAGCAATGGGTTGTCAGCTCTGAACATCAGTTCTGCTTTTGCTCTTGAACATTGGAGTCTTTGATGACACCCGAATCTGAGGATGCTTTGAACTGCTACACAAATGCCAAAGCAGGCCACTCCATCTCTGAGAGGATAAACTGAGATAGAACAAAAGTCAAGAAAGTTTCCAAGAGAGGAAGCAAAAAGCTGGCTGTTTATTCTCAGCCAGATGTACTTGTCTCTTTCTCTGTCTGTTTGACTTAGTCCTGGCTCAGCTCTCTCTTTGTTTGGGGTTTGCAAGTATGAATGGGTATTATGACACTCTGTCTCCTGATGGTTCCATGGAAATAATTATGAGGAAAGGAGAGGTGGATGGAGTTACTCAGCCATTTTGGGTTTTAGCAGATATCCTGAAATTTCATACCCAGACAACCCATGGCACAGAGTTTAACATTGTCATTGCCTTCATTCATCCTCTTGCATTTCTGGTGTGTACAAGGGGATTGCAACAAGCAGTTCCCAGCTGGAGAGATTATATGTGGGTTGCCATTGTGAATAAAGGTTTATGAAAAACAAAATATGCAATCCCAGTTGCTCATTTCAAAAAGAAGGAATGAAAGGCTGTAAAATAAATATTTCAATGAATTAGTACAAAACTTCAAGCTTTCAGTTAGGAGCTCTGCAAGGTACTTGAGAGATAAATGGAAAAGCACTGAACTTAAAACACCAACAGTCTCCTTCTTTACCTTCCTATAATATTCTGAAATAGAAGCAGCTTAACTCAAAAGTAAAGTCCTGGCATACAATTATGGCCGTGTCACATGCCAGGAAACTTCCACTGGGGGCTAAAGGGATGAGAACCCCTGCACACACCAAGTGAATTTGCACAGCCCTCCCTTCCCTGGAAGTATTTTAATTCATGCTTCTCATGCCTCTGTGATGTAAAGAAAACCATTTTGCAGATGAGAAATCTGAGTACTGCATATTCACAGCCTGGTCTCCAGAGTTAATGCAAGAGTTCAGCCTAATCTGAAGAGAATAAGGTCTATGAATATTCAGGAACTTTGCAAACCGATAGCAAGGAACAATCCTCATGGGCTGACCTGGGAAAAGGATGTTGCTCTGCTGCTGTGCAGTGCTTTAATCACAATGCATTTCCACTAACCCAAAACGAACCTCAGGCCGTGATCAGGGAAAAAAAAAAGGCTCCTTTGTTCAACAGATTTCAAAATTTATTATGTTTATGTTTGACTGAATTATTTATCCATCTCTGGAAACTCAGGGATGACTGAAAAACAGTTCAGTGAACTGAATTTGGTGAACTTTCCATTAAACTCAGGAACATTTGGGTTCTGTTCTCACTTTCCAGTTTTCCCCAAAACCGCTTCTTGTCCCTGAAACTGAAATCGTTGAATGACAGGAGGATGAGCTAAAAAGCAGATCTCAAAATTTTTCTTGACAGTGATGGCAGCAACAGGATCAGCCATAAATGAAGGATGAATTGAAGTGATAGGAACAAAAAACTTGTTGCCCTTCTCTCTGTGTGGCCCTGCCTCCCTTGGGTGCCATCCCTTCAGGCAATGTAAAAGAGTGAAGTAATGAAATTAGAAGAGTCTTGGCCGATTTCACAAGGAAAGAATATTGTCCACAATGGCTTCAAGTCTTTTTAATGTTTGACACAAAAAAGTGTGTTCTCTATACAGGAGTACTTCACACCTGATGAGCTATAGAATGGTTTTCCTGATGAGAATCAGAGTTCAGTTTTACACATTTGAAATGATAGTAATAATAATTAAAAATATCTCACACTGATTGCATTGCAGCAGCATGGAAAACTTGTTTGCTGCAGGGAGCAGCTGTACATATTGCTGTATTTTGCACCTTCAGTACAGGTTAGCTGAATCATGTTAAATAGAAGTTATTTTGATGCAAACCTGTGCTGATTTTACCGTGTCACTGATTCATCAGCTAAAAGAATTTTTTAAAATGTATTAATTTTTAAAGTTCTCTTATACAGCTTGAGTATATTTGAATAACTCTGAAATAAAACATCTCTGTACACAAAAGGGAGCAAAAATATGCCTAGAGCATACCCAGACTTTATTTACTATGCCTGCAACCCAGACTTTTCCTCTGAGCAGAGCTATGTAGCTCCACAGAGTCATGTTAATAGTGTCATTAATCTTCCCTGCAGTAATCTGTACCTCTCAGCTTTTACACATTCAGCACCTGGGGCAGATTTGACCTGACAAGTTTGTCCTTGAATCCTGTCATTTACAAAGCCCACATTCAAAAAAACTCTCATGTATTATCAGTGCTGCTGCGTTTTATCAAATAACTGCCACCAGCTCCTGCCTGAAATAGTTCATTTGCAAAGCTGTTGCCACCAAACTGTGGAAACCAACCATCAGTCAAGGGCTTGTTTTGGTGCCTTTTTCATAGCGAGAGCAAATGAACTGCAGATGGAGCACTGTTTATACTTTCCCATCATCTCAAAGTGCCGGGAGCTGTCGCTGTGATGTCATTGCAGTTGGGCAGGACACAGAGAAGGCAGCAAGATTGGAAATATTTATTTATTGGGTTAAGGCTAGTTTGACTTCGCTATATAAAGAACACTGAGGGGCTGGAAATGCAAGGTACATGACCTTGCTTTTTGTGTAGACCTATAGGGGAGACACCACACGGGGGAACAATGTTTGATGCATCTGCTGATCAAATTGAAAATAGAAAGAACTTGTTCTTAGAGTTTATGTAGCTCTGTGTCAGCAGGAACTTCTGGTTGTTTGGAGTGGGGTGTATACCTGAAACCTCTGTCACAGAAATACTGGCCTTTCTGGCTGATTAAAATAAATAGTATAGTCCATTCCCACCCTCAGGTGTCTATCCATCTTTGGAAGTGGTTGTTTACTGACTGGCTTGTGTTGTGCATTAATGTGTAAAGCAACATTAACTGAGAAAACTGATCATAGAGTTTTTCCCTTCCTATAGCCTCATCCATGAATCTGTGCTTGCAGCAGGAATGCTGGAAGTCACACCAGTGACTGAGACAGCCACTGGAAAATCTTATAACAGAGAGCTGCAGAGCACACAAGCAGTGATAAAGCAAACAAATCAAGGTTATGGTATCATGAAAGGAATTTTGTCTGCCTGGCCAGAAAACAATTTTCTTTACAGTATTACTTCCTCATTGTCTAGCCAGTGTTTTGTGCTGCTAATTGTAAAAGCTGCAAACAAAGCATGTGAGCTTACTGTAATATTCTCTATTAGGCAAAGATCTCTCCAGCAACTTCTAAGAAGCTTTTTGTGTAACTCTGCTCTCGTAAGCACAGAGTTAATTTCAGCTAAACCAGTGTCTAGTAGAAGTGTGGGAATGAGTTTTTCATATGGCACCCCATGTAGGGAGAACAAATGTCCTTTGTTTTTATTTTATTGATGAATTTCCAAGGCATCTATGCTAAATGATTTTGTTCTGCCTGTAGTGTTTAGTGCTCAGTTTCATTGCTGTCTCTAGGAAAGTGCATTATTATGTGTTTAATGGTCACTTAAGGATCACTTAAAGTTTTTATTACAGTAGGCTTATTAATAGTGCACAGCTTATTTCTGGAGAGGTTCCGTTCCGCTGTTCGTGTTTAACTAACGTTTAAAAAAAATGTGAAATTTTAAAGATGTTGGTAATATCTCTGAATATTTATGTTGGAAGGGATTTCAGGAAGTGATTTAGTCCCATTCTTCTGCTCCAGGCAGGGCTAATGTCGACATTAGAACAGGATGCTCGTGGCCTTTTGCAGTCATATACTCTGTGTCTGTTTCCCAGCCTGCCCAGTGCCTCTCTGTTGAGCCCCAGGGAAATGTGCTCAGTGCAGCCACTCAGTTCAGCTCCCAGGGAGCCTTCGAAAGGCTTTGGGACCAGAGCTGCTCCCAGGTGCTGTGACCAGTGATTGTGCATCTGCCAGGGTGGGCCCAAAAGCCTTTTTCAGCACACTTGGTTTTCTCCTGCATCGAGCTAGTGCTTTAAGACAAAGGAAAGGAAATGTTCTGTGTGGTTCCATAGGGAGAAAAAACACTGTGGGATGTAATTTACTGAACTATCAGGAGGGGCAGGTATAGGAAGATATTTTGGAAGTCAAAACCAATAATGAACTTGCTTTCTATTCACTGATCTAAGGGGTTTTTCTGCTCCTAATTCATCACCCTTTCTGTCACTAATATATTCCTTCCCTGAATAATTAGGCTTGCATTAATACCTCTGGCTGACAGGAGAATCCTGATTTTCAAGATCACCAAAGTAAATACAGTCTGTATCTTCATCTCTCATATCCTTTTACTTCAGAACTACTTACTGACTTTACAGACTTGGAGAAAATGTGGATTATCCCACCCAGTGGGTTTCCCTGGTTCCGCTGAGCTGGAGATGTAAAAAATTAGAAGAGAATGCAGGAAAATGGGATCATAAGAGAAGCCTGTAAGAAATGTTCCCTTCGTGGGGCAATGTCCCATGATAATTGTGATAGCCCTAAGAATCCTCCTGCACTGTGGCCAGGAGGAAACAATTAAATACTCGAAGTCACAGAAAAAAGAGAGCAGCCACTGTGGTGCAACTGCAAACCTGCACAGGGGAGGACTAGCCTGGGTAATTTAAAAGATGTTTTTACCCTCAAGCTAGATTCTAACTTTGGCTAGGCTGGAGTAAATCAGGCATAATTTTACTGACATCAAAGTCCCTGCTCCACAGGATCTAGCTTCATCTCTTGAAGCTGAGGTCAAACCCATTAACTTTTCTAGGCAAGTGCTGCCCAAAATGAATGGGTGGAGCAAGGTCAAGCCTATGATTTTATTATTTTCACTTGGGCACTTGCACAATTTGGCATTCACATCTGTTTTTGTCTTTTAAAGGGCATTTCTTTTGGCATCTGAACTAGCAATTGTCTGTCCACAACTATTCAGCTGCCCAGTTTTGGATGGGGTGAGTATGGGGTAGGCCAGCTTGAGAAATACAGATGCAAAGGGGTATGTAGTAATTTTTAGGATGCTGTAAGAAAACTCTATTGGTTTCTAAGGGTCAAGATTCAGGCTATTATAAAAATAGAGCTCGTTTTTTGCCTGTATCAATTTTCTTCTTGCACGTTAATTTAAAGTTAGTGAGCCATATGCAGAGCAGAGATGAAGGTCCCTTAGTAAATGCCTGTGACCTTATTTTGAATGATCTATAACATTTTTTATTGTGACAAAATGTAAGTATTGGATGACTGCTGAGGTGCAGGTCCCAGTTCAGGTGGTTGTGCTTAGCTGCATGTCATTCAGCTGCAAACTTTTATTGTAATTTCAAATTGCTTTGGAAGCAGGGGATTGCTTTAGCTACATGCTACCTTAGACATTTCTAGTAAACAGAAATTTAGCTGCGGTTGCAGTTGCTGCTGTGGGTGTTTAATGCATTCCCATGCAATACCTCGGGAAGGGGCTGATCTGTAAGATGGAATAAACTTAGAAAACACCCTCCTGAAACTGTGCAAAGCCCAAGAGTCAAGGTGGGCTGTATTAAACTTTCTCAGCCAGCAGATGGCAATGAGCTGTGGCACCGTGGCTGGGGACACAGGAGGACCATCCACTGCAGAGCCTGGGAAATGCATGGGAGAAGCAATATTCCTATGGAGCACGTGCCTTAGGGCCTCTGATGGATCTCAGCAAGCTGGCAGTGACTGCAGTTTTCTCATTCCAGTTGGTGTGAATCAGTTTCCATTCCCTTGGTTGTCTTTTGTCATTTGCCACTTAGCAATGTCATGTTTTAACGCTCTCCGTGTCCTTTGGGTAGCAACCACATTCTGTTATTTCAGCTGTGAGCCTGATAACCTACTGAAGTGGTGATGGATGTTTTAAAGAAAATGGCAATTATCATGTGCAGTTATGCTGAGCTTGAAATCCCCTGGAGCCAGCGTATCCTGTTACCAGCAATAAGAAATAAGAGCACTGTGATCACCTAGAAAAGAGATGGTGATAATTTAAGAATGAGTTCTGAGAGACATATTTGCTTCTGGCCTATCCTAAGGTTGTAACTTTTTCATAGAGAAGAGGTAAAGTTATTCACTGGGATGTTTTCCTGTTGAGGCAAGAAAATAACCTTCAAGGACACCAGCAGAGCTGAGCTGCACTTCTCCCAGTAAGGTCAGCATTAGGAATTCCTCATTTTATGGGATGATCTGGGAACCCTTTATCCATTTGCAGGAAGGCATTCCTCTGTAGGTGTCACACTTCAACTGAGCACTTTCATTAGCAGTGGAATACTACAACAGCACTCAGGGCTTCACAAGTCCTTAACATCTGAGAAGAAACTGCTTCTGAGCGAGTCCCATGTCATGTTCTTCACTTTGAGATCCCAGCAGGGCAACGTGAGCCAAGAAAACTGACCAATGTGTTCTGCAGGAAGTCTAGTGTGTGGTAGTATGCACTGCAAAGGCCTCCTACAACAATAATACTAGAAATGGAGTTGCTGTAACAAAGCTGAACACCACAGACACAAAGCAGTGGTGTTGCAGACACTCATGCAAATTTAATTTCTTCTGTGATTATGTCAGTCTTTAGTTGGCATTCCTACAGTTTTCTCCCATTTTCTGCTTATTTTTTTTTTTTTGTACAGCTAAAGTATATCCAGCTAAAGCTCTGACTAAAACATCTTGAGATAATGACACTTGAGCATAATTTCTTGTATGCCCAGGTTCAGCTCCAATCACCATTCTGTAAGTACATAGAATAACAATATACTGCCTTTGGTAAAATGGTGTGGTCTAAAGAGGTAGAGATGAGAAAACCCCATAGAAAGTTCAGAGAGGGCAGGGAATTAAAAATCCAGGAAAAGACATGGTAACAGTGGAAAGATTGAATATCATGTAACATGCAGCACGTTGCCTGGCCAAGGTAAACCACACAATAAGTTACTGTACAAACAGAGAATCAAGGAGTGTATCATCTTTTAATCTTGAGGTGGCATCAGTGTAGATCTGTTCTAATCACCTTGTCATGCATAGAAGGAGCTCGTGTGGTTCCAGTTCCTGAAGAGGCATGGTAGCTTCTAATTGTTGGAAAACAGATAAAGCTTGTTCTCTGGTTTCACAGGTATGCCTAAAATCAAGCTGTCAGGCCTATTTCTATTTAGCTATGGTTTGGAAGGTGTCTAAGTGGAATGGCAGTTTAATGGAGCATCTGGATCTCATTGCAGGCCTGCTTTTTGTTTTTGTGTTTCTTAATTTATTATTACACTTTCCAGCTGGGCTCGTAGAGGCACAAAGGAGGCGAGACATGGCCCCAAGTCACAAAGCAAATTTGTATTCCAGCTTAAACTTGAAAGTTTCCTTCTGCCTTTTACTTAAAATATTAAATGTTAGACCTTCCAATACTACTTGATGGTATTTTTACTTGTCTCTTGAAGCTTATCTTATGATTAATATATAAACATTCCTCATTTCGAAAACAATTTTTTAAGGATATTATAGAAGGCTTTAATTTTTTTTCAGCTTTGTTTTGGTCCACTGCTGTATTTTTGTAGGAATAGTTGCTATCTATTTTTTTTTATTCAGGAGCATGTCAGGGGTGTGTTTGTGATTTCAGGACTCCCAGAGCTACTCTGCAAAATGTGCTGTATGTTACAGGTAATCAATACTTGACTCTTAATATGGATGAAGAAATAGCAGAACATGCCAGCTATTGACTGCATTATGTTGTTTATCCTGGTTATGAGTCTTCCTGCAGGCTGTTCATCCTCTCACTATCCATTCTCCAGTTACTTCTGACAAACTTTCACTTTGAAAAGAAAAAGGCAAAGGGTTGCAGTCACATTCACGTTCTGATCATTGCCTGCTGTGTTCCTCCCTCACAGGACCCAAGTTTGTTGTCCTCCCACTCTGTTAAACTGTGCCAAAATACAGAATGTAATTGAGAAATAATATATTACTGCTCTTGTAAGGAAATAAGGAAATCCAAAAGGAAATTCCACTTGTAAGTCTCTTCAATTCTGTTAAGGCAAACTGTATATCTGGTTGTCTGCTTGGAGGGGAAAACTGAAGCCCAGCCACTTAAATTAAGTTAAAGGTGTGTGTGACCTTGGATGTGCTGGGTGTTTTCTACATAAGTACGTTCTTGCCATTTCTGGTATCTGTGGATCATGTCCTTGGAACTGCTGTGTAATGCAGCCAAATCATTTCCATGGGCGTGAAGTGGAAAGACAAGAAATTGATCCCAGGGTTTAATCCGAATGAGATACACAGTTTTACAAGAGATTAAAGCAGGCTCTTGAGACAGTAAATAGAAATACATCCAGAAGCAGCCATTTCGGTGTCAGGTCTTTAGATTTATATTCATGCTCACAAATCTAATTACTGCTGGTGAACTGGAAATATCTATACCAGCTCCACTCTTCCCTAAAATGCTGCTGATCCAGCAAGTGCTTGTCAAACCTCAAACACTGGCCCAATTTCTTTTTGTTCATGATCCATGCAGAAAAAAGACAGGGGTGATTCCAATTACTTTTTATCACATCAATGAAATGGGACAATTTCTCGGAGTTTTGTGGAGCAAGATGTTACCTAGTGCAATTTACAGCAGCCACAGGGATGTTTTGTCAGAGGAGCTGTTCTTCCAGCTGGAACCATTGGAATATTTTCTGCACCCTTTCCTCCTGCCTCACCCTTGAACTGCTCCTGGGGTGAAGTAATGTGGAGGTAAAAGCAAAAAACTACAGGAGCACGAAGGAGACTCGTGAGAGCTGGGGGCTTTATCCACTTAATTGATGACAAACTGAAAGATGGATGGGACCTAATTGCAGCTGTGATCCATAACCTGTGGTTCTCATACATGCAGCTGCAAGTATGATGGTTCCTTCTCAAATGTCTGCATTTATTCCGGCAGTTCTGAGTATTGCAGTGCAATGCCTTGTCACTGTGTAACTTTTCTCTGTTCACTTAAATTCTCATGCCCTCACCACAGATTGACATGTTTCTGACTCACCTGGTAATAAAATATTGTCAGGATCTGAAACTCTCCATATCACTGGCCAACCATCAGTAAATGCACAAGCTCTCACTTTGGAGAGCTCCTAAGATGCTGTTGGGATGCATGTGAGAAATTCTGGCTGTGTCAGCCAAAAAGGCAGCAGACAAATGCCGAGAGAAGAGCATGTTAACAAGTGCAGGAAAGCAGCAGGCTGCCAAATGAGAGCATGCAGAGCATGGTGCTTTAAAAAGTACTGGAATTTGTTACTTTATTCTAATTTCCTGTGTTTTGAAGGTTTTTTTGAAGCTGTGATGGCACTGGAGACAGTAGTGATGATGAGCTGGAGGGAAACATAGCTTGCATGCAGTCCTCAATCTCAGAAAATTTTGAAACCTGAATCATTTTCTTCTGGGAAATCTTTTAGTGCCAATTACGTTCCAAAAGAATTTCTGAGGCAGCCTGCCCATCCAATTTCTCTCTTTTCCAGCTTATGAAATAGCAAGCTGATAGCATGCATCTATCCTTTTGACCCTGTGGAGCATAAGGCAGCTGAAAAGCCACCGGGCTGCCCCTGGAAGCTGGGTTATGCATTCTGGCCAAAAGCATGGAAGCTGTAATTGGTGTGGAAGATTTTTCTTCTCTTAATCACGCCTTCATATTTGAACCCTTTCCAGTCTTCCCAAAGAACAAGTCATTAGCCACTCCTTTGGAAGCAGAAAGGCTTGAGGCAGCATAGCTTGAGATTTGTTTGACCTTTCAGCTCTGCTTTCCTCTGAGCACAGGATTACTTCTGCTCTGTGCAATTTGGATTATGTAGGGATTCAAACATCTGAGAGAGCGAGGGAAATTATAATTTTTTTGTCAATTAATGAGACTTTTGGGGATCCTCTCTCTATTGTCTGGTATGTTTTTCAGGAAGTTTGGTGTTTTCAGAGTAGTTGCTGAAGTTACTTGCATGAAAATATGAGGGGCTTGATTAGAATGTGAAAGTCTGAAAATTCCTTCTGCTAAGGACAGGTCTTATCCTGTGATGTGTGTTGAAGGCAGCAAATATTTCACAGCCTGTTCACATCAGAAAATATTTGAGAAAAAATTCAGTATGCAAAAGGAAAGAGTTAAATTATCAAAAAACATCAAGAAATGGGTTATAGTTATCTGATTTGACTGTCCGAAAGAAAGAGAACACTGCTTTCCCCAGGCCCAAAAAGAGTTTGCAGGACTGACCTCTGAGAGAAACTGACCCAATATGTATGGGAACAAGAAATTCCTGAAGGAGCTGTCTCTGCCAGAAGAGCTGCTGCAGAGATGTTCCTCTTAAATGAAATAACACCATTCCTGTAGGAATTAAAATCTGACTAAAATCACTAATGTTATGGAAAATACTCCAAAACCTACACTGTGCTGTTCTGCATGCAGCTGCTCCAAAATACCCCAAAGAACCAAATGCTGTGACTTAAAGCCAGCAATAGCAATTCAGTAGGTATATAACATCTTCCAGTGTATGGAAACAAAGTCAGGGCAGCTGATTTAATTCACAGAAAATAGGGACTTTGTTTGGTATCCTTCAGTGATTGGTCGTCTTATTTTTGGTAGGATTTGTTTGATAATAGCCAACTGTAAATACCATTTGTACCATGTAACCCTGGGTTACTGTGATTCCCACCCTCCCCCTGGCTGGGGGAATTCGGGTTTGATCTTGAGTAACTGAGACAGAAGTACCAAAGTACAGTAAATCCAACATAATACTTTCTTACCCCAAAATACACATTCCAAAACACTGGAAGAACACAGCATTTTTTTCCCCCTGTATTATTTACTCAAAAACCATGAAAAATAATACAGTTCAGGAAGCTCACGTGTGATTAAAGGAATGTACTGTGCATGCACCTTAATACACAACCTACATAGAGTTCCAATTGCATTAGTGCAAGGAGTCAGAGGAGAAGGGAGTTCTAAAGGCAAAGCAGGAGTTGTTCCCAGAAAATGGGAGGGAGGCAGTCTAAAAGGAAACTTGACTGGGATTTTATTTCTACTTTGCATACAAGGCTGTAGCATGTTGGAACCTCACATGCATTCATGCAGTATTTGTCTTTTAAGCAAACTGACTAACATTGTGAGAAAAAGGTTTTAATGTGCAGTTGGAGCCTAAAAGAGGCACCTGGAAATAAGGGATCTAAGTCCATGGTGTATAGTCTGCCCTGGAGCCAGGATAAATTTTTTCCTACATGTGACTGAGGAGACCGAGGCTTGAGCAGAGCTGGCTGTTAAGGGCATGCTTTTGGTGACAAAGTGACACTGTCCCTCCTGGAGCTGCCAGGCTGTGCTGATGTAACCTGCTCTGAATGTGCCACTCTTCTCTACTTTCTAATCAATTTGGAGGGGTCACTGGCCATGCCAGGCATCTGTGTAGCTGATGGGGTGCACGACTCCTATTGAATTGTCTGTCTCCAGCTTGCATTATCAGGTTACTTTTCTTTCAGGGGCCTGCATAAGAGAACAAGCCTCTGCCCGGTGCCAATTATAAGTACAAAGAAAAGCCTTTTTGTTTGGGTTTGCCTTTGATGTGTGTCGAGAGGGAGCGTGCAAACCACACCGCTGGGTTAGCTGACCTCTCCGCGGTGAGTTCCACTTGCATTTACTTTTCAAATTGCTATAAAAAGTGAAGGGTTTTCAAAACTGTAATTCCAAATTGTTGCCAGCACAATCCCCAAACAGCTGCACTTTCTGCTGGGAAATGCCTTGAAGGCTGAAGGAGGGAGCCTTCCCTCCAGGCCGTGGGGATGTTTTACAGCTGTACGTGTGGCCACAAGATTAAAGTGACTTCCTTGGAGATCCCATCCATAGATGGGCTGGCCAGGCACTTTTGTGCTTATGAAGGATGACCTTGGCCTGTTGTCCCAAATGCTGCTGTGGGGGTTGGAATGTGATGATGGGAGATCTGCACATCCTCACCTTGCAGAGGCACCTTTCAGCGCCCTCACGTCTCTTTCCCGCATTTGGGGCCCTCCCAATCCGTAGGGACAGCCCAGAGAGAGTGAGCCCGGGGCTGGGGACATCCCTGCCAGCCCAAGGTGCTGAGCACTCCCATAACTCTGTGGAGCAGCACAGGAGCCCTGGCTGAGGCTGTGCTGACACCAGGTCTTGTTTCTGGTCACTCAAGCAGTGTTTGTTTGACATACCCTGAACTTTCTCAAGCAGCTCTGAACTGCTCAACTTCAGAACTTGACAGACAGAATTATTTGACAGCTAATTTAATAAAAGCTCTGCAATTAACAGGCTGAATTTGTGTAGCTCGTGTTCTTCAGGGCTTCATCTGAAGGCTTTGCAGATGCTGCACTGATCTACTAAGCTCTGCTCTAATATTGTTTAAAAGTAATTACCCTCACCATCTTGTTTCTGCTTTTCCGTGTCTAAACTATGCAAATTCAGGAAGCTGCCTCTTGCACATGATTATAAATTGCTGGCTGGGGTGAGATACCTAACAGGCATCTAAAATATAATAAAATATTAAATGCATTTTCATATTGTGCACGTTCTGTTTACGTATTATTCACCAGAGACTCTGAATTTGCTTCACAATAATAACCACAAAGGGAAAAATTCTTTTCTCAGTAATGAACAGATACAGCAGAAGGCTTTTGGCATGTAGTTCTTCCCTTGAAGTATTTTGCCTGAAAAGGGTATGAAGAAAATCTCAATAAAATATTAAGATTTGACCTATTGCTGATTATGTTTGAAAAGCACAGGAGAGAGTCATGGCAAGAATAGGAGGGAGAAGGAAAGCAGGGTGCCAAGTGTATCCCTTAAAAATGAAATTTTTTTGATTTGTTATTAAGAAGAACAGCAGGTTTTATTAGTGGCATATAAACACTGAAACCTGGAAGTGACAATTAACAGCAGCCCACGGCTTGTTAAGTCCATGATAGAAGGTTATAATTCATATGCCATCTGGATGTGGATATTTTGTTGAGGGCTGCTCTCAACATGAGCTTATCACTTGGTGCAAAATATTCTCTTGCAGGAACATGTCTCAAAGAACAGCAAAAGAACTGAGGGGCAACAATTTTCAGGATAAGAATCGATAAATTCTGTCAAGGAAGGAGATGACTTTATTTTCACCTTTGGCTTATTGATACTACTCTGAATTCAAAAGAAATTTCACTTAGATCCTGAATTCTGAGTGGAACTGGTGGTCTGTTTAGACTGTGCCCTGCCACAGACTTTACCAACAAAACTCATTCTAAATACCTGGCAGGAAACTGAAAATGGGAGAAAAACATAAAAATGAAATATTAAAGATAGCTTGATGGAATCTACCAGCTCATCTGACACATAAAAAAGAAAGATGGGAAAACTCGTTATATTTAGGCAAATAAAATAGAAGACAGGTGATGTGTCATACATATTACATAACAGAAGATAAATACTAGTGTGAAGAGATTATTTAAGTGATAACACTGGCACATGAAAACCTTCATGGTGACTAAAAGCCACTTTAGATTTTAAGTAGGAGAGGTCTTTAATTTTTAAAGCAGGGAAAGCCCAGAGCCTTGCAGAAATTTAGCCTCAGGAATTGTCTGAAGCAAATCAGTTTAATTTAGCATTTAAGAGAGAGAAAATGCATATACAAGTGGCAGCAGAAATTAAACTTTCAACTGAAATCACAGATGAGGAGCTCAGTTTGTGAAACACAGCACATTACTTATAGAAATGTTAAGTCATGGATCTGAAGTAATCTGATGTGGATGTCAATTATTTGAGCATTCTGTAATTAAACCCAGACTTTTCTGTTAGCTGTGGCTGTCTCCCCATTGTTTTGAAGTGTTTGACCTTGAATAATATTTGCTGAAGTAGATGTCTACAGCCACAATATCACACAACATATTTTGGAGTTGTGGAAAGATGAGCTCACCAAGGGCACACACAACCCACAGCCTGATCCACGGACAGATGTCAGCCCAGACAAACAATCTGATTTTCATGTATTCTGAAAGTGCTCTCTGCTTGCATGGACATTCAGAGATGTTTTTGACAAAGTAAGTCATCAGTTTTCCTGCTCTCACCAGTCATCTTTACAGTGGCACTTCCCAAAGATGTGTTCTCACCTGAGATTCACCCATTAGTCATGTTACTGACTCAGCCAGGCTTCCCAAAGCCTGGCCTATGTCTCCTATCAGTTTCTTCCTTGTGCATCCTTTTTCTTGAATTATTGCTGATCCAACTCTGTATTAAAGTAATTCTGTGTGTACATTTTATACTAACAAACACATTTGCTTATTTTGCTAAGGACTCTCAGGAATCATCTTTAATTTTTAAAAAATGCTGCATTAAAATTGTATTTCCCACTGAAAGCACTAGGGCTGCCCCAATAGGCCATTAAATTACATGAGATTTAGGTACCACAGGATCCTCCCCTTAGCATGGGAAAGATATAAAAGAAGCCTTAATTAGTTTCAGCCCAGTTCAAAATGAGACTCTACCACACCAGCTCCATAGTGTTGTTTTTAGAATAAAAAAGTGTGAAAATCACAGCTGGGGACCTCAAAGTCAGTGAAGTCATTCAATCATTGCATATATTTGGAACACTGATGTTTTTGGTCTTATGAGTATTGTAAGAATCACAACTTTCATCATGCCTAAATGCAAACCTTATAGAAATATTCCTTACAAACTTAAAGTCATGAAGCAAATTGATTTAGGGTTGGGGAGACATTCTGTTTGGCTTCCTTTTTAAAAACAGGGTCATCTCAGAAACAAGTTTTCCTCTTTAATTTTTCAAGGAAATGGAAGAAATTGTTTAAAATACTATGCCGGTAAAAATACTGTTCTAATATTTTAATCCTCCATATTTTCTGTTATATTCTGTTTTCTGTGAAGCACAGTCTGCATAAAGAAATTCAGCTGCAGAAACCATTGTTTAAAGTGGGAAGCTGTCAATTTCTGACAAGTTGCAAATAGCTAACTTGAAAAAATGCTCCCTGGTATCTTGCCCTGAATGAAAAAGAACACATCTCTTCTGACATGTGTTCTTGCTATCTGCTGATCTCAGCATTTAAGAATGTTTCAGAATAGGACAGGACTGTATTAAGGGAACTTGGATGAGTAAATCCTCTTGTGGCTCTTTAGGAAGTTATAATCCACAAAAGGACTTCACTTGAAGGAGTCTCTTCTACTTAGAAGGCAAAAAGGGGAAATTAAAACTCCCTATTGCAAACAGCTTGCTATCTGATTTTTCCCCTCATGTGCAGCCAGATTTTTCTGAGGGAAAAACTTGAATGATAATTGCTTTTTTCCAAAGCAGAGCAAGGATTTTTTTTAACAGATGCTGACTGATTCTGTTCTGTGCAATTGGACTGGCGGCTCTCGGAGTACTTGTTCAGGGCTGCCAAGTTATGAAATGTTTGAGGTACAAGCAGAGTGTGAATAAAGCTTTTATTGCTTTGAATAAGACATCTCGGCTCAAAATTCCCTTGCTTACATTTGTGTGGATATTAATGACCTGTTAGTTGAATGTGGATATAAAAATGTCAGATGGACTAAAACAGATCAAATCACATTTCTTCTTAGCTTTGCCCTTTAAATGTTTTATGGTTACTATGACTCGGCGTCCCTCCTCTTCTCATGGTTTGTGTTACATGGTCACCTTTTTAAATACAGATACAGCCACAAATCACGGGCTGCTTTTATTGTCATTTATATCAACAGAGTTGTTGTCTCTGCTTTCCTAGACTAGGGAATAATTTCTAAGTTGGATGAGTGAAGAACTCCTTACATTCTTCTTTATATTTGAGATGATATCTCTGAAAAATAGCAGGTTTCCCAGGGTCTAAAGTATTTTAGATATGCTAGGAGAAGCTTCAATTAATCCTCTTAAAATCTGTCTCAAGTCTTTAAATACTTTTGTTGTTGTATTTTCAGATTCTAGATTATACTTTTATGTTTGCTGGTCTTTTTTTCCCTAAAGAAAGTTTTTTCATTTAATCTGATTGAATGATTTAAAAATTAGTGATATGACCAGTTTTTCAATTCTCCTTTTTAAGTGAGGACAAGTAGGAAAGGCAAATATGGAAGAATTTTGTGTTTCAGAAAGGAAATTGATGCATTTAAAACACATTGAAAGAGATAATGAAATTTCACTATTTTATAGAAAAATGACTATAATTTTCAACCAGACCTAGCTACTAATACCTATTCATGATATTACTTAAGTGATTACACAGCATTTCAGGAATGATAACCGATGCTAGAAATGGCCCAGTGAATTTGAAGGTTGCTCCCTTTCTGGTGCTGCAGCACAAGCCTGATCTGGACAAGATCCTGGGCAGTAACGCTGAGCAAGTTCAGAGTTACAACAGTGTCGTATTTTGCTCCTCTTGTCACCACGGATTCTGAAGGCTGTAAAATTCTCCCGTGTTTCTGATCCTTTTCATAATATTGTTGTGTGATACTTTAATGGTGCAAGAGTTGTGTCAGCACCCTGTGAGCCAACATCTGGAAACCATTAATGCTTCGTGGAGCATGGGATGGCACAGACACCTCTGATGCATCTGGAAAGAGCAAAACCTGTCTGTTGTGCCCTGGTAGGGTGGGTGATTGCCAGGGGAAGGCTGGGGATCTCTCTGATTCTTCAGACAGACTCCTGGCGTGTGTACAATAGCTGAACCTATAGTATGACCAAAAACCTAAATGCTGCGTGGAAAAAGGATCTGGAATATTCCTCTCCTGGTTTTTGTTAGTTACAATCTGTTAGTGACAGTCCAGTCTGTAAAAAGTGACAGCTACATCTTTGTGGATGAATTACCCATGCAAAACAGATCTGAAACCAAATGTTTTGGACTTAATTGCATGTCTTGCATCACATCTGATTTATTGATGTGCACAGTGGCTCTGTGGCATACGGCAGCAATCACAGGTAGGATGTCTTGTTATGTGTGACATGAATGATACAAGAGTATTTTTCCATGCTGACATGGTTCATCTGCTCAAACTTAAAGAGCTCATTTAGCAGGGCATCTTTATTTTTCATCTCTCCTTTATTCTCTTGTAGTGGTAGCATCAATTAATTATTCAGCTCCGAATTCAAACCCAAATATTTTAATCTTGTGGAACAATTTATGTAAGACCAATTGTGTCTGATTATTACATATTTTTCACAGAATCTAGAAAAGCTTAGTCAAGAAGAACAAGTCAAAAGTCAAGAAGAACTGTAGCTTTTCATTAGTACTGTTTTCTGGACACTTTCTTTGTTTATTAATATCATAACTGGCAACTCTTATCAAGCTCCCTTGACTCTCCTGGTGCTGCTAGGAGCTGGGACTGTTCAGGCTGGAGAAAAGTGCAGAAGAGACAAGTAGAAGTGATGCTGTCTTTTTATTTTATTTTATTTTTCCAGAATGCCTACAGCTGTGATTTTCCACTCAGTGAAGATTATTGCCCCAAAGGAATGAAGAGTAGGCAGATGCTCAGAGAACAAGTGATACGGATCTAAGAAGATATTAAGACCTGCAGCTCATGACAAACTAAAACCTTTTGCAAACAGAATTACAATTAGCTGTGTTCTGATGGGATTTGTGAGGACTCAGAGAATTCTTGGTGGTTCAGACAGAGAACTTGAACTTCTCCTAATATGCCTCGTTTTCTGTCAGCTATGCAGAGGCAATGGAAAACATTTGTCAAAACAGATGGCAAGTTTAGCCCCCCGCCACTGAATACAAGTGGGAAGTTCAAGGTCCAGTTAATGGCTGCTGAGCCAAGAAACATTTGGAAACTTAGTTTAGCATTGAATAGACCCCAAAGAATACACTGTTACAATTCCAGGATCCGCGGCTATGGCCAAGCTCGGAATGCTGCGAACAGTCATTTCACAGCTTATGCTTCCAGCCAGAACGAAGAACTGCTGAGGTGCACAAAAACTGAGATGTAGCAGCTAACATGGTTTTCTGATTTTTTTTTTGAAAAGACATGTTTGACAGCTGCTTCAGACCAGCAGAACCTTTCTTTGCCCAGTGCTTCTTGATATTTTACTGCCACTCAGTTGCTTTTCCTACACTAAAATAAATATTATCTGAAAAGCAATTGTGTGCATAAAATACACAAGGAGATGAAATGTGAAAATCTCTGTTTTTTCTATTAAATCATACTGGCATGTTACACTGAAGTAAGTTTCACAGAATCTCTAGTTTAATTGTGGAAATTATGATCTGCGGAGCTGAAAGGTTTTAATTGCCGGTGGTGTAGCTACTGAAAGCAAAACAAAGTCACAGAGATGTTTTACATGCATCCAGTCCAACAAATACTGGTGTAATTTGTGCTGATTAATAATGAAAAAGGTTCTTGCTATGATTGAAACTATCTACTGTTAAATGAGCAAAGATTACTTGCCTGAGTTTGGAATAAGAACACAGAGAAAGCTCCTACAAAGTGTTTGTAACAGTGATCGGTGCTTTATACAGACCCTGATCAAGATCCTAAAAATTTAGTCATATAATAGTTTAGAAAAATAGATTTTTCTTATGGAATGGGTGCAGTAAGTTCAAGGTTAAACTGCATCATTTCTGTCTCTACCTTTGCATCCCTTGTCCTTACATCAGGAACAAAGACCAGAAGTGTAGCACTTGAAAACACAACTAACCTCTCAGTCTTGCTCACAAGTCCCTGTCACCAGGAGCAGAATGTTTCTTCCCAGTCGAGTCTTGCTGAGCTCCCTTCTTCTTTCTTCACACTGAGGGGAATGTACAGCAGCAGCTTAAAATTGAGGGCAAGGGCTAAAATATAACTTTTGTGGCTGATAATTGTCATACTACCCACATTTGTTTTCCACAGTTTCACAGGAATGACTTCCTAAGGATTAGTTAAGGATACCTGATTATTTTACTTTTTTTTTCCTTCTAGAATTTCACGAACCTACAGGATGGATGTCATGAGTGAAAGCCAAGTTGCTGTTAACTATATCTTAAGGTAAGCTGTTAAACACCCAATGTTGTTACTTTTTTTTTGTTTATTTGGAGTTGTAAAGAAACACTGATGTGCATTATACCCTGAGTAACTTCCAAGTGAGTATGGAACAATGGCAGGTCCTTAATTTCCATACCAGTGATTTCAGACTGGACCTAGAGACCAAATTAAATATTTAAAATCCAGGCAATCTTATAAAGATGTGCAATTCTTCCACTTCAAAACCCTTTATGCAACAAGTTTGGCCAATATGTCACCATTGCTTCCCTCAAAGCAGAACTGGGAGATCCGTGAAGAAAGCTGTTAAGTGTTCCCTTGGGATTTAGGCACTGCTGCTCAGTGCAGCAGCAGCAGCAGGCAGATGTTAACACACCTCAGTTGGCAGGGAGATGCAATTTTTAGATGTCTGTGTGTTCCACATAACTGTGGCAGATGTACAGTGAAGCCCACAGAGCTGTGGGAGCTAATCACTAATTCTGAGGGTCTTGGATCTTCCTGACAGATAACAGCTTGCTGTAGTGGCTGTCTCCAGAGGCTTGCTGATATTTGGAAGCAAAACATTTCAGTGCTTCTTTTCTCGACAATACCTGGGATGAATTTATTCTACTGTTGTCTAAAGATCCCTGTGGACAAGGATCTGTCTTGAAATGGCTGCAGAGATCCAAACTGAGTGACGAAGAATTGTGGTTGCCAAATTTGTTTACATAAATGGGTTTTTTAGCTGAGACTTTCGCTGTGTGGTTTGACACTAAAAGAAGTCATTCCTGGATTGAAGCACTGGGAAACAGTACAAGGGGATAAAAAGAGATGTACAGAACTAGAAAACAACTATTTTAACTATATGCATAATTTAAAATAGGAAAAAAAAAGTCATTAAGTGAATTGCATTTTTCCAAGTCTGACTAAGGAACAAGGCATTTCTTCTTAGATTTGTGAATGTGTTCAGTACTGTGCAAAAAAGAGAAATGCTCTTTTGGGTTTATATTTCTATAAACCTAGGTTCTGCCACTTTAATCTACCAGTGACAATAATGCAGCATTTTATTTCCTGATTTGTTGTGACTATTAAACCTATGAGCTTGGATAATTTTGTTAAAACACAATTAAAATTTTACAGCTTGCCTAGTTATCCTCCTAGTCAAATTTGTCCTCATTTGAAAAGGCTCTTTTCTAATTTTGACTTATTAAATTATGTGAGAAAGATCAAAGGTGCCCTCCTGTTCCTTATTACAGAGGATCAATGGATCAGATAATTCAAGGTTTGATAAAATATCTCAGTGAATTCAGCTGTATGCAGTAATTATTATGTTAATAGGCCATTTTCCAGTAAGAGTTAAACTCCCAATAAACAGCATCAATATGTGCTAAACAAGTACCTTTTTCCTGTGGAACATGGTTCTGTTTTTATTTCGAATTTGAAAATGTCCCGTGTCCTTTTCAGTTGCTAAGCTGTGTGATTTACTAACTGCTCTCGATGGATTGTATTGGCATCCCATCAGGACTGCATTCTAGCCTTCCTCCCTAAAATACAGGCAGTTCTAAGAAAGCAGAGCTGTTCTTGTGAAAACAGCATTTATATATTTCTCTTGCATGTTTATCCTCAGCATCATCTTACTGGGAACATGTTTAACCTGCCAAAAGCTCTTCTGAACTCTGACTGCAAACCTTTCCAAAGTCCAAATTTCTCATGCAAATGCCATATGACCTCAGGTAGGTAGAGAACTCCAGGCTCTCCAAGCACGTTATCTGCAAGCAACTTTACACTTTTCTGAGCCTTTTGGCTGCTGCATATTCAAAGCCCTGTTTACTTATTGCCCTTGTCATCTAGTCAGACTGCATAGCTTTGATCCAGGCAGTTTGCTTTCGGTCTTACCTCGGGATTCACAACCTCATTGTGCTGAGAAGTCTGACCCAGGCGCCTTATCCTGAAAACCTGGGGCTTTGTGTTTGTTTGATTAACTCCCATGGCTTGCAAGCGATCCAGCTTTTGTTCAGTCGCTGTTCTGAAGGCTGGTGCATGGCTCTGCACGGCTTGGGCTTTCCTTAACCAACATATGGACTATAATATATTGTTTGTTTTGAGTCTGATGTCATGGGAAAAAGTGTTGCTTTAGTCAGTATGGAAACTTGCCCAGATACGTTCGACTTGTTTCTTCCTTGACTGTAGTATCTGCTTGAAACTTTTCACTTGCCTTCTAATGGCTATTCCTGCTCATCCACAGGCTGTTTCCAGTCCAAATATAGTGCTACTTGATTGGAAAAATCCAAGACGCAGTTCTCTTTTTGGCACATTTTTAACAATCCCAGCTAAATCCCTTCTGAAATGCCACGGTCCAGTTTGTCATAGAAGGTCACAGGCTTGCTGAGGCTGTCCCTCTGGACATTTCAGTGGCTTCTGGGTCTGCACAGCTACAGAAACTCAGCTGAAATCTGGAATGTTTTTCAAACCCTTTCTTCCCCTCCCTCCGAAGTGGCTGTGAGGAAGCAGTGACCGAGGGTATCCTTGTGAAACTCCTATTGACCCCCAATATGGAATGTGCAGCCAGGTCAGGGCTGCATCGGGGTCTTGTGTTTGGGGTTTGTTTTTTGTACTGAGGGAACCTTTCAGATGATGTTTGGGAATGACTTTGAAAAAACAGCTAAAGTGATTTTATTTGCTTGTCTGCATAGCTAAAGGATATTAGTCAGGGCAAACTAATGTAACTCCAGTGATATTAATAGAGCTGAGTCAGAACAACTGGAGAATAAGCCCTTAAATTCTAGGGAAATTATTATGGTGCAGGCTGAGTTTCAAAGGCTCTAATGCTGTCTAATAATGTTAGGAGTCTCTAATACCTAACTAATTCCTAATTAGCTTTTCCTTCCCTGTCAACTCCTCTGTTATGCCTTTTTTGTTGATGTCAGAGCTTTGCTGTAAGAAAACAAGAACTCTGTTTAAGATAAACCTGCCCTGAGCTGTGCCTACAGATTTGTAGTACTTGCCCAGGACAAGAGGCTCAGCAGGCTCAGGGCTTGCACACTCCCATTTGAAACACTCCAAAAAAAAAAGCAGTGTTTCTGCTTTGTAAATACCAACTGGGATTTTTTTGTAACTTCTAACATAGCTGATTAGGAATGGATTTTCCTGGGGACAAAGATACCATTCTAACTTGAGGGTTGTCTCACTGCCAGATTTCAAGCTCCTCTTATAAATCACTATGGCTCTTCAGAAAACAGATGAAAAATATGAATGTTGGCAAAACCACCGCCCCTCACTAAGTTTGTTCCAAAAAGGGCTGAACTATTTTCTACCAAACTTAAAAAAAAAAAAATTTTTTTTTTTTTTTAAAAATTGCCAATTCAAAGAAGAAGAAATTTCAACCTGGACACTTGAAATTTGGCTTTATAACTTTTCACACATTGTGGAATTAGGGCTTTCTCCATGCCTAACTTCATCTAAACACTCCAACTTTTGTCTGCATTAGAAAATTTATGCAATAATATGAGGAACTACATGTATGGAGGTCTTTGCTTGGTTTAAACTGAATTTGGAGGATCTTCTGAATACTATCAAAACAGTGAAAAGGGTCCAAGATCCCAGCTTTTCTCAGGCAGTATTCATCACAGAGGGCAAGTGTGTAATTCCACCAAAAAATAAGACATGCTTAAATTATTAAAATAATGCATATTCTATTATCTAAGGCGGTTTGGATTAGTGCTGTGTGGGGAGCTAGGTTATAAAACAAAGAGACCTTGTAGAGCTCAGTCTGTCCTGGACACCTTAAAATGCAATGCAGAAGACAGCAAAATGAATCCATCTGCAAACGGACTCAAAATAAACCACTTGAGTGCAATTTTCCTTTTATCCACAAGCTAGGACAGTGCTTTTTGTTACCTTGTCTAATCTATTGCATTTCCAGGTTATCTATCAACACAATTTCAGTTCTCCCCTTTTATAATATGATGAGAAAGAAGCCAGGAGCCAGGCAGAGAATGTACTGACCATTGTGACACCTTTGCAGCATTAAATGGTTTTAGCTCAGGGAAAAGTACCTGGCCTTTGGAAAGACCTCTTGGCAGTGACAAATGTGCACGTATTCTGATACTTTATGTCCTGAGATTTTTTCTTAGTTACTGTTCTTGATGAAAACAATGTTTTTAAAATAGTGGAGATGATATCCAGGATATTTTTGCTATTTATAATTCCCATTGTTGCAGCTCTCTGGGGATGATTAGGTCGGATGACTTCAGTGGTGTGATAGCTATTGATATAAATAACTTTTCAGAAGATTTCCTTGTGACTTCAGGACAAATTAACCAGCAAGAAAAACATTTCTGAAGGAGTTTAGTTACCTAGCCATTTTCTGAATACCACACTAGGCACTGATCTGCATGCAGAAGAGATAAAAACCTTTAAAAGTTAATCTTTGAGTGCTTGGGATTTTCATTAAAAAAATCAATTATCAAACACCTAGATCCCATTTTCAGGAGTCTTGGGCTCCTCGGTCTCTCAAGTTTTTCTGACTGTTGTGTTTTCTGAGAAACTTAGAGAAAAGGAAGAAATGCTCACCTAGATGAAAGCAAAAATAAGCTGTATTCATCAGTGATCACAAACAGGGTATAGTTCAACGAGTTGCTAGGGAAATCTTGCTAAGGGACATGTCATTATCCAAAACTCTCCACTTACTTGAAGCGTACCTAAAGGTTTGCTGTTGGAAAAGGCCTTTCCTTTGAGATTTCCAGTGTTTCCTGGTTTCAGCCAGGAAAGGAATAGTGGAAGAAGTGCTTCTTAGTCTATTTTGGTACTTCTGATCCCTGAAGAAAGGAGGTAGAGACATGGTGTGTGTTGAAAATAAACTAACCAAGTTCTATTTGCTCTTTCATATGAGTCCGTTTCATTCTGTGTTTTGGTTCCAATTTTAAATCATGTTTTTGTGGACTAATGATTACAGAAGACCAAAGATTTCAGTTCTAAGTAGCCAAAGGTGAACCTGCTTATTATTCTTTCCCTTTCTGAGTTCATGCACCCAAATTCTCCAACTTTGTGTGCTAGTGGATGTGTTTGTACAAATACAGTTGGATAACCTCATTAGCTTACCTGTGAAAAATGGAATTCTTACACCTATTTGGCAATTGATTGAGAGACCTTGGATGAAGAATCTGCCCCTACAATTCGATTATTTAATCAGAAGAGACTTCCTTAAGTCAGCAACACAAAATGCTGAAATCTTTGAGGGGCTCTGACTCTTCACAATTTTCAGTTATTTAACTTAAGGCAGGAGCTGCTTCCCCTCCATAACAGGTCTACAGAGGGAATCCTATAAAGGTCTGCTTGATTTATTGAAAACACAGATATTATATGGAAGCACTCAAAGCTTTCTTTGAGCTAACCGCAGCTCTTTCCTTTAGCAGGATGAATTTTATGCCAATGAAATGCTCACCATGCCATGCCATGTCATTTGTTCCGTGGAATCACAAGTGTTCCTCAGCCCAGCAGTGCTCCATGCACCTAGAAACTTCCCTCTCTGAGTGACAGCCCTGTTTTTCTTGGAGAATATTTGAGAAGTGTTACAGAGCCATCTAAAATTGGAAACCTCCAGAGAAAGAGCAAATCCCTTGGTCAAGGAAATATGAATATATTTGAAATATAGTAAAACCTCAGAGACTTGCTGAAGTCACCTAATCAGTCAGCAGGGCTTCAGAGTGGGAACAAGGCTGGCACCGTGCACTCCCTGGTGCCAAGTGACTACAGTCCTTCCCTGTCATGGTAAAATTAATGTGTTGCTTAAGGTAAATGAACTGCAGTGAACCTTTCTGGGAAAAAGAAAAAAAAAAATAAATTAATTGTTCTTAACTCACTTGCATAATGAAAATATAGAGGATTAATATGTTTTTACAGTGAAATAAGTGCATTGTCTTGCTGAACACAAGCCACATTACTGAAGATGGTGGTGACAAGTAACAAATACTCTGGAAAGTGTAGGAAAGGCAATTGTAGGATCACACGCAGCAATCTACCCACAGGGGAATGTTTCCCTTCATTAAAGACTTTATAATTTGGAATTATAGACTTGCATCTTTTCAAGGCACTTTTCTTATTTCCAGTTTAATCTAGATGACGTTGCTAGCCTTGATATAAACTCTGGGAGATGCAATCATGTCTGGGGGAAAGAAGGAAGCTTCACTCTGTGAGACATTATACATGCTAAAAGATAATCCTTGGGCAAACTGATTATAATACAAGCAGCTCACAAAAGTAAAATATATCCTGTGTAATATTCCAAAAGGAGCAATTTGATCAAATCTGTTCCTGCATCTACTGCAAACTGAAAAGCTGCTTTAGTTCTGGCCTAGTTTTCTAACCAGAAGTTCCCCACTGATATTTCCTTGGGTGCAGATAAAGAAGCATGTGCCTAAAAAAAGAGTTTATCAGCATTAATTTTCAGTTCTACTCATTCCACCAGTAAATGTGTAAGTGCAGTGTTGTTTCCTCCATTCTTCACTTGTCTGCAGATTTTGGATGAGTTGGAGCATTCACTGTCCATATGAAACACGGGGCTGAGACTATTCCAGAATTTGGTTGGTGTAGTGAGCTCCAAAGCTCTGCATTTCCATTCCTTTATAACAGGTATTAATCTGGGTATCTTTACCAAGGGAGAAGGTTCTTGTGGGAATATACAAAAAACAAGCATGATTCTCTCTTTCTCTTTTGTCCCAAAATCCTCTACTTACTCCACCCACAGCTATTTTGACTGTTCCTTAAAATATTTTCTCTTTGAAGTTGCTGATTAATGCTGATGATTATTATATATTTGGTTTTGTTTCATGAATTTCTACTTAGATTTCCATGAGGTGATTAAGGTCTTAAGCAGATCCTCTGCCAGGACTTAAAAATCTTAAACAAATTTAAACAAATTCACTTTTGGCCATCAAGCCAGGTATTGAATGAGGGGATAATACACTTACTATTCACCTGAGGCCGTCAGGTGCTGCTGTGAGCTCCAGCAGATCTATAAAAACATGAGGAGAGACTTGGCGAGTGGATTATGTTGCCACTCAAGTGTCATACTTTGGCATATGTGACTAGGATTTCTCCACTGGAAGTAAAGGATTGAAAAGAGATACTGTCTGAAAATCAGAGGAATTTTGTTGCTCCCCCTGGTATTTTTGGAGCAAGCTGATGAGCTGAGACCCTACCAAGTGGTTCCTTTGCTGCAGAGAACTGGCCCTGAGGAAGCTGACACCTGGCAGAGTGGGATGTTCCTCCTTTCCCTGTGCTGATGCTGCTCCCTGGTGTGTGGGAGAGGTCATGGTAGAAATCCTGATTTCATGAGTCACATTAGATTCCATTTTGCTCATGTTTGCTCTAGGTGGATTGTGATAATGACCGGGAATCTCTATCCTTGGAACTGAGAGAATTTTTTGAACCTCTATGTGAAATTTCATACAGATTTAGAGATTTGTTCTGTGAAACCATCTCTGTTGCTAAAAAAAAAAAATCGTACTTTTCAAAGGTCAAATCACAAGTTAACCAATCTCTGCTGCCCCACTTGATCTGAATTTACTGCTTCCAAAAGATAAACTCTTTGATTACTGCTATTCCCTGCAGGCAGGAGGGCAATGGATTTGTTCAAATTAAGTTAATTTTCAACATTAAAAGCTAATCAGAAGTAAATATAGTAGAAGAAAAAATTTAATAAAAGCCACTTTCCACTCTAGCTCCAACAAAATTTCTCCTACTTCCATGTCCTGCCTTGTGACACAGCAATAACTGTAAAATAAAATAAAATAAAATAAAATAAAATAAAATAAAATAAAATAAAATAAAATAAAATAAATATAAATATTAAAAAAAAACAAAGGGCAAATAATCCAGTCTTTAGGAAAAATAAAAAGCTCTGAAAAATCTGTTTGAGTTGCAAATAGGCACCTTTGCTGATGCATTCGGGGCGCTGCCAGGCTTGAATTGCAGATGGCCCCTGTTTGAAAGCCGATCGAGTTACAGCTTCATCCACCAACAGATGGTGAGCAGGACAAGGCTGGTCTCACTTTTCAGGGCTCTCTCCTCTGCACTGCCTTGGCCACAGGCTGGGAGAAGCAAGGAGCAAGGTGATCCTGAGGGAACACTGCAGGCACTGGGAACTTTGGTGCCCAGCTGTGGCACCTGCAGAGAAATCACAGCAGGGTGGTGGTGGAGGGGCCGTGTGTGCCTCTTGGAGGGCATGGGAAGGTTGCTTCAAAAATGACCCCTGTGCCAGAGTGTTCTCTGGCTATGAAAGAAAGATCTTTGTGAAGGGTAAACTGTCTTTTGCCACACGTGCCCCTCTAGGAAGCCTTAGTCCCATCACTTCAAATGATGGAGAACAACAGATTTTGCCTCAGCACTTGTAACATACCTGTACCGATGCATCCTCTCCTTGCTTCCAGTAAGCAAATTTACTGTAAATTAGCATGCAAACTAATTGATGACAAAGTCCCTTGCAGTGTCTTTTCTATGTGTCCTTTGTGTTGTGGGGCATGGGTTTGAGTTTCAGGCTTTTTGAGGAGACCTTATTAAAGATATCACTAAGATACCACAAACAAGGCAACGGCTTCTATGCTTTGATATTTATATTGGCTCCTGACACACCTCAGATAATGAGGTTTCTCTGCATCAGTTTGCATCATAAATTTTCATGTAATTTAGTCTACAAAGAAAATGTGCCAAGGAATATCTGAAAGCTCTTGGGCTTTTTTGACAGACTAAAACAGCAATGCAGCCACAGTAAAGGCTTTGTGGCGCTCTGTGGGGATGGATGAAGAGGGTAGGAGGGAGTTCCATTTACTGAGGTTTGCACAGAGCATATGAAAACCTCATCACGCTGTGGGGAAATGCAGGCTCTGGATATTTCTGCTGGTAGCTCCCCACACTCCTGGGATCAAAAGGTGTGGGCAGGGGAAGATTAGTGGCCTGCTGTCCACTGATCTGCCTTTGAGGCTTTTGATTTACCTTCAAGCACAGGTGAATCTCTGTGGACATGAGGACATCAATTATCCTCAGCCCTTATATTTCCTTGGAATAGCTAGAAAACTCATTTCTCTAAAATAATGCTCATTACAGACCCGAGTTTTCCTCTTCTCTTGCTTAATAGAAAATAGCTATGGCCTGTGGCCTTGCATAAGAAACCAGCTGAATTCAGATTTGGGTTTTTTTTCATGGCTTCCTCTCCTGCTCATGCTGCAGACTTCTCTTGCTCAAAGGAGCTGGCACATCATTGCATTTTTGCAAAAGTAATGGGTTCCTTCTGAAGGCATAAATCAGAAAGTCCTAATAAAACACAACAACCCCAGCAGCTGATATACTTTAGAAGCAGCTGAAGATGAAAAATCCTTCAAACTTGTTGTTCTCCTCGAACAGCTTGTGTTCAATCTGTTCCATACAAACACAGTAGGAATTAACCTTTCCATGTGTTACTATAGGACAAACACCACCCTGTGGATGTGGATAGTTTCCATTGTGGAATGCTCCACTCATACATATTTGAAATATTAATCTTTAGACCCCAGTGCAAAGAGTAAATTACTTTTGCACTGCATTCCTTTCTACAGTTTGACACCTTTTCAAGCTCATTTGTCCATGACTTTTGTATTTTCTTAGACATTTTTTTCCTCCTTTCCTTTTAAGAGTTTATTAGTTCACAAAACCTAAATTATGGCATTTATAGAAGCTCTTCAAATAATTAAAAAAAGTTTGGAAAATAAATTATCCAGCATTCAAATGTTTGCAAGTACTATAGGCTTTAGTGAGGTAGTGGATCATCTGCAGCTATTTATGGAAAGTTTTACTGTATCTTTTAATGTCAAGCTTACAAACAGTGGCCTTGGAACATTAGGATACAACCTCAAGTTATCTGCTGCCCTACTTTGAGTCCCATGGTGGTGTCTTTCAAGAGTTCTCTTGGCTGAAAAAGGAAAAAAGGCTTTGATATATGACTGAATGCCTTAAGGCACAGAAGCAGGGAGCTTCTGTCCTTGCATAAATGAGGAATGACAGCAGCAGACAGGAGGAGAAAACTTCAGGATGAGACGTGGGAAATCTCTAGATGCATCCTTATTTTCATGATTGGTTAATGAAATGGTGGGACTGGGATTCAAGGTGGATCCCTGTTCAAGCTAATTCTAAAAGTGAGTAGCTATGTCTTTGTCATGAACCTCATAAAATGCTTTTGTTTAGGTGCTTGAAATGAGAGTTCTTGGATATGAGGCTCTTCTCAAAACGTGGCCCTAACTCAGTGCATTTCTGAAGAAAGATTGATTCGGTCGGGTGGACGCAAACATCACTCACTCTGGTAAGAACCTGCCACTGCACATCTGGGAGCAGTCTGAACATGGGTCACTTCATAAAAATGTCCTTAATCCTACAGATTAAGTGCAATAACAAGTTGGTAGTTTTTGGCATAAGGCAGAGACCTGTGATAACCTCTGTGACCTCTCTGGGAATTACAAAGCAGGTAGAGAGTGGTCCCTGAAAATGCTTTATCTTTTATGCTCAAGAACAACCTCAGCATTCTTTTCCTTTATCTTAACATTCCAAATATATAAATATGACAGAAAACCACTAGAATTGCACTCCTGATAAATTGCCACTGTGACCTTCACCATGCCCTGGAGTGTCAGCTTCATGTGATATCAGCTAAGGCTTTGTGTCATGATTTGTCACTTGTGCAGCTGCCAGATGCTCACAAATCTGTTGACTCTGAAATTTGATGATAAAAGCACTGTGGGAATTTAATAACGAGTCTTGGTTTGTTTGTTGATCTTGATCTTAACATCCATAACCTGAACCATTTTTAATATGCTGCTATCTAGCAGGCACTAAGCAAAAGGTGAGGACAGCCCAAAGTAATTATTGCAATGGTTAACCCATTCCTAAATGCCGTGTATGAATGACCAAGTTAAATTTCCACATATAAGCACGGTGTGCAAGGATTAATTATTATTTTTGTTAGGAAACCATAGTAAACCGATATTCACTTTTGTAGATGCCCTTTTAATAATTTCAGTGCACCAGTAACCTAATGCTTGGAAGAAAATACTACCTCAGCAGTACCTCTGTAATTAAGATTTCACCTCCCAGAGTCAGGCTGCCTTCATGGAGTGTGCTGTCATGGAGCTGGACACGGCTTTGTGATACCCGATATTGTTGTTTCAATGCAATAGGCAACTTCACATTCAGCTGGAGCAGTGCAAATGATAATATTATGGTCTGACAATGTTATTCTTTTAATGGATGGTTTGTACCTCTAACAAGGAAAGTTTTATGAAATTTGTATTGGCTTGATTTACAGAAAGTGTACTCATTTAGTGGTTCACTTTGACATAACTTTTCTATTTTTTATTACTGCTTGGTGCATAGGAAAAGAAAGGTTTTTAATTTTTTTCTTCCTTTTTCTTGCTTTTGTCTTTAAAATGCTCCAAAGGATCTCTGTGTACAATGTGGTTTCAAACAGAAAAATATATTATTTTTGAACAGGCATTTTGTTTTAGTAAGTATCCCTTTCAGGATTCTTGTGTCTTTATTGGTATGAATGGCAGAGCTTCAAAGGATAAAGATAAATACTTCATTCTTAGCATTGAAAACAACCTACTGTCAGCAGAAAAGCTTTTTGAACTGGTTGGAGCCTTGATCTGAGAAGTTATTAATTTCTGACATCTCTTAGGCTCTTTCTTTTCAGCTTCCTTTCCAGCCAAAACAAATGGCACCGTTCTGCTTCGAGCTGGGGCTTTGGGGCAGGAGTGCCCTGGCAGTGGGTGTGGGTCTGTGCCAGCCTCGTGTGGGGCACCTGGAACTGCAGCCTCTCAGTGGGGTCACTACCTCCTGCCTGGGGTTACTGGCAAATTCCTGAAATCTCCTATAGGGGCCAGACTTCTCATTTATGAGCTTAGGCACTCGGGCCTGGAAATTTTGACTTGTGCTTTTTCAATAACAGGAGTGCACACAAGAGAGAAACAACAGCCTTTTGTTCTGAACAATCTTTTTCTGAAAGTGAGATCTAGGTAGAAATTTTACCTGTAGACGTGCCGCCTATTTAATTTAAATGCCTTTTATGTTGTTGTTTTTTTAAAACCTTCCAATTTTACTCAGGCTAGAACATCAAAATCAATCTCTGATCTATTTTCCTATCACACTCACCCCTGAGAAGGAAGATTTTGCCAGGAATATTGTGTGGGGCAGGTAAGAGATTTAAGCTTGGGGCAGTCATGCAGTCCCAAGAGGGACACTGCAGGAAGAAAGCAACAGGTCTGGGTGTGTGAATTCTGCGCCCCTGTGGGGAAGGGACTTTTCCCAGTGCTTCTCTGATTCTGGGGCAAAGCCCAGACTCCCTTTTCCACTTGAGTTATCTCACTGCAGGTCCAGCAAGAGTGTCGTGAGTCCAGCACTCAGTGAAACCACTTTCAGCCAAGACTTCAGGAACGGCCTTGTTGTACTCCCGAGTTCTCCAGTATTCCAAAAGCACAGGTCATATCTTAGGGGTGCTGATTTGTGCTGTTTGCTGCTGTGACACTTCCCAGCTGAAGCACTAGGAATGATGGATGTGGGGAGGTAACACTAAGAGGTATTTGTTTGGAGTCAGTTGGCCACGGAGGGGAAGGGAAGCAGCAAGCCTGACATTTCATTTTCCTGCTGGTTTCCTCCCTCTTTTCCATGTGCTCCATGCCTCTGCATGAGGGCAAGGAGGAACTGCCCAGCACTGTGTGAGCTCAGCTTGGCTCTAAAGCACCAACAAAAGCTGTATGGATAGGTGTTTGGAAATAGGCTACGCAAAGAATATTTACATAAAGCTTTTAAACATTTTCTTTCTGTTCAGCTCAAATTCCAACTCCTTGAGCAGGTTCCACAAAAGACCATTCTTGAAATCAAGTTCCTACACAAGATTTGACATCAAGAAGACAAAATGACAGTTTGTCCAAATTAATGGACTTGAAATCTGTTTTCCTCTGGGAAATGTTTAATATTGTTCCTTGATGACTTGGCAGATCACAGAAGAGAGTAATGCTTTCTCCAAAGTTATGTTCTCTACTTCTGAGAAAATAGCAAAGAGAAAATGTTCACTGTGTTTATCCTTAGAATCCCTACTGGACTCCAAAGTCTTCCACAGATGAGGGGAAATTTTAAAGTTCAGGGTCCTCAATAAGAAAAAGCAAGAGACTTCACTGCTTTTCTATTAAGTTCACTACTTATTAAGATTCTTAATCCTTAGCTAATTTTTTTTTAACATTTCAAAATAACTTCCATCATAATGTAGCAGCTTTCCATTTGCAGAGCTTACAAATCTGAAATATAATAATTTTTTTCTTTTGCTTGAACTAAACCAGTGATAAAAATAAGTAGGTTCATATTGCTGGTTTTGACAGTGAATGCCTAAACAGACCCCTTTAAAAAAGGTTTTTACAAAGCTAAATTACTTCTATAGGTGAAACATAAATGAAAAAAAATAATTAGCATGAAACCTATTTTTGTACCACCACTGAACCTCTAGTTTCCATATTTTTGGTGCTGGTTGCAACCCCAAAACCAAGTATCCCTTTCCTAAGTGGAATGTTTTCAGCAGCTCAGAAGACAACATGCTCAGGCCTCACACCAAAAGCTGCATTTCCTGCAAGTTGGTTCTTTTTCTCCTAACCCAGCTTTTCTTTGAATCTGAAATAATTTTCAGTCTCATTGCCAAGAATTAAGTTAACCCTTGTGAAACAGAGTTTGAAACATGTTTCAGGTTTCCTTTCTTCCTTGAATAAAGAAATTGGAGCTTGTGAAGTATCCTTTAATCATGCATCAGCCCAATTATTTTTCAATTAACAATTTAATATATGGCATCTTCCTTTGCATTTTTCATTATTGAAGGAGTGTAAGATAGTTTATTTGTAGGCAAATACCTAATAGAGACAAAGAGAATTTTTAATTACTTACTGGGTATTCTGTATGTATCATATCTGAGCAGTAACCTAAGGAAAAGGTCAGTTAAAAACATCCATGGTCTTTCACAACAAAATATTTAATTGGAAGGATCTAGGACAGAGTCCTTGGTCATATCCAAACTAAGAGAGTAATAAAAAATATCTTCAGCTAGAAAACAGATGTTTCAACACAATTCTGTGTGATAGAAATGTTTGAAAGAGTTTGTTTTAATTCCTTGTGGAAACAAAAGCAGATTTTGAAGCCTTGAGTGCAATCACAAGATGGATTTGTCCTTGGCTGGCTCTGCACTTCAGCCAGACGCCAGGAACTGCTGCTGCCCCCAGCTCAGCTTTCCCTGCCCATCCTGTTGGACTGGGCTTATACTGGGAAACAGTGCTCCCCACACCCTGTGGAGGAGAGACTGTGCTTCCACTAGATATTGGGGAGCTGCTCTGCTTTCAAACCTAAAGCTGAGTTTTCCAAGCTATGAAAAAGGGATGGTAAGGAAACGAAAAGTACCCACTGAAGAAATGGAGAGATGAGTCCTAACAAAACCAGGGAAACCAAAGGCAGAGTAGATTAGGAGTAGCAGTGCAAATTAGCATTTGTGCTGTCTGTGAAAGGGTAGGGCTATTGTGCACAGTGGAAATAACCTGTAAAACACATGTGCAAATGGCTGAGACCTCCTGGCTGAGACCCTGCCCCAGCCCTGACACATTCCCCTTCAGGGAGCTCCTTGTATGGAGAACCTGACATGTGTGGGAAGCAAAACCTACCATAAGGCTTGGGTGGGTGAAAATGACCTCAGGCAGGCCTTTGAGTTGACCAGATAAAGTCATGCACCTGCAAGCAGCCCTGCTGGGCCCCAGAGATGGTCACTTCCAAAGTCTTTGATCCACTCCACTTCAAGTCTTTGATCTTTTTCTCCTTTCCTCTTCCTTTTTCTTTTCTCCTATTAATTCTCTTTTAATTTTCCCACCTACTCTAACCCCCTTTTCTTGTTTTTTCTTCCATGCTTCCACACTCTTTCCTTCTGTGTTTTCCATATGCTTTCTTTCCTGCTCCATTTTTTCCCCTACATTCTTCCCTCAAGCCATGACAGCTTTTAGTTACAATGAGAAATGACATATTGTGGAGGTGCTCTATTTTCCAACCTCTTCCCATGCTCACTCCGAGCTGGGAGCAAAATGTTCCTGGTGTGCTGCCAGCTGAACCTCTCACAGTGCTACAAAACTGGCTCCCTCCCATGCATGTACTCCAGGGATGCACTCCCACAGCACGAGCTTTTTGTCAGCTACTTCCTACGTGGCTGGTCCTCTCTTCCTTTCCAGCAGAGGACCCAGCAACTATAAATCAAACTATTTACACAAACTGTCCTTTAAGCCCAGAGGTAGGAATTCTAGTTATCAAAACACGCCTCTTTCTGGAGAAAATGGCAAAAAACCTTTGATGTACCAAAACATATGTGTTATTGCCTTATATTTATCATGGAATTTGGATGTGTTTGAAACAGCAGCATCATTGCTGTGTTCACTCTTCTGCATGGGTTGGGATGAGGTTTGTATTTTGCATTTTCTTTCTTCTTGAAGATTATATGGGGATCTAATATCATCTCCTCATGTTAAGCAGGCAAAGTCAGACTGTCTTCCTTACAAAATATTAAGAAAATACTTTGTTCCACTGCAACTTTTGGCCTCTTTTTGGTTAGCAGCTGTTCACATCTTTTAGGATCGTAGGCTTGCTACTTGACATTTTTTTGCAAAGAAAAGCAGACGCCATCTATTACCTCAACCATCATAAAAATTACTTAAGCTTTTAGTGTAATTTCCTTCCTTCCTTAACTTCCAATTAATGCATTTGAAACATACATTTTTTTCTCTCTTAAATGCATTCTGAAACTGTGGAACTACTCCTGCTTCCAGCATTAGTCTGCAAACAGTAAAAAAATGCATAATATTCTTTGGGTAGGATAGAAACAGGAAATAGAACACGATGCAAACTCTTGGCTCATATGAATGCTAATTTATAGCTTTAAATCATTAGATAGTGGCCCAGTTTCTGTTTTTAAAATTAGATTCCCTTTAATATAAAGAGGCAGAAAGATAAAACATTTCATGGTGTTTGTCAGCGCAGGGGAAGGCACAAAGCTCGAGGAGGAATGTTATATAACATGTCCCATAAACACTTCTGTATTTATAGTAGTTTATTAATATGTCTTCCTCCTTTTGCTGAGATTGCAGGCCTGGAGATCTATTCCTTATATAGTGGGTAAGCAGGGCTTTACCTCTGCTGTACAGTCAGGGCTTAGGCTCTCCCAGTGTCAGTTCTTGGCTATGAGCTCAGAGAAGTCAGTATCCAGAAGAGTCAAGTCCCACTTCTTTGCTGTCACAAAGGCAGCTTCATCTTTGCTGCTCAGATATTTTGAGAAGAGTTTAACCATTTATCTCTGAGTAAAAGGACATGCTAACAGTAAATACATCTCCTCTGGCTTTCTTTAATTAAGTTTATTTCTTCAAGTATGTTGTTTCTATATTTATGGTAAGATAAAAGAACATGCAAGCCAGTTGGAAAGAGCACTAATCTTCTTTTCCAGGGCAGGCTGTGAACAGCCTTGGTGTGTCTGGGCAGCACCTGGAAGAAGATTCCTTTCCCATGAGGAATTTGCCCTAACAAGACCATCTTTCCAGCTCACATGGAACCCTAAAAGCTGAGCTGGCAGGGTCCCCACAGATAAGTGCTGCCCACAGATAAATAGTCCATCACTCCCTGTCACAGCATCAGAGCAAGATACATGTCTTCATTGTCAATGTGCCAACAATGGGGTGTTCTAGCTTAAAAACTGCACTGCAGACAATCCCTGATTCGTCCCCAGCCACACACAGCTGGATTTGCAGAAATATCTTGCACAGATACAGCAAAATCCTCCAGGACTCATCTGTCCAGATCCTTCATTGAGTGATGCCCATGTCCTAGATATAGCTACTCTTTCTTTAGGGGTTTATTCTTTTGGTTCCTAGAGCTGCTGGCACCTGTGGCCCTTACTGGTCTGGCTGCATGCTCCGTGCTGCCCGTGGCCACATTCAAATTGTGAGCATATGGTGCTCCCTGTTAGTCCTTTCAATTATTCCTTCTGTCTGCCTCCTCACAGCCATATGTCGGCTGCTTGCAGTTCCTAAGGAATTCTGTGCTGTTTTAATTGTCCATTTTCTCTCAGGAAATTCAGACCAGAGGACATAAACATATAAAGCAAGAGGATTTTAAATTGCTCATGTTTCCACTGTGCCTGTAATTAATTTGCTCTCAAACTGAGTCCACAGGAGTGTGCTCAGACTTGAAATTTGGTTTCTGGGAAGAGATAGAGGAAGAAGCTGGGTTTGAGTCTTGCTCTTATGGCCTTTAACTCCTGTGTGAAAAGCACAGGAGGTGAAGCAGGTCTCCCTGCACCAGCACCAAGGGATTTGGATTATTTCATAGTGGGTGAATGATCATGGGCATCTTGTCTGTCTGGCACAGTCTTTCCAGCTTTTTCCACGGATGACGTGAATGCCAGGACCATCCTGCCCCATCAAGAGGCACAGCTTCAAGCTGGAGCATTGACTTTGAGGCCCTGATCATGAAACATTAAAAAAATTGGGGTGGGAGCAGTTCCACTTCTGTTCTGTAAGCTCCTTGCTCCAAAGATCCTGCAGAAATGTCAGTTATTGTTTGGTATTATTCTTGGAAAGGCATGTGGGCAAAATCCTCTCAAACAGGAGCTTCTTTCATAGCTATCTTCAGAGCAACTCTAATCACATTACATTTTCTGTCTCTTCAAAGATCCCAGATGCCTCTCAGGTCATGTTTAATGCCTGGATGTGTTTATTATATTGATGGTAATTTACCTGCAGAGCATAATTACTACAATTCCTACAGCTGGTGATAAAGTGCACAGAGCTGGTCACCACAGGAGGTTTTTCCTCAGTTGCAAGTGAATCCTTGAGTCATTCAGAGAAGTGGAGAGCTTTTCTGGGGAAACAGAGCTCTTTTAACAGTGCCTATTTTGTTGCAAAGATTCCTTGAGTTGGTGCAGTAACATTTGGTAAGTGAAGATGCATTTCTGTTTCTTCCACACTTCCTTGGTCCTTTTTTGAATTTTCAGTCCCACTGTGGAAGCTAAGGATCATTTCCATATTTGCCAGGCTTCTGTGGTCATCTATTTCTTCTCTTGTCCTGCCTCCACAAGAATTGAGGGTCCTTCTCATCTGTGTCAGTGTGAAAGTGTTTCAAAATCTCAGTCCTGCTGTGCTGCTGTGCAGGCAAAGTGCAGACAATAAAGCAATATTAAACCATAATCCAGTTTTAATGAGATTGGGAAAAAATTGATTGAGGAGCAACTATGAGATTTGGTACAACAAATATCTACTTACTGTATGCAATAAATTTGTTCATTACAGGCTGGGATTTCACTGCCCATGTGTGGAGATGGGATCTTTGTGTTCAGCTGCCATGCTGATCATGGCATCACCTGTGTTGCACACACTTAATTTAACACAAACTACAGCACCTATTACCCTCTAAATTCTCTCCCAAGAAGAGAGAATTTACTGCTTAACTCAGATTTCAGTGAAATCAAAAGACTAACTTTCTCAAAAGCAACATGTTTGAAACAACTAAAAGGAAAAAAGGAAAGATCACAAAGAATTATGACTATCCCAATAAGAAACAGCCTTTTAAAAGTGAATAATTTCCTAGGCAAGTAATATATCTGTGGGAATATTTTTGCTTAAAGATTTTGCTTAAGCTTTTTTCTTTCTTTCCTCTTTTTTTTTTTCTTGTCAGTCCTAATGAAAATGCTACTAATAAGTAAGTGTAACTTAAAAAGTTCATTTTTACAGAATTAGCATGGGCCTCCTGTTATGTTGGAAAGAACATGAGTTCAGCTGAAATTAAGTTTTGGGCTAAAGGGCACGTTTCTATTTTAGCTGTGCTTTAATTGCTCCCTATTAAATTAGTGTTATATAAACTAAGATTTAGCATAGTCCTATTTTTTATCCCATTTTACAGTCAGCATAATAAAGATCCAGTACTTGATGACAGAAAGTAACAAAATACACACTGTCAGAACATGTGGCCAAAGCTGCTATTTCGGCTGAAAATGCACTTCTGGAAGGAAGGGGAGCTCTAGAGGAGTGGTTGAATTTCTGATTCAGTCTTTCTGGTCAATGCAGTTTGAAATCTCTACGAAGTGCTCTGATACCCCAAATACAAAACCATAAGAAGCTACTGGGATTTTTTAGGTGCAAAAGTGTGCTGGCTTGCAATAGACTGATATTCTTATTCTTCATGAATAAACCTAAAGATACCATGTTTAATTTCTACCCAACACCAGCATTAGAACTGCAGGCATAAAATGAATTACTAACAAAGCAAAACTTATATTTGCACCACTGGTAATTATTTTTTTTAATATATTCTGGGCATGTGTCTTCCAAAGGGTATGCTAAAGCAAGGAAAGAGATTTAGGAGATGGATGATAAAATTTTAGAAACCAAATAAGCATCTAAAACTTATTAAAATGGGTTAAGCTCAGGGGAACAGTAACTTAAGCACTAGATTTTAATAGAATTTGGAAGGGATGAAATAGAGTATTTCACACATTATGAGCAGCAGCCACAGAACTTATCAAGCATACAGATCAGATATTTTGATTCAAAATTGAGTTTAAAAAAGAACAGGAAGAATGTTTCCTGTTGTATGTATTTATGTGAGACACTCTTAGTGACCACTTAGGGAATAATATGAAGAAAAGTTTTATTGGCAGATAGTGCAGTTTTCCAAAGGACTGTGAGATTTTAATGCCACTGCTGCTATAAGGGTGTGATAAGTTTGGAGAAGTCTGTTAAAGATGCACAGTTCTTGGTCAGGCTTCTTCGTATAATAAAACTTGTGTCATTAAAAGAGAGGCTGCAAGAAGGCACTGAGAAATTACAGTCAAGCTGAAGAAACTATGCCTAAGGTGAAAATAGACAATAAACAAGTATCTCATAGTTAGGAGTTGAGTGAAAGTGAGAAATAAGTTAATAACAGCAACAAGTGAGGCTAAAGCATGGCTGTCTCTGTTGCATGCTTGCTGTAACCCATCTGGGCTCTTCTCAGGAACAGTCCGTGATCACAAAGACCATATGTGCAGCAGCATCTCAGCTCAGCGAGCTGCTGGTTTGAGCTACTCATTTCCTTACAGTCACTGGGGTTAGTTGGAGCCAAAGTGATATTAATTTTAATTAGGGTGAATGAAGAAAAAAATATTTCCATTTGTTCTACTAAATCCCCTGAATTTCCCTTTTAGTTCCATATGGAAAACCTTACGTTAATTTCCCAGTGAATTTCTGTTTGTAGAAAGAGAAAGTGGTGAAAGTAGCCCCTGTGTGCTGGCAGAGGTGTTCAGACCTCAAAGGCAGAGGTAATTATTCAGAAAGCAGCTTGTAGATGTGGTGTCTTGTAAACTGGAGAAGAGAATCAGCAACAAGAAACCACATACCCAAGGGAGCACTTCCACAATGCAAATTCAGAAAAGCAAAACTTGAAAGTGGTGTCAGGAATTCATGCGCTATTCATCATCTCGAGTGTTTTTATTGAAACCATCTGGTGGGTGATCCATAATAATAATAATAAAATACCACCAAATCCAGGTGTCTTCAGATCATTACAAAGAGATAACAGGGTTGAATTCCAGCAACACCTTCCAAGTTTTGAAGGATCCATGAAGAAGTGACCTCTTTGAATTAAATCCTTATCTGGATCAAAATGCAATCCTGGGGCTACAGCACATCCCAGGCTATACTGTACTGCAATGTAGTCTGCAGTTTTTAGGCCTAGCTAGGATGGGGCAGGAATCATTCCTGGCTTTTTCCTGCCCTACATGTCCACTTTTTCCCCATAGAAATCAGGGTACAAAAGGAAGGAGAGGAAGATGCCAGGAGCTGAAAACAGCTGTGGGAAATCCCTGGAGCTGAGCTCCAGCCCCAGCCTCAGAACGGGCACCTCTTCCTGCCCCACGTTCCTCCTGACACCAGGAGTAGGATCACATCGTGCATTTTGTCAATCCATTACACTGCACCTAGTTATCTTTATGCTGAATCCTGCAGATAAGGTGTTTTCATTCAAGCTTATCTCCCAGAAAGGGGGCCAGTCTGGACCTGGATAGAAAGAGGGACGGAGAAGCTGTCATTTCCCATTCTTTCTTCATATTAAAGTGTTTTGGAATAGAGATTTTGAGATTTGGGAATGCAGTGAGTTTGAAGGTATTCATTTCCAACTCCTGTCTAAAAGCTTGTGAGGAATGATTTTTCTTTGACAGGGAGATACTGAGAGCTGAGTTAAAGCAATTAAATTAAGCACTGTGAAAATACACAAAGCCTTTCTACATTGGCCATATGGGGAATTTAGGAAGACTGTGAAAACACCTGAAATGAAAGCACCAGGATATACACAAAATAGGTCAGGTTCTTCTCTCTGCTGCAGATTTAAGAGCCTTTTCTTCCTTGATAAAACCTACCTGCCTAATCAGCTCTGCCTCATCACATAGCACCAACTCTTACATTAGGCAGTGCCTTGACAAAATTGGCTTAAAGAAAAAAATAACATGTGTTTGCCAGCATTTTTTGGCTACAACTGCAGTGTGTCAGATGCCAAGGTGGGAGACACTGTTTTGAGAATTAACATTTTGACAATTACTTGATAATTTTGAAAATTAACATTTGTTTGAAGCATACCTGCACATGACTGATTTCTTTCACTATTGGGTTTGTGTACTGACAGGAGCTTATTCTTACTATTAAAAACCAGGAAAAAAAGATAATGAATATTTTTCTATACAATATATAAAAAAAAATTACAGTATAATTAATATGTGTATAAAAAACTGGAACTAGCAAGACAGGCTTGTTATCCTCCTTTAGAAACAGGACCTGGTTTTTCTTTAGGAGCTCTTCCTAAGGAAGTCTCTTGAGTCAGAAACTCAGGTGATGTGAGAACACAGCATTTGATTTAGAAAGGCCTTGATCCCACCAGGGGTTATGGAAAACTCTCAGGGAAGAATCAAGTCTTGCTGAGCACAGCAAGAGGAGCAGCACAGTTGCTTTGGATTTCTGTGTTTTATTCCTGTTGAGGCATTCTCCTCATCTCATACCCGATTTTTCCAGGTGAGGGAGTGCCCCTGCAGTATCAGTCTGTCAGCTGATTGATCACTGTTATTTCTGGACAGGGATGCTCCAAGCTGCTGGAACCAAGCAACTGTGCTTGGCTTGCTGCAGGTGCTCTCCACAGCTGTGGTCTGGGCAGTGCTACCCAGAGTTACACAGCTCCTTGATTCCCTTCTTACTTATTCCACCTCTCCTCAGGTGTTTTGGCAAATTTGCCTCATCCTTCTAGCTTTTAGACAGTGATAATAGATCACTGCAGGAACAGGATTCATTTATCCAAAGCTCTTTAAAGACTGGAAAGGATGGACTTCAAAGGCAGGAGAACAGGATGCAGTGCAGCTGAACAGGGGAGAAGGGCATGCATTCAGACTAAATGAACCCTTTTGTATGCAGGCAAAGAAACTGATTTCTGTCTGCCTTTTCTGATATTGTGCTATAATAGCAAGGACAAATACAAAATGGGATAGATCTCAGTTGATTGGAAAGATTAGAGCTGAGCTAGCAGAAACGCCAGACCCACAGAGGAGGGAGGGAGATGGGTGGGGATGCATAGCTGGAATGTATAACTCCTGTGGTGGCTAAGAGGTCTGGGTCTTCAATACAAGTACATCTGCTGAAAAAAACACATTATTTGCTGTGAACCTGCCTCCTTTATCTGAGGTTCCTTTCCTCATGTGCTGAAAGAAAGAGGGAACAATTATCCCAGCATTTATCATTCTACCGACTGTTTTATCTTCCCTCAGACACCTTTCTCCTAGCTGGCAGGTCCAGTCTATGGAACTGCTCCACAGATGGAAACTATTCCTTGTGTTTGATCTTCTTTCTCTGAACCTTCTCCAAGTCTGTCTTGGGGGAACATGGGTGGAGGTGTTGGATGGACAGATGGAAGAAAGATGACTGACCAAAGCTGGAGCATCCAAAATGTGGGTGTGAGAGGCTACACTGTGGAATCAGTTTCTGCTTTGTTCTTTACCCCTTCTCTCATAATTTTCAATCACTGTTCTGTTGTTCTAAGCATTAAGCTGATGTTTTTATCCATTTCTAATAATTATGAAATCCTACTCCCATGCTTATTATTTCGCCTTGAGCCAATCATTTAATATAAAATTTGTGAATCATTTCTGCACTTTTATTTACTGATTTTATCTGCTGTGTTTCTGCACTCAGCCTTGTAACATCTTCTGCTGTGCCATGAGGAGAATGCTGTAACTCCCTTCCTTTGTTTCAGCTGTGTGTAGGGACAAAGCCCCTTTCCTGGGTTAAAGCCACAGGTATCTGCAGATCCCTCGGGCTCTGGTATTTCCTGGCCAAATACCGATGCTCTGTGGCTTTATCTTGACTGGGCAGCTGTTACTAATAATTGCAAGCAGAATCAAATATTCCAATCAGAACTTTCCCTGCATAAATGAACAGGGAAAAAATGTGAGAGGACCTTTATAGCCCTATTGCATTGTCACAGCACTCAGGGCCACAGCTTCCTTCAGGGCTCAACCCTCCTACAAACCATTGAAACTACTCTGCTGTGATTTTATAGTATTTACTGCAGGTCACTTCTCACTTAGGATGTTTTAATCCTTTTCTGATTCCTGTTTCTGCTGAAACAACTGCTGCCTGTTGTTTCCCTAGTCTCCCAAACTGAACTTGCAAAAGCATTTTACATAGTTGTGTCAGTAACCAGAGCCACAAAATAAAAATAATTAAATGCTTTATTTTTTTTAAAAAAAGAATAAAAGTTATTGTCCACCACCCATCACCACTGTATCAGAATCACTGATGTTTAGGACAGAGAGCATGATCTGTCAGAACAAAGCAACTCCTATTAAGTTGTCTACACTGCCGTGATGAACTTCCTATTTATGTTATTCCATTCCATCTCTTTTTATGGCTCCCCATTCTGTAGTATTTTTATGAATAGTTTATGCTGTGGTGTACTTATTGATATGCTTCCACAACCTAAATGGCATAATTATCTCGAATGTTCAATTAAAAAGTAATCTAGCAAGAGGTAGGATTCCCAATTACTGAGTGTGGGAAAGACTCCTATTCTGTTCTCACTGTCTTTCATCTCAGACATAATTGAATGGGTCTTTCTCCCAAATAAAATGCAAGTTTTCATCCCTGTGGAAGGAGAAGAAAGGTCATGGAGACCTGTGGAGACCACGTATAAGGATGCCTATTTTTACCTCCACTTTTCTTTAAAGACACACTTAAGTTTGTTGTACACTCAAATTGCAGTTATTATGTGCACTCTCTTATAGACAAGACAGAAAAATAAATTATTTTCATTGCTGTTTATTGTAATTTCAGGTTCACTAGCCAGGCCTTTACAAGTACATTAGAGGTAAAACAAAATCAATTTACATTTTAATTCTTACAAATGTTTCATTTTGGAAACTTGTAAATAGGTACCACCACTCTTTTAGAAAATGTGAGAACATTCTGACAGATATAAATTTGTAATTTAATATTCATAACTTAAACCTCCAGATATAATTTCCAGGGACAATAATTGTGAACAGTGCCAAGGCTTTATTAGTAGTCTGCTTTTCTTCCAGGGAATTATTCACAATAGTGACTGTAAAATCGAGCTTTTGAAACTGGAATATTTTCCATTGATGCTGGTAAATGAGTAGCACTAAAGAATGAATGGGTTTGCCCCGCTCAGTTTTTTTTCCAGGGAGACACAAAGACAAGTTTTTTGTTTTAACCTTTTCAATTTGAAATATTAGGTGCTACTAACTGAGGATACACACCTGCATTAGTCTCATCCATATGTCTTCATTATACCCAGGTTGCTCCTTCTGTAGAGAATGTGCAGGATTTCTGACAAAAATGCCCATCTTAAGGGAGCTTATTTTGAAAAGAATAAACCCAAGCATCTATCCACAGTGTTTTTCAGAAATATTTTTATGAAATATTAGTCTATCTCCATACGACTTCTCTTTTCATGAAAGAGAGTCTTGAATCACCCAGCTTTTCTCTCTATTAATTATTGGTTTGAGTGTGTGTATGGAGTAGTTCCTGGGCATCTTTCCAAATCATAAAAACTTCTTCCTTAAAAGATCTGAAAATAGGCATAATTTAAGATCACCGATTATAAATTTATTTAATTGTATTTATTAATTATAATATTATAATTATAATTTATAATATTTCCTTATTAATATATTCCCAAGATTTTCTTTGGCTCTCATTATTAGGAATTTCTTATAGACATTTCAGACTGGGGCATAGTTCGATGATGAGAGTGATGGACTTCAAACCCTTTTGCTGTTTTGAGACTGCACACAGCATGAATCAAGATTTTGTGGGATTTGAAATTAATTTAATGGGGTTTTATACCCATGGAATGAGAAAATGAGGCAAGAAGTTTCACGGACTTCTGGCATCCCACCTCATCTCCTGACCTGGCATTTGGAATTTGAGCCTTAAAATTTTGCATGCAGGAATTCGGAGCGCTGAAGGCCAGTGTACAGCAGGCTGTCTAGGAAAGTGGGAACATTTTTCTTGGGTATCCCTGCAAACAGGAATATTTTGAATTCAAATTCATATTGTTACATATAGTATAATTTATATATACATATATATATATAATATTGTTCATTAAAACAATATAACCACTGGTTCCAGTTTAACGAGTCAGCCTAGGAATGTTGCTGTGCTGGGAGACATTTTTCATGGCAACAGCGCTTCAAATATTTATTTACTTATTGTTTCCTTGCTGTTAATAATGGAACACCCGAGAGCCTGTTTGCATTTCCCTCCTGTTAAACAAAGCGAGTTCATTCGTAGATTTAAATGGGTCACTTGCTCTGTTCTGAGCTACAAGGGATTCCAGCCGGTTTTATAAGTCGGGGTGAAATTTGCGTAATTACGGAAAAAGTTTCAGATTATTTATTTCATAACCTTGTTGCTTTGTGTCTCCTATTCAAAAAAAAAAAAAAAAAAAAAATGGCCAGTCGGGGGTTTGCTCACCGGGGGCCGTATTCTTCCTGGCATTTTTGGATCGAGTTCCTAAATACGTATTTTCATATTTTAGGTGTCAAAACCTTAGCGGGCTCATTTAGAGTGTTGTAAAGGTTTGCAGCACCAGCGAGGCGAGCAGCGAAACCCCGTTACCGCTGCAGTGCCACTGCGGCCTCCCCGCTGCAGGGAGCGCACCAGGAACGCCGGCACCGTCCAGCTCAGCCTGAGCCTCTGGCACCACCTGCGGGTGGCGCGGCTCTCACACCGCCGTGTCCCCCTGTCCGCCCCTCTCCCCGGCTCGCCGCGTGTGGGTACCCCCGGGAGGTCGCAGAGCCTCGCCCGGGAGAGCGCAGCCGGCGCTTCCCGGCACTCGGCGATTCCCGGGAAGGTGAGCAGCGCCTGAGGGGGAGCGGCCACGACCTCGCCTCATCCCCGCGCATGCGCGGTAGCGGCCCGGCAAGATGGCGGAGCTGGAGGAGTGAGTGTGGCGGGGAGGGAGGAGGGGAGGGGATGCGGCATCCGTTGCCATCCGCGGGCTGAAGGCGGCCACGGGGGCGGCGGGATGCGGGATGCGGCCGGGTTGTGACCGGGTTGTGACCGGGTTGTCCCGCCCACAGGCCGAGGCGGCGGATCCCGCTGGTACCAGAGAACTTGCTGAAGAAGAGGAAGGCGTACCTGGCCATCAAGGCCACCCAGGCCAAGCAGGCGCTGCTCAACAAGCGCAAGGTACGGCGGCTCCCGACAGAGTCGGGTCCTGCAGCCCCAGCTCGTCCTCCGGAGGAGGAAATCGCGAGTGCTTGGAGTTCCTAGGAAATAATCCGGGTGGTCGGGGCCCTCCGTGAGCACCCCGCGTGGGCAGGGATCGTCTTCGGGTTCCGAGGGGAGCTTGAGTGCCTCAACATCTTCTCTGTGTGTCTCTGAGCCTTGTAAAGAGGACAGAGTTTTACGGGTTATTACACCGAAACGGAATATATATGGAAGACTGTGAGTTGTTTGTGTTGGATCAGTGATAGTCAGGTGTTTGCGGCCACATGTGGGAAACTGCAGCACTGCTGAGTTGTCTTTGCTGCCCTGGATTTCCCTGTCTGAAACCACCTTTGTGTTGTAACCCTGAATGGAAACAGTGCTTTTCGGAGGGTGCATTTAGAGTTATTTTTCTGTTGGAGCAGCACAGGTCATGCTAAAGCCTTTTTCTGCCTGTGGGGGTGGCACATGTCCTAGTGCAGGCACATGCTGTGTGCACTGTGCAGTTCCAGACTGGCAGAGCACAGCAAACCTTTCTAATTCCCAGTCTGACACCTGTTCTGCTGTACCCCAGCTGATACAGTAGGTATCTGTCTTAAAGCTTTCCCAGTGAATTTTGTGGGATTATGTGCAAAACTCCTGCCATTTTTGATCCTGTGTTTACTTTTTTAAAAGCATCAGTGGCTTGCTGTGTTTCCAAGGTGAAAGCGTAAGCAATAATGTTAAATAACCACTCCTTAAGATTCTCGTTCTAAAAAGGACCGTACTGATGAGAATTTGATTAGGTCTGCCTGCTTTGAAAATTCAAACCAATTTCACTGGTGATTTACAAGGTGAAATAGAACAGAAGACACACAGCTACAGATTCTTTAATTTAAAATGGCCTGCTAATTTAACCAGTAGAGTGTCTTAAATATATGTGTGTAATGCTGTGCATTTTCAAGTCCTGTTTGTATATGAAAACACTATGACTTGGTGGATGTACTTATTCCTAAGCTAAGGAGAGTCATTTAAACATCTGTTTAATTTGAAAAAGGGGCTTTTCTAGTAATGAAAAGACTTTTTATCAGATGAGACAGGTGTTGGCTGTTTAAATGAGCAATACTTAATAGTTACTTGAATGTTTTAATTATTTTTTTTTACGTGTGTGCCTGTATAGAAAAGGACTTTAAATGCAGTTATTTTCTGTTGGAGGGTAATTTTGAGTTACATTACAGCATCTGTTTTGCCCACATGTTGTTTCTGGCTTTCCCAGCCATTGGTGAGCTGTGTGTGTAGCTGTGCCTAGAAGTATCCTGGGTCTTGCTCTGTTTTCCCTAATTTATATTTTTCCTGGGGAAGAACTCTTTGTTTGCTGTTCATAAATAGTAGTTTTGTGTAAATTTGTATGTTGTCCCCCAGTTCTGTCTCACTTGGGCTTAGATAATCAAATTTATTTTCTTACTGTTTTGAAAGCTAAAAGAACATTGTTCACTACTTCTGCATTTCATTTGGCCTTTGAGATGTAAGCTTCTGAGACTATTGGGCTGGGTGACACTTTGTTTTCCTTTTGTCTGTAGCAGCAGAAGGGGAAACAGATCCAGTTCAGGCGCCTGGAGACCTTTGTTCGTGACTCATGGCGCAAACGCCGCGATGACGCCCGGCTGAGGCGCATGGAGCAGAGGCCTGGGCAGGCAGTGGCACCTCAGGAGAGCAAACTGGCCTTCGTCGTGAGGATTGTGGAGTAAGAACCTTCCCCTACTCCTTCCCTTATTGTTGCTACCCTTTGTTGTGTCATTTCTACACCAAGGCAGTGGGATCAACCCAGACATGTCTCCTTGCTGGTGATCTGAGGCCTTTTGTTGGTCTATGACAGAAATGTGGTTACTAAGAAGTATTTTTTTCCTCAGTATTAAGGGAGTGACTAAGAGGGTGAAAAAAGTGATGGAGTTGCTGCGGCTGAAGAAGAATTACACTGGGATGTTCGTGAAGCTGAGCCCACTGACGCTGAAGATGCTGCGGACCGTGGAGCCTTACGTGGCGTGGGGGTACGTACCCCTCCTGTGACTTGGGGGTCACTGGATTCTCCAGCTGCTATCACAGATCCATTACTTGTCCAGTAACGGTCAAAACTTAGTCAGCTTTATATCTAAAACTTGTTATTGTCCCTTTTCTCATTGTTGTTGATATAACTTGGTTACTTTCCCACCTCTGCACAAGGAGGTGGGATGGGGCTTCCCTCTGCATTATGTCTTTCTGTTTAAGAATCTGATTTTTGTTTCTGCACAGGCAGCCTAACCTGAAATCTGTACGAGAGCTCATCCTGAAACGGGGCCAGGCCAAGATCAAGAAAAAGAGGGTGCCTCTGACAGACAACATGCTGATAGAGGAACATTTAGGTGAGGAAGAGGGTGAGAAAATTGAGGAAAGAGTTAGGTGTTGAGAGTTTACAGTCTGATCCAAAAGGGTGGGGAGACACAAAATCTTGAGACCAGCAATTCTGGAGCAGTGTGAGGGAAAATGATACGGTCAGACATCTCTTTATTTATTATTTTTTCTTGTGCAGGTGGCTGTGGTATCATTTGCCTGGAAGACCTTATTCATGAAATCTACTCAACTGGGAAGTATTTCAAAAGAGTAACCAGCTTTTTGTGGCCATTCCATCTGTCGGTGGCTCGCCACGCATCGCGGAACAGAGTGGGTTTCCTCAAGGAGATGGGCAAGCCTGGCTACAGAGGTGATGAAATCAACCGACTCATCCGTCAGCTCAACTAGTCAGGTGAGCAGCGCCTGCTGGGTTGATTCTGAGGCTTACCCTTCATTCCCTTTCCTAAGGACAGCCAGACTGCCACTGAAGATGATGGGGGGGCTCCCTTGGTTTTGATTGTCACTCTACAAAAGTGACCTCAGAGTAGGGGAAACTAACCAAGATCATGGGTCCTGTTAGGAATCAGCCCATGCTGTTGGACACCTCCATGAAAGCTTGGTTCCTGGGAAACGATACAACTTTCTTGTTTATTTTCTTCCCTATTCTGCAGGTTTTTGTGAAAACTTCAGGATCAAGACTTCACCTGTTCCTTTTCACATGTACCTTTCCATGGACATAATCTACATGCAATGATCTATTTGCAACTTCCCTTGACTGCTGGTGCCTCTATAAAGGAAGAAATACAGAGATGATAGTGGAGATGGACTTCGGGCTGGCTCTTCTTAAAGAAGATAAATTCTCTTTGCTACAAGAACGAGCTTCTTGGAACAATTTGACTTGCATCTCTGTAAAAGAAGTGTTTTTTCTGCTCACTACTGCAGACTTCACTCTTTGAAGTGCATCTGCTTCCAGGGGTGAGGGGTAGTGCAGTCACAGTTTTGCTGACAGGCAAAAGAAAACACCAAGGTATTCTTCTGTTACTGCAGCACAAGCCCTAACAGTGAATAATATAACTTTTTAAGTACCTAGATTGTATTTATTTTAAAAAGTTATGGGTTTCGTGCTCCTGATTTAGAGGACTGCCTTTTTTTTTTTACTTCTGCTGGATTGGGACTGCTGGAGAAAATTTTTTCCTGGAAATAGGAAAGCTCAAAAAGGTTGTAATACAGGCATGGTTTGGGGTATATGTGCTTGATGTTTTTTAAATAAACTTTTGAAATTATATTATTATAACAGAAAGTCCGACATCACTGAAGAAGAGTGGAAAAAACAGAGTTAAACACTCTGTCTGGAATGAATTTAATGAAGGAAGTAATAAAAACAACGTGGCAGAGTGAAAGTTCTAGTGTTTTAAATCCCTAATTTCTTGTTATACAAAAATGGGTAAGAGCACATGAAGAGTTGAATGCTGTTTAACAAGAAGGCAGTGTGCTTAGTCATTAGTTCACTGTGACTTTAAATTGTTATTTGAAGACTTACCTGGGGCCAAGCTGTTAATCCACGAATGGATTAACATTCCACTGGACTCCACAACACTTGGACTCAGGAAGGAAACAGTTAACTAACAACACAAGGAGGATGCCTTTTGGGTGTTAAACTTGTGTGGCAGTTCTAAACTAGGATGTAGCATTCATAAACCCATCTGAAACACGAAGGACTGCAGACTCTGAATTAGAGAACACTATAAAACTCAAAGCTTTATTCTGTAAAACAATAATAAAAACATAGAAAATGCTGGACAGACACTACAGACACAGACGGAACAACTCCATCCCCAGAACTAGAGCCCAGTGGTCGTTAAAATACATGGCTTTGTTTATTTAAAGTTTTCCTGATAAACAGCTGCTGCCAGTGTAGAGAGGTAAAATTGCTTGGTTGATTTGTGTTAGGGTTATTTCTGGTAATAAAACAGCCCAGGCTTTTAACATGAGAATTGGCACCCCAGGAATGAGATTTTTTTTTTTGTTGCTACAGAGAACTTAAGACTGCTAACAGAATGCAGTTTTAAAATAATTTCAAAATATAAAATTACAGGATCTGAACACAATTCTAGCAGCTAATCCTAGATTTAGGCAGTTTTTCTAGCAGCGGCAGTGGTTTAACACACCATTAGTTTAGCTCATACAGTAAGAATTGAGCTATGACCATGAATACCTTTTTTAAAATCTCTTTAAAAATGATGCCAGCTTAGTCTAGGGTCACATTATCACAGACACTTTTTCTCTGTCATTTTGTCACTGTGTCATACTTCATCAAGAGGACAGTAATGATGTGTTCATGGCTTAGCTGCATGAACAGAAACTATACAAGGTGACAGGATATTTACACACATAGAACTTGCCCCTGCATCTTAGGGAACAGAATCCTTCTTGTAAGCCACTGAGGTGTTGACTTTGTGGATTGTGGTGGTGAAGGAACGCAGCCGAACCTCTTCTGAATTGGCTATGAACTGTGGTCCTGACTCTTCCCACTTTTCTGGCACTGCCAAATCTTTATCCGTGTATATCAGCAAGTCAAAGGCACCTGGGAGCAAGGGAAAACAAATTCACCATAAGGAGATGGCAGGTTTGAAGTACATCTTCTAGAACTTGAGCCAAGGACCAAGGTTTTCAGAAGTTATGTGAAAAAAATAGTTAAAACAAGTTATATTTATGTGAAGTCATTTTTGTTTTCTCGGGTTTGAAAAAAATATTTTTTTCAAACATGTTACAATGCTGTGGAGCTGAGCTCTGTGTAACACTTCATATGAACAAATTATTCACAAAAACTTGCATTCCTTAGGGCATACATACAAACTTCCCAAGTTTAAGCCATCTCAAGTTCTGTCCTGATTTCAGTCTAACAAAGTGCTGCCTCACGAACATTATGGTGCACAAGGTGTAATAATTAAAAAAGCCTCAGAAAAACAGAAAATATTTTCCAAAGTTGGAAAGTTACTGAGGTTTTTCAAAAGTGTTTCATTTCTTTAGATCAGTCTGGAATACTCACAGGCAGATTCCAAGAGTGGCAGGAAGGTTACTGTGGCAGTTATTTGTCTGATGACAGAGCGAATTTCATCCTGAATTGCCTTCTGAGATTTCTCTCGTGGTCCACTGGAAAAGTAAGAGAACTCTGGTAAGAGAAAAAACTGCTACTGTACTGAGTTCCCTCTAAACACAGTTGTCTTTGTTAAGCTCTGGTAGACTGTTTGCTACAGTATTTTTAGAGTAGAAAGGGACACTTTCTAAGTCCTTAGAAAAGTTAAGTGATAGCTGGTCTCCCTTTATTGATGTTTTTGTCTGTGTGTTCAATCGTATAATGACTGGTTTGCAGAAAAACAGAGGGCAGGGCACTGAGAAAGGTCTGAAGGAACAAGGCCATTGGTTCTGTTCCTGCAGCGGTACTCCGGATAGGGAAGAGGGTGAGTGCAGGGGCCGCGGTACTCACTTGTCGTCCTTCGCAGTTTTGTCACACTCGATGTCGAACTGCCAGCGCTCCAGGACCTCGCTGCTCTCGATGCTGGAGATGACCACCACCAGGCGCTGCACGATGCACTTGTACAGCCACTCTGCAAGAAGCCACGGCGGTCACTTGGAGCGCGACAAGCAGCGGCAGGGACACCGGGGACAGGGAGGGCCCCGCCGCCGGCGCGCACCTTTCATCTGCTCCGTCACGTTGTTGAGGTAGTTGGCCAGCTCGGGGTCCGTGGTGACCAGCAGGGTGAGCCCGTACTTCTGCACGCGGGTGAAGGTCTCGGGGGGGTAGATGCCCCGCTGGTACAGGATGCTGTTGATCCCATAGGCTGCGCGATTTGGACGGGGATGGAAAGGGATGTGTACCACCTCCCACCCACGCCCCGCCCGGCGGCCATGCCGCCCCACAAGACGCGGCCTCCCGCTCCCTCTCTCTCTCTCCCTCCCTCCCTCCCTCCCTCTCTCTCTCTCTCTCGCAGCGCGCTCCCCGAGGTCCCCCCGCGGCCCTCTCACAGAAGAACTCGGCCACGAGCTCGGCGCTGCCGCGCAGGGTGATGCCCTGGTGCTCCCGGCCGAGCTGCTGCTGCTGCGCCGCCATGGCCGCCGCCTCCCCGCCCCCCGGGTCGAATCCGGCCCCGCCCCCTCCCGGCCCCGCCCCTTCCCGGCCGCGCGGCCGCGCTGAGGGCGGCGCGCGCCGCCTCAGGAGCAGCCTCCAGCGGCCTTCCCTCTGGGAATGGCGATTCCCCATGCCCCTTATCCATGGAAAACGGGCCGCGGGCTCCCCTGGCTGCCTCGTGGGAAAAAAAAAGTTGTTTTTTTTTCCGGCCATGTTCAACTCCCCGTCCGTTCCCGGTGCCGATGCGTCTGTGGGCGGGGCTGAGGGCAGCGTGGAGCGGGTGAGGGGCTCTGCCGTGGGAATGCTGTGGGAAGTTGGGTGTCAGCCTTTGCCTAGGTGCATTCGACCTTGTGAACCTAAAAATGGTACTTTTCAGGTATGAATTGAACAAATGCTTCACTTATGATTTGTTGTAAGTCATGGCGTAAGTCATGCGGTAGCTGTTCCAAGTTCAAATAAAATGCTGCAAGCACTGCGAAGAGGCAGGTGGGGAGAACGTGGGAAAGCAAGATAAACAATTTTTCCTTCAGTCCATAATAGCTCCAGAAAATAAAAGAAGAAAAAGGAGGTTAAGAGGCATTTGGGTTGCTGGGCTGCCTTGGTGAAGGGAATTTGCCGCTTGGTCAAACAACTTCAGTCCTGTTACTGCAGGGAGACCAAGGAAGATGTTGCAAGTAGCAGTGGCCATCACCTGGAGGAAGCTCTGGCAGAGGTTAACAGGTAAGAGAGGCTGAGCAAAACAAGTAAATGTTGAAGTATATTAGTCATATGAAGAGGGGAATTTACAGTCTGCTGCAATAGTAACAAGGTGGCCAGCTAATTAGCTGATAAAATCAGTTACAGGCAAGAAAACGAAAATGAATGGATTTGCTGGACACAGAAGAGCTGCAAATGAAATCATTCCCTGAATGTGATTTTTCCAAAGCATTATTTGATGTTATCATTTAAAGTGTACCTGTGTTAGATACCCATATTGCCCTTGAAAGAAACAAATGGAACAGTCTTGAAATGAAGTGGCATTCGAAACAGAAATGTTTATATTGAGGATAAAAAACATGTGGTCATTACACAGTACAGTGGGCCAGCTGCTAAGAGAGTGAATTGATGGTGTGATTGCTTATTTTATTGTAATAAAACACTTGTTCTCAAAAGCTTGGCTTTCTCAAAGCTTGGGCTTTCTCTTGGTTCCAGTTTTGGTCCAAGAGGAAGTATGGTTTGCCTCAGGGTTCAGGCTGCTGTGATTAAAACAAATGGTATTGTCCGGAAGTCATGTGCTGAAGTTCTGAAAGAGTCTGAATAATTTAATTTTACCAGGGGAAATTTATTCTGGATTTTATTCACTAGTGATTGTGTTATACATAAGTCTGAATGAAATATTTTCTGAGTAAAGAGTGGCATGTTTCCAAGGTTGTGATAATGGAAGCATTTTTCATCCAAAGCCTAACTTTTAGAAATTGGATTGCTGTGAATATCAGCTGTTTTGCTTAAAACATTATGTACTATGGTGCTCTTACTTATTTATCCCAAAATGGTCTCAGTCCTCTGGGGTTTTTTCTACACTTGGCTTCTTGTCCATTTTGCTTTTGGAGAGCTGCTCATTTTTGTGATAAATAAAAGATCTTGCAAGCGTGAGACCAGGCAAGAATAGAAGAACTTTCAATTATTATTTAGCATCTTTCTCCTCTAGCTGTTCTCCTGTTAAAATCAGACAGAAGAAAGGAATCCAGGTGTTTCTTGTTTTACAGAGATAATTTCACTGTGTCTCAGTTTGGATGGTTTGCACACACACAGCTGCATATGCTTATCAGTTACACATTTAATCGCTTCTTTACTTCCAACAAGATTCACCTGGCAGGCACCGAGAGTGGCTGGTGACCTCTGTTAGAACTCTAAGCTTCCTGCACCTGCCATTTCTGAGTTTTGGGTCACTTTTCTCTCCCTGGTGCTGGGATTAGCACCACTTTTTGCCCTCATGTGCTCCCTTCTCTCCCATAAAAAGTCTCCAAAGCCTTTGCATTTTGTCTGTGCTGTATCTAAGCTGCAGTTGCCATCTGACCGTGGACTGGCCAGGTGTGATGGGGACATGCACACAAGTCCTTCCTCGTGTTCCTGAGCACGCTCCTTAGACAGTGCCCGTGGTTTGTGTTTAGGGAATGTCCAGCAGGAGGAGGGTTCTGCAGCTCTGCTGTGGGTGAGTGGCTGATTTGTGACTGGCTGCTTCCTGCCCAGCTCCCAGGGACTCTCACGAACCAGGATGACAAGCTAAATTACACATTCTGGCACACCAGGAGTTGGCTATCCTTGCTTTAATTATCTCATGATAAAACCTTCATTTTCATAAGGAATATGAAATCTCAGTTGGATTTAATTTAGGTCTCTTAAAACTCTTCAGTCATTGTTCAGTTTCTCAATTACAGCTTGTTGTTATGACACAACCTTTTTGATTCTCGTTCTGTGAAGGGAAATGATCTGTATTTAGCTTGGCTTTTCTGCAACATTTAGTGATTGTTTCCCCATGGCAGTTGTCAGTGAACCATGGGCAATCCAAATCACTGGTATGCCCTCATTTTTTTTTTTAAGGCAAGCCAGGTCACATTCCCATAGTCATTCAGCACACTAGAAGACATAATCCACTTGTAGAGTTCATTCCCATTATTTAATTATTTTTTAACCTTCAGGAGGATGTGGACAGGTCTCTTCCCTCCAGCATAGCAAAATAGCATGTGAAATGAAAGTTTCAACAGTCTTTGGAGCACTGAAGTTTGCAGGATAAGTACAGGTGCCTCCTGTCAGCTGTCAAAATAAAAGTTCTGTCCAAGTTGGCTAATCCTATTCTGAAAGCATAAAACATGGAATATTATTACAAATAGCAATGCTGTGTCCTTCACCAAAGGCAATGAGAGTAGTGCAACAGTGAAAGATTGTCTTGAAATTTAAGTATTCATGAAAAGAAATGGATATTAAAATGAGCCAGTGTGGGCAGATAATCTCCACTATAACTTTTGATACGATGAGCAGGCTTCCCAAAGGGAATTCCTTTGGTTTCCAATGCCATGTGGAAATTTTTACAGTTAATTTTCTGAATGTGTTTTGAAATTAGAATAACTCTGGTGAGTACTTATTTGTTTTGGAAAATGAAGGCGCTTTGATGTTTCTTTACTTAAGCCAATATTAGAACTCCATTTAGCTTGAAAGTAGCTCTGTCCAGGTAGTGGCTGCCTTGTACAGGGAAATAAATTCTTGTCGATATTGAGAGTTTTGAATAGCTCATTCTGTTGAATGTTAAATAGTATATTTTCGGTTTTGGGGGAAGGTCTTCCTTAGAAGACCTGACATTTTTCTGAAGGCAAAAGTTAATATTTGTGACGGTTTTACCTCCAAACTACCAGGAGATGGCAGCAGGCACACGCGTTATCTGCACCCCTTCAGTTTTGGCTGGAAGCACAGCGAGTTGGTTTTACTGTTAGGTTCTTTACTAGTTTTACATCTTTTTCTAGTTTTAAAATCATTGTTCCAGAATGAAGGGAATACTTAATGCCCAGTTTTCTTGTTTTCCTTTGGTTGCTGTTGCATTAAAGACAATTTAACAGAGAATGAGTATCTTCAAACATTTCATGTGAGTATAGGAGTCCTGTTTCAGAATTGGGAAGAACAGGACTTTATTGAGCTTTTTTGTGCCTTGAGAACCCCTTAGTGCTGGATGATGTCATGTTACACTGGTAACAGGTATGTGAAATCCACTGAATCCTGCTCTTTACAACTTAATCCCCTTCATTACTTAATCCCCAACCTGAAGGTTGATAGTTTGAAGGGTGGATGTTAATCCGGTTCAGTTTAGCTCCTGTCACATCTGAAGTTTTACTGTTTATTAATCAGTGAAAAACTGGGGAGTTCTCAGGTAGATTAAATTTACTAAGCTGGCAGTTTAGCTTTAAATTCAAAATGAGCCTTCTTAAGTACCCTGGAACACCCAATTATCATTTATAGGTGTATCAGCAGAGACTTTTGGTGGGTCATCAGAAACTGAGGAGAAAAGGATCCTGAAGATTGGTAGCACAGTAAATATGCCTTGGTAGTTCCATAGGGAATTTTGACTGGATTCTGTTGTGTGGTTGCAGCATGTTAGATGAGAATTGTTGCTTTGTGACTGCTTTCTCATTGTGTCACTTCGGATCTATTACCATGATGGGCTTCTTCAGTTAATTGTGTAGCAAGGAATACAGTGCAGCTTACATAATGCCTGAGAATTGTGATGACTGAAGAGGGAAATACATTGTGAAAAGCATGTTATTTGCATTAGAAATATTTGAGGAAAAAATATGAATAATTCCTTTATTTCCACTTGAAAATTAGAGTCTTTAGGCATTTTTTTCCGTGGTTAGCTCTTCAGACAAGTTAGGTGTCCTGTTGTCAGAATGATAATCAATACTGAGAACAGGCATAAAAATATTCAAATTTGTTCTCAAAAGTATTGGACAGTTTAAGAAAACAGCAAAGAATGACTTTCTAAAGATATTTATTCCTGTGTGGTTGTAGGAATTCTTCAGTGAACGTAATTTATTTCAAGAAAAACATCCTTTTCCATATGTTTAGAGAAATTTATGTATACCTTTTTTTTTAAAAAAAAAAAAAGAGCAAATTGTCACCAATGAGTCCTAATAGTGAGATGAGCTAAAATATTTCATGAGGCACGCAGGCCACATGGGCTGGGACTGTACCCTGAGCACTTCCTCTCCACCTCATACCTGCATCTCTCAGTGCACACTGCTTCCTTGGGAAGTCTCATCCCATAGCCTGGAGACAAATGCCTGACTCCTAAACTTTCTGTGTGCCTTCATCAGAACTGATCTGCTCTGCTGGTTCACAAACAAACATGAGCAGTCTGGAAGTAACGTGAACTGTTAAAAATGCCTTTATCTGGAAATCAGAGCAGTATCTGATTACTAGCACTGATGGCTTAGCACCCATTAAAGAAGCTGTCTTTGCACAGGAACAGTGTTGAGGTAGGTGTGGGAAGTATCAGGTACAAACCAAAGCTTTATACAATTCTGCATCACATGTGAAAAATGAAGGAAGGATTTGCTGATACAATTTGAACAAATGCACTTGATTTTCTCCGTCATCCATGAACCCAGAAGGACATCTGATTCACTGCTTGCTGTTAGTCAATGCTGGCAAAATTTTTAGGAGAAAAACTGGAGAAGGGTGTAACAACATTTGCAAGTCCAATCTCAAAATTCAATTTCCAAGCTGTTACCTGTGCCTCTTGCACAGGGGGGTCTCACCCAAACCTCGTGATGTGACAATGCTAGGAGTGTAAAAATGGAAACCAGATGGCTTGGTAATGTGAGTAGCACTTTGATGATAATTGCTCCTTACAGTCTTCCTTCAAATCAGATTTGAGTGAAAATGTGGCATTATTGCTCAAGGTAAGCTACTCCTTGGTTGTAATCTGACAGTCAGTGGAAGGTAGACCACGGGTAGATTCTTACCTTAAGGGTCAGGTCACTCTGGCTACTGAGAAAAATTCCCTTGTGTTAGCTGGGAGTCAGCACTCTCCTTTTCCATCCTCGCTTGCCTGGGACTTTGTATGAACTTCTGCTAATCAGTTTAGATGTAGACTTCAAATTTCCACAAAAGGATTTAATAGTCCTGCCAAGCTCGTCTACATTGAGTTTCTATTTCTTCTGCCATGGAGATGCCTTGTGCACTGACATCCTTTTCTTTTCAAGAACAGTCTGGTGGTTTTTTGTGTATTTTTTTTTTTGGTTGGTTTGTTTGTTTTTGGTAGAATTTTGACAGTGGTGACAGAACTCACACTCACTTTAACACTCTGATATGAGAACAGTCATCCAACACAGAAAAAATTAAAGTTCAGTAAAATTTACATCCAAAGGAAATCCAAACCCTCATCTCCCATGCCCGGAAAAGTGTTGTCACCAAGCTTTAAGCTAGTGTGGCTGGGCAGCATTCCTCATTCCATCTGTTGAAACTGTGCCCCAGAACAGAAGGGAGTTGAAAATCTATTTGGAGACAGCAGGGAAGAGGAAGAGATTGAGCCTTAATGGTCAATCCTGGCAAAGAGAGTGCAGAAGCGCAGTCCAGCTCTCAAATTATTTTGTGTTTCTTTTACTTTATTTTCCATACATTTTCACTTTGCATAAGATTTTCAACACCAATAAAATTTAAACAGTGGAGTCTCTTGCTCTGAATTAAACTTGTGACAGAGAACCTTTTCTAATATTTCTATTTATTGATAGTCACGATAACATTTTTGTTGTAAACTGTGTTAAAAACCCACAAAACTATATTAGTGGGAAATGGTAACAAAGATGCATTGCCCTGGATGGTTGTAGGAAATGAGGGGTATTTGTCTCTTGCTATTATTACCAAAATAATCTCATAAAATGCTGCAGGGTGACATACCTTGTCTGCCTGTGCTAGTTTGTTGGGTAGAATGCCCTGCACCCTCTTGAGCAGCTCTTTCCCTCACCAGCATGGCTCCATTGCTGAAACTCTCCCTTCCAAAAGCTCCATCTCGCTGTGCTTGGCTGGCTCCAGTTACTGCCACACACGAGGTTTGCATTACTCTGATGGTGTTTAGATTTCCTCTCCTTGGCAGCCTTAACCTTGCTCTGGCCTTGGGCACGTTTTGGCCAACCAGTCTGTGCTGACCTGCAGGTTTTTACACGTTACCCTTGGCGATTTTGCATTATATTTACCAAACAAATTGCACTGTTATTCATAAAGAGAGAAAAAGAATCCACCTAAATTCGCTGCAGATGGCAGAGGACATGCACATGATCACTTCCATTTCCAGTTTCAGCTCCAGTTTTGTAAAAAATAAGAAAAAATATTTTTAAAAATGCTGATAGTAGCAAAACTGAACCTAGACTGAAACAAAAACCTGTAGCAGACACGTTACATAGATATTCTCCAACATCAAACAGGGTGCTGTAAATCCAAAGGACATGATCTAATGGTAGGTAAGTGTTGTAAACAAAAGTTTCGTGTAACACCTCAGAACATGCAGTAACAAATTCAGTTCTTTGGTTTCATGTACTTCAAGGTGGGGTTGCAGTAGTCATGGTACCACAAATGACATGGGTTTGTGAAAGATTGTGGCGTTTGGGCAATGCTCATCAGCCACCCTGCTCGAGAGAGTTGTTCAGTATAAACTGAATTTTACAGCTGCTGAGCACAACTAGAACTGGAAAATTACTGATTTGAGAGTGGCATGGAGAAATCACAAATGGGAAACTACTGGCTGTGCGGGATTTTGAGACCTTCAGAAGATTTTAGCAAAGAATTAAGTTACCTGAAAAAAAGGCCCCATCACTTAAGATGATGAATTGTGAGTTGGGATGATTTAGCCAACTTTTAATATGTTAAAGGCTTAAAAAACCCAGCTGTGCCTTCTTTGCTAGATTCAGAGCAGTTGGTGTCTGAGCTGACTTGTGTTTGTGTGCACACCTTTCACCTTCACATCCAACTCTTGATGTGGCTTCAGGAGCATTTTGGAAGACTTGACTTAGCTCTGATTTTCTGGGGGCTCCTGAACCACTTTTCAGTAACTATTCAGTATTTAGTAATAGTGACTTCAAGTAACTATGGCTGGATTTGGATAAAAGCTAGTCTGAAACAAATTACTGACCTATGTAGTGCTACATTACTTTTTCTTTATACAGAGTATTTCTGCTGTGTTAAATCACTCTTGGTATTTCTAGAATAGGCAGTCTCAGTCCCTACTCAAGCCTGTATGACCTTTTTCCCTCTTTCTTTTCTCAGTCTTTGTGTGGAGAAGGGCATGGTCTGGGAGTGTGACATTAGAACTGCATGTCTCCCTTATTTCCCCTTGAGAATTGTAGCATGAAATTACCCATACCTTTAACAGCTCTAAAGTGAAATTCTGTGGGATCAGTCTTTTTCTATTTTTTTTTTGTTTTGTTTTGTTTTTTTTTGTTTAATTTGGTAAAGGTGCTGTCACTTGCTTATATGCCTGAGAATGAATTTTCTTATATTTGGCTTACTGTATGATTAACTGGAACACTAAAAATCATGCTTATGTTGGAATAAGGACTGCCCTTTATAACAGGACTCGTTTTGGTGAAGCAAAATAATTGTTCCCAGAAAAACACATTCCTTCTCCATCAAACCTCCATTCTATTTGACACACTGGCTGTTCATTCTCTGAGAATCTAAAAATCATTTTTAGTGATTTATGGGCTGCTGTTGCTAATATTTCCATGATCCTGTTAAAAGTGAGTGCTTTTTCCTCAGTGGCCAGTTTTTGTGTTTTAAATAAGCAAAATGTCAATTAAACTAAAAGCAGGTCTAAATCATGTATATACTAAAATTGGCATTGGCTTGCTGGCTGATTTTATAAATTATCAGAATCTTTCCATATCTGAGGAAAATGAAAAACAAGGATCATGTAAGGAAGTAGGAAATTTGTAAATTTACATGCTCTGTGGGAGTGAAATAGTCACAGGCAAGTCAAGTTTTAAATATTCCATTTGTGTTTACTGTGTTATATGCTCTCCCATTATTTTCTCATACAAAGTTTTATATTTATATATTGATATATATATAGAGATTATATATATATATATATATACACACACTTGCTCTGGTGGTTTCCTTTTCCATGATGCCTTTTCCAAGAAATAGAAGGGAGAAGGTTACACATGTACTCAACATGTGCTTATTCATAACACATTTTATTTCCAGCACTTTGAAGGAGATACAGAAACAAAGAATGGTTGAGGTTTGAAGGCACCTCAGGAGGTTTTCTTGTCCAACCCCTCCTGCTCAAGCAGGATAATGTAGAGCAGATTTCCCAGGAATGGGTCCACGTGGTTTTTGAATATCTTCAGGGATGGAGATCTCCAGGTTAAAGTGTTCCAGCTCTCTTGGCCTTCCTTCATAGGAGACCAAGTGTTGCCTCATGTCCAACCTGGTGCCCAGATCCTTTTTTAGAAAGCTGTTTTCTGGCTACTTGGCCTCCAGCATGTCCTGCTGCATGGAGGCTCTTTTATTCTTCCTCAAGTGCAGGATTTTGCACATTTCCTTGTGGAAGCTGATGAAGTTCCTGTCAGCCCATTTCTTCAGGTGGTCGAGCTCCCTCTGGATGGCAGCATGTCTTTCTGGCACATCAGCTGCTCCTCCCTGCTTTTTATTATCAAACTTCCTGAGGGTACACCCTGCCCCATCATCCAGACCATTAATAAAAATGTGCCAGGAAAGCTTTGGAGAAAGAATTTTACTGAGCAGTTTTTTTTTCTTTGAGGAGGAAGCCTCAAAATCCTGGCAAATCAATTTGGTAGTTTGAATTTAGTGCCTTCACTATTCTACAACATGCAGTTTTTTTCTTTGGGCTTTCTGCACCATGGGCACCTTACAGACTTTGGCCATGAAGGCTCTGGGACTAAGCAATCTCATTGTCTTGGCAGCATTAAAGCATTCACAGCCCCAGCCTTCTCCTACACACCACAGAAAGCCTCCAAGTCCCTTCATTTTCTCATGAAATCTGGCAGAATGGGAAACCTCAGGGGTCTGTAGAAGACTAAAGCCTGCCAGATGCATCTGCTTGAGTTTTTTTCTTTGGAGACAGGCTCAGTGACCTTTTCTCTGTCAGTGCTGTCAGACAGCACAGTGGTTCTGCTGCTTCCAGCACCTGGTGATGACAAGTTTGGCATCTTGGTAAAGAGAAGACATCTTTGGTTGCTTGTGTCTAAGAAAGCAAAATCCTGAACAGAACTCCTCACCTTTCTGGTGTCTCAGCAGTGGCAAGAATCCTAACTGGTTTTATAATGGTGTGTGAAACTGGCTGTCAGTGGGGTTTGGGGCTTGGACATTGTCTTAAGTCTCTCTTCTGTACACTTGGGTAAGTTAATGCAGCCAACACAATATTGTATGTGCTTATGAAGCAGTGAAAGCCTTCAGCCCTGCTTTATCAACAAAACCCACATCAGAGTATCTTCAGGAATGGTGCTTCCCCTATGGGAATGTTCAGCTAGGCAAGCTCACTTAGTTAAACAATGAAATCAGGATACGTTCATAAAAATGGGAAAAGGCTTTGGCCCGATACCTGTGGAGCCAAATGTCTGTCAGTAACTCACCAGAAGCAACAAGAGTAGAGGATGTAACATGAGGCTTCTCTTTTCAGTAACTTATCCAAACTGGATACTTTAATGAATGTATGTATTTTACGCTAAATTACTCAGGTGCTCTTACACGTATAATTGCAACAGCCCCACTCTAGCTGCCCACAAAATGCAGTCTGTTTTCATTGCATGCCAATAGCTGGTTTCCAAATAAAAACATGTCCCAGAACAGCCTTGGGGATCTGTACAGGATCATTGCAGCTGGGGTCCAGAGCTAACACTACCGCATGACCCTTTGATGCATGGGAATGTGTTAGACTTGGTTCAAGGATCTCTTCACTGCACATTTCTTGGTGTGCAGAGATGTGAAAATCTCCTTATAGCATTGGATTGGCGGCTGCTCCATTGTTTTTGCCCCTCCAGCTCATTGAATCTCCTGAGTGTGTGTATTTGCCTTCAAAGGGAAGCTGTGCTGTTCCCTGGCTGTTGATGTGCCTTGGGAGGGCATTGGAACAAGGGTCTTTTCCACATGTGCTCCACAAAGGACATCTCCTTTCCCTGTGTGAATGATTTTTTGGTAAATACTAGCAAATTCTGTAGCTCTGTTTTGTCCATATGTTCAATATATCTTTCTTATGCTGTTTAATTAATCCCCAGTGCCTTCACAACTCTTACACAAGGGCTGAGATTGCTGGAAGAAAATTGAATTCCAGCAAGTTGGGATTCTTTCAGTGTTTGCTCACTTTTAATGTCCATTTTGCTGTTTTGCTATGAAAAACTGAATTATAGTAGTAACCATATCAAGGAAGTCTCAATGACAGTCATTCTCATTCCCATTAGCTCTAACTGGCTTCTTAAAAACTCACTATGAAAACCAGATTGTCTCTAATTAAGTTCCAAAGTACCCATTTTTACACGAAGGCTATCCCAGGGGACACTTGAGTCTTTTTTGCAGGTTTCTGTGTATAGAAATATTGTGGGTGGTTAGTGTAAAGCCACAGCATTCAGTGCTGTTACACTTCCCTTAAATGCAGGTATGTTGCTGTACCTTCTGATTATTTAAAAGTCACTGTGAAAGAGGTGATACTGAAGTAGTAAGAGCTGCTTTCTTGGAAGTGTTGCCAGGTAATCTGGACAGAGAAAAGGAATGAGAAATGAGACAGTTGGAAATGGATTCTAAAAAATCCACAGGACAATTAAAATGGCTTAGAAATGGATTAAGTGAGGTCTGCTAAGCTGCAAACCTCCTTCAACCTTTTCCTCTGTTTAGGACATTAATAATAACCCCTGTGTAAATTATCTGATGTCTACTGAGGATTAGGAGACACCATTCCCTCTCCACATGGATATTAGTAAGTTTTCTCCCTGTTCATGAAAACTGTAGAAATTTAACATCTTTTTGACCTCTGCTGCTTTGATAAAAATGTTTGAAAGGGGCTGGCAGAGCTTTAAAGTTCTTGTGAGAGATGGCTCAGTGATGGATATATACATGATACATGAATGTGTAACTCCTGCTTCCCAAGAGAGCAGCTTTTCTGAATCCTGATTTTGGTCTTCAGACTATTTATTTTGTGATCACAGCCCTGAACTCTGCTAAGAGCTGTTTCTGCAACTGACTGATAGAATCAGAGAAGATGATAATCTGGAATAAAAGGATAAGAAAGTGCAGCTGTTTGACTTAAGGAATGTTGATGGTTTCCAAGGCCATGGGTGGAATATACTGTCTGAGAAAAGTAGAACTGCCAATGCCAGGTATTCTCTTTTTATCTCTTTTGGGTTTGTTTTTTTTTTTTCCACTTCCCTGCAGTGGTTTCTGTCTTTAGAGGAAAAAATTAGAAAAGCCAAGCTATTTTCAAAGTAGGGGGAAAAGATAAATGCCTTCTTTTCTTCAGCATAGCCAGAGGAGAGTAAGTAAAAATATGAGTTGGAATTGCAAGATTTGTGCCAACAAAGTTCTATCATGTGCTTTTACTTGTGTGCCCACACACTCTTGTCAGGAGACAAGGTCTCCTTTTAACCACGTCTCCTTGTCTCTGGTTGCATTTCAGTGCTGCTCCGGAATACCGTTGGCTCAGGACATCACTGAGGTTGGCATAAAAACTTTATTTTTACTTTTTGTGCTTTATGCAGTGATGCCCAACCAGCACACCCAGGAATAGCTGGCTTTTTCCTCATCAAGTGATGAGAAATAATTCTCTTAAATGGATCTGAGCCTGGAGGGCTGACCAGCCTGCCCATCTTAGCAGCTAACCCAGGAGGGAAGTACAAACTTATGTGTGACCTGGACAATAAGTTGCTAAGGGGTAGCACCAGTCACATCAGTGCTCCCATGCAGTTCACAGGACACAGTGAACAGTTAAGAACATCTTTCCAACCCAAAGTATCCAAGGTATTGTTTTTCCATTAATTACCATTTCCCAGTCATGCAACGATTACCGCTGAAGTCTTCTGCATGTTGTGCTCTTTTATTTGGTGTGCGTGACAAAGCAGAAATGTGCAGGTGATACCTCTCAGTACTTCTTTACAAACAGATTGTTTACATATTTTTTTCAGTTTAAGTAAGCTAACATCACTTTTACTAAGTTGCACCTTAAAACCTCTCTTGAATCTGCATATGTTCACTTTTGGAGAGTTTTTTTCCCACAGAGAAAATTATAAATAAACACATGGATTTGTTTACATGGGGGATACACTCTATGATTCTAATGCTCTCTGTATCTTTCCTGAGGAGAAAATAATTAGTTTGATTTTGTGTATTTTCTTACGCGTGTTTTTCTTCTGATGTCATCATTTTGTCTTGTGGGAAGCTGTGCTTCAGGAGAAAACCATGTTAAAAATACAGTTAGAAGAAAACTGATCTTAAAGTAATCCTTTGAGTCAATTAAATAATACTGATCTCAGTAGAACATCTATTAGTGTACATATGATGTTACTGCTAATACAGCATGAATTTATTATGGCCTGGGGTAGCCCAATGAATTCCAGATGAATTCACAATAGCTGGATTCTTAAAGTGCTACCAGGTCTACTTCAGGTTTTCTGTTTCCATGTGTAATTAATACCAGAACTCAGCACTGCTACCTGCTCCTATTTAAAAAGATCAAAACAAAACAAACCCAACAAAACAAAAGACATATTTGAAATCAAACTGAAAGCTTGAAAAGCTGCGCCTGAGTCTTGGCATTAATAATTTAAAATGCTAGTTTAGATTCCATCTGAATACACTGGCTTTACATAATTAAAAAATGTGATTAGTTTTTCTCCTTCATCCAAAATACTCCAAACTGCTTTAATATACCTAGCTAGATTATTAGATTGAAAAACAGCTCATATCATATTTAGAGATACTTAAAAATTGGCTACAAAGCTATAATTCAGGGATAGCTATGAAAATGAAATGTGTCATCTGAGATTTGTTAATCAGACATCCTAATCCCAGGGAGCAACCTAGCAGCTTCCTCTCATAAAAGTGGGAAAATCTGTTTAAATGGGTACATTTTTTAAAAATCAGACATGGAAACCCAGGCAGTTTCACCATATCATGGGTTGTGTTAGTAAGTTATTTTCTTAGAAATGTCACATGATTGTTGGAAGCTTCACCTACTGAAGTTCAGCATTTCTTGTGGCACATTAAATTTCGCACTGCTCTGTCTGGACCCATGTAGCATCACACATTTTTAATTACGTTATTCCAGCTTGGTGCTGGCTATTCCCAGAATCAGAAGATTCCTCTGGTCTCTTTTTTTTCCATCAGCCCTTACCACATGATTCACACAGCGTTTCCACAGATTATTCGAGCAGATATGAGTGTTGTGCGCACTTCATCAGAAAGCAGCGCGCCAAGGACATGGCAAAAATCATCTCCAATAACTATTGAATGTATTGTTTCTGTGACGATGTAAATCAAATCATGGTCCCATCAGGGCTGTGTCTTTAATGTAGAGGACAGGCACTGGGGAGTGAGGGGGGAAAGTTGGGACATCTTTATTTTGCATTCAGTGTATGGTAGGAGGAGGATACTTGTAACATAAGTGTGAAACTGAAATTAGCCATTTTTCACTTCCAACTCTTAAGCCAGTTGAGCACTGCAGCACTAAAGTCCGGTGTGTATTTACACCAGCACTGTTTCCTCAAAATTTGCCTAGTCCTGACAGTGAGGAAAATTTATCAAGGTCCCCCCTTCCAGCAATTCATAGTTCAGTGGCAGCTTAGGGAGGAGAATGAGGGTGAATATAAAATGTGGGTAATTTGTCAACAGACTGAGAATGGTCCCTGCTACTGAATAAGAGCACATTTGGCACAAAGATTTAAAAATTAGTTTGCGACTCACAAGCAGAGAAAGTACAGGACACCTTTTCCTTACACAAGCATAGTATGTGAAGAAAGGCCACATCAAGGTGTGCGGAACAGTGCTGGATGACAGAGATTTGGTATTAGTGTTCTTAACCCTGGGACTCCCAAATATGCATGAAGAAAGTGCCTAGCTTTTCCTTCACTCTTGGAAAGAATGGGTGAAAAGCAGGACATGAGCCAACAGTGTGCATTCACAGCCTGGAAAGTCAACTCTGTCCTGGGCTGCATAAAAACAGGAGTGGGCAGGTTCAGGGTCCATCAGTCCATGCAGTTTCTAGATCCTCCTTTGAGCACTGTGCTTTCCACTCACACCCAGAGAGAAAAGTAAGGCAGGAAAAAAAAATCATGTACCATCTTTTCTAGTTTGTTGTGTTTTCTTTTTTTTAAATACAGTGTTTTCACCATGAGACTAAAGTCCTAGTTTTTTATTTTTAACATGCTTAAAAATAATTCTTGAAGCCTTGTGCAAAAGGGGCCATGAAGAAGTATTGAATGGAGATGGAAACACTGACAAAAGCAAAGAATGTAGAAGGAAGCTGTAAAGGAAGCAAAGGCAGAAGGGAATAAAGATGGAAAATAAAATCTAAAGAAGAGAATCCACACAATTCCCTCAAAAGAAAAAAAAATTGAAAATAAGTTTCAGACATTCAACGTTTTACACAGAGTGGATGACACTTAGACCTGATATTGCTGGGTGTAAGTGCAGTTGGACTAGTGAATTTGTACCTGATTACAAGAGGGGGGAAATGTAAAAATGTTTCACTTCTTTGGGCAGTGTTGAGTGGTTTATGAGCCAGCCTGTTTTCAGAAAGGATCTGTATCAGAGTTTCGCTGAGACTTAAGCTCCAAAGTGCCTGTAGCATTTCAAGACCGAGGCTAAATTTTAGAGGTGTTTGTCAATGAGGAGCTTTAGTTTCATGAAACATTTGAACAAGAAAATTTTTGAGGACAATATCCATTGAATTTTCCAGGGACAATGAAATAACCAGGAAAGGATAATAACAGTTGTCCTGAACAAGAGGAACTTCTGCACAAAGAGAGAAATAAATATTTGTAGTTACAGGCTACCTAACGTGTTCCTTCACACCGCTGCTGAAAATATTTTAATGTGAGAGCCTTTCAGAATTAACTACTGAATATTTCACTCGAAAGGACTGTGAGCTAATGATATTCTGGTTTGGAATTTTGCAGTCAAAACCACACACGCACTAAATTTTCATGCAAACCGTGGGCCACAGAGAGATACAAGATACATCACTTGCCAAAATTGCTGTAGCAGACATGAGGAGGACAGGAGAGAGCCAAGGCCTCCGTTGTGTTGTGTTGTGTGCCCTGTTCCTGTCCCGCTGGAGGAAGGAGCTGCAGGCTGTGCTGGAACTGCGGAGCGCGGTGGGCTCCGATCTCGTGGGGCTGGGGGCTGTGGGGCCGCCCCCGAGGGCATTGCAAAGCCCAGGCCTCCTCTGCCTTCAGAAACTGCCTCGCTGCTTTAATTTTATATCTGCTGTAAAATCAATTCTGAGTAATATCTAACCTATTATTGACACTTTAGCCCCTGGGGAATGGCCGGGTCTGAGTGTTATAAGCAACCACTGATTTTGGCCAGGCCCTCAGGGCCTCCTGTTGTGGCTGAGGCAAATGTTGCTAATAAACGCCTCCTTCAAAGTGACTTTTCCAGCTGAATCGCAGGGATTCCAGTCATCCATTTGATGGAACTTTAACCAGAAACGTGTTGGACAAATTAAATGTGGGTTAGCCTCTTGCTCTGGACTGTATCAGGAGCCTATAAATGCAAAATGTTTGAGGCACAGAAGACCATGCTCTGTAATTAACTATTGTAGCTCTCCTCACAAATCAAAAGCAGCCTAACCTGGGGAGCTCAGTGTGTCAAGGCATGGGCACTGAAAGTGTTTGGAGAAGGAAGAAGAGGAAAGAAGAATAGGAATGAAAAGTAAACAACATTTTGCACACACATATTTTACTGCTAACTAATTGCAAAAGCCTTGAACTTCTCGCCTTGTAATGGAAAAGTCACAAGCTTGAAGTATTTCAATGTATGGACTCAAATTTGGGTCTGTATGTCATTTATCCCATTGCGAAAAAAAGATCCTTTTGCTTATCCACTTGGAAAATAGTGATGAGCTGGAAAGGTTTTAGAAACTAGATATAATGATTTAATCTAAGTTTGGGCTGCTCCTGGAATATTTAAAATTTAGTTTAAAACAGCTAGTCCATGGGCTGTTTGACAAGATTAAAATTGCATAGCTGATAGCAGCAAATATGACAGAGCAATATAGCTGGTGGTTGACTCTGTTTTCAGGTCTCAGCGTGGAAGGGAGGATTTCTTTGAGCAGACATCAGATAGCTTTTTTTGTGTTCCTAGTTAGGAGCTTGATGTTTTGAAACAGGGGCTCTCAAGTAATCTAAAGACTTTACTCTAAAGAGAAAAATAATTTGATGAATGGGTAGTGAGCCTTATATTTTAATATGGACCAAAATATCATTTTAGTCCAAGTAAAATGAAGTATTTGTAAACATTTATTGAAGAACTTCTGTCTTAAATTCTGTCTCAACATTAATAATAAATGTAGTGTAATTCTTTGTCCCTCTCTTAGTCAGCAATCTTCTGGCCGGCATTTGATGTTGTTGATCTTAAACTAATCATAAGTCATTAGTTATGATCACGTTTTTTGGAAAACCTGTGGAAATGCAGTTTCCAGTGATGCTCATGCATATGGATTAAATACATAAATCTGAAAGAAGTGAGACTTAAATGTAAGCTGTTGTGCTGTGATGCTGTTCGTGCAGGAAAAGCTGTTCATCAAAGTTGATACTTCTTTGCTTATCTGTCTTAATTTTTAAGTAAATGTAGCTGACAATAATGAGAGAATGATGGAATAATTTGCTTTTTGCATAATGAGAATGGTTTTAATTTCATCTTGTCCTTCCCACTTCGAGTATATGGAGAGAGGGTGAGGGGAAGGCTCAGTGGGAAGGTAAAGCTGAATTGCTTTCTCCCCTTCTCAGTCTAAAACTGCTTCTTTATCAAAACTTTTATCAAAACTTCTTTGTAGTTATGATGCTTGTAAGACCAGGATATTGGTAAAAGACTTCCATGGCTTGTCCAGAAAGTCCTGGGCAGTAAATATGTGTTTGTGGCATGGACAAGTGAATCTGGTGTGTGAGCACAGGAGCCAGGAGGGATAAGCAAATGTTCTTATTCCATTAGGGGAAAAAAAAAAAAAAGAAAGGGTTTATTACTGCATTTTTTTCTTTTGGGAGTATGTCTAGAAGTGATAAATGTAAAACCAAGGTGGTTTTGTCTGAGTTCTGTGGATAGGAAGGCAGGACTTCTAGTGAAAACACTGTTGCAGCTCCCTTCCATTGTGGTTCTTGCACATTTTTTGTTACCATTGATAATGCTGTGAACAGAGCTGGGAGAAAAAGCAGCTGAGGAAAGACAATTACTGTGGCAAATTCCTGAATCTTTCTCAATCTTCCTGGAAAGAGGCTGGGACCTTGGCATGGATTGGGCATTGGGCTGGTAGGGCTTGCAGGGCTGGGAGCAATGAAATGCTGCATTCTTCCATCTGCCCTCTTCACATCATAGGCTCGCAGCTAATTAATCACTGGTAATTTCCAGATGGCCTTCCAGATCAGCCTAGGGCAGTGCAAACTTTCAGCAAGGACGAAATGACAGGGCTCTGTTATCAAAGTTTCTGGTAAAAGAAACACAATCTAGTGTTTTCTATCGTACTTAAAAGGCTGGAAAACCAGGAGCTAAAGCATTGTTCAAACGTGAATGCAAATGTTCCAACAGAGATACTTGGCATGGAACTGTTTTCTGCGATGTGCATACGTTCATAATAAGCTCTTCTTAAGCACTTGTTACTTAAATTTCATAATAATGCTAGAAAATTTTCAATCCTATAACTTTCTCACAAAAACTATTTCTGAACGTTTCTGAATGTTGTGTTATATTTTTTCTTAACTGTTCCATTTGATACTTCATGTAGAAGGTGCAAACAAGTGGGGTTTTTCCCTTGTAAAAAAATGGGTTTATATGCTGTAATCACTAAACTTATCTTTAAGTTTCCTTGTGTTAGAAAGTATCTCATTTTCTATAGTCATGCAAAGAATCATAAGACACCCAATTCTGTGCCTCTCCTAGTGCAGATGGAAAAAAAGGATTCTTTACAAGAAACTGTTTAACAATTCTTGTCTAAATAGAGGTGCTAAATCCAGCTTTTATTAAACTCAGCACCGTGGAAAATTTAGGTGAGATGTAGCTGGGGATGTTTATTATGAGAATAAGGGTTTGTGAGAGTTTGCTTTTGAAAATTGGATGTGGGGGATGCAAACTCCCACAGATATGAAATTGAGCAGAATGTTTGCACAAGCTCTTGCAAAGGAAAACACCAACTCTGTACAGCTACATTGCATAGTCTGAATATTTATGTGATTTTCCTGTGTTTGGGTTTTTTTTTTTTTTTTTTTTGCTTTTTCATGCCATGGCTGTTAGGGGCCTTCATGTGCTGCATAACACAGTTATGAGAAGACAGGAAGCTGGAGGGGTTCTGGAAAGTAGTGAGTGATAATAAGCATTTTAACTTGAATTTTATCTGGTTGGAACCCCACAAGTCTTTTAAAAAAAGTCTTGATTTTCTGCTTTATTTTTGGAATATGTTTTCTAAAATATCTGTCCATTTTGGACTGAAATAACATGTTTCATTTGAGGAATAAAAGTTGGTTCCTTATGGTCTTGCAGCTGTCTGAGGAACTATTACAGATTATGAACTGTTTATGCATTTTGTGACAGCTGGCAAGACTGCTCCTCAAAACCAACAATAATAACCAAATGCTGTTTTTTATAAATTGATGTGTTCACATATTTTACTGCTGTGCTGGCCTGTCTCTGTTATTACTTGCTGTCCACCACAGTTGTTAGTAAGAACATAAGAATGAGTTCATGGAAATCTAATATTTCTTTTGCACGCTAAAGAATATTTTAGAAGTGCACTTTCTTGGCAGATAATACATATCTGAAATGCGTTTCTTTCTTAAACATGTAATATTAATTCAGGCTACAGCTGAAATGATGAAGACCTAAATGTTGAAATTAATTGGCAAGGAATTAATCCTGTGATCAAAATATTTTGCATTCTTGTGTAATTCTTGATAGACCCCTAGTAATTTTTACTTCCTTTCTTAAAATAACTTCTGCACTTATGTTATAAAAAACGGAGTGTCAGAATGTGGATAAGTAAATGAAAACATACTTCTGTTAATTTTGGGATTATTCATGATTTTATCTGGAGAGGGACCTCCCACATTAGATCTGACTGTGGGCAAGTTGATTATTTGCTCTGGGCAGCCATTTATGTGTGAAATTCCAATTTCCCTCGGGTCAAACAGAGTCTCACATTTGCTAAGTGTCAGGTGCAAAGTTGAGTTACATAGCTTGTATCTCTTCAAATCATTTCTGCATCTTCAGAAGTAATGAAGAGTTACCAAGTGATGTGTTAGCTGATGTCATTTTGTAACTATCAGCACAGGGGTGGTTTTTTTTTGTGTTATGCTGCTGGTGTAAATGTTATTCTGTTCAAAACCCTCAGTGGTGTTTGAAAAAAAAATCACCTTCATAAAAAGGGTACATTTTTCATAAGTATGCTTTTCATAAGTGTTCAGGAGTGTGCTGCCACTGCTGCTGGAATGACAGAGCTGCCCTTGGACCAAGCGTGGGTGAATGTGGAGGTAGAGTTATGAATCGTTTCCTCTATGAGAAGTAAACAACAGAATTTGAATTTCTTTATCTCCCTACTTTTTGTAACTCTTGTGTCCAATGAGGTGGGAAGATTTTAGCTATAGAAGGCTATAACATACTAGACAGTAATATTTTAATCTTGCTTGTCTGGAAGAATCAAACCAATAAAATGATGTGATGAATATGTAATCATTCAGGATGGTGAGTATGCATAATGAGAACATTAGTATTACTAATTTTTTTTTTGAAACCTACTGTCCATATATCATTTCAGTTGCTGTGTTCCCTCACAGATGGGCCATAAAGCTGTTCAGTACTCTGTCCTTACACTTAGCAATAACAAGGAAGAGATGATTTTGCTGTACTGTGCCATTCTGTTTCACTGAGTTCTGATACTTAAATATGGTGCTTATCTGAGCCAAGTATTTGTTGGTGGCTGCGTCATAACTCAGCGTGGCTGAAGTTCCATCCAGCATTCCTGATCTCTCTGGTCAGTTCCTGCTCATTCCCTTTGACCCATCCAACTGCACTTGTCTGCATGAGACCATGTCTGGTCTGGCTGCCCTGCTTCTGTCTTACTTGTCTTCTACTTTCCTGTTTGTTCCTTCAGCACCTCATAAGCAGATCCTCTCCAGTTCCCTTCTCCTTTTCTGCAGGGTTTTGTACCCCTGATTTCCTCTTCTTTTGCTTCTATGACTTAGCTTTGGGTAATCTCTCAACAAGGGCACTCAGTGTCTCTTTTAGTCCAGGCTGAAATCTTTGTTGTTCTCCATCAGTTTCTGGTTTTGAATGAACCCTCAGCTTGGCTCAGCAGCTCAGCTCCTCTCCTCTGCTGCAGTTGCCCTGCGAGCTGCTCTGCTGCTTCCATGAACTGACTCCCCCAGAGATTTCCAAAGAAACATCTTGTACTTTTTTCTAACATGTCCTTCATGCTCAGAAGGTGCTCCCCATGAATTAGCAGTGGCTGGAGAGGCTTCACCCTCTGATGTTTCTGCTTTGTCATGAGGGCTACAGAAATATTGAAAGCAAGTATGTAGATGGTGTGCTGAAATAATTCATTGTGCTGTTGACTGTTTTCTTTTTTTATGGTACTGTTATGTATTTGTTCATATTTGGAGGCAGCAGCTGTGTTATTTTTTGTGAACTGGAGCCTCCTCGGTAATACAAATACTTATTAGTAAGAAAAAAGTTTTATAATAGTATTGTTGACTAAATGCAGTATTGGGTATCACAAATATTATAGAAATTACAATGCTAGAATTATAGAAAATTGAGATATTTATTTTCATCCATGAAAAAATTTAGTACAATGTGAATGTTTTCTGTATTCCACATGACTTTATGCTTTTATTTGTTAGCTCTCATTGGGTACTCTCTGGTTTTCCTCTACCCTTGTACTGATATTCTCTGGGGGTCACAGTGAATTGCTTTCTGGTTCTTTCTTAATGGCTTTCACTTGCCTTTCATAGTGTTTTAATACATTGGCTTGAATCTACCTCTGTTTTTTCCTTAAGCTTCTTAAAGAAATGACTGCCCTAGTATTCTTGTTAAATTTCTAAGCCAGTTGGACAATGAACTATGCCAGATCTTCCTTGTTGATTTATTGAATTGAAATCTCCCCATCCTCCAAGGTATGCACTCTGATTTTTATGTATAATAACCTTATTTACATTGTTCTTTCTTATTTCTGGCCAAGCAATCCTCTTGTTCTCCCAAATGGAGTACTCTGAGTGCTGGAGCAGAGTGTATGGTTTTTAGTTGGCTGGCCTTTTGGAGATCTAGGAGTTCCTAATCACAAGGGTTTCCTGAAGGATTAACAAACAACACATCTGTCCTTTGGACTCTTTTGACTCTGACCAAGACCTGCCCTACTAAGCACATTTGGGTTTCCTCCATCTGCACAAGACTATTCCCATTGAAGTTTCTGTATTTGTCTCATCTACTTCATTTCAGCAAAAATGGAATGTGAAAGGAAGTGAAATTTGGACTACATTTATATTAGCCTAAAAGTGCAGTTGTTACAAGTGACATTACAAAGAATGGTGTTCTTCGAGGAAGAGCAGTAAATTTTGATCCAGAAACGTGGGCTGTTCAAGTCAGGCACCGCTTTTTAAAGTGCTGTTTAAAGGAGAGGCTGAAACTCAGAGTAAATGAAGAAAGCATTTTATGAGTAAATCCAGTGTGGTGGACTACTGGAAACCCTTAGCACAAGGATTATGGCTCAGCTTCTTTGTGGGCTTCAGCTGTCTTTAAATCCCCTTTGTCCCATCCTTTTGTGTGTGTCCCAGAGAAATGAGCTCCACTTTGAATATACTTGTTCCAGTAAGAGAGGCAGCTGAGTAGATGCCAGCAGGCAGTTTTTGAGTGACTGAGAGGGCATCTCATGGGAAAGCTAAATCCCTAAATACCTTGTTTTCCTCAGCTAGCTGTGGACCTTTGGTCTGACCAGAGGTGATTTTCTCATGGGTTGAACACCAGTAGATACAGGAGAGCAGCATGGAATAAACAATTATTCAGGCTTCCTGTCCTAAATGTTTTGGCATTCCTTTTTATGGATCATGAGAGCACTGTGAGACAGAAATGATGGAGACATCATGCATGTGGGCACTCATAGGACTGATTGTTAGCAACTGAAATGTTTTTCATATAATCTGTAATGTTAAATGTCAGAAATGGTACAAAAGTTGGGGTCTCACACAACTGCCACAGAGTGCTGTTCATCATTGCATGCCTTGCTCAGCCTTCTACATCCTTTGGTCTTCTAACTTGGCTTTGAAGAATCTTAGATAAGTCTTCTATTTCCAGCTTTTTTCCATTTTTCTATTTCCTGCTTATTTCCAGCTTTTCAGCAAATGGCAAGTATTTCTATTTATTTCCTTTGCAAAGCAGAACCAAAATTTGTAATTTTTATGTGCTTCCAAAACTGTTTCCCTCATAGATACACTCTTAAAGTCTCTCACAGGGAATAAGAAGGCATTTTTCTTTTTTATTAGATTGTCAGCTGAAGCCATCTAGGAGAACCAGGCATGTGGTGTCCTCCCAAACTTACTATAGACAAGATGGGCCTAATCTGTGTATTATCCATGATCTCTGAATATTTCGTAGCAAAAATTCCCTAATGTGGCTAATAAGAAGTAGCAGGGAAGGCTCAGTTTTATATAGAGTGTAATGAAGGTGTCCTAAGCCTCAGCACTGAAAAAGACAAAAAACTCTTCTGGTAAATATAAAAAAAGAAATTGAAAGTTTGGACCACAAAAACATTCACCAACCTATTCTAGTCTTTCAGGTTTGCAGGGACCACTCACCTTTCTAGTGGTTGCAAGTTTATTGCTGATTTATTATGAGGATTAGCATAATCATGCATTTAGCCCTAAACTTTATGAATCATAGCAGAAAGCTTCTTTGCAACTGAAAACAGGCATTTTCAGCTAAGAGTGAGGCTTTTTGGACTTGCTCAGCAAGCAGCAAGGGAAATCTGGCATTTCAGCTGTTACAGCTCTGGATGCTTTTGGCTGTAGAATATGAAGAGTGCCCAGTGATTAATCATATTTATACATAATTTAGCAATGTCTGTGTGAAAATAAAATGTAACACAGCAATGTCTGCCTCAAAATCAGCTTTTAGGGTAAATCCAAGGATTGTGTAGCGTACAGCACTGAGGTCACAGGTACAGTAATTGCAGTGTCACTCTTTGTGCAAAAATTAAAAAAATAGCTTATTGCTGGAGTATCAAAGTCCATGTGGCAGTATGTCTGATCAAACAAAAGGACATCATGAGTCTGTTTCATGTTTTAGAGTTTTCCTCTTGTTAAATGAACTTCTCATAACCTTTCAGGAACACTAGCAGGCCTGTCCAGGTTTCAAGACTTGCTCTATTTCTCCCCTTGTAAAGAAGAGGAGTAAAAAATGTAGTCTTTGGTCTTCATATTGCAATTCCCATATTAACATCATCAATAACTTTATGGTGAGAGTTTTAAGGAGCCACTTGAGATACCATATACTGTTTGCTCTTTAGACAAATACTCTGCCTTTACCAGTAAAAGGATACTCTGATGTTGTTTAATTGATCTTCTTCCTTGCATTTGGTTTGGTGGTGAACCTATGTACTTTGTGCTTGAACATCTGGGGCAGCATTTACGATGAGAAAGCCATAAATTTTACTTTTTATTAGCTGCCCCTGGTTGCAAACCAGATTCTCATCTGAAGATCTAACCTGCCTAGGTCAGAGACATAAATATTTTGGCAAGATTTGCTATCTCGCATTACTCCCAGTTTTCAATCCCCTTCCTCACCCCTCAAAATATTTGAGCCATTCCAAACTTCCATCCACTGCCCCCCCCCCCCCCCCCCCAATTTGCTTATAGGTTTTGGATTTCCCCTTTCAAAACAGTTTTTCCCTGTTAGTATTTACTGTGCTATCTGGAATGGAACTTCCTACACAAGGTGCTGCATTAACACAATTCCTAAATTTGACAGCAAAGAATATGTTTTGGTTAATGAACAATGCAAATTTGCATCCCAAGTACTTCACATCCCATCAGACCCAGGTCACTGGCAGCCTTGAAGAATATGGCATAACCCTTTGTCCAAGCAATTCTCCTCTTCCTTTAGGAATTACTACAGGCTTTTTATGGAAACACAAATAAATATTTATCATGTTTCAGACCAACAAAGGTAAGAACTGTAAATTCCTAAACCATAACAAAGGAATTCACTTGTTTAATGCCTTATACTGAGGACTGCTTCACTGGCAGCCAACACTGCTTGCTTGCTTGCTTTCAAGACTGAGTAACTTTTTTTCAGCCAACAATTCCCTTGTTTCTCATAGCCATTCTGATATGCCATTAATCTACTCTAATAGGAGCAAACCCAAATCCCTTTACTCCTTAAGAGCTGTTGGGCCAGTATGTCGTCCCATCTGGCCTTTCTCTTAGCACAGAATTCCCAAGGCAGTACCATGCTAAAACTGGTTGAAGGATGAAAGATGATAATTCTTTCTAAGTACACATCTGTACTAAAATGTGCCCTCCCTCTTTCATTGTCTTACTTTATATGTTCTGATAACATTGCTTTCAAATTTGAGATGTCTATATCATATTTTTTAAATGTGCTTTTTATCTAGTGTCAAGTAGTAGAGAATGTCCTGAAAATTTATTGGAGGCCCATAATTTACTTCATACCTGGCTGAGATTGCCAGATGGTTCAAAGTGAAATTTAAAACTATGAATAGAGAATTCCAGTGTTTCCATTGGTGTTCCTTGTGAAGCCATTTAACCTGAAGTGCACATCAAAAAAGATGGCTGATGTCAGCAGTACTACATTAGTAGCCCCATGTGCATTAATTCAGAGAAGAAGAATGTCTGAAATGCATTCTATCCCTGCAGTCCAGCCTGAGAATCGTTTCATTGGTGCAAAAGAAATCACAGTTTTCTCAGCTGTAACCCTCTGAGGGTAATATGGGGAGTGTAAGGTGCATGCCGTAGCAAGAAGGCCATTTTCTTGTCACGGCCAGGTGGAATGCAGAGGTTGAAAAGGGATATGAAAACCTGGAGTCCAGGTTCTGATCTGTTGTGGCTGGAGCCATCAGCATGACTCCAGAATTTAGTGGTTTGCATTCACTGAGGAGCTGAGTTGGAATGGTTGTGGTCATGATTGGGTTGGTGTGGGTAATTCTGCACCTCTGAACTCCACTATTACCTAGCGCCTACAGAGAAAATGCAGGCTCAGAGGTCCATGTTTCTGTTGAAACTGAAGCTTGAAATGTTTCACTAACTTAGTTGTAGTGCTCAAGATTAAGAATGTTGTAGCAGGTGTCCTCAAGTGTGGCAGTCTAAGTGTCTGATGTTTTCTTCTTCTCCAAACCCAGTATCTGTTCAGTGCTTTCCCAAGAGAATGCTGAGAGTGTGGTTGATGCTTTAGAGGTGATACTTTCTAAGTACATAATCTTGAGGATTTGGGTAGGTTTGGTGTTAGTAGATTTGAGGATATTTCGGCTCGCTTTGTGTGGTTACTAAAGACACTATGAGTTCAGGTTCCTTTATTGTTATAATCATCTGAGGCAGAATTTCTGTCACCACATTGCTTCCAAATGCTGCTTTTAAATTTTGGGGTTTTTATCAGTTTCTTTTTTTTGCGTAAATTAAGCGACATATCTTTGATGTGCTAGTCTAACCTACAGCTTTGTACACTTATAAATCTATTCCTATGGAGTACAGTCATTCCTGGAGCCCCTTCTACTTGGTTTAAGTAGGACAAACTAGAAAAGGACACCTTGCTTTTCCTCTGGTCTGACAGGATCATCATTCTGGTCATCTGCACTGTGGAGCACAAAGATTTCATCCTCCATCTGTGGGTGACTCCTGACGACACAGTGCTACTTCCTTGGCTCACTGTCTGAGCCTTACATGCATTTTACAAGATATGGTCTGTAAACCCCAAACACACCACCAGTCAATATGAATTTTCTTTCCTTTTCCCTGTTTTCCCATTGATTTTAAGAGTCTAAGCAGTATATGTGGAACTTGTTCTCCCATAAGACTAACAACTAGATTTTGAGTCAGGCTAATTTGAGCTTCAATTTTATTTTAGTCCATGTAAAGTGAGAATTACATTCAGTGATCCAATGAAGTTGCTATGATATAAAAATATGGGAGATCAGGAATCGGTGTTCTTTCAGCCAGTCATGCTGGGTGTACACAGGCACTATTTTAAAATAATTTATTTATACTTTCCTGTAAAACACTGTAATAACAAACTTCTATGAAGTCACATTTGTGCATGATGATTTATGTCCAGTGATTTCCACAGGTAGATGTGTAGCTGTTTCTTTTCTTTGGAGATTTGAAGTGTATTAACTTTATGAACTTCATGGGAAAATTATTGCTTTTTAGAGGGATTGTTCAATTACCCACTTAGGGCAAAATGCAATAAATCTTATATTACTCTAAAGCCAAGCATTAATCAGTGGGCCCTGCAAGCATGACAGTTCTCTTCTTCTGAATGTCCAGCAGGCTTAAGACAGTATTCACTGTCTTCATTTCATTCCCCAGAGCTACAGGTGATCAATTCTTGTTATTCTACAGCAATTTTTACTTACCAGCCTCTGTCTTCATCTTTGCAATTTGCTGTAACCCCTACTTGTCCTTATGCATTTTGATTGAAGTTTAAATTGTTTCCCTGTTAAGTGAGGTCAGTACATTCATACAGACAAAGGCAAAATATTTTCCACATAACTCTGAAAATTACAGAACACTTAGGAGTAGATTTAAATATTTTAAAGAAATATATTTAGTACAAATGTTTTCTGTTTGAATAGTTGATTTTCAATAGTGGCAAAAAATTATGAAACTCAACTTTGATGCTTTTCAGTAACCTTAAAATCCAGATAAAAAGTTGCCAGTTGTTCTTAAAAAGAAATATTTTTAGCCTAAATATTGATCAAAAAATACATTCCCATATCAGTTATGGTTTCCTTGTTAATGCATGGAGAATATTTTCTGTCTAGAAAGGGAAGAGGAAATATTTAGGAAGGCAAGAATAAGAAAACTGTTTTCTAACCTAAACCTTTGTGTGAGGTTTTTTTTTTGCCTTCATATTTTAATGTGTTTTGCACAGCTAAGTACATTCCTGGCAGTTACACTAAACAGCTCGTTCCTCCTCGGTGCCTGTGTGCTGAAGAATTGCTTGCAAAGTCAGTGCAAGCAGCTTTTTGTTTATTTGTACTGGTTATCTTACAGACTGGGAAGATTCTATTACATTATATCATTGCGCTCTGATCAATGTCAACAGTAATGAGAGGCTAAGAAAATATTTTTCGAGGATGTAAGTTAAAGCTGTCTTGCTGATGAAAAAAATAGAAATATTCACACAGCAAGAAGAAATCGGGGTGTATTTCCTTGATTAATGAGATCTTTCTTGCTGCGGTAGTCCGGGCGCTTTTATTGCCAGGTCAGTAGGTGGTGCCAGAGTCAAAGTAACCTCTCGTGCCTCTCAAAGGCACTCGCTGGCCTTGCCATCCGCGTTCAAATGTCATTTCCAAATGCCCTAAAAATGCTGTTAGTGTGCTGGCAAGAAAAAGGTATGCTTTTGTGTTAGAAAGCTCTGGTTTTGAATTTCAAGATGCTTGGTTTCATCTTTAAGTGGTTGATAGGAGCTAAGCTTAGAAAGCCAAGAGCTGCAATGTCACAGTGTAGAAATAAGCTGGTCCTGAGTCTGCCTTATGTGATATCTGCACATTTTACACGGGAGAGCACTTGCTGCAGGAAACAGAGGGAAATACGAATTTTAAAAAATCAAACTGATGGAAGAAACCCTCACCCATTCCAGCTCTCACTCCATGTTAGTGTTTGAAGATCCCAACTGATGCAAATGCAGGTTGGGATGCAGTAGTACACAGCAAGTTTCATATTGGTTCTGTTCAATAGCTACTATAGGCAAAAAAGCTTTTTTTTCCTAAACTATACAACTATTTGAAGGTGAGATCAAATAACTACCTAGGATTTTTCTACATGGGAAGATCATTCCTAATTTTGTGGAGGACCTTAAATGTTTTTAGCATTCATTTACTTGCAGGTATTTCTCAGAGGGAGACGATCATTGTGCTGGCTTGGTCAGCTGTGTGATGCTGATTGTTTATTTGTGTAACCTTGGGTTGTGTGTAAGGCTGTGAGCTTCTGCTTTCCAATATTTGGGCTGGGTTAATGTGATGCAGGACAGGCAGACAAACACCTTCAAGCTTGCAGCATCTTCAGTCCTGCTCACACATCCTGGCACAGTATTCCTGCAGTGTCCTAGCCATGTGGCTAGTGGTGTTTGCCCAGCAGGATCTCATCTGTCATCTCTGTGGTAAAGATAATTTCAGAGACTCCAAAATGTTGCTGCATACTGCCTTCAGGATAGGACAGAGGGATTTATGGATTGCTAGCTACAGCCCAATTTTTATCTGGGACTGATGAGATTCTTCAGTTGTCCACTTGGCAGTGCAATTAAGTGATGGGCCTAGTTTATCACACCCTGTGATTGGCGCTGCAGCCTGGGAGCTGATTAACAAATGTGTGACTCCTCTGCCATTCTGTCAGCAGGCAGCTGGGGCCACCTTCTCCAGCAGAACTTGGGTTGTCTGCAAGTTCTTATCACCTGCCAGCCTGAACGTGGGACAATCAGCCACGATGGTATGTCCTGTGTGTCTGGCTCCCACTAAAAGGGTTATTCAAATAACCAGTCAGGAGCTTCTTCCTGACTTCACGGCTGTTTGATTCAGGGAATTGAAGCTGTGTGTATTACTCCTTATAGTCCCTGGTTGTTCAAGTAAGGACTCAGAGAGCTGTATGCAACTACAAAGTGTTTTGGTATCTTTCTAGCCAGTGACAATTTGTGCATCCCTCCAGGCTTGTATGTAGCTGCTGTTTGGTCACAGCTTCATAGTATGGTTTAGTTGGTGACAGGTAGAACCATCCGAGTGCAAACCAATTGTGGTTTTGACTACAGCAAATTGTGGTTTTTGATTACAGCAACACAGATTTTAAGCCTTCCTGCAGTTTAGTGGAGTTTGAAAATAAAGGGGTCCTTTAATAATAATTACTTTTTTTTTGGTACATCTTCTTATGCTTAAATAACTTTGTACTCTGCAGTTGGAAATAGTAAGCAGGGGAAGAAATTTATTAATCCTGCTGTTCATGAGCTAAGCAGCAGATCCTGGACTAGAACTCCTTCTCCCAAATCTCTGTGAGTTATCCACAAAGCACTTCAGAGTCACTTCATTAGCCATAGCCAGGTAGATTTAAAAGATTTTATAAATAGAATAGCCATGTGCTAATGGATATGAACCCATCAGACCATTTCCATGTTCGAAGAGGTTTGGATTCAGCACTCTGTAATTTCTTCACATCTCTGCATTCAGGCCGCTCTTCCATTCTTTGCAGACATCCAGGGAAGGAAGTAAAGTGCTTCCTGCATACTGCACGAAGTAATACAAAGAGAATTTAAAAAAAAACTAGACAACTATTTATTTACTGGCAGGATCCAGTCTCAGTGCCAGTCCAGTTCATCCAGAAGGAGAACCCCTCCACACTGCAGCAGCAGTGAGGTGGTATGGCTGCTCAGGCCACTGAGTTCAGTGATGGATTAGCACAATCACTTCCTGAGAGCCCAGAAGGCCTCAGACTGCAGAGGACCACCCAGCTCACTGGCTGCAGTCTCTCCAGTCTCAGGGAATATTTCTGACATCCTCAAACAAAATCTAAACTGTGGTGAAGGGTCAGCACCTAAACCTGTGATATCTTGGAGGTCTAGCAGGGAACAGAGCAGCCCAGATGACTGCGTGCATTTCATCTTGCGCTGTGCCATGTGGCTGGGTGTTTTCTTCAAGGTTTTGTGGATAAAAAGAGTTGGACTAGATAAAAGTGACTGGAGATTTACGACCACCTAAGACCCCTTTGGTCTCCAAGGCTTGGAACCTCGTGGCTGCAATACTCTAATGGAAAATATTTGCTGGCTGGTTAAATCTGCAGCTATTGTAAGTGAAGATAAAAGAAATACTTAATAATATGTTCCTGCTGTTGTCCAGCACATTGCTGGCTGCATGAAAGCATGTGGAGTCCTCTCTGTGGAGGTAACTCAGCGCAATGGGGTGGGAAAGAGGGTGTCACTGCTTATAATTCAATTGTCACAGAGTGCCTGGGGTCATTCCAGCAGACAGTGTGTACAGCTTCAAGGTCTGAAAGGGCTTTTGGTGATGTGAAACATGCAGTTGCTAAATGCTGGATTTGATTTGTTTGTTGGAAGCTCAACATAAAGAGGATAACTTTAAAAGGGGTGTTAATTCCTTGGCCAGGGACAGTTGCCATCTCACCAGAGACACATGTGTGTAGGATTAGCTCCTCTCCTAGGCCCTTGAAGCTGATCTCTAATATCAAAGAAACATTTTGAAGTGAGCAGAGTCTGTGCTGACCCTCCCACATAAAGGGTAAGACTGGGCAGTGACCATGTGGGTGGCAGAGTGGAAGTTTCCATGAAGTGTGGCTGGGAGCTTCTCTAATAATTTCAATTTACTGTGGCTCCAGTTGCAGAATGTTGGCTCACTGGCAAGGGCAGTGCTCCATCCCTGATCCCTGTCTTGTTCCATCTTGTTTGTTTAGGGGCCCTTGTTTGGGGTACCTAAAAATAACAGCCCTGCTTAATTCAGTGTGACTTGAGTGTGCAAGAGATCAGTGTCAGGGCCATGCCTATTGCCTTGGACACAGAACTGGGATTTATGGCAGGGTCAGAGGTGATGGTGCATCACCATCAGGACATCTACACAGCTCACTGGGATGGTGATCCATGTAGGAAGGGATGGGAACAGGTCGGTGATGCTGACAGACAGAGGAAAAGAAGCCGTGGTTTCAGGAGTGTACATCCCTGCTTTGACAGCCCACATTCTATAGCTGTCCTTACAAAATCCTCCTGGTGCAGCACTGCCTTGAAAGATGCAATCTACAGATACTCAGTGTGGGCTCAATTTTCCCCACATCATGATAAAGTTAGAGATGAAGTATTTCCATTTGTTTTTATCCATGGTGAATTTTTTTAAAAAATCATTAAGGCATAAATAACCTCATATAAGATTTTTTTTTGTTTTGTTTTTAAAAAAGATTGTTTTCCTTCATCTGATCCAGGCTTTCATCTGTTGAAATGTACATATGGACATGGTCAAACTTCCTCTGACTAACTTGGAAGCTATTTGAATATTGCAAGTGTGAAATCGTGACCACACGTGTTCTATTAACACTTTGTGAAGGAGAATTGTGTGTATGTGAGAGGAAAATCAGATGCATATTTGAGGTGAAAATCTAAGCAGTTGGAAAGAAATAAGAGAGACAAAAATAAGTAAATATTGTGTATGTACTGAAACACAATATAAATTTAGTTATATAGGCTATCTTCTAGTCCATCATTTCTCAATACATCAGAAAATTGATCATAATCTATTTGAAAAATAACTGATTCACTCTTAGTAGAAATATTTCAATGAGTGTTTTTAATTTGCAGGCAGCAAAATGATGGTGAGAGACTGAAAAAACTAAATATCAGTTCTTGAAACTATCAAAACTGCAAAGGTCAAAAGATTTTTCCATTTTTGTTGCAATAGAAATGAAATTAATAGAATACAAATAGAAAAGGAAATAGAATAGAAATGAAATGTAAACCAAGAAAAAGTTAATGTGGGTTAAATTTTGAAGTACAGATGCTGTTTCTGTCTCCTTTTGTCCACCTACTTAAACATACACATACTTCATGCAGTGGTGATAGATGTAGGAAGAGATATTTCAAATATCAGATGACTTCTTTATATTGTGGGACACTTTTAAATTTTGAAGGTCATGTCTGTCTGGTGTTTTTTTAAAATTATTCAATTCAACACCTCTGAGGCCTCTTCATGCTCTTACAAACCCACATTTCCCACAGTTTTTGCAACATGGCTGTTGAATGGATTTTGCTGGTTCTGGTACTGTACTCATTTTGGCATGCAAGTCTTCTGCAGACCCTAGTGCAATCAAAAACCAACAAAATTGGATTTTTAACATAGCCACCACATTTACCTGACAAGTAAGCTTTTTCTTTTATTTTTTTACTTTTTTTACTTTTCATTTTAAGCTTTCCAAATAAGGAATTTTAGGGAAAAGGGAGAACATGCAGAGGAAAGGGCTTCCAGGCAAAAGATATGAGTAAAAATGTCTTTCATTTTTTCTTTCTCTCTGAAATGTAGCATGAAGTGAGGGCAGTGACTGTGATAATAGAGGCAAATGATAAATGAAAGGAAGGACACTTCAACATAATCTAGATAACAGGAAAATTTTAAATGGACAATTTAACATGAGAGTCTGCATGGAATTATTTTTCATTAAACAAGCAAAGCTTGTGATAATGCAAATGAAATCCATTTTTAGCTGCAGGAAATTTTGAGAATTTCAGAGGAATAGAAAATATGAGAATAATAATATCATGATGGTAATTCACAGCAATTTTAGAAGAGCATAATTGCACAACACAAGCACTAATCAAAGCTCAGAAGAGTACTTTAGCATTCATTAGGAATTCAGAGCTATTAGCATTTACCTTTGTCATTGGGCACCACACAACAAGCATTATTAATTTCATGTCAATTCAGAGCCATAATTTCCCTGATCAGATATCAGTTCATAATAACAAACCACCAAGACTGACTTCTCTGACATGGATTTCTGTCAAGTATTTTAAAAAGAGAGCTTAACTGGGGACTGCTTTAGAGGTAGAAATGTTGTCCTTGGACTTAGGTGATCTCTGAAGGTTTGTGAGCTATCCTCTGCAAGTACAAATTCCATCAATTTATTTGCATCTGCTGGCCTAAAAAAGTTCCAGAACATTGCCCATGCTGTCCTTCTTCCTATCTTACAGGAAATTTTGTGAGCTTCATCCATCTATGTGTGTGTTAATAATCAAATTATTACTGAGCTCTGCAGGTACCTTGTGCTGCTGTGGTCCATGTGCAACTCATCAGTTGTGCTCCCTGGAACTTCTGACCTGATGTACAGCTCATCCTGCATTATCCTCTGTCGAGAATTTGTGTCATTTGCTTGCTGGCTTTTTATTTCTGCCCCTGCTGACTAGCTACACTTTTCTTCTGCAGCTGAATTCTTCCTGAATGCTTAATGTGAGGAAAAAAACATTTTGCAGCTCATACCAAATGGTGATGGAGGTGTAGGGAACCTGTGAGCAAATCAAAGTTAAAGGAAGAAGAATAATATGAAATATTATTCTCTTAGGTTCAGTAGAAGAAAAGCTGTGTTTTGTGCAGTAAAAGAAACAGACAAAACTAGGTCTGTGAACATGAAATGAGATCCTCTTATAACCCTTTTTATGCATCATTAAAAAATAGGATCTGTTCTTTTACTATTATTTCCAGGCTTTAAAAAGTTCTGTGCCATATATGTATAGCTCTTGAAGGAAGGGTTGTCGATAAGAGAAGACAGTGGCTGGTAAACAAAAGAATACTTCAATTTATCGCACCATTAAGCATGATACAACTTATCAGCATGCAGGTGGGTCATGTCCCATTGTTGGAAATCATGAGTTTTGACTTGGCTTTTCCTTTCCTCAGCTCACTCACTGTCACTGTGCCTTTCTGTGGTTTGTGTCAGGATTGTTTCTCTGTTAGCAACTTATATTTTAGCACACTGTTCTGACACCTTGACAGTTCATGCGCTAAATCAGACTTTACAGTTCCTGGCAGGCAGTTATTAGATGTATTGCACTTAATTAACTTTGCACCTAATTGCAAGCAGTGCTGGCCGATTACAAAGGGCATAAATATATTAGTGCCCTGGCTGTCACGTCATGAAAATGGCTGTTTGAACAAATCAAGCAAAAGCAATTACCACATTGTGTGCATAGCCAAGTGTGAAGCAGAGTGCAGGAAGAGGGGTGAACTGGGGTTCTCTTTGCAGGAATTGCGTTTTGCACAGCGCATTTCAGGTGACCCAGATGAGCAAAAAGTGTGAGGGAAGATTTCCTTTCATTTGTGTAACCACTTCAGGTGTGTGAAGGAAGAACAAAAGTTGCACAGTGAGAACTGATGTAAGTTTTGTTAGATGCTCACCCTGTGTATCTGTAAATAAAATATGAAGATTCCAGCGTTAAGGAAGAAAAGCTAACATGAGAGAAATGCTAAAATTTATAAGCAAAACTTGTGATTTAGAACGACACAGTGCAACTAATTACTTATACAGTAGTTGCCAAAATGAGAATGAAAGCAGAATTTGGTCTCATCTGTAGAGGGATATGTTGTAAGAGCAAATGTTAGCACTCAGCCGGCATTCCATGGAAATCTGTCTTGTGTTAGCACAGGAAAAAAACATTTCTGCTGGAAAAGTAAGCAAGGCATTCGGAGCAATATTTAAAATTTTGTCAGTGGCTTTGTAAACAAGAGTCTATATGACAGATGTTTCCTCCTGTATCAAGTTTCCGTTCCAAGCACCACATGCTCTGTTTTGCAGAGGAAAATAGACCGTATTCTACAGGTGGCTTAACTTAACTGTTGTTATGCATACAGCCGTGGAAGAATGTTGCCTTCATTCCACAAGAATCCTGGCCAAGGAGAAGAGCTGAGAACTGTTAAATATGGTAATTTTTTTTCATTCCTTCCCTGCTTTGCAGCAGAACAGCCACTGAATTAGTAGTGTTTTGCAACAAAACAAAACAAAATGTTTTTTTTCTCTTTCAACAAAACTTAATTAGTTATCAGTGTGTAGACAAAGCACCATAAGCCCAGTCAAGGAATTTGATGGTCAACAGACTGTACTATCTGATTTGTACAAGGTATGTAATGCTTTGTACTGAGGTCACACACACCAGTTTTATATATAGTGGCCAAAAAAAGGTCACTAGAACTTGACTTGCTCGAGGCAAGTGGAAATAAACAGAGGGAGTCACAACATGGTGCTGAATGAGTGGCTATAGGGCTTGTACGCTTTCGTTATTTACCAGCTCTGAATAAGGGGAGCTGTGAGGATGTGTGTAAACCTTTCCTAGCCCTGAACAGCCATTCATTATTATTCACTTCTCAATAGGCTGGCTGTGTTGTTTCTGATAACTCTTGGAAAAGGAGTGGTAGGTGGCCTTAAACAGAACTTTTGGATGCCTTTGCAATTGTACATGCATGAAAAAGTGAGTGGACTCCTTTGTGTGCCACTGCATAAAGCGAGGAGATAATGTGTTTTCAAATACAGCATTACCTCACTGCTGAGAAGATTGCTCAGTTAATTAAGATCTTGGGTGGCCAGCAATTTTTACCCTGTGTAAAATTAAAGATGTTGCTGTAGAGAAATTGTGCAGGGAAGAGTCCTGATGGAAAGGCCTGGGGGAGGCAAATGCTGTCATTGGAGCAGCTTGTGCCAAAGCCACTCCTTACCAATAGTGAGGAACTCGGCCCAGCAGAGAAGTTAAATCAGTCAGGGGCTCATGTAAACCTCTATGATTTCAGTTTTCAACGGCAAAATATAAGTTTTTTCACTGTAGTGTACAAGGAATTACTGTAAAATATTGGAGACTTCAGTCTTCCAATACACAAGGTGAGTTATGTCCAGCACAAAGTGTGTTAAAATGTTGCTTTCTAATTGAATGCCCGAGAACTACCAAATAATGCGTGAATTGTGTCTAAAAAGTAAAAGTACATCTAAAACTCCAGGCTTTTGAGGCAAATGAAATAAAAGAGTAGTGAGAACTCATTCCAGCAGAATTGGTCAGTCTTACGTGCTTGAATTTTTTCCTGATACAGGTGGTCCTAGAATCATTTAGGTTGGAAAAGACCTCTAACATCACTGAGTCCACCTGTAAACCTAACACTGCCACCTGTAGAATATTTCACTAGCCCCCATAGTGTTCTTGGCTTTTCCACATTTATTATTTTTGTTCTGAGACAGAAAACAGAGCTGATTATCTGCTCCTTTTATTCTGTAGATGAGATGGTTCTTGGTCATGACTTCTGAAGGCTTACAGCCTTCCTGGGCTCCCATGATCCAAGGATGCCCTCTTACCTTGTCTTTTGTCCTTTCTTGGAAGCATCTAAAGGAAAACTGGAAACTGCAGTGGCACATGAACAATTCACAGTTACTAAAAGCCCTCTGTTAGACTTTGTATCTGAGCCTGCTTTGTTCCTGAAGCTGCACACTTTGTAGTTTGACTTTTACACTCTGTTGTAATGACTTTACATCTGAGTGCATCGTGCTGCAGGAAGCTAATTGACTTTGACTCCTCTGCTTCTGTTCTCAGTGGGGGATGCCAGTTGTAATTCTCTTATTGATTGTTTAGAGCAATTAGCGGAAAACAAATTTTTTGAAAGAACAGATAATATGGTTTTGTTGCTCTCCATCATTAAAGCTACAATTTGTTATCTAAGAAACAATTTGTTATCTGGGGAAAAAAAAATAATAGGAAACACATTCCATCTGTTTATTAGCTGAAGAGAGACAGGTTACCTCATCATTAATGTCATCGGTAATTAGCATTGTCGAGCTGCCACCATCTGCACCAGGGGCTGGCAATCCCTCAGCAGCTTCAGATGCCAGGGCTTGTTGTGCTTGTCTGTGCCAAACAATGGGCAGACCCTGTGTGATGCCCACAGTTGTAAACAGTAGCAGGCTAATGTAATTTAACTGGACGGGTTTGTTGTATCTGTGACTGCCACCCTGGGAAGGACACGAGACTTTAAACCTCCAGGGCAACTCCCAGTCATTGGGTCACCAGCAGCAGGCTCAGAATGCCACTCTCAATTAATCAGGTTTCTGATGTCACAACTGGTTTTTGTTTCCATTTGGGACAAGGTTTGGAAAGGCAATGTGGTCAAAGTGGCAGGATCTGCACTCACATTCCATCAGCATCACAGCTCTCCATGATAACCGGCAGATAAACCCTGACATTGGAGAGGCTTCTTAGTTGCTGTTGTTGTTGAGTAGGTAATGTCTTGCTCTGCTTCAGACTGAAAAGGATAAATTCTAATTTACACCAGCTGAAATATCTTCAAATAATAATAAAAAAAAACTCCAAACAAAAACAGCCAGGGAAAAATGGAAATAATTCTGTAATATTTACTCTAGTCTTAGTGTTCTACTGACTTTTGCTTCTGTTATTCTGTTTGATTTTATAGTTTTATTTTGAGGAGAAGTTCTGAAAATTCTCACTGCTTAATAAAATTGCCTGTGAGGGTCAGAGAATCTTCAGAACCCACATACAGGGATTTGAAGACTTGTGTAAGAATGGCAGTGCTTAAGTTTGCATAAAGTTATTATAATGTGAATAATTATACGTGTAGGTTGTTAGAGGGTTATTTGTTTAGTAGTTTTTCATTGGTGCTCCTCTGTTCAATGCATTCAGTCATGTGGGTGATAAATAACACAAGTGCAGGTTAAATGCTTTCTATGGCACATGCTTATAAGCCTACACTGAGGTGTATTATTTCAGAAATTATGGAAATCATAATTAGGGAATATAAATTAATTGTACTTATTGCTAAAACCTGGACACTTTCTTCTTGAGGGCCAGTGGAGCACAAAGCTGTTAAAAATGTGAGTTCCCACTGACACTGTAGAAAAACCCATTTCATACTTGTAAGGTGGAATACAATTTCCAGGGCACTGCCAGATGTTTGCTATTGATACATGAAGCCTAAGTAGATCCAAGGAGAAGTCTCTTCTTCTGATGTGAGAATGTAGACATGCCATTGGAAGCCCTGGATCTCAGTCAAAGAGGAATCAGGAATTTCAGAATCACTACAATGCATTTGTAAATATGTGGTGTTAGCAAGAGGTGCGTTTGGATCAGTTGGTCTCATAAAAATGGACAGAAATAGGTTGTTGGAGGCAATAGCAAAACAGGGAAGAGTGTGAAGGATGCTGAGAAAGCTGTGATGTCTCAATTCTCAATATGAAGTCCCTCTTGCAGAAAAGGTTCTGGATGTATACATATGTCTATGTAGATTACATATATATATAATGTGGAAGGTGAATAATATAAGGAAGGAAATGTACTCATGTACTGATCCAAAGCATCGAAATATTCCTTTGTGTTTCAATAGATTTTAGGCCCAGGCATCTTTTCCTGTGCTTTTGTCTAAATTTATGGCATGCAAATTTTTACAGAACTTGCTGCCATAAGAAATCATCTATCCTAAGGAGTATACACCAAAGAACGAATAAACATGCTGTGAAAAAGTCAGATGTTTGATATCCAATAGGAATGGCAATCTATTTATAATTTATAATATTTATCATTTAATATAATATTATAATATAATTTATATTCTATTTATAATTTATAAGAATCTTCTGTTCTTGCATTTACTTTTGTGTCATTTCAGTAGGTGTTTTTTTAATGTGGCGTGCCAATTTGCTTGTTACAGAATATAATTTTAATACCTCATGATGATCATGAGGTATTGGTGGATCGATACAGAAGACAAAGTCATTTTAGCTTTGGGATTAGAGGAAGAAAAAGAGGTTTTAGTTGTGGTATAGGCATGTTCTAGGGTACAATTGTAACCTTTCAGTCACTTTTCATACCTCATGTGGAAAAACATCACAGATACCAAAGATAAATGTGATGCCAATACTGTAAATCCAGTATGAGGATTTATTGTATTGCTGAGCTCTTTAAAATGTTAACATTTCTTGGCTTCACTTGGAAGCGTTAGCTAATTCCAGGTGAGTCACCTCAGACAGCAAAACCCACTGTTGGTGGACTTGTATCAGGCAGGGCATGAGGTAACAATTCTCAGGGGGCACCTGTGGATGTGAGAATATTTTGTTACTGTGTGGTTACCAGCATTCCTTTATTTCTCATTACTTTATACTGCGCTCTTTTATGTGAAAATTAATTTCTGTTAATGTCTACAGTCAGGTAATGTACACATATCACTTAATGAACATAATATACCTTCAAATATTAAATTACAGCCTTTCTGCCTCCCAGGCAGACTGTCAGACCTGGTGGTATAAATTAATATGTAATGCTGCACAACTAACAAATTCCTTTTAGCCACTAGAACTGAAAGCAGCTGCCAGAGGCAGGGCTGGAGTCTTCTATGGGAGGCTACTGAAATCAATAGAAAGACTTATAATGACTTCATTAACTGCTAAAATAAAGCTGGGGGTGGAAAACAAAGCTCTGTGGGGAAAACGAATTAGGGAGGCAGGTTATACTTCTCCATTAGAAGTGGAAGTTCTTCTTGGGGATAAGCGTTCCATCATAGCTTGCCTTAATAACTGTTCCCATGGAATTGTAGGTAGCACTTTTTATATATTCAGCTATATATTTGTATATATTTCACTGTTTTCAGGCTTGAACCACATCCATTGTTTCTACATGAGCTAAAGGGGAAAGCTTAATGTTGTCATTCTCATCACAAGAGATGGGAGCCACGGTCTGAAGTCCAGGGGACTGAAACCATCTCAGATCTCCCAGGTTTCCCACCTGGTTATGGATTGTGCTTCGTGGCACAAGTGAAGGTGATGAGAAGTGAGCAGTCCCTTCAGACTAAACAACTAAGAAACATATACAAAATAGGATAGAATCATAGAATTGATTACAGATCGTTTCTTGATTGTAAATAATACACAGAAAAAGGATAATTAATTGTGAAGTTCAATTAAGGAAGGCCAGCCTCAGTGTGCCTTATTTTATTTGTGTCTGTGATTATCACTGGTCAGATGTAATTACATACTTGTCAAATTGCAGCTCTGGAAAATTGTTAAATGTCACTGTAAATTGCAGGTTTTTAAAAAGTAATTATTATATATTTCTTGACTATTTTTAGGTTAAGGGGGTGTTTTTGTCTGGTGATACAAACAAAAGCTTAAAATAATCAGAGGTGACTCAAAACATGCTCAAAATACCCACTTAATTTTAATAAGACTTGGACCTGACTGTAGGAGCAGAACTGTTTTAGCACAGATACAAAACTTGGCAATTGGCAGAGTCTTACATAGATGCCATGGCAAATTAAAATTCAATAACAAAATTACTGCTCCTTCTGACAAATGAGCAAAGTGACATCAAATACCATCACTGAACACTCCTAGAAACTACGTGAGCTCCATTTTATAGACAGATAAAATCTGGGATCTAACTGTTAATACCTATATTAACAAAGACTAAAGAGACTCAGAATTGTTCCTTCCCTGAGTAAGTGACCATCAAAGCAGGAATCTGGGCCTTGTTTTAATCATCTCTTTGTGACAATATAGTTGGATTGTTGAGTGATGGATGTTTTCCCAGCTGCATTTATTTCTGATTACACACTGGTACTGGGCCCCAAAGCAATGATGTGCCACTGGGTGTGACTTAGGAAGTCTGGTGGGTATTTGTATGGACAGCATCACCATCACCCCAGATGTTAAAAGGAATATCTGTAGGCAGCAGGGTTACTTGCCAGGTTGGAGATATCAGGGCCTTGGGGAATTGTTTTGGCCGACAGACTCTCAGGAGCATCCTGCATGACCTATGAATGCAGAGGTCTTGGTAAAGCAATTAGGCAATGTTTCTAATACTGAACACCAACTCCAAGCTTCTTACCCTACCTGGTATTTTTTTCTTACAGCTTCCTCCCTGCCCTTCACAGCTTTTTTTTTTTTTTTTTGTTCTGCGCTGTTGTTGGATATATCTTCAGATTTATTGTATCAGCAGTCAGCTTCTGAGATTCTTCTGAGGTGTGGTGACACTGGCATTTTCAATCTGTAAAGCTGTCCAGGACACTTCAGCATAACCCTCTTCTGGCAGTGCTGGGTATCAGAGCTGAGCAAAAGCAGCTGAGGTTTCATGGTGCCTGCTGATCTTTATGGGGATCCAAAAAAGAAACCATATTTGTCCAGAATGTTGTAGCATGTCCAAATTCAGGAAAGGGGGCTGTGTGTCTGAGTCCTTCATCCATCACAGCTGCTGGAGGTAAAGTGTAGATGGCACAAAGCCAACCCCATGCAGCAGAGCTAAGCTGTGAGCTAAGGAAAAGAGAGGTGTAGTAAGAATGGCCATTGATAGAAATCCACTGAAGTGAACGGAAGTGTTCAGCAGGATTGCATCTGTAGGAAGACTTTCTTTTCACCTCTTTCAAGCACAGGCTGTGAAGCTTCACTGTTTCACCCCTTCATATCATGGGGTGTCTCATGTTGAAGAGTTACACCCCACCAAAGTAGCAAAATATCTAGAAAAAATGCACTGGATCTTGTTTCAACCTCTTTTCTGCTGGGAAAGCTTGGCTGACAGGGATGTAGAGACACCACTAGTATTGACCTGTGAGTTAAGAATATTAGCAGGGCTTTTTCCTTCTATTTTTTTTAGGTTTTTATGGTTGGGTCATAACAAACAATTTGATTTTGGGCACAGACCCCTCTTTTGTAAATGTAGCCCCACCTAAAATGTGCTTGTATGAGCCAGAGCTGTGCCCTTGAGCCAGAAGAAACTTGCCTCGGATCCTAGTGGACCTTAATTAGCCATCAGATCCTCCCTTTATTGACATCTTGGTAAGATAGAGAACTGCTTCCTCTCTTTGCCAACTTTATTAGCTCAAATAATTCAAGTTTAGAACTTTACAATCACTCCTCTGTGATACAGGGAAACTTTGCTTTGGCTCATATTCTTTGAGATGGGTGATTTTTGAACATCAGCTTGAGGTGGACAGTTTCACAAGTGCAGTTCTTGGAAAATTTCGCCAAATTCTTGATGCAAACAGGCATGCTTATTTTTGAATGTTAGACGTGTATCTCAGTATTCTTTTCAATTCTTTTCAATTATTTGAGATTTTTTTTTTTTTTTGATGGGGTTGATCTGATATAGGACAAGAGGAAGGCTTTTCCAGTCTAGATTGCATATGCAAACAGGAATGGAAATTGCCTACAGAGCCTTCATGCTCCAAGTGCATTGTGTGATTCTTTTGATATTCAGCCACAAACACATTCCGTGTAATATTCCACTCCTTTTGTTTCATGGCATCAAATGAAGACTGAGACATTAAAGCAGGGCTTAAGAGAAATGAAAAATGTCAGTACAAGCAGCTGATGAAAACCTTATTAAACAGCTATGAATGTCAGGCCGTGTTCCTTCTGTAATGTATATGTTTGTAATAACAGCTCAGAATTCTTCAGGGACCTATAAGTACCGAACAAAATTGGTCAAGCAAAAAAGAGAAGTTATTGGAAACTTGAGTGCTGTTGAGTCCCATAATATGCAAACTGTACATCTGCATAAAATAAACCTGTGCCCTGCTGCTAGCTTTTATATTGTTCTCCTTGTATGCATCAATTTGTTTGCAGGGTTGAGTTTACTCTGGTAAATGTTTTATGGTGAGAATTATGTCCCCACTTTCCACAAGTAGCCAACATTCATCGTCAATAACAAGGCCAAATGTAAAACTGAACATGACAGGTAGTGTCTCCAAGGAGGCCCCTTTATCTAGAGTGGAAGGTTTCTGTGTTAGTATATTTTTCCCAGTGGAGGAACAAAATGACAAGGGCAGAGAATGATCAAAGCATTGCAAATGCCATGTGGAGGAAGCTACAGTGTGGAATCAAGCCAAGGGACACCACTTTTGAAGAGTTAGGTGATGGAGTCTGAGACACAGAGTGTGTGCCCTTGTTTCTGATACTTAGTTCTAAGATTCAGAAAAACACTGAATTTCATACAACATGAAATTCATGAGCAAACAACTGTTAAAGTTAGATAGAAAAGCTGAAAGTGTGAGTGTGTAGATTAGAGAGTTTTCTTAAGTAACTGGGTGAAAAAGTTAAAATTTAGAGTTGAAGTTAGTTTAGAAAGCAGAAGACAAAATGGAGGATTTAGGGTGTTTTTACTTTTCCTTCTTCTTTCTTCTTCATGTTCTTCTCCTAGAGGTTTTTGGGTAAGTGATTGGACAGAAAATGCCACAGTGCAGCATACAGGTGATGGGTCATTGGGTCATTAAGAAAAATAATATACATGTCTATTGTTAATTGGATAAGAACGAGTATAAAGATAAAAGAACTGCTTGGTTCAGGGCCATTTTGTGCTTTCAAAGCCAAAGTGAGCCACAAGGCTATTCTGTACCATCAGAAGAAAATGAGCCAGATTGTAGTGAATTGAACTTGTGCAGAAAGTCTGGAGAGACCTGCCAAGTTTTGTGATAACATCCTAATAAACACGAGAAACAAGATCCAAACAGGCTTTGGGGTTTTTGTCCTGACCCGGAAGACTGTGATAAGCAGAATTCCCATGAAGGAGTATCCCCAAGGAGCTCAGCTCAGAGGAGACTGAGAAATCCAGGAGGAAAGAAAAATACAGAAATGCAGCAGAATCAGAGAGAGAAAAAAGAAATTAAAAAGATTTTTTTTGAAAAAGTTACATTAGGCTGTACAAAAGACACAAAAAAAAGGAAAACCAAAATATTGACAAACTCTAGTGAGGGGAATCTATTAATTTGCCTGGAAAGACAAAAATCCAAGGAGGCTTAAGGAGAGTCTAAAATTGGTAAAGAAACAAAACCTGCTGACTTGGAGCAAAAGTTGCACAAAGGGTACCAGAGTACTAGAAATTACTTGCTTGAAACTCTTGGAGTAATGGGAATAATAAATAAAAGCAGAAACCTGTGCTCAGCAAGGTTTTGAGGTAGGACAAGCATGTTTTACTAGAGCCTCAGGCTCTTTCCTGGTCAGAAAATGGTGGTTGATCTGAGGGAACTTCCTTGAGAAAACCTGATGATAGGAAGCCGGGGGAAATCATAAAGCTAGAGAAGTTACAGTGAAAAGTGGAATATTTCCTTGCCTCTGGCAATATGAAATGGGAGAAGGGAGGACAGATGGAGGGATGTGGGGGAGGAGGTTACCAGGTTGCAAAGATCTTGTTTTGGAGCAAGAGCTCGCTCCTCTGGATGGATTGTTTGGCATGGGGAATGGCCTGGCAGGTGCCTGTGCATGTGGTCTTGAACTGCACTCCTGGACTTCAGTCATGGGATTTTGGTAAATACCTTTTGAAATCATGGTGTTATAGGATCTGCCTTCACAGGACTCCCTTTGCAATAAATAGACTTTGGGGCGTACTCTGGGGGCAGATGATGATTTATGTGTTCAATAATCTTTTTCCTGCCCTGTGGAGAAATCTTTAGGCTGTCTAGCAGGCCTAGAATCAGGGAGAGACCTAGAATGCTAGGCTGCTGCTGGAATGATGATTTTATACCTAAGTACTTGAGTTTCTTTTTGGTCCTGCCATCATCAGTATCAGCTTTTTGTTGTTTCTTAACCCTTGCAAGACAGGGACTCACCTCACCTGCTCTTGTGGGCACTGGAGAGAGCCTGGACAACTCCATTGCAGTTACCTTAGAGTGTCAAAATCCCCTTTGCTCCATGCACTATGAGCTGGAGTTCCAGACTTTTTTACAGCCTGGGTGGTTTGTGAAAGACACTTTGACTGTGAATTCCCAGGAGAAAACAGAACTGACAATATGAAGACTTTTCCTCAGGTTTCTTCAAGTATTAAGGGAAAAACTATAATCTGTTTGGCTTCAAGGTAAAGAGCAATATTTATACAACTAAGCCCAGGGACATGACACAAAATACTGTTTATTTTATGCTCTGCAAGAAAAATACCAAATGAACTCGTCTACTCTTTATTGTAACAGGCAAATTCTCAGAATAATGCCATTTAAAATTCAAGTGTCCTCTGGTTTTAAATATCAGTTTGACAGACAGCAAATAAGTCGTAAATTTGGTAAATACTAAAAGGGTGAAAATTTATTTTTTCTACTTGTCTCATGGTTAATCATCTGTAGCAGCTAACAAATTCGCTTCATTCTTGCACAAAAACTTATATCACAGAATTAGTATCCCAGGTGGCTTGCCAATGAGACAAGAAGCTCAGCTTAAAGAATGACAGAGGTCTATTTTGTATTCCCTTAACAACTGTATAGTCTCCAGAAAGATGCAAATTGTTGAATTCAAATGGCTCTAAACATTGTTCTTGAGTACTGATATAGTAAGGAAGTAATGCCATAAAAATTTGCAATAAAAAGATTACATTACATTCTCTGGGTACTAAAGCTTTAATTTGTTAGCCACACAGGCACTGGGGTGGGAGACTGGAGAGCAGTCAGTGTAAATGGATACCAATCCAGGCGCAGCCCAAGGAAAAGTACACATTAAAAGAATGATTTTCAATTTTTGGGGGGTGCCAAACAGAGTATGCTTAACCTGAACCACATTCTTACAACCCAAGATGTACAACCCGTGTTGGTATCTGAGATCTGCCAAGGCAATCTGGGAAAATCAGTGACATCCAGGTGAAATGCAACAGCTTTGATGCTCTTTTCACCTTGTCTCCCGTGTGCTGCTCTGACTTAAAATACTTTTGGAAATTTCGGTCTTCAGTGTTCAGTTCCAAAAATCTTAATGATTGGCAACAGATATCCAAAAGTGGCCTCAAAAGAGTAAATGTGCTTTGACATATTTCTTTGTTCTTTTACAGTAAATGAAACAATTAGTCCAAATGAGGCACTTCATCACTGAAACCCAGAGGAATTTCTTGGCTGCTGCCAAATCATGAATAATAATAATAATAGTGCAGAAAAGGAGGAGTAGTCATGAGAGTAGATAATCTATGGGTGATGAATAAAAGCCGATTTCAAGGACTCTTGAGCTGGGTTAACTTCTGCTGAAATGCTCAGTTTGTGTTTCAAAGTGTTCAGTAAGCCAAGAGTGTTACAGTAGATTGTATGAGGTCCTGCAAAGCACTTCATGTATTCATTTCTAACATAAAAAACCTGATTATTCTCCAATTTCATGTAAAATGCGGTCAGTGGAGATCACTATTAGTTGAAAGCATGTTCACTGGCAAATGTAGCTTGAATTGTGTAAGGACAAGCTAAGCTTTCTGCTTTTCTGCTTCCTGTTAAAGCCAGTGTATTTTATTTTGCAATCCTCTTGCCCATCTGCACCACATTTTTCTGTTTACCCAATTGGCTCGCTGTCCTGGCTGACTGCACTTGTGCAGGGCACAGGTTGTGTCCTTGTGGCCATTGGCCACACTGACTTCATCTGCAGATTCCACCAGACAGGGCTTCATTCCTTCATTCCTATTGTTCAGAGGTGAACAATGTTTTAGGAAAGTCAAATCTTCACCTTGTAAGAGAGCGTGCTGGAGCGCAGGGAAGGGGCTTTGCATCCAGAACACTGCAGGAAGAATGAAACAGAAACAATAATGTGCTCTTTCAAGTCTTCCTGATCCCTATTTCAGAAATCTGTACATTTTAAGGAGGTTGTTAAATCAGGTGTTGTTTGGTGAGATGCAGTTATCACAGATGAAATAAAAATGTATCTGCCTGCAAACAGTCAGCTCTCCCATTTGCATCTCATCTGAAGGACACAAAACCTAATTCTTCACTCTTAAACTGTGTCCTTCATCCTTAAGGCTTCAATGGATGCTGAAGAACAGGAAATGTTCTGTGGGGAAGGTGGAAAGGGAGCATATTACACCTGGACTTTGGTCCACCTGTTTGAGCTGGCTTTGGTTTGTCTCAGGACAGTGTCTTCACTTGTCCACAGTTTGTATTCGAGGTGCAGCTGTGTGGTTGGGTCACACAATGGAGCCATTTGTGGGCTCAGCTCCTCTGCCACTGTGTGTGCCCAAATGGAAGCAGACAGACTGTGCCAGCAAACCTCAGTGTTTCAAAGGCACGAGGTGTCACTTGACTGCTAAAGGCTGTTATTGAATTCTGTCCTGCTGCATGAAGTGTCCCAGGATCTGCTCCCCAGTTCCCCAGCTGATGCTGCAGGTGAAACCCACTGCTTTTGTAGGCTGCAGGAGGGAAGTTTGGGCTGTTTAACTGCCTGTAGTAGAGTGCTCTTTGTAACTTCCCAGATGCGTAATCCTCATAGCCTTCTTTCATGGAGTAAAGGAGATGAATTTTAGAAACCATGGATTTTACAGATCCTGGGATATTTACCCTAAGGATTATTTTGCTTTGAGGAAGTGGGCTCTCTGGCTGACTTTAGGGGAACTACATCCCAGCTAAAGTGTGCACCACTAGGGATTGTCTTCATTTCCTATCTTAAAATCTGTGCTAAGTAATAAAAAAAAATTAAAAAGGAAGGAAAATAAAAAGGTCGAGGTCACACTGCTGCTGCAGTCTCATTGAGAATTCAGATGGAAAACACAAGCTAATCTATACAAAAATAACACCTAAAAATGATACAGGAATAATCTTGGACATGAGAGAATATTTAAGAAGCCGCACAGTTTGGTATCTTGGAGTTGTAACTACCTTTCCTGGTGATGGGCAAACAGAAGGATGCTTTTTCGACAACTGGTCCATTTCTGGGAAGTCTCTAAATCCCCTTTGAATTCTGTGCATACAGTTAGGTCTCATTCTTGTCATGGCCAGTTAAGGTGTGCTTTTATCTATTTTTGAAGAGTGAATGAAGTCCTTGTATCTTAATCCCTGCAAAGAACCACGATGTGTTAATGCTGTCAGGGCAGAAGGGGACTGTGCATCCCTGGCTGTGACTTTTACTGGCCAGATAATCCCAGGGAGGTGTGCAGCTGGAAACTTGTTTCTGTTGTGCTTCCCTGGATGTCCTCACTAGCTACACAAGAGCTCTGTAAACTCTTAAGTCCTTTTTGCTTTTAAGACAACTTACCCCAGGAGGATTTGGGAAATCGTTGATGTTGCAAGTAACCAAGTGGTGCTGTGTTTAATTATAATTGATTGGTATTTTGGAGAAAAAATTTCATTAATTAACAATAGAATTTGTCTTGGAAGCAGGATCCCTATCAAAGAAACTGATTTTCAGATGAAAATAGTTCTACAATTCTAAAAGTTAAAAAAATTACCTTTTAAATTGTTATATGTATATTTTCCATGTGTTTTCATGTTTCTCCTCTATAACCATATAGCAAATTGTGAAAATTAACTTCCCCCAATGTGAAATGGGAGGGAAACAATTGCTGGATTGCAAAAAAAGGAGGGAAAGAAAGGGCAATCTGTAAGTTAAAAATTTCTTAAAGTGCTAAAACAGAAAGGTGAAAGAAAACCTGAAATAAAGTGAATTGCAAGTGGAAAAAACAGTGTGGGAATTATTGAGTTGCTTTCGAGCTGTTCTACCATTTTCTCTCAGCAAAGCACAATACCAAATTGTCAGCACAGTTCTAGTGTCTCTTTCACATTTCAGGGCTATGGAAGAGAGATTCCAATTTGTACTTACTTCTTAAGACTTATAGATGTGCCTTTCCCTGGTAAATAGAGATTCAGTGATGCACTTTATTGTCTCTTTCAGCTTTCCCAGCAGGAATATTGGCCTCTTTACATTGGAAGACATCTGGCTGTGGTGTTTGCATTTAAGAGCCCTTTCCACCTGTTTTTGATAAGCTGGGTGAAATAGATCAGTAAGTAACATGACTTTGATAAAAGTAAGATTGTATGTAGTCAGGAGTAATTCAGTAAGTGAATTTTCAGTTCAATTTGAACAAATTTATGGCTAATAGTACCCAAGAATTAACAGACTATTAACACTCATCAGCACTTAGATGCTAGCAGATGAAAATGTTTCACGTGTGAACTAGGTGCTGTTCTGTTCAGAAATAGATGTTTCATATTTTTACAGTAGAATAAAGAGCAGCTTCATGTTGAGCCAGGGCACTGACTGGGAGAACAGTGCTGCGTTAACGTGATCTTACTCAAAAGCTGCTGTTCGCACCGGGAGCACGTTTTTGTCTACAAGGCCATCCTGCCACCTTCTCAATTATCAGCAAAGGAAATAGGGTCAAATAATTCCATCCTCTGTTTAAAATACCTTTCAGAGAGTATTTTGATTGTGATCCTGCAGAGACTGAACAACTTAGTTAATTCTGATCATTGCACATGAGCAGAGAAGTCAATTTGAGGCCTGCCTATTTGGCATGAAAGAAGAACTGTAACATTACATGTAAATGTTTAATTTCCATGTGGGCTAATCCAGTGAAGTCATATTGGCATCTTCTCATTCATTAAAAAGAGGAAGCCAGCTCAGTTACCTGAGTGCTTGATCAGAATAATTGTCCTGAAATGAGGATCAGAGGCTTTTGGTTTTCATTACCAAAACATTACCATTCTTTCTCTAAGTCATACACACTGTAGCAGCTGTAAGAAATTGGATTTGAATCCTGCCATGGTTTGGAGTATTTTTTTCTCCATCTCTGCTGTTCATGCAGCACTAAATCTTTTGCCCAACATTCCTCAGAAGATGAGAGGAGAAAGGAACACAGCAGACCAAGAAGGTGAAGTACTTTAATGTCCTGTATGGCATGTTCTTCTTCTGTCTTTCCTTACCTGGTTATAACAACGACAAAATTGTTGGGCTCTTGAGATAAAAATCTGTTTAAAGCTCTTGGAAAGTGCCTGTTTTTATCACTATTAATTGCTTCCAGTGGGACTAAGTTTTAGTAAAGGTAAGTCTTCACATCATCAGGGATTAATTAGGACAAAGTGCAAAGGAAAGAGAAGTAGAATGATAATTGTTCTTATTATTCTTAATCCTGTATTATCTAAGGAGGAAATAATTTTTTTTCATTTTTCTGTTAGCTATCATGTTTGCAAATTTAGGTGGACTATTCTGTGTCCAAGCTCTGAGTCAGAAGGAATAGGAAAACACTGCTGTAAAGCACCAGAAAAACAGCATCTTTTTTGTGAGAGATCTCAGCCATTTTACTTTTACTGGAATCATGAAATCTCTCTGTAATCAAGCGACAAGCTTGTAGTGTTCTCATACCCATCTCTGCAGGAATTCCTTGCATTAGTGTGCAGAGGCACAGCTTAAGCTGGCCAATAGTAAGAGACTATCCTTGGTTTATTTTTCCTTGGGGACTTCTACGCTGCACAAGCTTTCTTTTTGACCTTTGCATTTTCTTCTGAGGACAAGGGGTTGAAGTCTGCAGGATAACCAGAAATACCCAACATGGCTGTGGAGAAAACCTACACTGCTTTTGAGCTCCAGGAGTAGTAAACATCTGGGGATCATTTGAAACTGTAGCTGCTCCCTTGCTATGGAAGACATGAAAGAAGCAGTTAATGTTTCTTTTCTAGGTTGGGAATTGATCTTTATCACCACTTTCCCTAACCTGTATTAATAACAATCACCAGGGACAGGAGAAGCACGCAGACTTTAAAAGGCAGCAGTAGTTGCCCTAGGTCACGGAAGTAAAGGAGGAATTTGGATCTGAGTCTTTCTTGTTTTCTGTCCAGAAGTATGAACCTCTTTTGTTGGAAGTAATTTTTGTGTGAAGTTTGACTGCAGCTTCTGAGAGTACATTAAAATAAATCAAGTTAACAAGAAGAAGAAAGAAAAAAATCCCTCCTGTAAGGCCTCAAAAATAATTTCTATGCTATACTTAAAAGAACTGTAAAATTTTTTTCTTTTTTTTTTTTCTTTTGCCAGGCCTTTCAATTTTTAATTTAAGGTAGATGTATATGAGAAGGTAGTTCTTGCTTCCTATAACATTTTTTCTAATATTTCCTATAACCTTTCTTGAATGACTGCCTTTACCATGGACCGAGTTGTTTCAGGAGCTGTTCCATCTGCCGCTCAGAATATTCCACTCCCATCAGTGGAATGAAGCCTTTCTGGCCTTTTCTTTTAATGCAGAGCCACAAGATTGAAGGGAAAACCCCATGGAAATTATTTTAGGGGCATAAATGAAAATTGAGGTTCATGTTGTGAAATTATTACTGAGAGAAGTGTGAGGTGCTGCTTTTGCTGATGTAGTGGAATAATTCAGGTAGCAGTTTAAAATTTTATAAGTTCCTCTAGCTGGAACATGAACTAAAACATTCCCATCTCAACAACCTAGCACTCCCCACAGGTCTCTAGTCACACTGGAGATGTTGGCTTAGAAGAATTTTATTTTTCTTAACTTTTGGAAAGAGTAATGCACAGATAAAAAAATCAATGCGAGGTATTCATGATGGGGGAGATTTTCTTGACTATTTTTATACGAACTTTTTCTGCACAACTATGGCAAGGCAGATTTCCAAAGCAGCCTACTTGAGTCTTGCTGCTGTTAGATATTAATGGTTGAATCCACCAGGATGCTTTGAAAAGTTACACTTGCATGGATAATAGTTACTTTCCTTGTTCACAGATTGGGTTTTTTTGAGGAATAGAACTACAAAAGCATCCCCTTCCCCTTCCCCTTCTCCTTCCCCTTCCCCTTCCCGCACCTTCCCGCACCTTCCCTTCCCGCACCTTCCCTTTTTTCCTTCTCTTATCCCAGCTGATAAAAACTGGATTTCAGTGAAGTCAGAGGGGAACATGAAACCATCGAAGGAACAGACCACATAGAAACTCTACAGCACAAATTAAGGAAAGGTTCTTATCTATCAGCCTAATTGGCTGGGGCCTACTGTTTTACATATCAGATGTATCCCTGCTGCTCAGAGAATCTTGAGTGAAGTAAATCTGTGCCAGAAACAATTTATCCTGGTGCATGTTTATGTGTCTGTAGATCACAGGGTGGCCTGCTTCCTACCCACTGCAAACATCACCCTGATTTAGAGGGCACTTGTGCATCTCTGCTAAAGGACAAAGTGCTTGCAGAGTTAGACACTCCTCTTTACTGGGTCACACGTGGGTGAGGGTTCTCTTAAGTGCTCCATTAATGTGGAAGTCATTTTAATGACTGCACACTGTAAAAAGTTCAAGCAATTATATGTAATGCATGATGAACAATATGACTTCCAAATGTTCACATGTAATTTGTCAGATTGTCAGATGTCAGGTTGCAGCTGGAAAACAAAACAAACCCCTCAACAAAGTTGCAGTCTGCTCTTCAGAAGAGCCACATGTTGTAACCTCAAAACCTCAAAATATCAGCTGTTTTCCGTGCATGATGAGAGCAGTGGAATCTGTGCCATACTCTGTCCTTTGTTTCCTGGAATCTGGCTGCAGTAATGATCAGATGTGTTCTTTTGCCAAGTGCAGTCGGTGTTTGATCCATGTTCAGACCAGTGAATTGATCTGTGCTTTTTTTTTTTCCCCTCGTTGTATCTCATTGTGACATAATTTTTGTACAGGGTGTAACAAAGACAAATATGTAAATAAGGAATGATATTTTCTAAAGTTCATCCGTGGTTGCTCTTTTCTTACTTTTAGGCAACATGAAACTACCTATAGACACCAGATGAAGTCAAGGACCCTTGTACTCTCATCCTGGCAGCCTTTTGTGAAGCATTTCAAGTCAAAATACTCTGGACACATAAAGGATTGAGGTTTACATCTTCCTAGAAAGAAGTACAGAAATGACCAATCACTGTTGCCAGGAACATTCTGCCTTTTTCAGAACTTCTCAAGGAGCCCAGGTACTCTCATTTGAGTCCTTCAGCACAGATTCCACATCCCACAGAAATTTCCTGTCCTATTTTATGTTCATCTGTTTCTGCTGTTCATATCCACTCCTGGTGCTTTCTTTATTATACAGTGTGTTAATTTTGTTTTTTAATTGCCAGACTGTGGGTGTAAGTTAGCATGGTAAACCGAGCCTGAGCCATTCAGGAAGTGCTTCCCTGTGTCATCTTTTCCTTCCATGCAGGCAATGGCACACAGGAAGTAGGTGGGGCTAAAAGCAAGGATAGCAGCTGCCTCAGTTGTCAGACACTGGTCTGTTTGTATTTGTGAGTTATACAGCAGTTCAGCCAAGGAAAACTTCCAATTAAGTATCATTAAATATTAAAAAGACAGTGGGAAAGCCTGGTTGAACCACCATTCCAACTGGATGTCTTGAAATTATTCCTTTGCAGGTGAAGCTGTTTGTATGAGAAATACACCCTCAAGCCCTCAGGTTTTGAGTTTTCTCAGAATGTGTTAACTGTGATTTTTCTGAGGATTGCAATATTTCTTGAAAAATTTATATGAAAGGTTTGGATTTGGTTTTTTTTCTGGGCCTAAAGAAATGTCATAATCTGTTCCAAAGAAAATCAGCTTCCTGGGAGCTTTACAGCTATTCAGGTTAGTTTCATGTAAGTTCTGTGGAATATTGCCATCAGATAAATAGACCAACAATACTGAAGCAAGGCATTTGAATATTCCATTTGGAAACAAAATATTTTATACACTGAGATAAAATTGTATGTATATGATTTTATTTAATAGAACATTATTGTGATTATTGGTAAAGGTGTCCAATAGAGTGAAGCAAAGGCTTGAAAGTGTTTTTATTTTACTGTTTGCTTATGGTGTGGCTGGTATAAATTGCTTTTGTTAGTTACTTAACAAGGGTGGGAAGAGGCAAAGTGCTGGCAGATGAAACTTCAAGGTATCTGGCACATATCAGCATTTTATTTGATTGTAACAACGATTTTGCACACATATTCATAAAACACAATTAATTGTTGGGTTTCCTTTTAAGTTTCAGTTTGTTCTTTTTGTTCAAACCAGTGGTAGGTCAGAATTAGTGCTGGCAATTTTCTTTGCTAATGACTTCAAATATACTCTTTTTAAACCCAAGTAGATGCCTTTTTAAAAAAGGGCTTGAGGCTCTTCTAAGCAGCATTATGATGACACACAGATACAAGAAATGACACTTCAAATTTTGTATCTACATTTGTATTAAGAACTGTAATAAGCCTCAAAAGAATTGTTTTTAAACTACTGCAAAATGTATTTAGTGTTCATAGGCAAAACACAACGTATTTATATGGAGATGGTCTTTGTACATCTATCCCAGTGTTATATGTGAGATTTAAAAAAAGTTAAATAAAATGCAGTGATTACAGGAATGTAGTAGAACCAAAATCTGATTTTTTAAAAACTATTTAGTATCACTCAGGGTTTTCTGGTCAATCTTTCTCCATTTGGACAGAGAGGAAGGAACATGATGATCCCTTCTTTTAAGTAGGATTTTGGAGTTTATAAGCTGGTTGCTGGTTGCACACCTTTCAGGGTGGTAGAAGGATTTGTCAGTGATCTTGGCATGAACCTCAGGGATCTGTGTAAACCACAGGGGACATCTCTGTGTAAAGCATTTGTGTTCTCACCTTGAAGGCATTTTCATGTTACAGAGTTATGCTACCAGAAATCTTCTAGCCACTTATGTCAGCTTTGTTTTCTGAAGTATTTTCCTAAAATAAGAAAAAATCTTGGATAATGGCAGTACAGGCTCTGAGGATTTCTCCCTGGTGATGGACACAGGGCTGTATTTTCCATCTCATGCTCCTGAGCCCCAGTCAATGTTCATTTGTGTCCCACAAAGGCCCCCAGACTCAGAGCAAAGCAGGGACTTAAAGGCATCAAAGGCCTTTTTGTCAAAATAAGGACAATGCTATAAACCAACCTTGTGTTAACCTACTGAAGAACAGAGGACAAGAATTCTGAATGCCAAAATATAGAGAGATGTGTGAAAGGGAAAACTTATACAAAAGTAGGCAGGCTGAATAAAACTATTTATCTTTAAGCCACACAAGTCATGGTAATTAAATTAAGTCAGGCTGGCTATAAAGCTACAAAAAGCAGGCTGTAACTAATTTAGAAAGAGACAGAGAGGACCTGAAAAGAAAACAGATTGACAGCCCCCTATTATTTTTTATCTAATCAAGACAACAAGATGTAAGAAAGAGAATAAGGGAAAAAAAAAAAGGAAAATAAAAAAAAATCTCACGTTGATTTATTAAGATTTTTCTCTCAAACCATTAGGATAGACAAAAGCACATAGTCACATCTGATGTGTGAAGGTTTGCTCATTGTTCTTAGTGCTAACTGAGGGTTACATGCATATTTTACCCTCAAGGAAAAGAGAATAATTGAATCCCTTAAAAGTTCAGAAAGTGGTGGAACCCCCAACAAAGAATAACATTTAATAATCAAATCTTTATCATTACAGTATCATTGCACTGATTCTTTCTGTGCATCCATATCACCTGCTGCTATGTGAAGAGAAATCCTAAATATCTGTGAAAAGAGACAAATAGACATTTATTTATTTGTCTTTTTCCTCGTAAATCCCACCTGCCAGTTTGTATAAACATCCTTTTTTGAGAATGGTTTCAAGTATTTGCTTTGAATTGGAAAGTGACAAGTTGTATAGGGTGTATAGGGAAATAACTTTTTTGAATGTTAAGAAGAGAAGGATCCAGGCTTTATTTGTAGTGTGGATCCAGTCTCATGAAACAAGGCTTAAAATAATATTTTAGTTGATTTCTGTAATAGTTTTCATTCTCCAAGTGATTAGAAAAATTAGTATTCTAAGGCTGTCTGGAGGGTGAAGAGGAGTGTGTGAACAAAAAGGGGGAAGGGCACAGACAAAAAGCCCATCTTGGTTTGTGTTGGTGTTTGATAGCAAACAAACCTTTCCCACCCTGCTTCTCTTTTATGCCTTAGTTTTAAGTAACTTCCAAAGATTTTCAAGCAGCAGATGATGCTCAGCCACTACATTCATCTGAAATAAGAGATGAACTTTGCCCTGCAAAGAAAATATTTGAGGTTTCAACACAATTAAGGGTTGCAAATTCTCTGTGAAAATGGAAATTCCTTCCCATTTCTCCAGTAGGTCCCCAAGGGTGAAGCTTTGACCCCCAGTGAAGTCAATGGAACCTTCACTGTCTTTCATTAAGACAAGAGCCATCCCTCATCACATCTTGCATTTGCAACAATGAAATGTGCAAAGCAGAAACTGTTTCCTTGGCTATTGCCATGAGGTAACACCTTTCGAAGACAATGAGAAAGTCTTTGAGAGATAATCAGAAAAGATACACAAAAATGCAGGAAGTCAGAGAGGGGGAGCAGGCAGGGAAACAGCAACACTGAGCATTTCTCCTCTGCTGCAGGAAAATGTAGTAGACAGAACATAAGTAATATGTAATGAAAGTAAAAAGGTAAGTATGTAATAAAAAGGAATAAGTAGAGCAGGGTTGTCATTTTCAGTGCTGAACTGGCAACACTCAGCAGGTTTGTTTTTGTTTGAGAGAAGATGGAGCTCTTGCCCTTTGACTTGAAGACACTCAAAGCTCCTCATCATTGGAAAGTCAGAATTGAACGAAAAATTGCAAAACTAATTGACAGAATTTCAGAGCATTGGCTCAGAATTTGGCCCAAACTCCCTTACTTGAGATCTTACTTAAGTAACCTTTTTGTGTGCTTAATTTTTAAGGGAACACGGTCCAGCTTGGAATATATCTGAGTAGGGCTGAAGAACAGCTGCCAGGTGCACTGTCTGCTAAAAATCAATAGCCAGAGCATAATATAGAAACAAACTTTTAAAGATAAACCACACAACCAGGCCTGAACTCCCAAGATTTCAGTATAGCAATTTATTGCTCTGTGCATTGTTCACATGCAGCCAGTATGAACCAAGGGACTGCATTAAACCTGCTGAGTTTTGACAGATTTGCTTTTACTTCATTTTTATTGTATGTAGGTAAAAGGAGAGCTGCCAGCCTACTATAGATACAGGATCTATGGGATTTGGACTATAACATCTTATGTTTTACTGTTTTTCTTTAAAAAGACCCCCTCCTATTTAACAAGAAACTGTTGTTTCTATTTTTATTTTTTTTCTCTGATTTAGGCTAAAGATAAATTAGAGGTGGCACAGAGCAGTGGAGGAGCAACAGCCTTTAGAAGCCCTCTCCAAAAGTAAAATTTATGGAATGCCTTCCAAACATCTGCATGAGCAGTGCTGCATCAACCTTCCAGTGGCCTGGTTGTAAAGAGTGTCCTTTAACCTAAACCATGCTCCCTGGGACTTCTTAATGCAGTTAATTCTTCTTTTTATATATATATATATATATATTTTGCCAGTGAGAAACCACCTAGTGGTCCTTACCTCTGAGTCTTTTCCACTGACTCTTTCGTTTAGTCCTGGCACACTACCGTACATTTTCATTGCACAGGGATCTCCTTGAACAAAGGAAAATTATGAAACTGTCAGATCAGATTTCATGTGTTTTTCTTGGCATTGCACTCACTAGACCTGGTACACAGTGAGTTTTGAAAGCCTCTGATCTTTTATAACCATTTTTAGTCTTAAACATACATTTAAAAGTTCCTCATCTGCAGTCACTGGGAATAGGACTATGAAAGCTGAGGTAATTTGGATATTTTCTTTCTGTAAAGACCTAGAGAGTGATCCATTACAGCCATAAATCATTTCCAAAGTTTCTTTATTCTTTCTGCTATACTTCTGATTGTTTTATTAAGACTCTGAATTTATTTCTCTGACTTTTGGGTTTTTTTTCTCTTTCCTGTTATGGATATACATTGCTTTAGAGCTTAAAATCAAGGTGCTTAGATGTGCCTGTGGGAATGAACAATAACAGCAGGTTCAGAGTGGTGAGATCTGCTGGGTCTGATGGTACCATAAAACACGTCAAGGACACAAAATCCTTTCTCTCCTCCCAAGCTGCTGTTAGTCTGGAAAGCTAATGACATTGGCACCTCAGATATGAGCCAGCCTCTGGGCTTGGAGAAGTGGGATTTTTCTTCACTGTTGTGTTCCTTCTCTGTTCAGGGAGATCAACCAAACTGAAGATACCCTGACCTTTTGAAACAGAAGTAGAAGATCCCTTGACACAAAATCCTGTAAGTGAATTTATCCAGGGAATCCCTTGGCCAATTCAAAAGGCCAGAGAGAGGATTCCTAGAGCTGAAAGCACGAGCCATGTCAACTACAATCTGACTTGAGTGAAAATGCTGACCGTGCCAGGGAACAAGAACAGACAGCAATTCCATGTTACTCGTGGCATTGTAACTCAGCAGTTGTTTCAGAGGCCAGTCACACACAGCTTCCTTGGGAAAGTTTGCTGGAACAACTGGTGGAGATGACAGGTTATTCAGATGTCTTTTCTGAATGCCAACAAAACAAAAGCATACTATCTTTAATGCTTGTGTTATAAACAACTTCCATCCACTTCCAAATCCCCTCTGCCTTTCCTTCACTCATATGAACACTTTAGACAGAGAGCTACTTTGTAATCTCTCTACTTTGTAAATCTCTCAAAAACTTCTGATTGCACTTTTCTTATCTGTACAATTCACAGCCAAGTCAGAGCAGAATATCTGTGTGCCTTTGTTACAAATACACCAGACTTTTTGATTTCTGCTGCCACTGTTTCCAAATCCATTCCTTAGTAGCCTTGCCATCCTGACTAGGAGATGAGTAACTTTACTAGAAGGATTATTTTTATCCTTTCTGTTTTTCAGCTCCTTTCCATTTTTCTTGGTCGTCTACTTGACTGCACAGCCCACTGCTCAGTTCCCACTGCTTTCCAGAGCTCAGATACAAGTCCTTCCTTGTCTGCATAACAAGAGTTGGTCTCCTGCCCTGGTGTGTCTTTCAACTGATCCTGTTATCAGCTCATAGCCTGGTATTTTTCAATTTCAGGTAGATTTTTAAGTGGCATACTGTATTTCAATTCAGCTACTTTCATTAATGTTTAGAACTTTGTACATGATCCTGAAATGGTGAGTAGAGTTTCCTTCATTTCTTGTCTTCATCATGATGAGCTTTCCTACCTCTGTTCACTGTTTGGTTTACTTGAAATCAGATCAGGCTGTTTCTTCTCTCCACACTCAAGTGCCACTGGAGCATTGGTGTTAAGTCTTGTAAGTTCAAGAGCTTCTCCAGCCCAATGGGATACCAAGGCTGGGTTCAGCTGGGACATGATATATTGGGAATAAATCCTCATAGGTTCTCTTGAGAAGAGACTCTGACAGTGTCTTTCTTAATTTAGAGAAATTCCAGATTTAGCTTGGCTGTTTTTCCTCCACTGAAAAGATCCAGGTAATGTCTCTGAGAAAAGGACATTAAAACATTTTTCCTTAATAAGGTTTGTGGATAATATTGCCTACGCTGGTTTTGACAACAAGCATAAAGAGGCCATTGCTGAGAGAAACCCTACAACTCATTAGCTAATTTTATCTTTCCTTCAAAGAAGGCAAAGCAAAAATGTGACTGATATGCCCATCCAATGCTCTCTGAAAAAAACCAACTCTGCAGCCAGACCATTCCTTCCCTCACAACAAAGCCAAACAAAGTGAACTCATGCATTAACTTTGATTTTCAAAGAAAAAAGCCTGTAATTTAACTAAGAAATGTTCTAGATCTAGAAAATTGAATACTTTTTGCTTTTGGAGGCAACAAATAGGAGCACCAAAGGCAGGAGAGTGGACAGAAATATGGCAAGTTTATCAGTGAGTGTAGCAAGGAGGAAAATAGTCATTACTTAATGGAAAGGAAGGGTTTCAGGGGAGGATTCAGGGGTTTAACAGAACCCCAAGCTTTGCTCTAGGTGGTGCAGACAGAAGATCTGTGAGGTTTGCTTAGAGTGGTTCACCTGGTGACCAAGCACGTCAGGGAAGCTGCTGCACAGCACCAGGTTCAGGATGGACATTACTGCACCCCTTCTATCCTCAGGTCAGGCCCTCCTCGATCCAGTAGCTGTCATTTGGTTTCTTCCTGCTCTCAGGAGCCCTTGAGATGATCTGAAAAGGGCCTGTTGTGCTTCAGATCCCTCAGCACGGCTGGAGCTTTGATCTCCCGAAATTCAGCAAAGCAGGGTAGCCCAGGAGCACTGCAGCATCGCTGTGGGATGGCGTGGGCAGCCCTGGGATCTGAGACTCCACCTCTTATTGTTGGGGCTTCTGTCATGGTGTTGGCTTGAAAAGGCATAACTTCAGCTCCCAGAGAGAAATAGGATTTGCGCAAAATAATCAGTGAACTGAATTCTGTTCCATTTTATAACATCTTTTGGAAGTGCTCCACCACAGTTGAGGAAAAGAAGAAGGGAGAATTACCTAGAAGAAAAGCTGAACAGCCAGGCAAAGTGGGGGACATGTGGCCAGCACAAGTTGCACTTGAGCCATTTTCAGCTGGAGCATGGGCCTTAGGAGTAGGGCATAGATTTCAGTGTCCTGATGGTGTCTTGCTTCACTCTGGGATCCTCAAAAAGAATTATTTTAAGTGGACAGTGGAAGGAAAAAAAGCTTTTGTTTAAGTGAAGTGCTGCTTGGCTTTGCTTTCATGTTTTAAGACATTTTTATCACTAGAGGTGGTCTTTAATATGCTCCTTAAGCCATAACTCTTGGGACCACCTCATTCCTTTTGCCTCCTCCTCTGAGCAGGAATGTTGGAGCAGAGCACAGCTCAGCACTACATGCTCCATTAAAGGAGCTTATGTAGCATCCTAGAGGTCCAGTGAGAACCTTTGGCAGACACAAAAATACTTTGGAAAACTGTGGGAATGCTGATGACTTACAGTGGTTTATATTGTTGCATTAGAAAAATAAATAGTATGGCAGAACCTGTCAGGATGGATAAAACGAGGATTTGCCCGTAACTGTGCTGTGCAGCTTTCCAAACCACTAACCTGCTGGTTAGCCCAGGCTTCTATTTCATCCAAACCCTCATAAAAATTTATTGCAGATGGGTACTAAGAACCTTCAGGAAAATCCTTTGCTGTTTCAACATCATCTCTGCCTTATGATGGTCTTGCAGTTACTTTTTCCCCTCTCTCCCAGCAGAAGAGATTTTCTCCTGCCCAACATGGTTTAGTGCTCTTATAAATGGCCAAGAACAGAATTTATCAGCCTGTCTGGGATAGCCAAGGGATGAAGTACCAGAAGGCTTGGATGAACCAGAGACACTTAAATCACACTTGGAACTGCAGGCACAGCTTCAGGTGCTGTGCCAAGAGCCCTGTTCTCAGCCCAGGCATTATTTTGTTCTGAGGCTGATGGTATCTAACTGCCCCATAGATCAGAACAAGACAGTTTGGTCTTTCTTGAAGGAAATCAGCTGTGCCTTATCCCATGGCGTGCAGGTGGTGGCTTAGAGATACACGGTCCCAAAGCCCCTTTGAGCCTGACACAAGCACCTGCCTGTGTCAGCACTTAAGGATGACCAGTCCAAACTTTCCTGGCCTTGAAAGGCCTGCACAGGCTCAGGGTGTGTCCCTGAGCAGATCTGTGTTTGTTCCCAGCCAGATGTGTGTCATCATCTGCCATCACAGAGCAAGGAGGTAAAGATGGCCAGGGGAATGTAGTCTGGGATAACATGGAAAATAAGGCTTTTTAAACATGGAAAAACATGACAAGCACACACAAAAGTTTTGAAAACTGATTGGCATTCCATAATGAATAGCATGAAAATAAATTTTCCTACTAAAAATATAGAAAAGTATAAAACCTCCTTGTTTAATAGCAAGCAGTAAGACAGGTGCAAGCATTAACCAAGTATCTTTTTCAGTTATACGTGTCCTGAATCATTATTGAATGTGTAGGGACATGTTAGTGTGATTTTAATATTACAACAGTTTTCATTCATGAAGAGATTATGTAAACAAAGAGATAATCTCTTATAAGAGAATGCCTTTTGCTGTGTTAGTAAGGTACAAATGAAATAAGTTTTACATGGCCTGTGAAGGGTGTTTTGTGCCTTGCTGGCAGCAGTAGGTTAAAGCCCAAGATAACCACTTCAGACTGGCTGCATACTTCAGTATTTTCCCCCTTCACAGTTGTTAAAAGTTTATAGAGCCTCAAAACATATCCAGATGGACAGTAACTGCAGCTTACGAAACCAGTCTAATCTAGCACAATACACAAAGTAGGGTAAGTGGGAAGGAAAACAAGTTGTGAATAGAGGACCTCCTTGGAACATTGGATCAGCCATCAGACACACCAATTCTGTTTAGACAGGCCTGTAATACACACCCAAATGTTCTGCAAAACAAGGCGCATCCCCCCCATCCTTTCACCACTGCAGCTCCAAAACACTTCTGCCCAAGGGTGGTCTTTGCCCTGCTTGAGGCAGTGTTTGTGTACATCTTTATTCACAAACTGAAGCATTGGTGTCCAGAGCTTTTTGGCAAAGCTGAGACACATAAACCATGTTCCTCCTCTCAAGGAATATCATATCTTGGCAGTTTTGTTTGGGTTTAACTTCTTCAAGTATGCAATAGAAAAAGATGAATAAATGACACACTTATCACTGTGCTGCCACCGGTGGATTTCCCCACACGAGGCTGTTTGTGTGACACCAGGATAAATAACATCCCTGTGGCAGAGAACCTGGCAAGAGAAAACTATTGTTATTTGAAGTTGTTCACTTTTGAGGGATAATGTCTGCTAAACACAATGTCAAGCAATATACAATGACCTTTTGGATTCTTGTGCTGCACATACTGCTTTGCATGCAGTGTGCGTGTATCACAATAGCGTGATTAGATAATGAAATCATGGATGTAAGGAAAAAAAACCCAAATCCTGGCAGATTTACAGCAACTGAATCTCTGTCTTCACACCTCACTCCTGCTGGCATGGGTGCCTAATTGAACTGAAGTTAATTCCAGCGTGTTGGCAGAGACAGATCTCAGTGCAGTGGGCTTTCTCAATCACTTTATTTGTCACATTTCACAAACTTCCAAACAATAAAAAATATTGCTTGGGAAATTGCGATTTGAATTTGCGATTTTTCATCCCCTCTCCTGCCTTCCTCCCTTTCCTTTCAGTTCATGGCAGGTGAATTCCCTGTTCAAACACTGGTGCAAGTGCTCAGTTACACTGAGTTGCTCATGGTGAGAAGTGTGATTTGGAAATGCATCGTGCCTCCTACCACATGGGAGTAGCGATGTCTTTTAGTTTGCTGTTTTGCAGAAAACATTGTTTGCCATATGTCTCAACAGGCCCTGCTTCTCTTTTCCAAGAAATTGGCCAAGGAAGCTGTGATTATTTAATTTGTCTTTTGGTCTTTTTGCATCATGACTGGAGATTGGCATGTGAATTATTTAATTAAGCTGTGAAAATTGCTGGCTATTGCTAAGTTCCACAAATACTGTGTCATTTAGCTATTTATGGCTAACAGAATTAACAGTACAGAAAAGCTAATTAAAAGCTAAATAATCTTGGAGTCTTTTGACCAGCTGTAATATATCCATACAACACCATTCTATTGAATAAGGAAACTATTGTTGAGGCTTTTGTCACAGAAAAAAAAAAGAAAAAAACAGTTGTGATTTTTTTTTCCCCTTTGGTTTTCTTCACATCACAAAGAAAGCTGCAGCCTCTGGCATTTCAGCTGGGCTCCGTTCTGTGCCCGGGGTGACAGAGCCACTTGCAGTTACTCACATGGAAATGTGCTGAACGAGAACCACACCATAAACAAAAGCACTCCGGGGCTTCAGTGGGCAAAGCACAAGAGCAGAATATTAACCACAGATCCTGCCTAGGTAGAAATTCCTCTCGCTTGGTCATGGCACGTAACGAGGTTTCATGCCTCTCTTTTTGGCATGTGTGGTGGCACAGACTCCGCAGGACCTTATTTCATTCAGATGGCTGCTTCTTAATGAGCTGATCTTCAGAGGAGCAGCTATTTACTGATCCCTTGCTGGCTTACACCTTCAGCACAGGATTTTCTCTCACCACGGTCCAGGAAACTCGCTGCATCCCAAACCACAAGCAAAGGCAAGAATGCTCATGATGCAGCTGTTGTGGGATTTCCTCATTGTGCTGCAGAAATGATGTAAAAATTGAATAAAGCCTTCAAATGGCTTCAGCAGTAATGAGGGACTCAGGTACCTTAGGGAAAATAGTGTGTCATTAAACAATACTGTTTTAAACATCAAAAATACAAAAAAAAGTGATAAAAGGGATTTAAATGCCTGTCTCTTTTTTATGCCTTGGACTGTAGGTACTTGACACCTTGCATCTTTGAATAGGAGGAGACCACCATGTATGGGCTAAATGGTAAAATGCATTTCCTTCCCCAGTCCTTCTGTCCAAACTCTTGCAGTCGTGGAAATGTTCAAACACTCCCTTAGTGAATTATGGCTGTATGAGAAAGAGACCTTGTGACGTGGCTCCTCCCTGTAGTTTGTGTCCTAATTTTTCAAGTCTTGATTTGACTTTGTTTTTTTAGCCAGAAATGCCCCATTGAAGGTCAGCTACCTCCTAAATCTATCATGTTGCCAAAATAACCCAAAGATGGCTTTGTTAAATAGACATCAACAATTAAGTGATCAATTTTAAAGTACTTGATTTTCTTTGTTATTCTTTTCAGTAAATTTTCTTCCTGAATCAAAAAGTAGTGAGAGATGAAGAAGAGTTGGAAGTATTGAGTTAACCAAATAAGGTCAACATAAGGAGGAGACCCTACTATTTGTGACACCATTGAAAGGTAACACAGGAAAAGCTTTGCTTGACACAAAATACAGGCACAGACCAGTGAAAATGGTGGAAAAACCGGATTTGAATATGCAAATGTTGTTCTCTAACAAAATTCTGAATAAGTCAAGTATGAAGCTAAAGTCATAATTGGTATCAGTTTCCCAGATGAAGGAAAAGGATTCAGGATTAATATGAAGATTGGTTAGTTTTGTCTCCGTCATCAGAGTACAAAAATAAAAAATTAGGACAGAGAGTAGAGTTTATTGGGGAAGCACAGCTACTCAGAAACCTTCCTGTCCTCTCTCCTTCCCAGCCTTTTCCTTTTAGGCCCATTTGGACAAACACTCAGTCTCCTTTAGCCCATTTTGATGATGTTCTGTGGCTTTCCAGTTGATTCCTGCATAACCTATAAAGACTGTGTTTGCATCCCAAGCTGCCCAAAATGTTCTTTTTCCCAGGAGATTTCCTTTGTTCTCTGAGGGGGCAGCACTGCATTGCTACACTGAAGGTCTTGTCAACATTCCCTGGGGATGTCAGATCTTGCAGGATACTGTAACCCATCAGACATTATTGCAGAGTGCTACAATTGTTTTACAAGATTTTGGGACAGATGCCAATTATTTAAGGTGCTTACACTGAAATAACTTGGTGCTTTTTTTTTTTTTTAATTCTTTTTCTTCTTGCTAACGTCTTTTTGTCTCTCACTCTTAATCCTCCTGTGACTTTGAGAAAAGTATTTTCATACTTGTGAGGCCTCTGGAAATTTTCAGAGCATTTAGATTATGTTCAGATAAAACTCTGATTTATTGAGTATGTATATATGAAAAATCTTACTGAGATTTATTATCTCATTTGAAAATTGTCAGTAATATCTTCTGCATTTGTTCAGTCCAAAGGGATTTTAAAAAATCATATCAGAGCAGCTGTGGGTGAGAAAAGTTCATTCCTTATCAGTCATCCAAACTTGCCAAGTCAGTTTTATGAAAGCAGTGAAATGAATACAGAAACTAAGCCCAGCTTGGTAAGACTAAGCCCAAAGCATAACAAAGAAAAAGAGCAGTGTTGCTACTTTAGCTTTCCTCACCTGTAGCTGAAATGGAAGGGACTGGGATGGATCTAAGGCGTGTCAGCAGGGCAGGCACACCCACAGCACTGAAAATAAAAGGACACAAAACTCTCTCTTCCCACCTGGAATTCAGGGAATTGTCAACCAGTCCCCATCCATGCAGGATGAGTGTAAATGTGATTGTGAGGGGCACAAAGGCTGCTCCCCATCAGCCTGGCAGCACTTCAGAGCCCTCTGGCTGTGCTGGGGCTGCTCTGTGTCACTGTCCCGTGGAGCTGCAGCAGCTCCACCCCTCAGAGCACACTGATCCCCACGGAGAACGTGGGAGCTGCAAAGTGCCTGACACCAGGCACAATTCCTCCTGCCAGAGCTCTGGGGAAGGTGCAAACCCCAAGCTTTTCCCAGGCACTGCTCACGTGTGCACAGAAGTCTCGAGGCTCCATCTGCGGCCCCTTCAGCGCTCTGTGCTCAGCCAAGGTTCCCAATTCCCGGCCGGAGGCAGGTGGAAATCCACTGCTGCCACCCCTGAGGCTCTCAGGGATTTTGGCCATTACTCTCAGTCACAGTTACCCTTTCATGGTAGCTCAGTCTTAGGAAAGACAAGTTCTGCCACCAGTTTTGCTTCCAGGCTGTGCTGTAACAACCCCCAGCGCCCAAGAAACGTCTCACCAGTGGCAGGGCATGGACAAATTCCTCACAGCCTCCTTTTTGGAACACGTGGATGTACTGGCCTCTTATCTTGCCAAAGGCTTCCTAAATTCCAGGAGTCTGGAAGCCAGGTTCCCATCTTGCCCAAACCATGCAGCACTGAAGTCTTGGGGAGCAGCACCGGTGCCAATTCCCTGTTTAATCATCACCCCAGCCCCGCTCCAGGAAAGATCCAGCAGCACCAGCCACTGCTCCCCATGAGGGAATGGCAGGAGGAGGTGGGCAAACACCAATCTGTCTTGTGTTTCACCAATTCAAATTACTCAGAAAATATTTCTACATTAAAACATATTTCATTACTTCTTGAGGTCAGATGGAAAATACTGAGATTGCTCTGTTCAAATCAGTAATGTGAAAAAGGAAATAGAAGAATTAATAAATACTTCAGAAGACAAAGGGACATGTAAACTGTAATTTCTGTATAGATTTTGAAGTGAGAAAATCTGTTAAAGGAAGACCTGTTAGATCTTCCCTCCTACTTTAGCAATTAGAGGAAGAGATACACAAATAATGAATTGTAATCATCCCAGGCACTGGGTTTGAGGGGCTCAGAACCGGATTCGGTGCTGGGTTTGGGGCCTTGGAACTGAGACCGAATCAAACAGTTTTGGGCTTTCAGAGACCCAAATCACTGTTACGTTTCAGGGGCTCAGAACCAGACTCACTTGATCCATTTTTGGGCTCACAGAAACCAAGGGCTGTGTTCGGGGGACTTGAAGTAAATCCCACGTGCGGTGCTTTGGTGTTCAGAGCGGGCTCGTTCGGGCAGCGTCAGTCGCAGCCGCTCAGCTCTAAGGGCCGCCTTTGGCACGGCCCCACGGAGAGCTCAGAGCCGGCGACTCGGAGCTGCCTCTGGGGCCGGCGGCGGAGCCGCGTTTGGGGCTCAGAGCGGAGCCCGAACCCCGCGTTGGGGGCCACGGGCAGAGCCCGGCCCCGAGCGGCCGGAGCGGGACCCGGGCGCGAACCTCCGGCTCCCGGCCCGGCCCCGCCGCAGCGCCCCGGGCTCGGAGCGGCCCCGCCGAGAGCGCCCGGGCCGGGCCGGGGTCCGCACAGCGCCGAGCGGGGATCCCGAGCGAGACCCCCGGGACAGCGGCACCCGCGGGGCGGGACACGGCGGGACGGGACCGGGGCGGGTCGGGATGGGACAGGGGCGGGATGGGCCAGGGACGGTACAGGGGCGGGACCGGGACGGGACAGGGATGGGGTGGGACAGGGGCGGGGACGGGATGGGACAAGGGCGGGCCAAGAGCGGGGGCGGGGCCGGCGCAGGTGCTCGGGGTTTGGGGCGGGCGGGGCCGGGCTCAGGTGCGCGGGGCCCCAGGGCGGCTGCGCGGGGCGGGGCCGAGGGGATTTAAGACCTGCAAGTCGCTACCTGCGCCATTTGCTCCCCAGCGCTCGGAGATGCCGGCATGGGCCGGGCCGGGCTCCCCGGCGGGGCCCAGGTGAGGCGCGGGAGCCTCGGCTTCCCGCCCCTGCTTCTCTCTTCCCCTTCTTTCCTCCCTTCCTTTCTCCCGCTTACTTCCGTCTCCTCCCTCCTCCCCGCAAACCCCCCTTTCCTCTCCCCCGTTGCTCTTCTCTTCCTCCCCTGCACCTGGGTCTTCCCCTGTCCCTCCTCCCTGCACAGCCCGACCCCAGTGTATCCCTCCTCCTTCCCCTTCCTCCTCCTCCTCAGCCCGCTCCTTCTCCCCTCCTGAGCTCCCCTCCTGAGCTCCCCTTCCCTCCTGTCCCTGCCCCATCCTGCGCACCCCCGCCGCCCCCCGCCCTCCTTCCTCCCCTCTCCTTCCCCCGGGCACCCAGCCCGAGCGCCCCCCATTCCCGCTCGGCCTTTCCCACCTGCACCTCCCTCTCGTGCTTCCCTCCAAACGCCGAGCCCGCTTCTGTTCCTCTTTCCCGTTCTCCCTGCACTCTGTGTCCCTGCTGCCCTCCGCTCCTGCTCCCTTCTGCCTCCCTGGGCGCTGTCTCTCGGCCCTTTCCCTCTGTGTCCCCGTGTCCCCTTCTCCCCTTGGTCTGTGTTTGCCCTTTGCAGAGAAGCCGCGAGGTTCGGGGCGCCGGATAATAAAGCCCCGAGGGCCGGAGCCGGCGCCCCTGGTTTGAGTCCCCAAAAGGGGCCGGAGCCGCTGTGCGGGTCCCCCCAGCAGCTGCCAACACCGCCCTACACTGCCGGGGTTCCGGCTTTCCCTTCATCACACCGGGGCGGGGCGTGGGGGGCAGGGGGGCCCCTCCTCAGGAGGGGTCGGGGGTGGGTTAGCGAGGGTTGGGGGGCTGGGGGGGTTCGGGAAGGGCCCCCTCAGGAGGAGGGGGTCCGGGGTGGGAGGGGCTGGGGGTGTTCGCCCCCCTCAGCCCCTCCCACCTCGGCCCCTCCCCTCCGGGCGGGGCCCGGCCCGGCCCCTCCCCAGGACGCCTCCTCCCGACAGGGGCCCGCGGGGGGGAGGGGGGGCGGGTGGGTGGGGGGGAAAAGGAGGGGGAGCGCTGTCGGTTGGCACAAATGTGCGATTACGGTGCAGAGTGACGTGACCCCGCCTGCTGCGCCCACCCCCCCCACCCACCCCGCCCCCCCCCCCCTCGAGGGCCCCTGTCCGGTGGAGGGGTCCTGGGGAGGGGCCGGGCCGGGGTGGGAGGGGCTTAGGGGGGCGCAACCCCCAGCCCTTCCCACCCCGGGCCCCCTCCTCCGGAGGGGGCCCCGCCCCCAGCCCCCCCCCGGGACCCCTCCTCCGGAGGGGGCCCTCCCTAACCCACACCCCACCCGGGACCCCCTCCTAACGAGGGGGCCCTTCCCGAACCCCCCCAGTCCCCCAACCCTCGCTAACCCACCCCCGACCCCTCCTGAGGAGGGGCCCCCCTGCCCCCCACGCCCCGCCCCGGTGTGATGAAGGGAAAGCCGGAACCCCGGCAGTGTAGGGCGGTGTTGGCAGCTGCTGGGGGGACCCGCACAGCGGCTCCGGCCCCTTTTGGGGACTCAAACCAGGGGCGCCGGCTCCGGCCCTCGGGGCTTTATTATCCGGCGCCCCGAACCTCGCGGCTTCTCTGCAAAGGGCAAACACAGACCAAGGGGAGAAGGGGACACGGGGACACAGAGGGAAAGGGCCGAGAGACAGCGCCCAGGGAGGCAGAAGGGAGCAGGAGCGGAGGGCAGCAGGGACACAGAGTGCAGGGAGAACGGGAAAGAGGAACAGAAGCGGGCTCGGCGTTTGGAGGGAAGCACGAGAGGGAGGTGCAGGTGGGAAAGGCCGAGCGGGAATGGGGGGCGCTCGGGCTGGGTGCCCGGGGGAAGGAGAGGGGAGGAAGGAGGGCTGGGGGCGGTCGGGGTGCGCAGGATGGGGCAGGGACAGGAGGGAAGGGGAGCTCAGGAGGGGAGCTCAGGAGGGGAGAAGGAGCGGGCTGAGGAGGAGGGGGAAGGGGAAGGAGGAGGGATACACTGGGGTCGGGCTGTGCAGGGAGGAGGGACAGGGGAAGACCCAGGTGCAGGGGAGGAAGAGAAGAGCAACGGGGGAGAGGAAAGGGGGGTTTGCGGGGAGGAGGGAGGAGACGGAAGTAAACGGGAGAAAGGAAGGGAGGAAAGAAGGGGAAGAGAGAAGCAGGGGCAGGAAGCCGAGCCTCCCGCGCCTCACCTGGGCCCCGCCGGGGAGCCCGGCCCGGCCCGTGCCGGCATCTCCGAGCGCTGGGGAGCAAATGGCGCAGGTAGCGACTTGCGGGTCTTAAATCCCCTCGGCCCCGCCCCGCGCAGCCGCCCTGGGGCCCCGCGCACCTGAGCCCGGCCCCGCCCCCCGGCCCTTCCCGCGCGGGGCCGCTCCCGGCTGCGGAAACAGGGAAATTAACAGGGAAATAACAGGGAAATAACAGGGAAATAACAGGGAAACAGGGAAAGCTGTAGGCGGATAGAACACAAACACCCTGCGGCGCTCGGGCCCCGCCGAGAGGCCCCACGGGTGTCCCGCTGCGGGAGGAGCCTCAGCCGGAGCTCGGCCGCTTCTCTCAGCCCCGAAGCCGCCCCCTGAGCCCGGGGCCGAGCCCGGACAGCGCCGGCCCGGGGCTCCGTGTTCCGAGCGCTCGCACGCAGCATTTGGGCTCCGTCCCTGAGCCCCAAAATGCAGGATTTGGGCTCCGTGCTCACGGCCCGGGCGAGTCTCGTTTTGCACTCCCAGAACACGGGGCTCAAGTCGCTGTTCCACAGCCCTCGGCCCGGCCAGACCCAGGACTTGGTCCCTGAGCCCTCCACACCTTCACCCCCACCAAAAGAACACATAGGGTTCAAGAGTCCGGTTCTGAGACCAGAAAAATCTATTAATCTCAGTTCACAGGGTTGTGGATTTCACTGTGGACATCCCCACAGGTGCTGACAGGGAACGGACCTCTCACCCATCTGATCCTGCCCTGAGAACTGCTTCCGACTGGCAAAAAAACACACGTGGGATAAAAAGGTTGGAAGGCTCCCCTGGAGCGAAGGCACGTGTAGCCAATCCGCATTACCTTATTATCCCAGCCATGTGCTATCCCGTTATCCCAGCTCCGCTCTGTGCTGCCGCCTCCAGCTCACTGACTGACCCCGCTCGTGGCTCCGGGCGCTCCCGAGGCACCGGGAACACGCCCGGAGCTGCTCGGCCCCGCGGAACTGAAGGGCTGAAGATGCCCAGGCCCGAGCAGGGGGTGATCCAGGGGCTCCTCCCGTGTCCGGAGCTCGGGCTGAGGCAGCTCCCCGGGGATGCCCGTGCTCTGCCCTCTCTTTCGGAGGAGGAGCTCCGGTCCCGGCGCTCGGGGCGGGGCAGCAGCGCAGGGACCCGCTCGGGACCCGCGGGCTCCGCTCCGGCTCCGCCGGGAGGAGGAAGGAGCGGGATGGGAGCGCCCGGCTGTGCCTGGCGCTGGCAGCCGACAGGGCCGGTCCCCGGGGGAGAGAACTCGCTCTGTGTTCCTTGAGCAGCAGAGAGGGATGGCCAGAAGCTTCTCGTGTTCATTTCACAGACTGTCCCATCGACCGATACCAATGTGCGTGAGGCAAAACAGCCACGATGGCTGCAGGCTTCAAAACAAAGATGAACAACGTGGTTTTCCTTTCCCTCTTTCAGGCAATTATATGTAGGTAGGATTAATAATACCTGATGGCGTTTTCTTCTTAAAACTCTGGCCAAGACCGTGCTACTGACTGGGTTTCCAAAGCAGGAAGATGGAAGTGATCAATTAAATCCAGTGCCCGATCTTTGCATATTTAGCTTTCCATTACAGAAATCCCTGGATGGATCCACGCGCTCCTCTGCTCGTGTTATATTTTGTCTCACTCTAATCTCATTAGGATACCTTAAATCCGACCTGTTCTGCTTCTCACACCAAAGCCTGAGGTCATCTCTGCTCCTGACATTTGCATGGCACACGTTGTTGTCACACAGATAATGGCAAAACCAATTTCATCTTGTTCTTTCCCCCAGCACAACTGGGGCAGCTGGAGCTGTGAAATGAGGTGATAGGACTCACGAGTAGCTCTCAACATGATCTAAACATGGAGCTGCTTTTTCCAGTCTTCCCCTGTAGAAAACACACGTTGTAAAATGCCACCAAAGCAGGAATTACTGCTGAAGCTCTCTTTGCCCTTAGCACACAAGGGAAGAGCCCTTCCTGGAGTTCAAGTGTCTTATTGCCACTCTTCAGTGCTCTTGGATCAGCCTATGTGCTAATTCAGATCTTTCTGATAAGTCCTGATCTTTCAGTAGTGGAATCAAAGCAAAGTGAGGTAAAACAGGTGAGCCAAACCCCACCTGTGTGTATGATCTTTCCAGCTGTGCACCTCTCTGGGAATTGCCTGTTCCCTGCACCACCTGACAGGAGGGCACATGGGATTCCGAGGATATTTAAAGGCTGGTGGAACAATCCAGACAACTCTTTGCCGTGTGCAAGGTAAGGACTGGAAGAGTTGCTTAGAAAGCTGCTGAGCTGAGCAGAGGTGGAAGGAGAGGAGGGAAAGGCTGGTTCCCATCCTCATTTCCAGGCAGGGATGAGGCCAAGCCTGCAGGCACGGAGCCTGCTGGAATCCCTGGCAGCAGGCACAGCCGCTCCCGGGAAGCTGCGCTCCCTTTGCACAAAGCCATCCCCCGCCTGCGCAACCTGCAGTGAAAGCCACGGGATCAGAGCCGGGAGACTCAGCTCGAGCCCGGCTGCGGCTCAGCTGGGCCAGGTTCCGATTATCCAGCAGCACCGGGAGGCGCTTCCAGGCCCGAGCCCTTCCCTCGGTCCGCAATGAAAGCCGGCTGAGCGCCCGCCCCGAGCCTGCTGAGCTCAGAGGAAGGCTCTGATTGTGCCCGATTGCGATCAGGAGCCCACTCCTGCCTGGCTGAGGAGCTCCAGCTGGCTCCTGCGGCACTGAGGAACAGCTCCCCCGGCAGTCCGGGCGTGGCTCCCAAACCTCTGCCGGAGCTGCAGCACTTCCCTTTATTCTACAGCCGGTGCTGATGCCTGGGATGTGTCGGGAGCAACGCAGATGGTCCAGTGAGGGATGCTCCGGCCTGGCTGCCGGGCGGGTCAGGCAGATTACCTCCATCGCTAAGGAATTTCCCACATCCCAAGCAGTCCAGCTGGCAGGAATGATGAACTGAAGGATTTGACAATAGAAATATTGTTCGGGCATTGTCTCACCAGGTGTGGGCACTGTAACAATCTGATCTCACGGGAACAAACAGTTCTGATTTAAGGGAAGGGTTTTGGTGTGACAGGAAGAGCTGCCTGAATCCCAGTATCCCTGGCCATAGTTCCCACTACAAAATTGTTTTGACCAGAACTAAGACTGCTGAGCATCACTGAGCAGCAAAAGAGACATTCAGCAATCCCCATAACCTGGCAGAAATCATTGCTGGCCATGGCCTGAGCCTGGGGTGAGAGTCCCAATGGGAACAGCAGCTACAGCCACCCCGATATCCCCAGGAATGTGAGAAACTGCTTCTTCCCGTGGCTGGGAGAATGTCTTTGTGCATCTCCAGGTTCCACCCTCAGCACTCACTTGGCCTCTACACATATTCATTCCTTACACCTTCCTCACAAGACATTCCCACCAGTTCCATCTCCTGCCTGCTGGGCAATGCTCCCCCTTCTCATTTCAAAGGGGAGAATGAGGAACTCTGCCAGTGCCCTTCACTGAACTCTTCTCACATCATCTCTCCCTCCTTTCATTTCCTTGCCAGCAAGGAGAAAGATTAAAAGGGGAAGAAAAGTGTGTTACAATCTATGCAAGGCCAGAAAGTGGCCTGAAGAGACATATTTTGGATTAACTCTGGCTGTTTAAAACCAAAGTCTATTAGGATTTCCTCAAAAAAAAAGAAAAAAAAAAAAAAAAAAAAAGAGATTATTAAAGCCATTTCTAGAGTCAGATTAAGGTCTGTTCCCCACAGTTTCAGCTTTTGGCACCTCTGTAAGCAGCACGAAACACAGACTGTGAGTAACTGAGACAGACTGCACAGAAGAGGACTCGGAGGAGGAATTCATTGCCCCATCCAAACCACTTGAACTGACTTGGACAAGGACAGGAATTCCCTTTGGGCTGTCGGTGCTGCCCAGTTCCTGGCAGGGTGCCTTGCTCTGCCCCCATCTGCGCCTCTGCTGCTCGGCGGGCACGGCCGAGGCGCTGCCGGACCGCGCTGGGCTCGCTCCCGGCAAGTGAAACCTCGTGGAATCGCTCAGAAGATGCCCTCGCCTATTTCCCATTTGTCTCCTCTCCAGAGAAGCCCCAGCTGCTCCCGCAGGGTCCCGCCCGCCGCTCGGAGCCAGCGGAGCCGAGGCCCCGCTCCCCGGGCGTTCCCGTTCCTGCCGGGATGAGGCATCCCAGGGCTCCCGGGGAGCGCCCGGGGGAGGAACCTGAGCTCCGGTGTCCTGCAGCCTCCGGGCCAGCTCCGCTGCCAGGGAGAGGAGCGGCTCCCAGTGCCTCTGGCACCGCTGGGATCCAGTCACGGGCTGTGCTGGTGCCACCTCACCATCGGGGACTCTAAACCTGGTCCAGCGCTTTCCAAGCCTCTGCGCTGCGGCTTCGGGCACGGCTCTGACCGGAACGCTCTGAACGCTCTTGGAAAGGAAGTCACTTCAGTTCATGGTTTGTTTGCTTTAGCGTTATTTATCGAGTTATATTTTCTGTGTATCAGTCTTAGACTGAGCCTTTACAGAGTCAGATGAAATTTTTTACGGGATGATGTGTCACACCACCCTGACCTGGGCTCAGCTTTGAACAGCCTGAAGGGCAGCACTGCCAAGACCCAAGGCAATCATTTCTTTGTAGGCAGCCCAAGCCCATTTAATGTTTCACCATTGGACCCAGGGATCTTAAGGGATTTTCTCCAATCTAAATGATTCTGTGGTTGCATATTCCCAAACTCAGAGGAATCCAGACAAACAGACATATTGTAGAGAAAGTACCTTTTAGGAGTGTTTAGGTAAATTACAATTATTTTCCCCCCCAACAGATGGACTATTTTCTGCTCAGTATAAAAGATGTGTTTTCCAGCACAAAAGCTGTAATTCACCTGCCATCCTCTAGCACCCTAAACCAGAGCAGTAAGAGGCAGCCACAAGAAGCATGGAAAAACAGACAGGCACAGACTGCCCCTGCCCAGCCCAGGCACGAGTCCAGAACTGGCTCCTGAGAGAGAGCCGGAGAGTTCAAGGCTAAAATCACCTGACTGTGAGGACTGGCCTGGTCTCTCCCAGGCTACAGTTCCCTTCTTACTGGGAATTTACTGGGCCATGGCAGAGGATTCTGTTTAGTGAGTATTGGCTTCTTTTTCTCCCCTGCCCATGAATGTCTGATGGATTGTTTGGCATTCCTGAGCTGCCTGCAGCAGCAGCAGTCTGAGGTGCCACGTTCAGTGGGTTCAGGACCTCTCATTTCTCAAACTGGCACGTGGTAACTTCAGCTGCTGACCTGACCCCAAGCTCTTCAGCTGGGGGGAAACAGGGAACCGCTGCTCCTGGAGATGTTCCTCATCAAGAGTTGTGGGCCACTTATCCTTCCTGTTCCTTTTCCCAATCAACCCTGTTCTCACTCTTTGTATCCATACCAATCTTACTATGCCAAACACTTCAGCTAAAGCTGCAGTGCCACTGTGGACATACATGGAATAAACTGAGCTGGTTCAGGGTTTTTTGAAAATATTTTAAAATTCCTTTGTCTGTTTTTCAGCTCTAGAAACAGAGATGAGAAAAACACAAAGTACCTCTTTTGGAGCTCTCTGGACAGTGAGGTCCTGTGAAACCAGTTCTGTCTGGAGGGCACCTTTGCAGATTTAGTTCTGCAGTCAGGTTCATCGATGGAGTAGCGCTAAGTGACAGGAAAACCTGGCACCCCCTGGTCCCCCTGCACTCCTCAGCTATGACAGTGACCACTCTGACTCTGTTTGAGAGGAAGCTTAAGCTGAGCTTTTGACAGACTCAGGAATGCTTTTGGTGAATCTCCCCAGCCACTTCTCAAGAGCATCTCTCAGGCTCAGTTGATAAAGTGCACATTAACCTGTCCCGCCTGTCGCTCTTCTCAGCACCGACACTCGCGGTTGTCAGATGTCGCTGCCAAGGAGCAGCTTTGACCTTTAAGGCAGGAATATGGAAGGTGGTGTCAAAATGAATCAGAAGCTCAAGGTAGATGTGATCCAGCATTTCCAAGACTGGAGAGAGGGAGTTCACTCCTAATGCCCCCCAGGAGACCCTGTTCTCTAAAAACAGCAGGGGCAAAACACCAAGGAATCCCCGCTTTACTCAAATCCACTGTGGTGGGTTTAGCGTGCTTGCAAGGAGAGGAGAACAACAAAACAATGAGTGGTGCAGACAAAGCCCTCTCCACTGGCAAAGGGACCTGAGCTTCTGCAGCTCTGTCACCTCAGCCTTGGAAGATTCCAGCCTTGGCACTGAGGATTGCTGTGCCTTGCTGAGTTTGTAAGGTGAGTTACAAGAGCTGACATGGAAAAGCTCTGCTTGCTGCGGACAGCACCGAGCTCACCACACCTCAGGTTTCTGTGGATAGAATCTATTTCTCCTGGAATTGAAAGGGCCCTTTTAAAACAGCCCCACCTCTCTGAGTCCAGCAGTGCCCTGCTCAACATTGATCCTGCCCAGAGTGGTGAATATTCCTGCAGGCCACAGCCCTTGGCCATTGCATCTCCAGGCTGCAGTAGCCCCTGGAGAACAGGGGAGAATTCCTGTTTCTGTCTGGGAAATGTTCCCTCCTGGAAGGGGAAAAGCAGCATTCCCTTGCCCACCATGGCACCTGTCCCTCTGTCTGTCAGCACTGACAATGGCGCTGCTGTGGCTCGGGAAGGAGCAGAGGGGAGGATGGAAGGTGCTGCTCCAGTCTGGTGCCCAGAGCTCCTGAAATGCCTCTGGTCCTTCTCAGGAGAAATTATGGGATGTAAATTCAGGGCCTGATGCAGCCCTGTCCAACTTCACGGGATTGGAGCTGATTGAGCAAACCAAGGGGAAGTCTCTGCAGTGAGAGGGTTGATACCAGCAGGAAAGAAAAAACTGAATGAAATTGAAAAATTACATATTTAACCAGTAGCTGGATGCTATGTTTTAGGCCAACACTGAATTCTGTCTGGGGCTGTTAATTACAGGAGTCAAGCTGCTGATCTGAGTGGGAGTGAGGGGTTTGCAAACCACGGACAGCACAGGAAGGATCCCTCCCACCAGCAGCCTGTTCCGTGCCCTTGTGAAGGGTTTGCACAGAAAATCCACTGCAGAACGAGGCTGGAGGCAGCAGGAACCACCCAGCTTTTATCCAGGGAGCCTCCTCTGTTTCCTGTGCTGTGGAGCACGAGGCAACACTGCTTTATGTTGAAAGACAAAAAGGAGCAACCGAAGGACAGGGAGTTGCAGGAGCACAAGGAAACCCACAATTCCAAAGGCAAACTTGCCTTGTTTTCACTCTCCAGAGTAAAAGGACAAGTCTGTGTTTGCTCCATCCCCTCAGAAGTGCCAGCCCTGGCTCTGCTGAACAGGATCCAGCCAGTATTGATCCTGCTCTGAGAACAACATAGCTGAACACCAGGTGGGTGACACACACCCCAAAACAAGGAGCAATATTGATGCTGGAATAGCAAAGCTGAGCCCTAAGCGAGGTTCAATTCCTGCCATGGAATCACCAGGGTTTATGAGCTCAGAGCTCTCCTTATCTGGCAGAAGAGGTCACAGAGAGCCCCAGAGCTGAAGGAGCCATGGAGGTGCCTCAGCTTGAGGTGGATGCACTGCCAGACTGTTCATGCCTGGGGCACTTTGGTGCCAGACAGGAGTTTGGGAAGGGTTCCAACACTTCCTGCCATTACCAACCCCACAGCAAGAGCATCCCTGTTTCTCCTAAAACACACATAATCCCTTCCCTAGAGCTCCATGGGAACTCACCGTGGATCACTCTCAGTGCCTGCTCTCACTGCCATGTTCTGCTTTGCTCCTGGAATTCCCAGCCCAGAAATGTCTCCGTGCCCCTCCACTGCCAGGGAGGGTATCCCTGCTTGAGATTTTCACTGCCTCTCCTATTCCAGGTTTCCTGGTTGCTTCCTTTTTCCCACTTCTGTGTGCAGACCGGCTCCTCAGTATTTACAAAAGCAAAAAGTCCTTTTCCCTGTTGCTAAATGCAGCTTGACGCCACCCAGTGACCCTGTTAGCCCAGCTCAGCCCTTGAGAACACATCCCTCAGTGACGCTGCAGACAAATCACAGCAAACAGAAGCAGCTTTGAGCTCTGCAGTCATCGTAGCCCACAGTCAAAATTATGTGAAATGAATAAATGAAGCTGGATAAAGTGATGATCTCTGGCCAGCTGCCAGAGAGGGGCACCAACAGTTACCAAAAAGAATCAGAAATGAGCTTGAGGAAAATCCTGGGCATCTTAACTTATGTTCCTTGTGGTTTTTGTGATACAGAAATTATTAATTTTTCATTTACCGTCATGTTGATGAGTGCCTCCAAATTGCACATGGAATTTCCACCACAATTCCCATGGTGCAGCTTTGGTATCTATTCCATGCTTCTCCACCCTACAATCCTCTTCTAACACAAAACTCTCTCTTCCCACCTGGAATTCAGGGAATTGTCAACCAGTCCCCATCCATGCAGGATGAGTGTAAATGTGATTGTGAGGGGCACAAAGGCTGCTCCCCATCAGCCTGGCAGCACTTCAGAGCCCTCTGGCTGTGCTGGGGCTGCTCTGTGTCACTGTCCCGTGGAGCTGCAGCAGCTCCACCCCTCAGAGCACACTGATCCCCACGGAGAACGTGGGAGCTGCAAAGTGCCTGACACCAGGCACAATTCCTCCTGCCAGAGCTCTGGGGAAGGTGCAAACCCCAAGCTTTTCCCAGGCACTGCTCACGTGTGCACAGAAGTCTCGAGGCTCCATCTGTGGCCCCTTCAGCACTCTGTGCTCAGCCAAGGTTCCCAGTTCCCGGCCGGAGGCAGGTGGAAATCCACTGCTGCCACCCCTGAGGCTCTCAGGGATTTTGGCCATTACTCTCAGTCACAGTTACCCTTTCATGGTAGCTCAGTCTTAGGAAAGACAAGTTCTGCCACCAGTTTTGCTTCCAGGCTGTGCTAAGAGAGGGGCTTTTCAGTGTGCAGAAATTAGTGCTGTGTTTTCAAGAGAAAAGATCTGTGTATCTCAATCTGATTTGTAAAAATCCGTTAATTTTAATTTATTAATCTTAATTTTAACACTAGGTGAAATTAAAAATAAATAAATAAATAAAAGGCAATACAAAATAGATTAAGACAAAAACATTAAAAAATATTAACAGCCTGTGAGCAAATCAGCAGTTTGGCCTGGCAGTGCAGGTGCTGAGGGTGCCAGCTTAAGGTTAAAAAGTGTCCTTGGAGGGACAGCGTCCCCCAGACAGTGCCCAAGGGGTGCTGTGTGTGCAGGGGGTCTCTTACTCACATGGCTGGGGTTGTGCTCTCCTGGTCAGGACTGGAGTTTCCACCACTGCTCCAAGGCCGGTGTGTGAAACCATACAGGAATTATTTGTGACTCCAACACTGAGGCAACAAAAGCATCACTGAAAAGTGTTGTTCCTTGTCCTTGAAGCAACTGTAAATGCAGCTGTGAACCAAACAAGCCAGGCATTTGTATGATGGTGTTTGAAGCTGTGTAAAAGATAATGCAACAGTTAATTTTCTCTTTAGTTGGGCTTTTCCTCACCATCAGTTGCTACAAATCCCTAGCATTTTTCAAGGGCATAACTTGCAACAAGACAGCAATAACCATTACATACTGTTTTCAGTAAGATGCCATTCTCCTTTCTGGCAGGCAGCAATGGGCTTTTAATGGGTAACACTTGTTTCATAAAACTCCCAGATGCTGCCTTGACAATTGCAAGGGAAGAAAAGAGAAGAAAACAAACCCAAAGCAAGGGCAGAAAATACAAAGATTCAGTTTCCATTGCAATGATTTATCTTGTGTCCCAGGCTGATGTAGAGTTCTGCTGGATCAGGTATCTCTGGTGAACCTGTACTGCAGAGCTCCACTGAGATCCTGGCTCTCCCACCTGGTGCAGCCCCTGGCTATTCTGAGCCACGATGGGAAATATTGGGAGGGAGTTACCATGTGAGTGAAACCAGTCAAGTAAAATCAAAAATTATAGGGGATAAGCTTTCAAGACTATAAAAAACACAACAAATATAGAAAAAAATACAGATGACAAATAAATGGCACCAACCTCATTCCAGAAGATGAAGTGCACTGTGATGTAGCGGCAGTTTAACCTGAGGAATGGGAAACATCTGTGAAGAGCCAGGACAGTAGCCACAGTCATTGCTTTTCCATGCCTATTTTTTGAGCCCTCCAACATATCTGATGAGTGGCAAGAGGCATTTTTTTTTCCCCTGAACAGACCCAAACCATGAGACTTTGAAGAGTCTGTCAGCACTGTTTCAGGACTGGTGCCAGGGAGCTCAAGACAAGCGACTGAATGCCTTGGTCTGAGTGGCTGGACAAAATCCAGGGGCTCCTGGGTTATATTCTGTGTGACAAAGGAAAACTGGAATTGCCACCATCTATCTTTGAAGCAATCCTGCTTACCTACAGAGGTTCTGTTCCCCAGGTACAGGGGGAGGCAAGCCACAGGAGATGGGTTTGCTTGCACAGCCCTAGGTCAGGTTCAGCCAGCCCTGTTCACCCCCAGCTTCCCACACTTATTCCAAACAGACTGGAGAGGGAGCATTTCCTCACTTGCTGCTTCTCTGCTCCAGTTTCCTCTTTTATGCAGAAACAAGAATTTCCAGGGAAGAGCTAAAAGGGTCATGACTAGCACGTGTCCACACCTTTGTTTTGGATGGTAAAATCTCTCACACAGTCTGAGGTGCCTGACTGTTACACAAAGCAAGTTCATGAATTTTCCCTCATCTAATCCTGCTGTCTCTACCCTGAATGACTGTCTATGCAATCCAGTATTTACTCATCACAGCAGGTCCAAGAAATACTGCACAAAAAAACCATTATTTCCTAAATTTGGGTACTCTGCAAAAATTCACAAATTCAACTTGTTTAATAATATGATAACAGCACATTATAATTTTTAATTAAAACTGTATCCTCTCATTATGTCTGCAGGTCTTTCATGTGGATGTCATCCAGAAGCAAGGCAATGCAAGCTGATCTCCACAGAGAGAGACAGAGAGACACTGCACCCTGACCTTGGTGCACAGGGATTTTTTCAACTTGTCACACAAACACTTTACTGGCACAAAAAGTAACTGGAGTGGAAAGGGAGCAGCTCCCAGCTGACAGAGCAGCCATACTTCCTTGGATCAGCCTATAATTTGGGATAAAAAAATTGTAAAAGCAAAAGGAGACTTATTTTTCTTAAAGCAGAAATGCCCAGTAATACCCATGTTCTACCTCATGTGAGTCCGAAGAATTTTTAAGGCATCACGTGCTGAGGATGGGACAGGGGAGCATCAGGCAGAGTCACTGGTGTCCTCTGAGGGCTAGCTGCTGGATTAGCCTGTAAAATTCCCAATAGTTTAAATGCAGGCAGGATTTAAAGCCCTGCAGATCACACCTACCTGAGCAATACAGGAGATTTTACAGGACAAGAACAGGTTCAGTGTACAGACAATGGACATTCTCACACAGGCACAGTCCCTGCACTGCCATGCTGCCTCCTCAGACACTGATTTCCTGAGGCTTTCCCTGGATGCTGTTTTAATTCCTCACACTGTGGGGCTCCATCACTCACTCACTCACCCTGGGAGATCATTCTGCAGTTTAGTAGACATTACTATGGCAGTTTTACCCCTGACATTCATCCAAAATTCTACTTTTCCTAATTTAATTCCATTCTCTATGAATCTTTTTTTTTCCTCCATGGGTGTTAAGGAGTTCCTTTCTTATTCCAGATAAAGTCAAGCTATTAGCAACCAGAAATCTGTCTTATTCCTTCTCTGGAGAGATGGAACTTTGAGCAGGTACAGGTAGGTAATTATGGACTGCACTTAGGGGTCCGCTAAAACTTTCTGCCTGATTTCCTGTCCCTGCAGGGATGATAATTGGTGTTCCACATGGAAATATCCCCTGCCCCTTGGCAACGAGCAGGGCAGCACTGAGAGGCTCCAAGAGCAGCTCTGTGCAGCCCCCCAGGCTGAGAGAGGAGCGGGAAGCGTGTCCCAGCTCTGCAGAACACCAGAGACCAAACAGAGCCATGAAATTCACTGCCAAAGGGAGCACGGACAGAGATGAGCTTCTCCCCAGGCTGGGGTGCCCCACTGCAGAAACAGGGAAATTTGACTCTTGGAAGTTAAATTCATAAGGAGAGGAAAGAATGGGTTCTGTTCTGAGTGTACACTGGCTTAAATCAGGAGCTGCTCTAATAATCCTGTGGAATGGGATGGGTCTGAGCGCCAGCTGAAGTGAAAGGCAGCTCAGGCTGAGGCCACGTGTGTCCCAGGTTTGCTTTTACTTTCTACATTATTTTTCCTTAATATAAACATCAACCACAACAGGTACTAACAGAAAACTCCAGGAGCCTTTCCCAGCTGTTTTGGGCTTCAACCCCCAAAGCTCGCCTCCCATAATTCAGTTTCACCTTCAGGCACTTTAAAGTTAATAGACTCATTTGAGCAAAGGGCTTATTGGAAATCCATGTTGGAAAATAGTGAGCCTAAGTGTGCTGGTGCCAAGATATAAACACATTTATACAGTGCAGTAAATCAGCGCCACTGCCTCTCTTTGGAAGGGCAGGGCCAATTAAGCCAAATTAAGCCCAATGTACAGGATATGAGGATGTAACCTGTTCAGCTGCAGGCAGGTAGCAAAGGCTGCAGCCACACCACCCTGCTGGGCCTCGTTTTGACATGGCCCTGCCTGGCCAGATTTGATCCCATTTGCTTTTGGCTTGTCATTCACTGATGGCTGAAAAAGAACAGGGGCTTGGAAAGGCACTGGCAGCGCTCCAGGGGTGCAGCACGAGGACAGGCAAATGGAAGAGGCAGGAAAGGTGATGCCTGTGGACATCTTCTGGTACAAGGTCCACAAATGTGCCTGGGCTCTGAAATGCAATAATGGTGCTGGACTCTCTCTCAGAATTCCTGCATAGGTGGAGGTTGTATGATTTGATCAATAACTTTTTACAAACAAGAAAATGTTCTTTGTTATCAGAGCATTTCATTCAGCTACCTTAATTACCCCCCTGCCTCTTCTGTGTTGTCTAAAATACAAAACAAGGTACAATAATAGGATGGGAGAGAGCTGGCTGGTTTATAGTGCATTAAAGTATTATATTATATTGGATATTATTTATATTTTCTCTTTGTGGAAAACCTGTCATTGACTATTTAATGTAAAGTTACCACTGCCTGAATAGGTGCTCAGATCATAGAAGCTGTGGCTAGAAGCTGACAGCTGGCAGAGCCTTCTTTTAAAAACTCTAAAATGCATTAGAATGCACACCAAAAAATATTCTTTTTAATGAAAGAGAAAAGGAAGAAAAAGAGCCCTGTGTCCCATTTAAAAGGGGAGAATTCAGACTTTGAGAGAGAATTAAAAAGGGGGATTTCAAACATTCTTTGAAAGGTTTTGTTTTCCTTTTAAGATTCAAAGAAGTCAAGCACTCTTGTTGCTGCCCTAGTCCCTAATGCAAAATGTTCTCGTGCTACTCTGCCAATACCTAAAGCAGGAGGAAGAGATTTCCAAATGAAGTGCCAAAAGCAACTGCCAGGTCACCAGCAGTGCCTGCCCAGGTCCTAACCCATGGCACTAATTATCCATCTGCCTTGTCAGCTGACTGAACAGATTCTCCATCCTATGGCTGGGCACAGGAACAGGCTGCCTTTCCTCTTCTCACACATCTTACTGTGGGTAGGTTTGTTTGGAATGATTTTTCAGCTTTGTTCTAGCTATTCTGTTTGCACCTTCACTCCTCTCGTTACTTGTTTCGCTGCTCATTTACTCACTGGAACAAAAATTGTTTGAGACAAGCACTAAAGAAGCGAACGTTTGTGAACAGAACCCAAACTCATTCCCTTCAGGAAGCTGGCAACTCACTGCACCATCATAAAACAGAGGTATTCACCTTTAAATCCTGGCTTTTGAAAGCAAGGAGAAACTCACATAAACACAAAGCCCATAACACACAACCCAAAATCCACAAATATCTCACACGAGCAGGGCAATGCACTCACCACGCTGGGGAGCAGCCCACAGCCTTGGAGCAGCATTCATAAGCAGCTACTTGGCAGTCCTTTGCACAGGAAATGCTGTCACCTGAACAAATAAAGGAGATATCCTGGTGTGGGCCATGGAGGCCTCTCTTTCTGACTTGTATCAGCATCATCTGGGGAAAAAGGGGATCCACAGGTGGGAAGAGCAGCGGCCTCTGACTGCAACTTCTCTTTTGTGGTGCCCTGGCCACAGGCTGCTGCTGCCTGCCTTAATTCTTTAATTCTTCACCAAGGCAAGGAGGTACTTTCCATTTTCCACCTTCACAGCTTCTTCACAGTATGAATTAGTGAGCTGACTCTACCCTAAGGTACATCCCAGCATGTCCCATCCTCTCTGCACCAAGGCCATCATTACCTGCAGAGCAAAAAAGAGCACAGAGAGAAGGGTAAAAATCTCTGTTGAGATCTAGAAAGTGATTGTTCCTGGCTGTCTTTGGGGCTGTTCCCCTCAGCATGGCACTGGCTGTGCAATGCATTTTCTTTCACACACAGTACTCTTGGTTTCTTAATAAATCGACTGCTTCCAGTACCTCAGTCCCACTTGCTTCTACAGCTACATCCTAACCAGCCTAGTATGTCCTGTTTATCATCTTGAAGGAATTTTAAAAGGCAACTCAGAAATTTTTCTATCTGAGTTTTCCAAGTGTGTTTCACTATTCCAGTGTCTGTTGTATTGAGCTTGGATCATCCTCATATTTACAAGGTATGAGATATTTCATTCAGTGCAGATCCTTTACAAAGTCTAAAGGCTCCACTGAAACACCAGATTGGTGTGGCTCCACATTTGCTTTTCCACACTCATATTAAACAGACTTTAAACAGACTTTAAACAGTTGACTTATTTGTGGCACATGATGTTGCATGATCTGGAAATTAAATATCAGGATTGTGTTTCACCCTCAAGTCCCAAGGGGTTAATAAAGGAGTCTGTTTGCTGATTGTTTTCCTGAGATATAAACTTATAAAAGTACATTAGTTCCTCATCAATTCGCAGTTTATCTCTACATTTTCCCTGATGGCCTTCCCAATAGCATCGTGGGGAGGAGTGAAAGGGCCACAGGGATTCCAGAACAAATCCTATGCAGAACAATTTATAATATGTACATTTGTTTACTTCTGCCATAATTGCTACATCTGCTTCCCTGACACTAATTAATTAGGCCTCGTTTAATTAATTGTGTTCTCTGAGCAAGGTGCTGTTGATATTTTGCAGCTGGTCCTTGAGAGGGGAGCTGTGCAAGGCAGAGCTCCTGACAGCATCCCTGGTTTGAAGTCCTGCAGCTCCCCACACCCTGCCAGTGCCCGTGGCTTGTGCAGCTGGAAGGAACCCGCTGGATCTGAGCCTTCAGCCCTCCTGGAACTGCCAAAAAAACTTCAAGTGGAGAAGTAACAGTCCAAAATCTGACTTGAATCTAAATAAACCCCAAACCCAGAAACACAGATGTAGATAGCATACCTTGAGCTTCCTCCCAGTGAGGCCTCCTCCTCTATTTATTTACTTATATAGATTTATCTCAACTTCCTTGGGTCACACTCGGGTATGATGGGACAGGTCTTGTCCTGGAGCAAGTTAATAACAGCCCCACAGGTCTGCCCTGCACATCATTCCTGTGTGTGACTGCACGTCTTGTTTTACACAGATGGGCAATCATGCATATAAATGCTCCTATAATTCATCCCAGAGTTGCTCAACTGTTTATACAGGCAACTTTCCATCTATTCCTAGTGCTCCACATGCTACAGAGGTGTTTTCTCTTGTTCCCAAAATATTATTCTTCATTAATTGAATTTTGGTCAAACAGCTATACCTTTGAGAGCTGGAGATTCTTAATCTCCTAACAGGCTCTTTGAGGTCAGGCGAAGAAGAAAGTCTAATATTTTCCACAGTGCTATGTAGCTTACTAATTTCTTGTCAAAATGGCATGTGTTTACCATCCCTCACTGATACTCTGACTGGACTTTGGCAAGGAAACCTTTGCCAACAACCACTTTACGAGCAAAACCTGCACATTTCTCCCTGAGAGCTATTTTTTAAGAACACTTCCTTTAAGGAAAATTCTTCTCACAAAATTTCGTGGCTGACTGAGGTGCCCTGCTCCCAGCCTGGCTGCACTGATTTCAGCAGCATCACACCAGAAATAAACAGGATTGTTTTTGGTGGCATGATGTCACATGCATTGACCATATCCCCGGCAACAGCAAGCCTGCCCTGTGGCTGTTTGAGAAGAAAGAAATGGAATGAATCAGAATAAGCCACAGTCCCTGCAAAAAGGGGGGGAAAGGAAAGAAAGGAAGAAAGGGGCAGCCACAGAGCGGGGTCTGGGAAGATTAGGTGCTGGTTTGAAAACATTGAGGCAATGGACTGAAACCCAAAAGATTACTTGTCTACTTTCTAGCTGCAGCAATAATCATTCTCTGCTAATTACCTTCCCTTTTGTGTCATGGGTGCCATTAGCAGTGTCCCAGCAGTGTCCAGGACAGCCCAAGGGTGCACAATGCATGTGCTGGGGGATGTGCCATGGCATCAGCCACCAGACACATTTCAGGGAGTTTCAATGCCCGAGTTTATTTTGTTTTGCTTGCAAACATCTGAGCTCTCTGACTTGGCAAAAGGAAAAAAAAAACCAACCAAAACCAAAAAAAAAGCACTGCATGTCATTCTCTTTAGGGCTCCACATAAAAATCCTACCAGTGCTTTATAGACAGTAGTATGGTGGTTTTCCTAGCTTCAAATCCTTTCCTGTTCCTGCTACTCACCCAGATGGAAAGGTTCTGCAAACAAAAGCAGTATAGTGAAGGCATGTGTGAATTTGCTTCCAGACACTTCAGATTGCAGATATTTGTCTCACCCTTTGCTGTTGGCAAATCTGTCACTGAAGGGTCGTAACTACAAGTTTATCAGAAATACGGAAAACCCCTCTCTTCCTGTCTCTTTCACTTTGTTCTTCCTGCAAAGCAAGTTGTCAGCAAACACCAGTCAACACTTGATTGCTGTAACACAGGTGATTACAAGAAATATTTGATTTTCCTGAATGTTTCCTGCCTCAGACTGTACCCAGGGTGCTGCTTCCACTTGAAATTGTTTTTCACCGCTGTTATGTGAAGCCCACAGCTCATAACAAAAAGAGCTGATTATGTAAAACCAAAATGCCACGGGGCTGTCAAAACCCAATATCCTGAGTGCAACGCCCAGGCTGGGCCTGGAGCCTCTGCACTCAAGTTTCACAAGGGCTTTTGCTGCCTTCCAGATCAGAAGGGGCACACAAGGTAGGGTGCACTGGCATCCTGAAATTTTGAATCACTAGGGCATCTTCATCTACTGTTTTGTTGGGTGGTTTTGAAGTATTCCTCCTCCAGGTTACCATAAGCAGTCTAGAAAGTGTGTGAAACTTCTCCCTCTTGCAGGATAAGGTCTGAATTTTAATTTTGAACTCATCACTAACAGAAACAATCATTTCAGCAAGGCTGCCATTACTGTTAAATTAGGAAGTCAAAAGTCAGTTTTACATAGAGGAGTTTGTTTTTTAGTGGAGCTTATTAACAGAATGAAGGCATGGCTTTGATAAATTTGGAACACACCCAAACTACAAATCAGAGTTTTTAACTTCCAAAGTTGGCAGTCAGCTGCCTTTGTTTTCCTCTTTATTTTTAATTTATTTTTAATTTATTTTTTCCAGAGCTTTGACAACTTCTACTCTAGCTGTGCAAGCTAAGAGCAGTGGTATCTGCAGGATAACTGCCAGAATTTAAAAAAAAATTATCACTTTAGACCCTTGCTTCGGAGAAGCCTTGTCATGAAAGGGAGTTGGAGAGATCTTTCCCTTGAGTAAAGCAAATGACATGAAACAAAGCTGAGAAATGCTGTTCAAAACCAACATCACACCCCGGGACAAGATCAAGACTCTGGAAGGTTTCTATGTCTTGGAAGGCTGGGTTCCAAGGAAGGGTGGTAAACTCACTTTTAATATAAAGAAGAAATCTCTTCAAAAAGAAGATTGAATGAGTTTAGGCAAGTACATTTTCTTTAGACTCTCTTCAGGAGCTTGGATGCCTCTCTCAAGAAACCTCCTGCTTGTCTCTGGAAGTTTCAGCTCTAAATTATGAACATGGTAGTGAACATCAGTGAAAGAAAAACAAATAAGGAATAAAGGGCTTGACTGAGGACCAGGCAGAAGCTCAGGCAAAGCATCTCCCTGGTGACATCCCACTGCTACCCAACAGAGGGGATGCCCAAACCTGTTGAGGGTGAGGGGCAGCAGAGAGGAAGTCCTCTCTTCCTGCCCCAGCACCATGTTCCACCTCTGCAGACATCTCTGGTATTCCTTGGCAGCACCTCACACTGAGCTCACCTCCAGTTTGTACTGACATGCTGTAAACGCCAGCCCATGTCCCAAAGCTAGGCAGGAGAGAAGTTTTCTTTACCCTGTCCCACCAACCCTTGCACTTAAATTTATATTCCTACTATGCTTGCACCAAATATGCAGAAATAGAGAGAATTAACAAAAAAAAACCCAAACCAACCAACCTCAGGCTATGCAAACTGATCCTCCTCTCCCTCACTGGCAGCTGGGAAGACTCCTGACAGTGTCACACAGGTGGCACCTGAGCAGGTGCTGCACTGCCACTCCCAGCTTTCCACAGGTCAGGCTTCACTTCACCTCCAGTATGGCTAAGTCAGGCTCCTGTTGAGCAGAAAATACATGAGATTTTGCTTCTTGCAAACAGCTCCATGCTTCTAGAAACTGTTTGTGATGTGCCTGGCCCTAGAGGAGTGCCAGGCCCAATTAATATTGTTTCACAAAGCATTTGGCTTGCCTCTGATGAACAGCAGAGGTCAGAGGGCAGGGACCTATGCTGAAAGCTAATTGCTCAAGTTATTTGTCTGGCTTGTGTTAGGTGCTGGGATCCTGCTACACAAGTCAGAAGTGCAGAGTGCCCTAAGTGCAATATTGTAATTTAAAAGCTTTTAACACAAGAGAGAAACAATTCACTGATCATCTCGTTAGAGACTTAGCTATTTACATCTGGACAGCTTCTCTTCTTTGATCTTGTAAGAAAAATGAATGGAAGTTTAGGACACATTTAATTGCTTTTATAAAGGCTTGGGTCCAAGCAAAACACACTTAAAATCTGGGAAATAACAATGAGGCGTTGTAAATTTATTCAATACCCTCTGACCAGTTCTAGATACCAAACCAGAGAATTCCAATGTTAAAGAATACAAGAGTGCTGACTCCTGGTTTCTATTTGACTCCCATTACAAACCTCATCTGTATGCTACTAAACCAAACAATATCCTTCTCCCTGTGGACACATGAATGAGCTATAGAGACATTGGTTTTATTTTTTGACCCTTGCAGTGTACAAAAAACTGCAAGCTCTGTAGCCTGAAAATTTCACTGAGTAGAGAAATCTCTGCTCCCATCTACCGGTGAGCAAAAGAAGAATGCCCATAAAACCAGTAAATCTGTTTGGTTGTTTTATCCAGGTACCATCTGCTTGTTCATAAATGTAGTGGCTTTTGTTCTATTTCACTCCTCATTCTTCCAGTGGCACTTTTGGATAGATGTCATAGTTACATTTCAATGACCAAAAAGTCCTGCCAGTCTTCTCAGTATCCTGTACAGGGATGGCTTCTCTGTTAGATCCTGCAAAAGATTTTATGAGTAGACATGATGGGGAAACAGATCTATGATGGGGCTGAACAAAGAAAAGGAGTTTTTTTAATGCAAACCATGCTAACAGCAACAGAAGTGGCACATCTTGGAGGCTGGACTAGGTGGTCTTTAAATATCCCTTCCAACCCAAACCATTCTGTGGTATTCACTGAAAATTCTTACTCAATCACTAAATAATTAATTTGATTAGGTTTTAGGAAGGAGATTCCAAAAGCAACAGAATATCCATTTGCAGCTGGCTGGCAGGAGGCCTGCCCAGGCAGAAGTGAGAACTCTGGGGCTGTGGTATCCAAGCTGCTAAACTACAGGGAAATTTAGCACAAGGGGAAGGAGAAACGATGCTCAATAAGCAAAGTGCGCCTACAGAAAATTCACAGCATCAGCTGGAAACCAAATCACTGGACTGTTGCCAAAGCTGCTGAATGAAGTAGATGGTTCTATTTACTGTGGACTGTTTTCCCAAAGTTAATGGTATCTTTGCCTTGCCACTAGCAAAGGCTTTGTGTTTTCTTAGAGTTTTGTACTTGCAAACAATGAACAACTGCCTGAAGGTGCTTGGAAAACATTCCAGGTGGGAAGGGGCACAGTGCTGTACACAGTTTTAAAGAGCAGTCGTATTGACCACAGCCTTACTGCTAGCAGGAGTTGAGTTCTGGGTATCCAGTGGCTAGGGGTGGTGGCAAAAGTGGAGGAGAACGTAGTCAAAAGGAAGTGAATTACCAGATTCATATGGAAGGGCTGAATTTCTGAGCTCACCAGCTTCTTTGCTGGAATTTTCTCAGCATCTGAATCTTAAGGGAAGCCTCACTGCCATTGTTAGGAGCAACATTCAGTTCTTGCCATGCTCTCATTGGTGGTCATTGCTATTCCCAGGTCATTAGGAAGAGGAACAAGCACAGTAAGGAATGTGAAAGAGGGCTGGAGGGAAAAGATGCTGCTGAATAAATCCATACCGGGGTGAACACAGCGCTGAGACAGAATATCATTCAGCAGGAAGGTTTATCACTACAAACTGGCATGTTGCAGCTGAACTGGGGTTTTCTAAAGAGAGCTGCACCCACAGACAGCTGACTGATGAGTTCACCGGATAAAAGACTGTTCAGGAGTTCATCCACTGAAAGGCTCTTTACAGGCTCCACTTTCTCACGGTCCCCTCTGGAAGGAGTTACTGTGCTTGTAAGAGTTCCACAGCCCGTGCCTGTCCTCCCATTGTTTCAAGTTAAGGGAACATCAGCTGGTTTTGCTATTGTGAGCAGGGGCCACGATGGAGGGCTAATTGCTTCTGTTCAGCTAAATGTCTGTTTTATGGGGCCAGGCTATTGCAGGCACCCAGCTGGACAATGGGACAGCGGCCTGAGCCTGTGATCTCCCTCAGACAGTGGGCATTTAGGCCACTTCTGAGGGAGCTGGCAAGAAAACTCCTTGTTTCTTTTTCCACACAATAAATAAAACCCCCAAAAGATAATTAGGTAATTCAGAGTGGATAATGATTATCCATGGTTTGGGAGGAATTTCTTTCTGACAAAGACTCCTCTGCATCTGTAGTACAAACTGATTTTACTGTGAACTTGCTACCAGCCAGAGGAAGCAAGCTTCCCAGTGGAAATCTGTAAGGTGGGAAGCGTTTGTTCATGTTAGATGCACACAAGGATACATGAAGGTTATTCCTAGCAAGCTACATTGCATCCTTGCTAAAGAAAATGTGAACATTTCTACCCCCTGGTGAACTCAAGGTACAGAAACACATATTCCTAAAATAATGCCTTTCTCTGGGGCTTTGGGGTTTTGTTTTCAGACCAGTGCCAGCTTCTGTAAGAGGCAGATCCCTGAGCCTCTCTGAGCCTGACAGAATCATGCTTTATTGCCTCTGTGGCAAAAAAGTGAATCCTAATAAATTTTAACCAGCCAGTTGATTCTGCAGCACCAAGACACAGAACTTATTCCAGCTGCTCCTCCTTTCTTGGGTACTCAGGTGGTTGAACACCAGGACTGAACACAGCATTTCAGGGATGCTGAGGGGCAGAGATGACAAAGCATGTGCAGGGTGATTCTTAATGATGGCCTATTTGAAAGATGAAAACTGAAGTAGCCTTGTGGATGTTTACTGGCATCCTGTAACAGGTTCTTCACAAAAAGTCAACCCAAGCAAGCCTGGAGATTGACTTGGAACTCAACTTCATTCATTACTTAAAGATGAGGGTGTAAAGACACTTTTCCAAACAGAGATGGCTTGCCTTGTGGATGACTGGCCTGGTCTCCCTAAATTTCAAGGCTTGTAGATTTCTCCTATTCCCAGGTCATTTTTACATATGAATTCCAAATATTCCTGCCTTTTTTTTCCAATCCAAAATATCTGGACTAAAGAAGGCATTCAGAAAAAACGTGCTTTATCTAACTTGCAATAAAGACATAATTTTCAACATCACGAGTTTTACGGATTAATGTAAAATGGCAAAATTCAAGCACAACTGTTCTTCACGTCTAGTGGGCCCAGTAATAACTACAAGAAAGAAAATTAAAAACAGGAAAAAAGGCCATATGTGACTTTTGTCTCATATTATGCCTGTAGCTTAATTACAGAGCTGCATTGTGTGCTTAACTACAAAGCAGTAAAGGCACTGCAAGAAGTACCATTAATGAGTCAGCATCACCCCCTGAAGATCAGTTTTGCGTCTGGAATCTTTCTGGTGGAAGCCCCCTTGATTCCTCAGGTTCACCTTTCCCTGCAGAGGCTCCTACCTGAGTACAAACTAGCAGAGGGTGAGGACAGGGAACAAGCAAGATCACAATCAAATCCTACCAGTTCTGCAGTGTGCATCCAGCAGGCAGAGGGTGAATTGGATGAGGAGGTGTGAGCTCAGAGATCCTCGTCCTCACAGGAGATTTGGAAGCTGAGAATGGTCCCCCATGGGATGAAGGCACAGGGTGCAAAAAGGAGAAAGCATGTGGAGAGAAAAATGCAGAATGGGGGTGACACAGAAAAGCTGAAAGTTGTGTTTAAGAAGTTAATTGTGAACACAGAGTGATGCAGGAAGCAGCAAGCTTATCAGAGATCTGTGCACGGCCTACAGTATCAAATGTTATGTTCACAGGGAGACCAGACAAACAAATTGGCAGGATATGTCAAGAGAGTCTAGACTGAAAAAGGTCTCCCGAGAAATTAATTTCCAAATCTTTAATCTATCCCATTTTATAAAATTTTATCTACAATAATGCAGCTTTTCAAACATCCCTACTTTGAGAAAAATGCAGTTAAATACTGTTGGAAAACAAAAAAAAACCCACCCAACCAACCAACCAACAAAAAAAAAAAAACAGAAAAAGCCCACAAAAAAAAGAATGAATGTGTTCTTTTCTTTATGGAACTTCACATTTTCCCAAATGCAACTTGAAGCCTCATCCAGGGAAATATTTACATATGTGCTTGTGTCATTCCGACTGCCCCCACACTTCCTGTACTCACTGGAGCCCATCTGATGCTTTAAACTAGGTGTTGAAATGCCCTACTGAACCAAAGCCACTAATTCTGATTTTTTCTTTCTTTCTTTAAGGTGGAGAACAAAGAGATATCTCCCTCCTGGAAGCCTCAAGGGTTGGCAAGAAAGGAGATGATGTGGGAAACCTTGTGCCCCTCTTCTCCCAGGTGACATGAAGAGCACTGCCAGATGTGCCATGTCAGAAGTATTGCAGAAGTGTTTTTTTCCTAAGACATGCAAACCTCAATCCTTAGATCTTTTCAGGAAAAAATCCCACTTCATCTGAATGCAACAGAGAACAGGTACAAAATTGTTTTGAAATGTGTACACTGTGGAAGCTCATGGATATTCTTCTGGTATTTTACTCACAGAGCTGTCACTGCCTGCACATTAAAAGAAGTGGAAAAAGCACAGCCCCTGAAGAGATCATTAGTACTTCTTTCTTCCTCATCTGGCTCTTTCTTTAATTCCTCTTCCCTTTCCCAGAGAAGTGTATCAGATTGTTCTGAACAGGATGCCTCATCTCTGACTTATGCACAGGACAGCCACGAGTGCAGAGTATCTGCTGATCGGGGTAATGCTGGAATCACTGTGATTTTATGGCACCATGAAACACACCACAGTGGCAGAGCACACAGGCTCTTGTTTCCTGTTACAGACAAACACCCATTGAGCAGTCCCCACCACATCTGGGGAACCTGTCTTACCCTACTGCTTTTTTTGTTGCTTTTCAGGATATTTCACTGAAGGAATGAGAACAGATCAACTACAAACTTGCAGGGAAAAAGCACACAAATTTTAGATGTTAATCTCCAATTATCAGTGACTGAAAGGGCAAAGGAGCCTGCCCCAGTGCCACACTCAATATTCCTCACAGGTGAGCTCTTTCTACAGCCCTCACTTTTCTTTGTCAACTCTTTTCTGACAGCAGCTAGGAGTTTTTAGTTTTATTTATAAGATTTTTCTGCATTTAGTGTTTTCATCTGTCCATCCCCTCTCTGATAGAGAGAAATGACCCCTCACCTCTGGTGCTAATTACACAGTCCTTCCTGTGATTCTTGGAAAATTACCTTTATGGCTCTTTGAGAGAAGCACCTTTTTCTTAGAGATCTCTTTAATGTGGCCAGATTTTTCTTTCATTGCAACACAGAATCCTGACTGAAAAGCAGCAGTTTGTTTGGAACATTATGCAAAGGAAAGTGCATCAAAATACCTGGAATGATGATTCATCAAAGACTTCAAATTGCCCAGTTCCCTTTTTGGTGATATTCTGGAGTCTTTTCTACAACTGGTATATTCCTGCAAGGTAAATGTGAGACAGTTAATAGGATCCTACCAGCACTGAGCACTTCTGACAGTTTACTGCACTTTTGGAATTTACATTTTTGGTTTGTCATTCCCCAAATGGTCACAGCTCTTCACCCTCTGTGCTTGAGCTTCCTGCTGCATCACTTCCACCCCTCTCTCTTTGAACTCTCTGTGTCTGAAGGGTGGTGGAACCAAAGCCAAAACCATCCAACCTACCTCAAAGAAGGGGTTTTCTGGTAGTGGAATACTGGTTTAAACATAGCCAAAGCCTGTGTCTGCTTCATTACTGCATTTAAGGAGAAGAGTTCTTTTAAGAGCTATTTTTGCCATCCCTGTGAATCTGAAGCAATCGTGGCGTTTTGTGGGTTTCTACCGTGTAATTTCAATATGCAACAATCTCTCCAAGTTGAATAATATGGAATCCACGCACGCTTTGCAGTTTCGAGATAATTTGATCTGAATAGCAGTTTCATGTAAATGTTTTGGCAGCAGTGAAAATACCCTCAGCATTACCACTTGCAACTTGAAACACAAATAGCGATTTCAGATGCTGACAATGAAAGAGCTTGATAGGTAGGTTGAAATTGTTAATTCTTCAGTCTGAAACTGATATTTTCCTCACTGAAAGATCTGAAAACAAATCTACTTTCAACAGGTTATTTCGGTATTAATGTGATACCAGCAACATCTGTGCAGCTCCCTCTCTTCTCCTGTGGGCAAGCACTGTTAGGGGAGTGGGAAGGAACACAGCTCTTGCTTGCTTCACCCCACAGCGGTGGGGAAAACATGGGATATGATGTTTGAAGTGCTGGATAATTGGAGGAAGTGGATGGAGAATGATAACAGCAACAGGGAAGTTTCTCAAGTGATTTGAGAAGGTTGTTTGGTGCAGGCTGGATGTTTGATTATCTGTGCACTGGATACCCACTTCTCTCTACATGAATGATACATGGGAACCAAGGATTGTTTACTTTAAAATACCAAAATGAGAAATGACCATGTTCTGAAAATAAAACCCGTGAGTTTCAACTCTGCCACCTCTAGGAAAGCCCAGTGGGAGGGATAGGATTGCTAGAACTAGGGGAGGCCCCCTTTTCCTTATTTGTTATCATTTAACAGAATCTGAAGGCATCTTCCTTTGCAGAGAGCAGGAAATCATTCCTGTGCAGCTCCAGGGCCACACAGAAGTTATGGTGCCCATTTCACTCGTGGTGTTAAACAACAGAGTGTTTCAGAATCATAGTGGGGCTATAGGGAGTCACCAAACCCTGGCCAACAGAAAACAGAGGAGCACATGCACAGTGGAGAGTTTCTGACTTTTAGTAAGAGAAGAAAACACGGTGTTCTTTACCTGCCTTCTCCCTCCAGTGTTCTCAAATACCACTGGTCATGTTCCACTACAGGGGAGATTTCTCAGGGTTACATTTGGAAGCACGTGGTCAGCAGAGAAAAAATCCCAGCCAAAACATTCCTGTTAATTGGTGATTGTTTTTTGAAACCTGAACATTATGAATCCATGTTATGCTCTCAGCCTTTGCTCTAAGTCTGCTTGGAATTAGGAAGCTGAAGTTTTGTGGCAATGAACTGTGGTATCCTATTGAGCAGGACTAGTGTACGTATTGTGGGCACGCTAACAAACACAACCTTGCTCCTGCATGTCACTGGGAAATGAAAAGGATTGTGATTGTGCACATTATCTGTCTTTAATGTCTGCTTCTGGGACACAGAGTGTAGCTGCCACTTCACCATGAGGCAGCCCAAAAGCACTGTCAAGACCTGCGAGGTGCTTGCCTTGTACAGATGAAACGTGGTCTCACTGACTTCAGCAGTGAAATTCCCAAGGAGCTTTGTGTTCTGCCCAAGATGTGCTGATATTCCCCGTACATGGAAGCAAGTGTGTTACCAGAACAAGCATCATTTTTGCTAATCAGAAGATGTAATCACGCAAGTGACCTGCAATGATATTTATGAATCGTGAATCTTGGATTTATTTAGCACAGACCATCTTATTTTCCTATCCAAAGCTGCTTGTTAGGCAAACTCTGAGGACTGTTAAATATCGCATGACATTCAAAAACCAGAACTTTCTAAAGCCCCTTTTTATTGTTTGGTTGGTTTTTTTTTCCCTCTCTTTGGCTAAACCTATTCTGGGTTAATATTCTTTTCAAAGTTAACCTTTCTCAATCAGTGCTTTTAATGCAGCTGTTTGAGTCAGCCAAGGAAGATGTTACGAAATCTCTCCCATTGCTGCCTAACCAAGGATGTTTCGATGGAAACATGGTCCTTTTGATCTGATTTATTTGGGAGTTCTTCTTGTGCAGCTTGTATCTCAGCAGAAAACCTAACAATCTGTTTGCTCTTACTGGGAAAAAAGAGATTGTCGCCCTGCCAACATAATTACATTGGTGAGTTAGGGAATAATGAGTGAGAACAGATGAAATATTTAGATATAAATAGTCTGTTTTCATGTGCTGTGATTGTCGCTAATAAGGCAGGGACGTGTGGTTTGTGGTTCAGGGACAGGATGAGGAACCAGGACATCTGGATTCCTTTCCTAGCTTTACCACAGTGTATTGAAGAAGCCATCAAATCTCTTTGTGCCCCATCAGTTGGAAGTGGATAATAATGCTCTGGGGACTAATTCCTTAATGCTGTCATCTTCAGATGTTCAGGAGGGAAGAGCAATACAAGTGTACACTTTTTGCACACTAGAAGTCGGTCCAACTAAAACTTTACATCCAGATATCTTACAAGTTTGTGAATTAACTCCTATCCTGAGTAATTTGACCCGCTTGCAATGAGACAAAAACAAGAGGAAGATTAAAATCAGTAGAGAGTGTTTGAAACACAATCCTGTAAGTTTGTGATCTTAAGCTTTCAGACACAAGTTTTTTGGGCTTTACACTCTTTACACTTTCAATAAAGAGTTGCCAATTATGTCATTTGTTCAAATCCTGAAAACTATTTAGGCCTTAGCTAATGAGGCTGGGTATAATTTAAAAGGCCTGCAGTGGCCACCTACACAAGGGATGTGTTTCCCCCAGCCTATGTGTATTTTGTTCACTGCAGCTGTAAGTAATAGATCACTAAACCACAGATTAAAAGCATTTAACTGCTATAAAAGTAATTAAAGAGAAGATTAATTCTACCTAGGAGTAAATAAGCAAATTGGGAATGTAAATCATAGTGAAAAGGAGTTGGCTTGGCTTTTTTTAAATATGGATATGTTAGTGGAGAGTCTCAAAAGCAGAGTTGCTTCTCCAGCTGAGGAGGGGAAGAAAGAAACTGCTGGTAAGATGAAAGCCTCACTTGGGATGAGCACTGTATTATTTTAAGGTTTCTACTACTTATTTAAATTTCCAATTTCCTCAAAATGAGAGTCTGTGATGCACTGGTATTTTACCTGGGTGTCAGATGGCTCTACCTACACTGGGAAAGCTAAACAGGAGCAGAAGCACAGCTGGTAGTAGGAACCCCACATCCCCTATACATGTGGCTGAATTTTCCACAATCTTGACTGCTGAATTTCCAGTCTTGACTGCCTGGAGCTTAGGAAGCTTCCTCCTGGAGTACCTCTCTGATGTTGGTTCCATCCAAAAGCCCAGTTCCTACACTCTGACCTGAGGTGCAAGGGAAAAAGCATGGTAAGTAGGAGAAATCAGGAAATTTGCTTCAGAAGGGCCCTTCTGATCTTACCTAAAATTCCAGCCTACCCTCACCCTATTTGTACTGTTATCCCTGAATAAGAGCAGCACCAGGGCTTGATTTGCACTTGGAATCCAGCTGGCCAAGCGAGACTGAGCACAAATTTCCCGTTGCTTTCATGGAGGCTGTGCTCTAAATCACTGCAGTTGGACACCACTGAAGCAGCAGCTGGAATACTTATCCTGCAGAATAATTTCAGATTTCTTTGAAAAAAGGCTTAAGGGTATGAGTAAGAGAAATTGGCTTCAGTTTGTTGATTTTATCTCATTTGAGACCGTTTTTGGGAAGACTACAATATTGGCACAGGAGGCACAATTATAGGGAGAATTAGCTCTTCACCATCACTCTAAGCTAATCCTGTGTGTTCTGTAATGCTGAGGGAAAAAACAACCTCCTGATACACAAGAAATGCTCCAGGAATCTCTAGTGATTCATTTATCCATTCCCCTATTGACTGGTACATTAAAACACAGAATAAAAGTCTACAGTTAACCAAGTCCTTCCCCTTTCCTATATCCAATCCTTGCTTTCACCAGGAAAAGTGTGGGAACATGATCTGTCGGGAAATCCTTAGCATGGCCTGCCTGGGTCTGCAGTAAGGAGATGGAGGCAGCAGCATCCCAGGGCTTACTGCTGAGATCCCTCACCCACCTCCAGAAGCTTAGAAAATGAGTGCACTCAGGGAATAGGTTCCTTGGAGGCCCATATCCTTCTCCATAAAAATGACAATGATTCACATCACACAAATGTTCCTAAAAAGACATCCCAAACCAACACACATGCATGCATGTAAGCTCTAGCTGTGCAACTGTGTATGCATGGCCATGTAAAAATAACTATCTTTGTGTGGTGAGACAAAGCAGCCTCAACTACCAAAACAACACAAATTCTTTTCCTACGGCAGAAGTCCCACTAGCAGTAATTTCATCTCGAAATGGAAAGCACAGCATTGCATTATTTGAGCACAAAGGCTGAATTTCCCTGGTTGGCAGTTAGACCCCAAGCCCATGCAAACACAGCAGGAGAAACCTGAAATGACTTTGTTTCCTCGTGGCACTAATTCCATTACTGGAGAAAATGTAATTCTATTTATGTTGACATTATAATGATAACTTTTCAGGCCAGACTCCATCCTGTCTGTTAGGCCAGACAGAGCTGAAGCACCAGCAGAGAACTAAGGAATGCCTGTTCCTTGGTGGCAGTGTGCCTGGAGCCCAGGCACTCATTTCAACAGTAAAAATTCATTCTGTGTAAAAGATAGCTATGATTTAATTGTGTCTCAAGTACAAAACCTCTCCTTTTCAAGGAGGTGGGAATTTCAGTCATTGATTTGTGATACCTTATTAATAGATGGTGTCATTTTTAGCTATTTATTCTGGTTATTTTAATTTAATATTTTAGTGTAAATGTGCCAGCCTATCCTACTGTTCTCTCAGGGCACTGTCAGTGTGAGATGTCACCAGTCCTGAAGTCTGGATCACATTTTCATTCATCACTTCTCTGGTACAAATGGTACCAGTGCCCACAGGAGAAGCAGAACTGAGGGAGGGGGTTTCAATTCAGGGCTGAGAGATTTCTTTTTCCTTATATAACTCATGAAGAACTCTAGAGCTGCAACTGAACTAAATTAAGCAATTAGAAGACAGAAACAGCTAAACAACTTATAATTTTCAAAACTTAGGCTTGGTTGAGAATAACATTCCAGGACAAGCGGAACCCATTGCTTTTTTTACACAGGTTAAAAAAAACCCACAATTAAGCACAAAACCCCACCCCCTTATTGTTTGTGTCTGCTGAACCTAATTTTCTTTGTCTTTTCCTTCCATAGCCATACAGCAGGACAAAAGCCATTGTTACAGTATCTGTAATTAGGGTACCAGCAGATGGAATAGTTAATTGTGCATGTTGCTGGGGAAGTCAGCTAAGGTAGATTCATTTTTCCTAATTTAAGCATGTAAAAAAGAAGCACCTGGTTTAACCTCCCATCCCACCTCCCTCTGCCTCCAGTGGGGAGGGAGAGGAACAGACAGATAAGGCTGGGCTGTGGGTGGAATCACTCACTCCTTGGTGCTGCCTCCTCCACCACGGGGGAGGGAAGTGCTGGTCTATCTGAAACTCAGTTTTCTCTGTTAAATTGGAATTTTATCCTTTCTTACCACACAGAAGAGGCAGGAAGATGACTGCCAGACACGAGGGCAGCCAGGGGCACACAGAAGCCACTTACAGCCTCTGCACTTCTTGACATCCCCGTCCTCCACTGCTGGACGTAGCCAAGAGAGATTGTCAGCGTTCACCTTCCAAGCCTGGGGCACAAATCTGGCTGAGCTTGTTTATTTTCCATTTTCCTCAGTATTAAAAATATGTCCTGTACATGGTGGTGCTCTTGGCATTCACCACACAAAGGCCTGTGCAGGCACCACATTTTCATAAATGCTTCATGGTAGCCAGCAGATTTCACAAGATTACATTGGCTTAAGCAGGAGGAATTTTAAGGGCCTTACCAATGTTACCTGAGGAAATACAGCTCCCAAATGGTGATTTAGTGGTTTTTTTCTCACCAAAATATAGTTATAATAGGGGGGCTAATATATGTGAACACTAGAACCACGTTTCTTAAAGGACACTTGAACCATTTGAGATATGGAGCTTTCAATAGCCTGTTTGCTCTTAAGTTTTGCTTTTGCTGAACTTTTTCAACTTGGTTAGTATTTTGTTCAATTTTTTTAAGTAATACCAAGAATATAATTCTGAAAGCAAAAGAATTAAAGAGCCAGAACTCTATTATTGAAATCACCTTTACTTGCTCTTAGTTTGTTTTGGTTAGCTGGTTTTTACCTGGGAAGGTTTAGGAGGTCAGTTTTACTATAGAATACATGGAGCCGATTATAGATGGAAAAGAAACGTGATTGAATTAATTTTAGTCAAAATAAATAACTCTAAAGTTTGAGGGAATAACTCTTAAGTACAAACATAAGGTCACTGGCACTGTTAAATTCTAAAATAACTACATGAAATCTAATAGGGAGCCAGTATATGAAAGCACTCGAGTATTATGGGTCACCTCTGCCTAACTTGATTTGGAATTATTTATCTGTTTGCAAATTATTTATTAGATCCATACTATGCAAAAATATAACACAAGTTAGAAATGCATATATTCATTTGAACAGAATAGCAGATGATGTAAACTTCTTATTTTAATCCCCAAACCATGCCACTTGGGGAAAAAAAAAATAAAAAATGCAGACTACTTTAAATTTTCCACCTCTTTTGCACTCCTTGCCAGAGCTAATTCTGCAGTGCAAGGAAGAGCATTTTTGCATGGATCCTGCCCTGTCCAGAGTACTGGAAATGTCACAACAGCACAATCATAGAAACCCAGCTCCTTCACTAGAGGAGACTGGAACAAACATCTGTACATTTGGATGATCATCTCTATTAACCTGAGTGTGGCAGAGACCTCCTTTAGCAGTTTCCCTGTCACTAAAGGAAATGAGGGTGTAATTTTATTTGTCTGATCACAGGAGGGCTGCTTGGCAGCCAAACAGCAGGTCTGATGTAAAAGGCAAAGGGGATGTATCTCTCATCTGTGGACTCTGTTGCACCTCAGCACTTCAGTACTGCATCACATAGAAAGCCTTGTTCCTCAAGCAGAGAATTCCTCATCTGTTTATGTGACACAGGAAAGAAAAAAGGAGATAGCCTTTTTAAAGTCTTATTCATTCTAAAACAGTCAGTATCTGAAGTAGAAAATGTGCTTTTCTTCTTGTTCACTTGATTTTATTTTTTTTTTGGTCAGATTTCCTGGTGAGCCATCTCACTCTTTCAAACTGCAACATTACCAAGATATGTAATTTAAGATTAAACAGGAAAAGATGAATAATTAAACTAATTTATAGGTGCTTCAGGCTTTGTCTGAGCTGGGATGGATCATTCCTTCCTTCCTCCTGAGCACTGATTTCTTTAACGAAGGTTTGCTGGGACAAAAAGTCACCTTCTACATAGTCTGTATCACCTTCATACACTTTGTCACCTGTTTCCCTGCTCTAAGCTGCTACACACATATGAAATACTGCACCTGAACTGTTTATTGGAATGCTCCTTGTGCAAATATACAGGTTTGATTTAGCTGGCTGTCACAAAGGCAAACAGGAATAATGGAGAATAGCTTCAGATCAGCCATCTCACAGCAACTCTCATCATATAAAACCTGAGCTGTTCACAAAATTCTTACTTTTTTACCTCAGCCACCTTAGAAAATCGTTTTGCAAGGACTGAGGGGTGGATAACCAAAAGGACTGTGGCTGGTCAAGATATCCTTCCAAGGAGCCACAGGGTAGCCACTTAAAACCCCATCTGCTTTGTCCCTGTTCACCTTTGCCAGGTCCCCTCCAAAGGAATAAATCAGGAGGCCAAATTTCTTCAGGAGAGCTGAGTCAAACTGTGCCAATAATGACTTTGCAAATATTTGTGAGTATTTATGAGGTGCTAACTCTTGTCTCTATGTGTGCAGCTTAGCCTGGATTCAGCTGAAATACCCAAAGTCAAGTACTTAGTGGTTAAGCCTGATTTTGGACACACAGAATGCACATCCAATGCATCCAAAATTCATGTTTGACATCTACCCATCCAACTCAACCCTGCAGGACACTCCTGAGTCATTTCCCACTGGTCAGAGCCACCTAAAATCTCTGTACATAAAATCTAAGTGCACAAAGCAGGCAGGAGAGTAATAGTGTGGTCACTCTGCACAAATGGCCACGGCTGCAATAACTACAGGCAAGGGAAATTAGGTCTTATGAGTATAAATGTTGAGCTAAAGAATTAATTTTTGTTTCTCTGAAAGAGCTCAATGAGGCATAAAAATGTTCAGGGATGTTTAATCCTTAAGGGAATGAGATTTATCAAAGCAATTTGAAAGGATGATATGTTCACCTCTGGTTCTACAGGCAAAGAAAAGCCAAGAAAGTCCAAGGCATTAAACAACTTGGAAGCTATTTTTCATTTTGCCAAGCTGTTTTTCATGCTGCTCTCATTGCCTCAAGTTTGATGCTAGAGTGCAAGGCTAATCTGGTTCTGGCAAGCAATCACTAATTTGTGATAAGCATTAGGTTTACATTTAAAGATCAAAGCAAACATACATAAACCATTTTGAGTACATACATATCATATCCTCTGCTTTATGTCCTGGCCCTTGGGTTTATATCCCCTCATCACTGTGTTTCCCTCTTACATTCTTAGTGAGTCCAGGGACAACTGGAATCTGTATTGAAAAGAAAATGTAGTTAATTTAATTTATAATAATATGTAGCAGGCTAGAGATTTCAGGCGGAAATTTTATCTATTGGTCAAAGGAGCTACAAGATCTGTTACTGTCACCCTCCCTGGAGGGATGGTGAAAGCACTGAAGTTTTTGAATACTCATTGTGTTGTTTTCCTCCCCTCTGACAACAGCCCAATGATCAAACCATTAACAATACACATGTACTTAGACAAAATTCCCATTTATCTGAAAAATCCCAATGCTAGAGCTGCCCATAACTAAAACTGATATTCAAACATCATCGTGGCATGAGAGGGTGGAAGGTTGGCAATTTTTCCATTTCAGGGTAGATTCCACCTATTCTTCCCAGAAGTGAGCCTGGTCCATGGCTAAGCCATCCACAGGTCATCCCTATGATCAAATCCTGAATCCCTTGCTCATGACTGAACTCCACCTGGGATGCACTTGTACAGGTTTTTACACTTCAATACATCTGACCCTTTACTTCTGTTTAGTCTAACCTTTTCCTCTGGATAAAAATGAAGGCATCATTTTGAAAACCTGCATTGAAAACTCAATTTTCCCAAGCATTTTATGAAGAGTTTAAGAGTACAGATTTCAGCTCAGGCTCTAAATAAAACTCTCAAGACTTTGGTTTGAATAAAACTCAGCCTGCTGTAAGGTCAAGTATTGAAAGCATGCTTCATTTCATGTCCTAGGAGAAACTGCAAGAGATGATTTCTGCACAGTGATTTGCACAGGTTAGGAGCTATTTATTCATCTCTACTTACATGTAACAGCTTCCTCTAAAGTCACATGTAAAAACAAGCAAACTGATGGCAGATTTACAATCATTTTGCAAAAGGTATTAAAAGTGTGCTTTTAAAAGAAGTATCTGAGCCTGTTCTGGGTGTAGTAAACCACTGGGGGGAAAAAAAAAAAGGACACCTGACAGCTTGAAGAAACCAAGTTCGTCTCCCTCAATTCTTGGGAACCATCTAATCCATAAATGAAGCAACACCTCGTGAGATCACCCACCACACACACTTAGACAGGCTGAAAACTCTATATATATCTGGATTTACAGCAAACTTAATGCAAAACCTCAAGGTAGTTCCAGTCCACTCTTGCCAGTTCTCCTGGCTGCTCAGTGTGTGCAGGAATTTTATCCTGACCCTTAAGTTCCCTTTAAATTGAGATGGTTTTTTTTTTAAATTACAAATGGTAAGATGGAAGGGTAGAGAATTATTTTTCTTTGCCAAGTACCTGAAGAGTTTTAGGTTTGGTTTCTAATAATTGTCCTTTATCTAGTCCAGAAGACTGTTTTTTGATGATCTGAAGTGCACCATTAGTTTCACATGCTCTTCTACACTGGTCTGACTTAGAACCAGTCTGTTTTGTTACAAATGGTTTTAGTTTCCAAGTAAACCAAGTGGCAAAGCAATTCAAAACATATTGAATTCATTTAATATATTAATAACCACAACTGGCTCTAAATCAAAAAGAATTACTCTAGACTTAGAGAGTTTTATTTCTGACAGTTCTTACTTTTAAAATAAAGTAAAACATATTGGATATATTCACTTACTTTAAAATAGCAAATCAGTAACACAGGGATTAACATATTCCTTTTCTTCTTCATGTCCAAGACATTTCTTTATACAGAAGAAAATGCTTGATTTCTCTTCAATGCAAAAAAATAATCCTGTAAGTGCACTTTTCATGCCCCAATGTGCAGCCACTTTGCTGAACTTTTAGATTCTACAATTAGATAAATCAGATTTCCTTGTGAAGATCTAAAGCTGTAAATACAATTTATCTTCACTTCATTAGGGATATGGGAAATTCCTGTCTTGGGAGGAGATCCTGTCCATGAACAGCCATCACCATTACACAGCTCATGGAAGCTTTTGTACATCCTTTTTTCCCTGTTGTATTAAAGATGTCCCAGAGTGACAAGCACAACCTTAGAGCTCTAATCTCCCAAAGTCAACAGAGGGCATTTGGCATCTGATGCCACCAGCAGGGTGATGCACAGGAGGCAACAGTGGCTCTGCAAACAACACCTGCTGAGCTGGAGGCCAGGGCAGCCCTCTTGCCTGGGTGAAGGCAGCAATGGAGAACAAGCCAAGCCAGCCCAGACAAGCCTTCTGGGGACTTGTCAGCAGCTCACAAGAAGTGCTGCAGGGAAGGTACAAACTCCAGATCACAGTGCTTGTGAGGTATCTGCACTCAGGTTTCCAAGAACCTGTGCTCCTGGCACGGCCTGCCAGGTGGGCTGGAGCAGTTCCAGCACTCGCTGCCATTTCCAGAGCCCCAGCTCCACCCAGCCTGGCAGGCTGTGCCAGGGGCACACCAGCTGCCACTGCGTCACCAAGGTCCCGTTTCTGTGACCTTGGCATGGAGGAACAGAGCACCCATCCCATGTGGCATCTGCACTGAGATTGCTTGGTCTTGGAGAGGCCACCAAGGAGTCAGGAGGGATCATTTCTGCTGGTAAGTGGAAGGCTGGACAGCAGAACTCTGCAATGTTGTCCTTGCCAGACCTCCGTGTTATCCCAACCCATCCCCACTTTATCCTGTCACTTGCTGCAGTGCTCTTGCACATCACACCTCCAGGACTTGACTCACACGGAGGCTGCTCCCACAGCTTGTCCCTATGACTTTCCCAGGAATGGGAATGATTTAATGTTAATGGCTATCCTCTTCAGAACGGGTTGTGGAGATCGCGGCATAAGAGGTCATTATTGTTTAAACACTTTTGTTTTGCTTTTCTTCTCAGAAACTTTAAATCATGAGCTTCCTTACACAGAACTGCCCAAAATGACAGCTTTAGGATGTGTGAGAAAGACACAATTAATTTAGTACAAAAGATAAGACATTTCCTTGGGGAAGCACTAATACCAGGCCTATTACCCGTCAGTGTCATTTCAGATTAGTGTTCTACGGAGAAAGGGATTCTAAATCTTTTTAATTGAAAAATGTTTCTCTCTTCCTTACTATTACAAATTTCTGCCCAGAGGTTAAAGAGTTTTAAAATTATTTCTGAATTACATCCAATTTCTGGACAGTTTATCAAAAAAAGGAGGATGCAGTTTGTCTCTTGCTTTACTAATTTATGCCAGACTAGAGAAAGGAGAAATATATTCTCTCGGTGACCCAAATGAAATAGTTACATAAAATGATGCTTCGAAATACAAAGCCCAGACATCTCTAACATGTTAAGATTGGCAGCTGTCACCAACACATCCACATGCAGGAATACATGCCATAATTATGCAAAGTAGAAGGATAATTATCCAAACATAGTGGTGGAAACAACAATCAAGAGAAGAATGTTACTCAGCTTCTCTCTCTCTTTTTCTGGCTTAAAGTTTGAAAAACATCACAACCAATTATTTTAATCCATGTAGGTTGTTTGACTCAGAAGTCACAAAATTACCTCAAGAAAAGAAGAAAATGAAAACATCCTTTTACCTTTAGCATGTCCTGAGCAGGAACATTCAAAACTGTGACCTGGACTTGCTCAGTCCTTGATCCATGGCCTTGGAGCAGCCCCCTTTTTATCCCAAAAGTGAGGGATGAGATTTGAAGCAAAGTCCTGGCTTTGAGTGGTGTAGTCACTCCTGGAAAGCACAGCTCCCTTCAGTGTCGATGGCCTGCTGGAAGATAGGAAAAGCATCACACAGACTTAGTTGATTCTCTGCTCAGATGTGCTTTTAGGTACAAGGGTGCCTGGCTATCTCTTCTAGAGCTCTGAACACAAAGGAACTGAAATTTGGGGGGAAAAATATTTAAAAAGGCACTCTGCAAGTGAATGTTTTTGTGGAGATTGGTCTGCCACAGTCTTTGGGCAGTTGCACAGCCCACAGAACACTTGTGTGTTAGGGTTGTTTGGGTTTTTTTGTCCTTGAAAATCCTTCCAAACAACTGTGTTCTTTCCACTTCTCCTCCAGATTGTATAATGGTTGTGTTTCCTGTGATCTGTACTGAAGAAAAAATATTTTCCTTTTCTAATTCAATCCTTAGCCCTTGTTTTCCCAAACTCCAGTTCTCAAGAAACGTGATTTCTTAAAAAAAAAAAGAAGAAAAAGTCTAATTAAGCCATTTATCAAACTTTTCCAAGTGGGTAGAGTGACAAATTAGCCCTATCTTCCACCAACAATCTGATGGATGGGAAGATAAAGATGCAGAGGCTGTTATTTTAGCTGGAAGCTCTCCACTATATCAATTGTTTGGCCCCAAGCCAAAAGACCCTGAGAGTTGACAAGGACTAATGATGGGTCCATAAAGTTTATGCAGCATGAGGTCTGACATCAAAGGAATGCAGCCTTATTAGCAATATCTCTATGCCTTCTCCTTGGGAAAAAAAAAATAAAATTCCCATTTGTTTTTTCAAAAGATTTTACTTAATTATTCTACTCTTTCAGCAAATGGAAAGAAAATTAAAACTGTAAATAAATTTGCACAATAATCTGTGGCTGACGAGTTCTGCTCTTCTCTACAAATATGAAGTGATTTTTATTACTTTTTAAGTAATGTCCACCATGAGAGGCTAGACTGCAAATAAATTTCATTAAGAGTCTTTTCTTTTACCACTATTTGCTTGAGAATACTTGCACTCTTCCCAAGTTTTAACTCTTGGTGGTTTTAGGTTAGGGCTGAAGTGGATATTGGGCCTGACTCTGTGACAGCATCACCTTCAGTGTTTGTAACTTACATCTTTCTCCCTTCTCCCGGGGTTTTTATTCTAATGTGCACCATTTTGACATGAAATGGAAACCCTGTGTAGAAGGTGGAATGCAATTATTACCTGACTGGAAAGCAGGGAGAGAGGATATAACAGCCAGGATGACTTCTAAGAAAAATCAAATCAACAACTCAGCAACAAAAAACTCTTTTGATATCTTTGACAAAACAAGCCATTTCTTCAGATACTATATGTTACTCTGGACTAGAAGTAAAATCCATATATTTTTTTACTGGAAAACTATTTAAAGACTATTCTTGACATCCCATTCTTTAGAAACTTTTTTTTTTTCTCTTGTGGAAATAGGACAGTCTTCAACTTGCTGGCACAATGAGAAACTTTATTATTGCTTTATCAAATCCAACTGCAGTAGTCCTGCATATCCACATACCTGATGAACTTGATTTATCTTTTCAACACAACATTTCTACAGGATGCAATTAAAAACAATACTGCAATGACATGATGACAGCCCTGGAAGTCAGTGCAAAGCCACATTCAGCACATCCTACAGTATTTTATCTTCCCTTTCCAGTCTGGATTTAATAGTATGTGTGGAAGGAGCACTGCGCAAAAGTAGGGATGTCATCCATCTCCAACCTTCCTGTGTCTCAACTAACTGCCCTGGATTATCCCTCCTCTATTGCTCCCAATCCATCACCAGCTTGCTCTGAGGGGATTTGCTGCAGCTTTTCTTTCTTGTTGTTTTTCCGAAGGGGATGTGCCATTGCATCTGCCATGCTGCTTTTGACCCTGGGACATCAAGGCAATTTACATCCCACCGGGATATCCACAAGCTCTGATGGTTTTGGGGGAAATATGAAAATGTTTGGAGTCTGTGAGGTCCAACACAAAAAATCATGGAAAGAACAAAAGAGAACTTTTAAATACTACAACCTTACCTGGCAATGTCAAAACCAGGAATTAAAATTCTGGTTGAAATATCATAATCAATTTTTTTTTCTTCTTCCTGATGTATTTAATATCTCTAAGTTCCTAATGTATTTTCTTAGCTGCTCATTGATAACAGGGCTGCTTAGGAACCAAATTTTCTCTATGACATTCCCTTGCAACACTTGGAAAGAAACTTAAGAAAAGAAAATGCACTGGTTAAATTTTTCTGCTTAGAATTGTTTTGGTTTTTTTTCAATAAAGATGAAGTGTAAGTAGTATGGCACTATGCAATTAAGTGTTCAAATGTCATTGCTTCTAACTTAGGAAGGGGATTCCTTGAACAAAGAAGCTGAAATGCAAGTTGGCTGCAAATAAAGTGAAATAATAAAATAAAAAGAAAAAAAAAAGAAAAGAAAAAACCAAAACCAGTGCTGAAGTTGCCAATAAACCAAACTGTTTTCTTACTTATAATTAGCAGCATTGGTCATTGTCTGGCTGCCCTGGCACTCTGTAAATATGCCTGGGCAGACTGTGATTAAAGATTATGTAGAAGATTTATTTAACGTATATCCAGCCTAGAAGAGACAGGTAAAACAACAACTCTCTCAGTCACTCAGCTTGGTTGGGGGGTAGTGGCTACAACTCAATTCTATTTAGCCTTTCTTCAGTAAAATAAAGGATTTTCCTTTTCTTTAAACATGGCTCCAATTACTGAATAGAGCAAACTCATTCAGAATTACAAGCTTCAGCTCTTTCAAAGGTTCATGGATTTCTCACACATTTTAGCAAAGTTAAGAAATTTTGTTCTGTAATTTACAATTTATGACACGATTCAATAAAAGACCTTAAAAAGGCTTAGCTGCAAAATAAATAATAAACTTACTCCACCCTGCATTTGTCTTTTATTTGCCAGATGACCAGTTTGTTTTATTTCTTTAAACACAGCTTTGGAAAATACAGCAAGTCTGTACTGTACAGTTCCCACCTGGAAGCACAAACTTTAGCAGCCAACCCCAAGTTAAAACATAAACTCACTTTTCATTTCTGTTCCAAGGTAATTCATAATTCAGTTAGAGCTGAGGGATACTCACATAATTTGCCTTTAAATGTTGCCCAATAAATTCTGTGGCAAGTCTGGTAGAAGGAAAGTGAACAACAGACAAGCAAACTGCCACACTGCTGCTCCAGCCACACAGGGAAGTGCACAGGTTTACAGATCAGTATGATTTTGGGCTGTTCCATCATGCCTGTGAAACTGAAGTGGAAAGATGGCAAATGAATCAGAGTGCAGAGATACTGCTCAGCTATGGCAATGGAAATACACATTTCAGCTGCCAAAGGGATCTGGTTTGCACTTTCCTTGATTTTTTTTCTTCTTCTAAATCGTACTAATATGTTTTTTCTCAACTTTTTTTTTAGTCTCTTACATTGAGAACAGCTTCTGATTTTAAGATGACTTCACATGAGTATTAGGACAGAGATTTTGCTCACTAAATGATACATGAAGAGAATAATGATTTCAGATTTGTATGTCCTATTGCAGCTATTTCCACTATCAGGAAGCAATGGGCTGACCTACTTGTGTGATACAAAAATAGCCAAGGATCTTGAAGCAAAATCAATGCCACTGAGCTGAAGAGAAATGGGGAGGTGCAATGTGCTCATAGCATGAGCCCCTTGGTGCCCATCCCAGCACTGCTGTCAGTGCACACCCTCCGTGTTTGGCCCAATACAATCTTGGCATTGCTTACAAACTCAAGAATTTCTTTTTAAAAAGTGTTATTCAAGTTCTAGGCTGAAAATTCACTGAGGATTTTGGTGGGCATCACTCTGCAGGCTTGAGGTTACAGACTGAAGGCAGCAGATCTGGACCCCAGGGAATCTGTGAGCTTTCTACCAACAATGCCTGATTTTACACCATTCCACTGGCCTGCAGAGGTTTTGGGGCTTGCTTTCTTTACAACTCGAATCTAGGTGTTGCCAATCACTTCTGTAATGCTGATAACATACACAAATCCTTTCACTGTATCATCATAAGCACTGGCAGAATTATATTAATAAATTTACTGTACCTCCTTTATTTTGCAGTGTTTGCTGTTACCCCAGGGATGAATATCAGACTCTCTGCAGGGAACTGGACTTTCTGTGCCACTAAGATACAGTTCACTACCAGAATGCTCAGCTGACTCTCAAATCCTTCACAGAGCATCATAACTTCACTAGATGGCAGTGGAGAGAAATATTACTTTATATCAATATATTTTTTAATACCCGGCAAGTCCTGCACTTTATTAGTGCTGTCTGTGTTAACACTACATCACAAGACAGCAATTCTCTCACCCACACAAAAGCTCCTGCCCAGCTAAATCTCCCTGTAAGCGTTTCAGAAAGCATGGACACTCTTCCATCACTAATGCAGAGAGGCAGGCAGCAACATGCACTCCCTCTTTAAAGGGTTTTTCTCATAAGCTCAACTGTATTGTGGTCTGTCCTGAAATCCCAGGAAAAGACAAGTTCCAAGAAGAAAAAGTTTTCAAATGAAAACTTTCCAGAGAAGTCAGAGACACCACCCTCCAAAGAATCATAACACTTACCTATGCCATAAACATGATGAAGAAAATGAGTGAAGAGTAAGAATGAGAAAGGCAAATGGTTCAAGGAATTTTGTGAGGACTACTCTGCAGTCAAAAAAATACTTTCCATTCACAAGAACTCCTTACACATACATGTTTCTTGGGAGAACTTTATGTCCCTTACAGACAACTCAAGAAAGAAAGCGTAATTTTTCAGGCTTCTGACAAAACTCCAAGGTGAAATACTTTAAGCAGCAAGTTCTGTAACTTCTAAGGTCCAAAACTTTCAAAAATTTCATCTTTTGAATACAGAGGACTGATGCCTGCCAGTTTTTGGAAATTGATTACACCTGGACAAAACTAAAGAACTATGATAGAGTAGGTGATTTCAGCTAAGTGCAATACTTCAATTAGGAGTTTATCAGTAAAGTTCTCTAGAAACAATGGAGTTGTCTGGCTTTATTTAGAATGCTTAGAAAGCACAAACTATCATTTAGTACAATAAGGAGACAAAAAAAAGTTTGCTTTCTTCTAGCAGCAGATGTAAAAAAAATTCCAAAGGCTTGTTTTTAGCTTTGGGAAAAATGTATTTAAAAAACCCAATTCACTGCCTAAATCACACTTCCCTAAACTATTCTTGCCTTTATCTTAATGATTTCCAAGACTTTCCCCTCAGAGAGCAACACATTGTCCTCTGGCACCTCAGCTGCTCCCTCACCAAACTGTTTGCAATAGCAAGCAGAGACTCAGGATATTGAAAGTGCTGATAAAAAACAAACCCAGTTGTGCTGCAAGTGACTTCTTGACTTCTGCCTGCTAAGCACAATTCAAAGGCTTGAACTTTTAAAAGCATAATTCTCTCTATTTATTTTTGTGTAAATATGAGCAGATGAGAAACAATTCCTTATGGCATTTCAATCTGTGAGACTTCTCTTACTTTTCCTCCTCACTGGCCACTGAGAAACAGAAATATCTGGAGATGCAAAGCCCCAGGGTTTCGTTTTTGACACAGGGAGTCGTATTCTCTGCATCTCTGGTCAAACACACACAATACACGAGGATGTCACATAAAGAACAATTTGTTGCCTAAATCAGCTTGGTAAAAAAAAAAAAATGACTGCTCCCCAAGCATCAAGAAATGAAGATTTCTAGAAAAAAAATGCACATTTTGGTGGATTCCCCCAGATGCAGATACTGAAAATATACACTGTAATTTGATATATATGTGGAAATAAATACATTCAATAGAAACACAAAAGGCCAACGTGACACTGGTGCTCACTCCAACCCAGTCACAGGGAAATAATTTTCTTTTATTGTTTACATTAGAGAGCTTCAGGGTGGATGCCCTGAATGATACCAATATGCAATGAGACAGTCAGGTAACCTGGAAAAAAGCCAGGAGTCCCCTCCAACAGCCTAGATAATGACAAAACAGCCCTTTTAGTTGATTTATTGCAGTCATTCAGTTCCTCTTTTTAAACTCTTTAATTTCACCTCACACAAAGAGATCTCAATTGCAGAAGAAAAAGAACTGTTACACTGTGTCCTTCCCACTTTCTCCAAGCACACTCATAAATCACAGCTCTGGGGGTTTGCCTGGAAGCTGTGCCATCCTGTTAGATTTAATTAAGTAGCCTTAAAATAAGTGGCCAATCAATATTGATTCATGTGGGTCTCACTGCACTAAGCCATCACAGTGTCTGAAGGCATTGCTGATGTGAATATAATACCTGGGCTTGGCCTGTCCACATTCATGTCAAATGAAGATTAAGAGTGACAAGAAAATACTCACTGAGCTCTTCTCTCCTCTATAACGTGCATATGATTGAATACAGAGCAGAATCCCTTCCTTTTCAAAACTGCACCAGTACTTCCCAGCCTATTTCATTTACATTTAATTCCTCTGCACAGAACCTGAATTTTGTACTGCCACAAAAAATGTCACAACCTGCATTTCCTGAAGTTTCAAAGGAGGATTTGGCTGATGGATACTGGTTAAACCTGACCGTAACATGCACAACGCGCTGCCTGCAACAAGGCCTGGAAATTGCTGGATGATAGTTATGATAAAATATCATTACAGTAAGATCTTCCTTAGCAACTTCAAAATATAACTGTTTGAAATCAATTAAAGGCATTCTTAAGTTGACTGGCACTTGCATATCAATATCTAAATTATATTTATCTAATTCTGAGGAACTCGCTCTGATTTCTTAGCACTTCAAGCAAGTTTCTCTCTTCAAAGGGAAGCAAGGGTTTAATTGTCCCATGTCTACAGATGATTTTTTTTGTCACAGCCAAATTAGCTGACATGGGCCATGAAGACCCTAATTATTTTAAAGCCTCTCAGTTATCACCTGATAGGTGCGCAATCTATTTTTATTCCCCACTAGGCCACCCCAAAGACTGCTGAAGTCTGAAGCTCTAATTTAAAATTACTGCATACTTTTACAGCAAATTATACTATGCCTTGATGGGGTCCTGCAACTTCAATAACAGTGAAACAGAGCTGAAGACAGAGTGCCAATTTACAAACTAAACTCGAGTTTTATACATCAGGAAACCCATGACCAAAGTGGATTATAACATAAAACCCTGACAAACAAGAAGTTACAACATCAGCAGTGAAATAAGGCATTTTTATTATCAATCCCAAATCAGGTCTCTCCTAGAAACATATTTCATCTCACAACCTCTCATTGTATTTGTATTACCTTTTCTAGCTAATGTTTAAAAAGAAATATTTGACTTTGGGATGTATAGAGCTTATTTAGTTTTTTTGCTACTCCTTTCTTTCACCTGCAATGAAAATCTGCAGTGCTGTGCTGCTTGCTACAGGTTGTAGATGTGAGTTTTCAGCTTGTACAGTCACACTCGTTGTGTTTACTATGCAAAACAGCTGTAACAGTATGTGGGAATGAAAAGCCCTAATTTTCATGGAATCAAATGATTTGTACAAATTTTATTTCTGAATTGCTCTGGAATCTTGAAATTGTCACACAGTTAAGAAAGCCATTCAAATGTCTTTCCAGCCATTAATTTTCTGGCTTTGATGCATTTGCCACTGGGGTTTTCACAGAATATTCAGCTTTCCAGATGGTTTCATTTACGTTTCTAAGGCGAGAGACGAAGTTTGCCATCGTGCGGAGCTCGGGCCTCAACTGCAGGTCACACCTAACGAGGGCACAGCTAGAAAATGAAAAATTCCTAGCACCTCTGTGGTTAGCCCTGCTGAATAATTGCTGCAGTAGCTGAATTTTGCTGTACAGATGTTGGTAATTTGCTATTGAAAACCACCAGTATCAAACTGTCAGAGTCAAGAAATGGCTTTAATTATTTCCTCCCTGGAGCAGTAATAGCCATTACTTGAGCACTGCCAAAGCTGGAATGTGTTTGTGTGGGTGATTTCTTAGCACATGGAGTGCAGGCAACTTTACCTGCACTTGCCAGGCCTTTGCTCCCTCCTTGTGGAAGGAGATTTGCTTCAGTCAGGGCCAGATCATCTGGAGACCACCATGAGCTTTCCTCCTTTTCCCTGGCCACCAAAGACTAACATTGTTTTTCTGCTTCATTGAGTCCTGAAAATAGAAGATAAATCAGACAGAAAGCCCTTGGAACTAAGGGCAAGAGGAGAAATCTTCTCTGGGAGGAAATAATTAAACAAAAATATCAGAAGCTATGGGAAATTTGATGAGAAATTGTACTGAGAAAGAAGGTGAGGTCAGCAGGGCTACTGCAGGAGTCTCCTCCTCACCCTGCAAAAGTAAGCACTGCCTGCGCTCTCCCTTCTTGCAGTATTAGGCACAAATAAAAACACAGTCAAAACCACACAGCTTGAAAAAAATACAGTGAAATTCAGGAGCAGGTCAAATTTTTACCATTTTTACCATTTTCCAGCAATTTCAACATTATTCTGTCTCCTTCATCAAATAGATCCAAACCCCAGAAAAATTAAAAACTGATGTTAATGTGAACGTTTCCACAGGAGCCTGCAAGGGGCTTTGGCTTGTGCTTCAAAAGAACTAAAACCCCTCCAAAATAACTTTTGGGCTAGGACATTTTATTCCTCATTCCCATGCTGTATTGATTTGGGAAGACAATCTAACCTCTGCACCTCCAAAAGCTGTCTTGTCTCTGAAGTGGGATAAGGTTCTTCTCCCTAAATAATTTGATGACTTTTTCTACCTCTGACAGAGAAGTGCTGAAGCAAAGTTTTCCCCAAGTCTGGGGGAGTTTGTTTCCTAGAAGAGCAGGGAACACCAAGGGTGTTCCTGCAATATCCATGTGCTTGGCCAGCAACGAGCTGCCATTCCTTTGAAGTGCTCACTTCGGATATTTGTGGATATTTGTGCATATGGAGACAGGGTGTGTTTTCCCACACACAGCACCCTTTCCTTCTGCTGACTGCACAGCCCAACCCAACGGCACAAGTGTGGCATTGATGCTCTCCGCATTGCTCCGGAAGGGAGAAGCAAAATGTGGCTTATAAAAAAGAAGGAACGTGATAAGGAAAACCAGTCTCATGAAATATACTGGAAATACTTGCCAGCTTAAAAGCTTTTAAGTCATTAAGAGCTCACCTCTAAGTCGTGAGCATGTTTTGCTATTAATTTATCTAATGTTTTTAAGTCCTAGCAAGGAAGAGGTCAAGAATGTTTTAAGTACATATGGATTTTCCTAGAATTTTTTAAAATTTCCTTCCTTTTCAGGTCAGCAATAAAATTTTAAAATCTTGGGGGGGAAAAAAAAAAGGAAGGGAGGAAATACGGGATTTCTTCGCGTGCCAGTGAAATCAAGACTACCAGGTTTTGTTGAGTTTGAGAAGCATTAAGATATTTTTTCAACCAAACTTGTGCAGTGAATATTTCTGTGAGATGATCACCTCTAATTGCTGCTGCTGGTATCACAGCACAGCAGAGATAACCAACACCATCTGTCAGCAGCAAAGGCAGACTGACCAGTAATGAAAGAGATTCTAATACTGCTCAATAGAGGCTGATGATCAATAGCTATTAAAGTTCTGCTGCTCTCTCTCTCTCCACGCCAGCCAAGAGTAGTAAATAATAAATAATAAATAAATAATAAGTTCTGAAACGCTCCCCTGTGTCTCTGCATGGGCAGGAACTGTTCTGATTGCAACCAGCACTTCTTGTGTGTGGCACATCTTAACCACGAAATTGATACCTAAGGACAGAGCCTGGTGTCATCGACACCCAGCTCACAGCTGAAACTATTTTGGAGTTTTGTTAAGAACTACAGGATTTGATGAATGGAGATTAACGATTAAAATGCTGCAGCCTAAGTCCTCACACGATGTGATGGCAAATAAGTCTTCAAAGAGATTTATTTTTGTTCCTAGCAGCTGGATATCTAGAGTCTGCCATTCCTGAGGGAGTCCCAGAGACCCACTTGATGATGGGAGTGTCTCACAGCTGTAAGAGACTCGGATTGCTAAACAATGACTCGAGCTGGAACATATTTTAGTGACTAGACTCTGCAAGCCCTGAGGTCTCTAATTGCCTGCAGGCAGCCTGCTTATCACCACAAACCTGGAGCTCCCACCTTGTAACATGAGGCAGTGAAAGCCTGTCTTGAACAAGGAATTCGATTACAAGAAAATGATTCCAGAATAAAAAAACAACAAGAACACCACCTTTACACCCCATTTTTCTGCTGTCAGAGGGGCAGGTGGGCTCAGGGCACCTTGACATCAGGAAGATGGATCCTTATTTACACTTACACAGGAAAGCTGCTGTGAAAATTAATTGTTTTCCTTACCTACAGACAACACTTATTTACAAGGCAATTTCCCAATTACAAACACTTCCATTTTGAATTTCAATGGAAATTAAACTTGGCCAATGCCAGTGGAACATTTGGGAAGTCACAATGACAGAAGCAAAGCTTTTGTAAAGAACCTTATAAGCCACATTTAAAAATCACTTTGAAACACTCATCAAAGATTTAATTATGGGCTCTGTAGTGATCTGTATTACCAGGCCTTGATTATTTCTGCAAAATATGCTACATTAACTTACACATGATGGAAATGTAAATTTAAATAACTTTAAAGTATTATAATTAAAATTAAATCACCATAAACAAAAAATTAATGAATAACATTTTCTGGTTCATAGCCCTAGTTTTTAGGGAATTTGTTCAGTAGCTGATTAAAATGCCAAAAGTGGTCATTTTCTATCATGCAATAGAAATCTAACTACGCAAAGTTCCAGTACAGCCTTGAAATAAAAAAAATCTTACAATCTATCTTACTTTGATAGAAGATAAATACATTAATAACGATTTTTAAGAGGCAAAAAAAATCCTCACTAAATCTGGCATAATTCTAAAATTTCTAAAAATTATTTAAGACTGTTTCCTAGATTTCTTGTTTAGTTTGGCTTTAATTCAGCAGCAAGATATTCTGGGGGATATTGTTCACATTAAATGCATTTGCCTTAAAAAACTTAATTTTATTCCTATTTCAGGCAGTGACAAAAGTACAAATAATCTACGAAAGAAATAGCTACAATTCCCCTTGAAAATTAATCTCTTTTAGAACATGACATCTAACTGCCATGTGATAAAACACGGTGGGACACTTTGGGTCAAGATGAAACAGCATTTTGTATGACAATAATGGATTATTATTCTCCTGTTTTGACATGTTTTAGTGCTATGCATGTTTTTGGTTAGTTATTTTCAGTGACAATCGTGCCTCAGTCTCACACAGCACTTTGTCACAACACAATTCAAGTTCTACTTTGACTTTTTTTCTTCCCCAGAAACACAGATTATTTGGGATGTCTGACTGACTGTACAAAGAAAAATTTGCTTGTACGATGCCAGTAATTTCCAAGCACCCATCATATTTTAAAGGCAGAAACAGTCAATGGTTTTGGATTTTAAAAAATGCCAATAGTGACAATTTTGAAGCCATTCTGTGTCACTGTACCAGAAATCAGACTGCTGGCAGTGTGCATGTTCACAGGGAAAGAGCAGCTGAGGGAATATGGAGAAACTTCAGCTCTGAAGGCAGGTGAGATCAGTGTGTTAAAAATCACCTGAGCAAAATAACAGAGAATAAAAAAGTTATTCCTATGAAAGAGGAAAGCTACTTTAAATGAAACCCACTCATTAAAAATGCTACTGCTCATTTCCATGGAGTAAGTAGAATACCTGATAGCACTCTGTGCACTTTAAACATATTTACAACGAAGGGATATATACTCCAGGAGAGGAAATGACTGGTCCCATTTCTCCAGGGATGATGCTGAACCCAGGTTTCTCCCTAAAAATGTTTTAAATTCCTCAGAAAAAAAAATCACACTTACGTCTTTTCTGCAGTTATCTGGCAGTTCTTTCCTGTGTATTTCTTGATAGAACGGTCAGGGAACCTTTCTTCCTAGCTGGGAGTGAAGCTGTCACCTTCTCAAGAGACTGACACAAAAGCCTGCTCAAAATGATCCTCCCTCCTTTGCAAGGCCTCGACTTCCTTAAGAATGATAACCAAGAAAAAAATCTCACCCATCTGGGGATTGAGAAATGGAGGAGTGCTTTTTTTTCCTGTGGGTTACTCATTACTGCAAGTTCCAGCCACTGCTGGGCCTTCAGGTGGCTTTTCCCCTCAAACGTTTAAGCAGAAATAGATGTAGATAATGATGAATTTAATTACCACCTGAAGCTCTTACAGAATCAGGTCTGGAGGGAAGTAGATTTCAGTGCGTCCTCAGCTGTGGAACTAGAGACAGGTGCAGGCCAAAAAAAAAAAAAAGGCCTGATCTAATCACTCCTCTTCAATGCAGCTGGTTTAACAAGAGCACAGAGGATTTTTTGGACCATGCTTGGAAAACGGGAATTTTCATCTCTTTGCTATTAATGTACTGCGCAGAAAGGTCACTTGTTCTGGCAGTGGCTAATGTGTGACATCTGAGCAGCTCTTTAACAGGGTAAATTGCTGTAGTTCAGAGGTAAAAATAGCCCCAGCAGCACTCACCAGCCGAGGAGCCGCTCAAAAACGCTGCTGATTAATTTCCTGTTACCGGGTTGGTCTTCCAATGCCTCTAGAGAACTTCCTGGCAGTGCAGTGAAACCCCATTTGCAGAGTGGCATTTCCACACTTTTGCCTTTGATTCCCAAGCCAACACTTGATGCCTCCTATTGATCACATTCCCCCACCTCCGCCGGCGGCCTTGGCAGGGAGCCGACTCGGGAACCTTCCTGGTGCAAGCTGGACTGTCCCCACGCAGATGAGCCTTGGCTTTAATGCCTCCTGTCCACCATCTGCTCGTTCCTCCCCCTGTATCTGTCCTTCCATGGAGTCTTCTCCACGTATGGAAGGACTTTGTGCCCTTCTTCCTCTGGCATAGGGCTGGAGGATATAAATATCCTTCACTTCCGAGTGTACATGTGTGCCTCTTAAAGAATTTCTTGTTCAGCAGCATTTGAGTGACCAACAAACACTGATTAAAATCCCCTGTTCGAGTGGAGCATCTTCTGGTAATTTGGCTTTAAGTACTGTCGTAGCACACATGACATTTACAGTCACAAGATTCATTCACTAAAAGCAGTTGCAGAAAAAGGTATTTGAGCAGCAGAACCCAAAATTCACACGGCAAACCTCAGAGTAGGGTCTTTTTCTACAAGGTTGCAGTATCAAGATGATGAGCTCCACTTTTCTGACACCCACATGAGTTCTGATGAAATGTAACTAAACTCACTGAAGATCCTGATGGAGAATTCCTGCTGTCCTCAGGACAGGCCAGCACCAGCAAGTGATGTAGTTCCTGTATCAGTGTGTACAGCTGAGATTTTACTCCAAGTTAGGGAAAATGCAAGCAGCTGGAAGGCAGAGGGACAGAAGATTCTTTTACGGCTTCTCTCCTGAGTCCCAGTGACCAGCCCCAGGTTGGTTAATGGAGGTGGGCCAGAGGCAGGACCCTGAGTCGGTGATTTAGGCACAGTCCTTGCCACCCCTCTGCTTCGTGGTTCTTAGTTCAGCATCAGTGCCCTAGAAAAACAAGTGGCAGAGACATGGGTAAGAGGGGGAAAAAGGAAAAGCCAGCATTTTATGTCAGATTTTGGGCCACAAAATGTTAGTGTGGAGATGGAAAAGCGTTCACGTCCCTGCACTCCATCTGCTTGCAACAAGATACTCAGTCCCTGTGTAAAGCAGAGGGAAAAGGGATGAGTTTGTTTTTTTATTACACACTCATGTAGATTTTGGAAGGAGGAAACCAAGCAAGCCAAAATTAAATATAATTTTCTCTTTTTCCCCATAGACTCAGTCTGGATGGATGCCAAACCACATTTTGGAGGGGTGAGAAAGGCCCAACATCTGCTTCTGGTGTAACTGTTTGTATCTTCACTCTAAGAAAATTAGGTTTGAAATAATCTCAAATTGTCTGACACCTGTATCCAATTAGAAGTGACACACGGAAACACCTTCAGCGTACTGAATTTAGCACCATGTCAACAGTTTAAAGTGAACAGGAAAAAAAGTGGTAAAACTCATTGCTTCCCAGTTTCTGCTGGAGCAGACCTTGTGTCATTGCACAGGATCCTACTGCAAGCTGGATCCATAAACGTAATGGGGTTTGAAGCAGTGATTATAATATGGTTTGTATCCCTGGCTGTCGCTGGAATTAAATTCAGGGAGGCACCTCAAGGTGACTGGAGCATTTTGAGCTCAGTGCAGGCACACCTGTGGGCTGGGTGCCAGCCAGCACGTAGGATATGGATACACAGCAATTTCAGGGACATTTTTTCCTGAAGCTCAGCTTTGGCATTTTGCAGCTTATGGGACTAGCAAGCAGGGACTGATTTTTAACTCTCTTCCCAAGCCTATGTAACCTCCCGCTTGGAAATTCATCGCTTTCAGGAACAAATCTGGTGACCTTTTCCCAGATAACACACTGACAATAAGATCCAAGTTATTCTGAGAAGGACATTTGTTAAAATTCATAAAACTTTATGACTGCTATAAAATTTATACTACCTAAAAATATACTATCCATTACAAAGACAAATGTCTTCCCATTTATTTTTAAATGTGTTCCTTGGAGAACTTTGAATCTATTTGTTTTGAGAGATTGTTTTTCATGTTAGTCTGGGAGAAAAGGAAACTGTATACTTTTTAAATAATATTGTTTTTCAGCAAATCTACATCTTCAAGGAGCAATATCTAGAGTCAAGAACACAGGACACACTATATTTTAACATGAACTATGGCATGCTAATAAAAAACACGTAAAAAATAGAAAAATGGAAATAATAATGGAAAGACAGACCAATAACACTGAACCATTTTCTAGAGAAAAGTGTGCCTGCGAGACTCTGTAACAAGAAAAAGTGTCAAGGACAATTCAGGCTTTTTCTTTGCCCCAGGACAAGCTAAATGCACTTTCTGAATGGTGTGGAACTGGTGACACTAAACAAAGGATAATATGTAATATTTTACATACACCCATAGCTGAAAAATACCAGAGAAAACCTGGAGAACAATGAAACCTGTTTGAGGTGAAATTTATTCTAAGGGCACTTGACAGAAATTTCAAGCCTGCTTAGATTTGTTATTACTAGAGCTGAGTCACTTCTAATTTATTGGTTTAACATGACATACACTGCTAAGGTCAAAGTCTCCTAAAATGCTTTAAGATCTATTATTGACCATATTCTTACCTCATACATGAAAGATGCCTTATAGCTTCCTTCATGGATGGCCCCAATGCATGGAAAGACAACCATCAACAGTTTCTGATTTATGTAAATGTTATGCAGTTCGTCTTCCTAAAAATTCATTGGCCTGGAAAAATAAAATGGTTTTTCACTTTATGCTTTTGGTGGAATATGTTTATGACAATATGATTATGGAGAAAAATGCAAGCAGACCAAAGTATAATAATATATAAATGGACATTTTAAATGCTATTGATCTGGGTAGATTGGTAGATTTTTTTTTTTTCCTACTTTGCTTTCTGGAAGGCTCAAATGAAACCAACCAATCCTATTCACTAACTCTGTAAACTCGTGGTGTCACTCAGAGCAATGCCAGTTTGAATTTCAATTGAGTTGGAATTTCAGGAGTGGTTCCTGGAATTCCTTTGGAGAATAAGCATGTCTGAGTAGGGCTGTGCTCTGCCAACCAAGCTCATGCTTAGTTTTCACAGAATAAATTCAGTGCGCATTTATCTGGCAGAAGTTACTCAGCCATTTTAAGCAACTTGACCGCAATGTGTTATCACCAGCAGAGATTTTTCCCCACTGAACATGCAAATGCAACGTTTTTTCTGACAAAATGTGGCTTTGTTGCTCTCAGACACAATTTGAGGGCAGATCACTCATATGCTGACAATATGGCTAAATACTGATGTTGGTGTTACTTGGATAGCGGACCCATAACATATTGCATCTATCAAGCAATTATCTTGTCACTAGCTCTTGAAAGTCCAGAAATATGGAAGTGCACAAGCATTTGTTGATCCTTGTCATTCCCCACACCAATAAGTTGCAGCTGGAAACCAACAACCTAATTTGTACCTTGTTGGGCCACAGGATGTTCTGAGAATTCACTGTGCACAGGAAATCCAGACTTCTGAAAGTGTTTCTTGGCTGATTCTCTGGGCTTCCGGTAGATTTTATTTGCACTCTAACCCAGGGATTGCATCCCTTAACCTACAATGCTGAAGTTATTCTGAATTTGGTTATTGGTTTCTGCTGAAACAGGACTGAACTTCAGCACATATTTTCCCTGACGTAGAACAGCTGATTTTTTTACTATGATTATATACAAAACCTTCATCATTCTCACTGCAATAAAGTAATTAAAGAGATGAGAAAGAGAAATCCATTGATGACATGAAACTTATTCCTTCACTTCTTTCCTTTTTTAAATGACAACTGTTTGGAACAAGGATCCTGCTCCTCAGTAACCTAAAAGCAGCCAGTGCTAACTTGTCATTCTAGCAGGAGCAATTACAGCCAACATATTAGGAACCACATAATGTCATTTGGTCTATTATGATGTGTTTGGATAGCAACTGTAAAACTGCCATTTTTCACAGCTTTTCAGGATTTATGAAGAAAACCCCCACAATTTTACTGTTTTCATTCCCACACCATTTTTCTAGTGACTTGCCCAGATTTTGCTAACAGAAATAACAACACCCCCTGAAGTCTGCCATCTTATTTTTCCAGAGTGCAAAGGAATACAGACAGCCCTAATAACACCAAGGGTTTCAGACATTGCAGTGGCCTCACTAAATGGAATTTAGACACGCTCTCAAATGCCGCTCCAGAGTTTGCATCCCTGCCTGCAGCAGCCTGTTGGATTGTACCTGGAGATGAGGGATGGACATTATCACTGGCTTGGCCAAGTGCTCAAGGTCACTCCCAAGCCCACCTCTGCACGTGCTGGGTGATGAACGGCCGTGCTCAGCCGTGCTGATGGGCCCATCCTTCTCGCAGGCAGTGACCAACGCTGAGCAGCTGGCTGCAAGGCTGCTTCATCTTCCCACTGGCTCAGGGGGGGAAAAAGAAAAGAAAAAGGAAAAAGCCCACTATTAGAAAAAGATTTATCAGCAAATGTAGCAGAGCCATGCTTGACCTCCATATCTTCTCTTGTTTCCCAAAGGCAGCACATGTAAGATATTTCCTGCCTTTCATGTTACTGGCTGGAATGCATCACCAAGTCCAAATTTGCAACCTGCTGTCTGTTTTAGCCATTAGGCATGACTTTCTTTGTCTCTTGATATGAACTGCAGCCAACTGTTCACTGTTGTAATAAAGCACAATTTCTCCAGTATTCCCCCTTCTCTTGGACAAATAAACAAAAAAAAACCCAGCCAGGCTAAAAGCTGCAATTCAGTCACAGGCCAAGGCTGCTGTGTCTTACAGTACCTCATTCCCACATCAGCACCACACTCCACTCTAGCTCACCAAAACATTAGCCACAGCAGCCTCCATCTGTTATTCAGGGACCAAAATTCAAAGGTTAATGAACAACAATTAAAAGATGCTACTGGACTTCCAACAAGTTTATCTGACAACATGAAAGATGGAGTTTACTGGCTGCAGCTTGGTTCTACATTCACTCATCTTTCCATAACATCCAAGCATTGTGAACTCTGTATTATTTTTTTAAATTATATCTGCTCTGCAGAGACATACCCCAGGTTATTAAACTACTGTATTATCTTGGAATAATGTTCTCAAAACAGTTATTAGGCATTTCAACCTCTGACCACCTTCAAAATCAACTGAAGGCAGTTTTTAAGGACGTTAAAATATTCACTGTCTGTAAAAGGCAGGTCTGGTTATGCTTTGATGACCACAAGTGGTACAAAAGTACTGGTTATGCCTTTGCTCCACTAATATTATTTATATATAAAAATATATTTAGCAAATGTGTTCAAAATGAAAGAAACTAGAATTTCTGACTGTATCTTTAGCAAGTCTTCTGCAGGAGAGAAAAGAAGAACTAAAATAGCTGCACATGACAAACTGATACCTGTTTTGAAAACTGGATGAGAGGGATCTCACCCTCACAAAAAGTGACCTGTAGGGCTGCTCTGACACTCTCAACAATAAAAGTTTATTCCATGAGGAGCACCATCAGTAGAACTCGATTTCCTGCTAATTTTTATCCCCTAAGTCTCCTTCCAGTGCCCTAAGTCATCTGCTCTCCATGGGAACGTGTGGATACCTGCAATGGTCAGTGTGGAGCTGGAGCCATGGGCTGGCCCAGCGGCTGCTGTCAAACCCACGAGGTAACTGATGGATCCTGCTGGTGTGGGCAGAAGAGGAATCCTTTCCTTCCATCCAGCTCCTAGTGCTCCTAGACATCACAGGCAATTAGGGTGATTAAATCCCATCTGGGTTGAAATTGCTGAGCCCTTTCCAAGGTTACAAAAGGGAGACTGCCTGGCAGAGTGAGGTCAGACCACAGCAGGCTGCCCTGGTAGGTTACAAGTAGCCCATTCCTCTCATTCAGCACAAATACGTAAACCCTCACAATTAGAAGTAAAACAGCCTTTGACTGTGTTTCACAAACAGTCCAGCAGCTACTTTTTAAATTAGAATACAATTTGATTTTTTTTTTTTTGTATAATAATTTCATATCAATCATGGCAAGAAAGTTGAAAATAACTGAAGGTCAACTCATATATTCATCTCCAAATGCAATTGTGTTATTTATCCATGTCCCTCCTCTGAGTGAAAACTCAGGAACAGGCTCTGTTGTTTTCAATGGTTTGGAATTTCAAGACAGAAAACTGGTAAGATGCTCTGCCAGTTTTTTCCTTGTTCAGTTAGAAAAATGGGCTGAAAGGAGGGAAAACACTGAATGCAGTTGTTCTACAACAGCAGCTTCACTCTTTCCCTTTTAGGAAAAGTTGCAGGATCCCAGACATGAGTCACTTCTTTGGAAGAAAAGGACGGAATAGTACAAATATTTTTGCCAAGGGGCTTCCCCAAGAGGTGGGAGACTCCTGTGAAAAGTGTCTGACCATGCCATGCATCTCCCAGGCTCACTATTTCCAGCCTTTGCCTGCCACACCCATTTACTTTGGAAGCTGGGAGCTCTGGTGGAGTAGGGATGCTCAGGCTATTTGTACCTTCGTGTTCCCAGAGGCAGACCACACTGTGCAGCTCAGACCCTCAGCTCTAGATTGTGGGCTAACAGCCCAAATCATTAAGTCAGGAATTACTTTCCTTATAGCTTGAAGTAATTAGTTGACTCTCATAGCTGTTTTAGAGAACTAAAACAGGTAATCCTTCTGGATGTTCTAGTCAAACAGATTCTACAAAGATCACTTTGGGGAAGCTTTCATAGTGAGAATTGCAAACATCTTTCAAAAAAGAAGATCCTTGCTAGGAGGCACTTTAGTTCAGTCTATTAAATATGTCTGAAAGCATCCAGCAGAGAAGTAAGACCTGCCTGACTGACAAACAAGGCAGACTATCTTATTAGCAAAAATTATTTACCCACTTCATGGCTTATGACAACTTGTGTTCCCACCAGTCACAGGAGTTAGTTTTACAGCTTTATGTGTGGTTAATAAAACCCAAAGAACCCCCTTATCTTTAGATCATATGACAAATCATTGTCATAGACAGAGATGTAGCTACAAACTTTTGTATTTTAGAGCCAAAGTAATGCCTATCTTCCATAAACTGGATAACTCATATGAATTTCTCAGTGCCCACAGATTACAGCCAATTTGATAAAGGAAAAAGTACTTTCTGTTTTCATCACTGAGAGAAATACAGCTGGGCTGAGGGGAAAACCAGACTGGCACATGAAAAATCCCTGTTAGGAAAAGCACTACTGGCCTGACTGCACCTCCCATGGGATTCAGTCATCTGCCTGTAACCATGAGATTGGCACTGCTTAAATTCACAGCTTTCCAGAAGGATGAAGCTCGCTCCCTTATTCATCTTTGCCACCATCTAAAGAATTAAGAGAGTGGCTGGTGATGAAGAGCACATCAATCATGTTTACTGGGACAACCATGACTGTTACAAAACAGACACTCTTACAGCACATGCTAACCTCCCCCATGCTTTTTCTTTCTTTAATAAAAACTTGTTGAACATTCAGTTCAGGTCTCCTGGGACAGATGCCTGGAAAAGTACTGATTGCAGGAATAAACCCATTTCAGGAGTTGCCCAAAGCACACTATTTGCAGGTATGGGTCTAGGTGTAATGCTGCTCTCACAGCTGTACTCCTGCTCTTATTTCTTAAGGAATGGCTTTGAACATTCTTCAGGAACAACCAGCTGTGTAGAAAAACAGCTAACAGAGAGATCCAGCTTTGATTTAGCTCAATATTTGGTTCATCTGAATCCTTATCCTTTATGGTGGAATGGCTGAGCAGAGGGAGCAATTAAGGAAATTTCTGAACCAAGGTCAGCTCAAGCACAGTCAATATGAAGCTACTGTCAAAGCTTATATTCAAAGTTTTCAAATGGGCTAAGGAAAAAACACAGAAAAAATGCCTGTGGGCTGAAAAAAATGAGAAGGCTTCAAACTAGGTAGTTTGAACTGATGCACCAACTCTTGTCCTGAATACAACTTCTTCTGGGGCACTATGAGGTGTTAAGCTTTTTTCAAGCAGACAATAGTGGAAGAATAGCTGTAGCTGCTCCTTACTTTCCCTGGCTAAAAATGTACCCTGGCTTGATTTGTTTCTTATGCTCAAAAGTTACACTGGGAAAGAATGGGACAAACTTGCTAAAAAATGCAAATGAAAATACCATTTTCAGATTAATTTCTTACAAAATAATAATAATAAAAAAGTCTTCATGAAGCAAGGACTCACCAGTAAACATTTTAGATGTACCATGCCACTGAGGAAACTGGAGGAGACTCAGTTTGACAGACAATGGGGAAGAAATGAAGTTTCTAGGCAAGACAACTCATGAAAAATGAGCCTATACCCATTATACCCAAGTTATTCTCCCTTGAGAGACAGAGAATCAGAGGCCTAAAGTAAATACTTGAGTCATCTGATCCACATGCTATAGCCACAACTCATTAGGTATCTGCTAATTACAGCTTTGAAAGATGCCATGGAGTGACACAAGGCAGCCCTAGATGTATTTAGTTAGTTTTACAACTGAGGAGCATAAGAAACCCTTGGGTTCTTTCCTACAGTCAACAGCTTCAACAAAGAGCTCTCCATTAATTGCAACCACATCTTGTCTATTTTTATGTATGAGAAACACTACAGTCCTTATAAAAACCATAAAACAGCTATTGTCATTTAGGGATGCCATTAATCAAGGCCTTCTTGAGTGCTTCCCCTTCTCAGCTCCCTCGCCCAGCTCTCAGCCCATTGGTTTTTAACTAAAAGCAGTGTGGCCACGTGCAGCCCTTGCAGAAAGTTCAGTATTTTGATTTCAGGAAACACTCAGCTGTGATCCCTCGTGCAAAGGAGAGACCCTGAGGTGTTTGCAGGCATTCCCAGCAATGTTAATGACAAAAAAGAATCAATCTGACAAAAAGGATTGAAAATACCCGCTTTGTTCTGAAAATACCTTTCTTTCTTTCCCTCCTCCACTTCTGGAAAATCAGTGCAGCAAGCAGAAGAGAAGCTGAATTCTTGTGGCACTATCCCAAACAGGTTATTTCTGGCATCCTGGAATATTTAGACTCAAGACTAAGAAAAGCTTTCCAAGGGTTAAGGCTGCCTAATGAAGCTGAAGGGTTGTCATTATGTAAGGACAATCTAGACAAGCTCCTGTTAGGAATATTAGTATATTAATTCTTCTTTGGGACAGAAGCATAGATTAAACAATATCCTAAAATATTCTGGCTATTTCTGGATGCTCTACAACTCAGAAGCCCCCCTGCCCCCCAAGCTGACACCCTGTATTTTAACAGCCTTCTGTATAATTTTCAAACTCCTTTACAATTCTCCCAGGAGCTCTGCACAGACATACTGGCAAACCCTGAAGAAAACTGAAAACTCAGTTACTTAGTTATAACAAAAGCAAAAAGAAAAAAAAAAACCCAAACCCCAAATGGGATTGTTATCTCATTGAGAAGTAAAAAATGAGGCAGAAGACACACATGATAAAAGAAGATACCAGAGCCACAGCAGTAAAAATTACGAGTTACAAGAGCGATATAAATCCTGTTAGCAGGTTGGCAGAAACCTGACATTTCCAATTCTCCATAAAGCTGTTATACACATCTACTCAACTACAAAATTAAGACTAGTTCTGCCAGTTTGAGTCATGGCCAATTCAGGCAAGCTGCAAAGCTGACCTCTTTTTGAGTCCATGTCAGACACCTTCGTTCTGCAGCAGCTAATTTAGTGCTGCAGTAGATAAGCTTTGAAGCGTTACTTTGAAACATTTTTCAAGGTGTCTAGAAAACAGTTAAGTGTTGGAGGATAACTTTGGAGTGCCTTAACTTCTTTTTTTCCCCCTCCTGACAAATAAAATAGGAACTCCTTAACTCAGATTCACTGCTTCAGGCTCCTAGTTTGAGCTGTGCTTCTGAGCACTGTCATCAGCAGCCCATAGCCAGGTCACCAGTTATCAGAAATTCAGAGAAGAGAGCCAAAAGGGACTCTGGGTAGTCCTTTCCCCTGCCCAAAAGATCCAGCACACAGGAAGAGAGGATGGCTGAGTAGGGCAAGCCAGCAATAGCATGGTTCATCCATGTGGTTTTATGGGGCAGTTAACTTTTATTACCTGGTAATTACTGAGGAAGGCTTCAGACAAGCTGACTCTACAGCCCACATGGCAGCAGACTTGTGTGGGCAGTCAGCTCGCAAAAATCATGCTGCAAGACTAATGTTTCAGAGGGGAAAGTCAGTCCATTAGGAAAGCCAAGTTCAAGAAGACAGTTTAGCCATATTTTAATAGTATCAGTAAAGAATATAAATAACAACTCTTAAGTTAAAAGAAAAAAAAATTGAAAAAGCAGACAAGAAATAGGAAGAAGTTACAAGGTACAACAACAAAAAGTATGAAGTATCTTAAAAAAGACTGGAGGGTAGGGATCAGATGACAAAAAAATGTTTGAGAACAGAAAGGCAAAGAGTTTTGAAGAGGGCAGTCTAAACTCCATGCTGCAGAGCAGACTCTTGTTCATGGCATCACCCCTGAAGTGGGTACAACAAGGAGTGACAAAGTGGGAAGAGAAGGCCTTAGGAGATGGAAAAAGAATGACTACTGAACATGCTCATTTTTCAGAGGAGAGTGCACCACAATGCAGGGGTACAGTGGCTGTTGCCTTAAAGCAGTGGGTATTATTACCAAAGAAATCACTTGATATTTCCTCCTCCTTTACTGTTCCCTGCTGTGGTACTATTTCTTCACACAGTCAGTACGTGTGAGCAGAGCACATTAACACTGGTAAAATCAGTGCATTCTTCTCTGTAGAGGCATGGAATGTTTGTGAAATGAGCACTCTGGTGAACCTCAGGCTGCTTTCTCTGAGCTAATACCAGTTAAAAGGTTTTGATCCTCTGTACCTGTTTTACACTTTATTTAAATCTTAAACCCAAAAAGATATCAAACAATCCTGAACCACGTGATGAACATATGCCAAAGTCATATAATTTCCAATCTCTTCTGTTCATTCTTTGCAACAAAAAGCAAAAATTACAGTTGATTTACTGTGCACTCAAACATTGGGAGAATACAGGAACATGTGGGATCAGTTTAGGTCAGGATCAAAACCCCATAATTTCGTTGAGAGCAGCTTCCAAACTAAGCTCATATTTTTTCAGACTATATTTATAGTGCAGTTACTATGTGCCAGTACATCATTAAATGTCCTAAGAACTAAACCCACCCTATTCTTTACAGGGAGGGTTTTTTTCCCCTTAAGTCAGAAATACCCATTCCAGTGGAATTCTGCAGGAATCAGCAGCACTCACAGCATTCTGCCCCCATCCATCTCCAGTCCTGATGGCTGCTAAGCTGTCTGCAGCCTTTTCTTGTTGCTGGTAAGAGCTTACAGTCTCCTGTTCTCACTTCCTAACATACACCTTGGCCTGGTTAGAACCACAGCTCCCTTGGCCGGTTTGAATTGGGAAGCAGAGCTGGTAAAAAAGCAGAAGAGATTTGGGATGAATCTGAGTGTCTGGTTTTACCAGCAGCACATCAGCCTTGAGAATGCTGCAGAGAAGAGGGAGGGAAAAGTTACAAAGGCAGAAAAAAAAAATAAAAAATAATAATAATAAAAAACAACAACTCAGAAGCTGAACAATGCAGCCTTGAACATACATGCTGCTGTCCAGTCCACTGCCCAGAATTCTGGATGGGGAGAGAAAGGACTGACTCCCATTTCCACCACTACAGAGCTCTCTCATGGGCTGCTCTGTCTGCATGACACAAATAATGATGCAATTGTCAAACCTTCTGCTTCCTGCTCTGTGTGCTCAGCCACACAGTCCTGGTTCAGAGCCTGAATATTTCCAACCCTACTGCATTAAAGCTGCAAACTGAGAGGAGCATTGTGCAGGAGACAAATTGGCTGTGCATCAGAGATCTCGGTTTAATGCTCTTACTAGAGGAATGGTGTGTTTTGATGAATGTTCAGAGCTGAAAACTTAGCCTTATCACACAGAAGTTGCTGTCTGCGGGGAGAGGCATGGGGAGAGTAATGCTGCCTGGAAAAGCAGCCAGCTGACTTTGTATCTCTCCCAAACAACATTGGGACATGCTGAGCTCAGGAAGCAGTGGGAGAATGAGGAAAATCATGTCCCAGACTAAATGAAGAGTCACCCTGCTTTGCTAGAGTCCACAGCTGCTGCAACATCCACAAACACAAAACATTAGCTGAAAATGAACTATTCCAAGACTTTCTTTTTTTTTCCCCTTCTTTCTTTCTTTTCTTTTCCCACTTGAATGTATGCAGAAGATACAGTCTGAGTATTAAATGTTTTTCTAAGAAGAAAATAACAGCCCCAGAAATAAATACTCTGGGATTTATGGAGCCAGTGCACATACAGTGGAAGGAAACTTTGCCAGGTTGCTGTAAGCATTCATGAAAGGGTCTCTAACGTCTGACTGGAAAGCACTGCAATATTCAGTGGGACGGACTGAAAGGCAGCCAACATGGCAAACATCTTGGGTGTTTCTATGCCAATAATTACCTTTTATCAAACTTTAACTAGTGATGTCAAAATATTTTTAGCTTGTAGTCATGAAATGGGCAACAAACACACAAGTTTGCTACTTCACACATGTTTAGCCTCAAGAGGTTAAGCACTCATCTCTTTCCAAATCGTGTTTAAAATTTAAAAAAAAGTAACTTCAAACCCCGAAACAAAACAACACAACAACAAAAAGACACCCCAAAAAACCCACAACCTTTTCATCCCTGTCCATGCTGTCAAAACATGTCAGCTTGCACACAAATTATGTTTTTTCAGGACTTCTTATCTCTGTTATTTCTCACGACACAATGCCTCCAGTGTAGATCTGCAAGGTAAACCACAGTTTTAAGCATGAATAACAAAACTGAGACTTCCACCAACATGGATTTGTTGACAGGAAGAAAAAGGCTTGGACACACAGATAATATTTTGGCTGAAAACAAGTTCAGATTGCTATGACAGCAATCTTTCGGCTTCACAGAAAGAGAAATGAAGACTAGATTTTTAGCTTTGCTTTCAAACTCTGACTTCAGAGCCAATTAAAAAAATTACAATTACAATGATTTTGTGAAGACAAACCTAAAGTCAAGCACAACCCTCTCAGCTGATACTGGTTATAAGGGGTTGTGCAGGTCTTCTGATAATGCAGCCTTAGTGACATTCATGATGTCAGCAGGTACTTTTGTGAATGGCTTTTCAACCTGAGCATTGAGAAAACCAATAAATGAAATATACTAAGTCTGCCAGTGATCCTATAGCACCTTCTTTTTCTTTCTATTAAAGCAGTCAGAAAGGCAAAAAAAAAAAAATCAAACCCACAAATCCTCTACCATTTCACTACTGAGCTATAATATATTAAATCACAGATATGAGTCAACAACATCCTGCTGCTGGGAAAAAATGGAAAACCATCGTGGGGAAGAATAAACAAGTGTCATCTGTAGAACACATGGAGCAACGCTCGCGCGGGGAAGCGGACGGCTCAGCTGTGGGCACCACCATCCCAAGAGGATGTGGGCAGAACACAAAAATCCTGGAGAACAGGGACAAGGACAATGAGGGGCCTATTAGAGAAGGCTTAGGGTTGCTTGTTCTGAGAGCAGAACCCTAACCCAAATCCCCTTTTGTGGCAGTCCTGGGACACGTGAGGAGCAGCTGGGAGGAAGGAAGGGTTTCCTTCACATCCCCAGTCCCTGGACAGCATTAAGCTTTCTGAAGAACAGGAGTGTCAGAGACAAGACTGAGACAAGCACTCCTGCTGTGACTTTCAGTGTAGCAGGGATTATAAATTTGTGCAATGCAATCTGGTCTTGCTGTGTGTACTTGCTCTAAGTTTTCTTACCCCACTGCCAGAGTGAGAGTGCTCAGCTCTTCCTCCCGGTGTCCACTTGGGCCTTCCTTCCAAGCTGCTCTTGCTCCTGTTTACTGTTACTGGCTCATCAGTGGTTTGCCTGTCTTTCTCCTGAGCATTCCCTCCTGGATGCTGGAAAATGTGCTGGGTTCCCTTTGCTGACTCAGAAACGCTTCCCTTGGAGCAGGTAAAGAACCAGGAGTAACTCTGCGGTTTCCACAGACTGACCAGATTGCACAGAAGATGTGCTGCAAACTAAACAAGCAATTCAGTTAAAATAAGTGGCAGTAATTGAAAATGCTTGAAATGTCAGCAGTGCTATTTTTAAATAGTTATTTCTTTAATTCTTTAAATAACAACTTTGCATTTCAGTGTTACTGTAACAAGTTAAAATGCTTCCAAGCACCACTACTCATTTGAGGCAGCAGCATTCCCATTTGAAATTTTAGGCAAACAGAGGGAGTGGGTATGGAGAGAAAGAGAAAAGTCTTCTTCAGAATTATGTGTTGATAAATCCAAAAATAGAAACATTTTCCAAACAAATTTTCTATGTGCAAGCATCCCAGTTTCCCAGCAACTCTGTCAGTGACTTAATGTTAACTTTGTGGGAAAGCAGCTCTGGACAAGAAGCTAAGAGCTTTTTGGAGTCTATTCATAACCCTGCATTTGCATTTGATAAATTGCCTCATTGTTGTAACAACACTCCTTTAACGTGATGATTGATTCTTCTTGTTTTTCACAAAAAACATTTGGTTTAAAATGCTAATCTTTCGATATTTTCTCTATCATTACATTAGAAATGTAATGTAAAAATGTTTCAAAACTTCCATTAAATTGTTTAGGTATTTTCCTCAACTAAAAACCATTTTATATGGGCTAAGTTTCTCCACATTTTATATAAAACTGGTACTAATTTTTATATAGCATGATTTTAGTAGGTTTAAAACAAAATGCTTAATTATCTGGATAATTATGTAAAGCTAAAAGAAAGCGAGTTGTAACACTGTTGGAGCCATAACAGGAAATACAAAATTTTTGTCTGGTGTTTTCAATTAATATTTGTCAATTCCCCAACTGCATTCACAATTTCTTGAAAGAATGACACAGAACCCAAGTTTCTTCTAATTTATGCAGTCGTAATTTTTTTTACATAATGGAGTTATTCATACCAACATGAGCAGGACCACACTCTGAGCAAGCTGGATCTTGAAAGTTTTTCAACCCAGCTAATGCCAAGGTGAGGGTTTCTTTAGAACAGAAATGCATCCAGGCAATTCCTCTGCTAAGGTTTCAGCAGCAGCAAAAAACTCCCCCAGCACACTCTGAGGTACCCAGGCAAGCAAGGCGAGCAATCAAGTGCAGATTTGGTTTCTGCCAGCATCCAACAAAGCTTTTATCACGGCACTCCTTGTGATGGGCACAACAGATCCCAGCCCCAGGGTATTTAAAATGATGTTAAAAAGATGTTAAACATCTAAAAAGATGTTATATGTCCTGTTCCCTCATGAGCTGACCCCACCCAAGCAGCACCTTGGGAATTGGGTACACAGCAAGGACCCTCCACCTGCAGCTTCAGAAACACCCAGCCCACGCGTCCTTCAGATCCTCTGCATTCATTCCCACTTAAAATTCAGCTTTTCCCCAAGCAGTCTGTAAAACTTTTCTCCACTTAACCTCAAATTGCCTTTCTCCCCTGCTCAGAACTTGAGCTGAAATGAAAAAAAATAAGCTTGGCTTGTCTTCGAGAGTCAAGAAGTAAAACCAGCTTCGAAACAACTGCAAAACGGCAGGTTTCAGTGGGACTTGTAATGTGCTGTGAATTACTCTGGTGCTTAATTAAATTACCTTGCTGAGCCTGGGCCTAAATTAACGTGAGACACACTCCTCAGTGTTTATTTGGCTTGGATAATTAAAGTCAGTAACAAAATGAGGGTTCAGAACTAATGTACATGAAAGTTTCAGTAATTATTTCTTCACTCAAGCACCTGGCATAGCCTCTTTGGTGTAGATAGTGAACATAGGAATAGGTGAACAAAATTCTTCTGCTGCAGTCCTCTGCTACAGAAACCAAATGGGGAAATTCCTAAGAACCAATCCTACCTTATCCTCATCCAGTTGTAAATTATTTCCTTTCACAGCATTAAATGACTGTTTGTCTCTCTTTTGTACCCCCTGGTTCTGGGTTCCATTGGAAGCCAGCAAGTGGGAGCATGAGCTATTTACTTATTTACTTTAAGCTTGGAAAAATGAGGGAGACTTTGAAAAGGCTGGTGTCGCCTTGAGAAGGGGATGAAATTTCACACTGGTTCTTTCTGAGACCAGTTCATATATCCCAGGCCTTTCCTCTCCCTACCCCATCTCTTCCCCACCAACATAATTTTCCCATTTATGCTTTAAATCTGGTATAATAACTCCAACTCCCTAAAGACACTGAACCCATTTCCACTCCATAACACGAGAGCAACTCCACCTGGGGCTGTGAAATGGCATTAGGGTAGTGGAGAATATGCTTTGCAGTATTAACATGAATTAAACTGGAATTGAAAATAAAGACCCCTGAACAGAGTTTCTTTTTGCAGCGCTAATAAAATCTGCATTCTTGGCAGCAGCACCCAAAATCTGGCCAGTGCACTGAAAACAGAAACCCTTCCTCTGGCTGGTGTCACCCCTTTCCTTTCCTTCCCAAGGCTGCCAAGAACCACAGGTCGCTGCTGGAGGGGAACACCCATCAAGGTCTCTCTTAGTTTGGGGTCCCACCAGAATGAACATTAGCTCAAGGATATCAATTCATCTGCCAGTGTCCTCAGCTGAGGAAAAAAATGGATTTGAATAGAAATGAGTGAATGAAGGGAAAAAAAAAAATCCTTGTAAAGTTCTGAAGTTTTTAATGGTTTTGTTTTGATGTGGAGCTCAAAGCTCCAATAAACCTTTCTGTAAGCTTAAATGAAACCGAAAATGTGATAAGCTAAACTCTGTGCTTTGCTGGAATAACCAAAATCTGTGGACCACACTCATTTTTACTGAAGGAGACTGAGTCAGTGCAGTAGCTTTCCTACAGCGAGTTCTCACTGATGCTTCTTTGTTGTCACCTGTGTTTATCATCCGCTGTACACGTGTAATTCTGAAATCCATCTTTTTGCAATGGCACCTCTTATGATATTTCTAGTGAGACACCAGTGGGGATTCCCATAATGACCAGCAACATAGAGCAGCTCTTTGTCTCCCACAGGACACAAAGAGGAACGATAAACCATTCAAAGGGAGTCTTGAAACTCTGCAGCAGCAAGTCCCGAGAGGGGAAAAAGTACCTGATGATTTGAAGGGCTTCTCTTAAGTTTCCTGCAACATGGCATCAGCCTTCAGATGATCTGCTGGGAGCTCATCAGGCCCCCACGTGCATCATTACTCACAGTACTACACTGTTATGATCTTCCTACAGCCAGCACAGGCAATGCCAGTAAATAAACTATGGAAGCCAAATCAGTATTCCTTCAAGATCCAGGAGGAGAAATATTGCCACAGAGGGATCGTTGTCTGCTGTACCTTACCCGTTACAAAAGTTTCATTGGAAAAAACACAGATGTTGAAGAGAAAGATAAAAACAAAGAAGGGGACTCCAGGGCTGTTTCATCTGGATTGCTGTTTCTGGTACTCTGCTGTCAAGTCTCCTGTCACTATCTGGAAATTTTTTGGAATCATTAGAGTGATCTAACACCTTCTGCTAAACTTGAACTCTCTCAGCCTGCAAACAACTTTGTAGGGCCAAACCTGCCTTGTTTCTTCCTGTCCCAAGGAAAACTTACTGAATACCTGGCCTTCCATTCTCATGGATATCCCAAGTGTCCAAAGCCCTAGCATCACGTATTATCCCTTAGTCTCCCAAACCAGCAAGGGGATCCTCACAGGAATAAACTCCCTCAGCTAAGAGGTCCATTTCCAACTCCTTTGTTCAGGTAACAAAACCAGGTGAGCAATCAGTCACCTTTCTAAATGACAAATGTCCTGTGTTAGAGACAGGGAAAGTGCATGATCTCTTGCATCAGTGGATTTTAATCCAAGCCCTCTCAATCTCCCTCTTTAGTACACCAGCCTATTAACTGACACAGCACACTTCAGAAAAACCAGAACAGCCCCCTGACAGAGGAATGCTTCTGTTGCAAATAATGTCAGAGACTTCTGTAAATAAAACATTGCAAAGGACCACCCATGGGTGTGATCAACTGCTTTTTTACTGAGTACTTTATCAGTGTCTGTCCAGATCTCTCCCAAGTGCTCCAGCTATTGCCATTCTCAACTGCACGCTGAGAAATGAGTGCAGGAAATGGACTTAGCTGAGGCCACAAAACATTTATCTTAATACTAGTCTGGTAGATTACCATGTTTATTTAAAGTGGCATAACAGCCTGCAGTTGAAAAAAAACAAAAAAAAAAACCCCAACTATAGGGATTTCCCAGTGCTTTTGACTTGTCAGTGCTTTTCCCCAGTGCTTTTGATTTCTCATCAGCAAATAAAAAGGTGAAACACTGTTCCATGGAGTACTTTCTTCAGTGCCAAAATGTGTGCAGTGTACTGGAGGGTTAACTCCCACCACCTACTTCCCTTGGAAAATTAGTAGGCTGACCAATAATCCTTATTCTTTGGAGGCTTTAGGAACTTATAAATGACATTATTTTCAAATATTTGTTTAGGTCACGCAGCTGTTGAGACACTTTTATATTTGCTGCTCACTTCAGATGTGAGTTATTCTCATACTTCAGTCAGGAAGCAGCTGGTCTGATCAATATATAAGCTTTAGTCCCACACCTACTGGAGAAAACATGTTCTTGTCCAAGGAAATATGGTGTTTGAGGTCAGGATCAGAGAATTATATCCAGGAATCATTACCTGAACCCAAGAACATTAAATTTGACAACTTGATATGAGATGCTGAGTTTTACAAATTAATGTGGGTCACAATCTGCCAAAGCCTTAATAAACTCCATTTATATGCATTATAAATTTCTTTCAGAGTCTTGTGGAAAAAATTACTTTTCCTGAAAAAAAAAATCATTCTAAAATAAAAACTTTTAGTGAATCATACTTGCCAGCTGCACGAAAGTCCACCAAGGATATTACTCCAACCACAGAAATCACACTTTGGAAGATCAATATCCTAACAAAGCTCACATCAGAAAAATAACTCAATCCACCTAAAAGCTGTGGATTTTGCTTTGAAATCCATTCCTCTGATCTGCCATGCTCATTTCTCTGAATGAGCTTCAGTGAGAGTGCAGCTCTTTTGCAAGTCAGAGAAAAATGGCACAGTCATCCAGAAGAACGTACCCCAAAGGCTCCCTTGCTGTGTGCAGGAGCATTAATAATGAGTCATCTCTACTGGTGGCATTTCAACATGACACACTCCAGCGTCACTCTTTGGTCTGCTAGGATTTTTGCTTTGTTTTCATAGCCACATAACCTCTCTGTATCACCACTGTATTGGTCAATCACATGCAGAAAAGAAAGAAAAATCATTTTTTTCCTCAGTGTTACAGCACATGCACCATAGTGGAGGGATAATTAACTCACAACTCCCCTTATTTCCCTTGGAAAATCATTATGCTGGCTAATAAACCTTACAGTTATGAGGCTTTTATGAACTTGCAAACCCTGAAGTAATTTCAAGTGCATGTGTGGTTTGTTCAGCTGTTTGAACACTTCTCACCTCAGTCACCCTTTCTCCCTGTGAACTCACACCCCAGAAATGCTTTGCATCAATGAAAAAGAACTGTGTGATTGAAAGTGTATGAGATTCCTGCACATTCACTCTTTCCATGACTAATTAGAAAAGGAAAAAAAATCCCCAAACCTTCTAAGCAGAGATATGCTGCCAGAGGCTGAAAACTGGAGAGTTTGGTGCTTAACATACTCTGGATTTATTATCTGATCTTCAGGTGAACCACTTAAACCTCTGGTGGTAACAATCATCACCTACCTTTGGTGCCTTTGGACATTCCAGGGAAAACCCCATCTCAAGGCCATGGGGATGTGCCAAACATGTTGTGGGATCAACTTCTTCCTCCAAATTTCCACAGAAATTCTTGCCATTAGGAAAGGAAAGAATGCAGAACATGCTGACAATGCTACCTTATTTCTCCCCAATAAAAAGATAAATAAACTACATATATAATATTTTCCAAAACACTGCACCAATTTTAGTTAAGACCATGTAGAACAGTAAAAAAATGACTAAGTTTGAATAAATATTTCTAAATAAAGAAAGAACTGTTCCATACAACAGCTTGTGCCAATTTATCCCTCTCCACCTGAAAACACCTGAGAAGAAAACTGATGGAGATCATGGGTGTCCTCAGAACAAGCAAGAGCTGCAAGGCATCATCCTGTGATTTTTCTGAACGGCATTTCTCTCTTGGGCTGCTGATGGGATCCCCCTTGGACACATGGTCAATAAATGTCCTGGAAAAAATGTTTTCATTTTATTTCATTATTTCCTTAAGCAGCGTGAATGTGATACTTGGCACTTTCAGTACTGTGAATGGCTGAGAAAAGTGCATCTACAACAGAGCAGGAATGACGTAGAATTCAGACACATGGGTATTGCGAAATGTCAGAACACACACCTGTCATCAGTACATTTGGGGACTTGAAAACTTCTGTAATGCCAACTGAACAAGTCCAGCTGCATCACTTACCTGGAATTTAATGCAAAAAACCACACTGTGCTATGTCTCTTCCCTGGAATTTACTCCAGGCAAGAGTTTTTTGTTCTTTGTTTTTCAAATCAGAATTAAAAAACAAAAAAATAAAAAAAAACAAGAAATAGAAAAAAAAAACAAACAAAGAAAAACCTTAAACAAAACACTACCTCTCCAGTAGATACTCACCATCATTGTTCCTTTTTGAATTGAGAGATGTGCTTCACTTTGGTAAAACACTTTAAGATTCTAAATTACTGCAAACACCAATCACAGAAAGGAAATCAAGCTGTTCAGCTTTGCACACCTATATTCCAGTGCATACAAAAATCACACAGCACTCCTCGATATATTTTCAGAGTAATTGGCAACAATTAAGCATTAAAAAATATAATCATGGCTCCATGTTGGCTCTTTGTTCCAATACTCAGAGGTGGAAGATAATCAAGTGGTGTCTTTCATCTTCTGAAGTTTGTAGACTTTTTTTCCTTTAAGTATACACATTACAAGGTTTGCAGAGGGTAAAGTCAACAAACTGTGCCCAGCAGCTGGAACCCAGAGCAGAGGAACCAGTTCCTGTTGGGGCTGAGTCTCCAGCTCCAGATTAGTCACCAGGAGACCTGAGCCCTCAGACAGAGGCGCTTTGTTCTCATCCCAGAAAATCCCAGCACACCCAGGGAAGCTCACGCTTGCAGAGGCCCCATTGCAGAGTTTGACTCTTGTGTTTAGGGCTCACTTGAAAGCTGGGAAATTCACAATGACCTGAAGTGCTATGTGCCAGTATTCTGCTCTCAGTGCTCAGCTGGGCTGTCTCTCAATGCTCAGAGCAGCCCAGGCTGCTGAGATTTAGAGGCCTGGGACACAACTTTATTTGCAGTGCACATTGTACAAGAGCTTGTGTTGATGGTCATCCCTATAAAAGCTTTTTATATGCATATAAAATAGATTAACTCCCCACACCACGGGTTGTCTTGAACATTTCCTGATCTATATTTACATTTCTTTGGCCTGTTGAAGAGAAAGTCAGCACAACATAAAAAGGTCCTTATTTATACCCCACAAAACATGTACCTTTGGGAGAAGGGGTACTAAAGGAGTTCACATACCTACTCAAGGAAAGCAGTCTTGGGTGACAAGCTAGTATTGCTGCTCCCAGGTCTGCTTTTTAACTGGTTTTCCATTAGAGCAAGAGTTTATCACGTCAGCTTAAAACATCACAGTCGGTGAAAATCAACCCCTTCACTAGAAGAAAAGACACCCAAATTAATTAAGGAGACAAAAGAAAAAATTTGTATTAGACTATTTAACAATTCACACCATGAGAAGCAGTTTAATTTACTGCTCTCAAATGTGAGTAAAATTCAAGGATCTGACTTGAAAAAAAAAAAAAGTTGATGTATTTTTCATGCTGCACAAGCCTGGCTGAATTTGCTTTATCTGACACTAACAGAAAGGATGATAACAATCTCTTCTCCACACAGAAAAATGTCATCTTCATAGCAGACTAACTCTGTGTCCTCACACCTGGAAACCTCTAGTCCATGACTGGGACTCACTCCTGATCAAGCAGTTAATTTATACAAACTCATCACCTCGGAAGGTAGGGCCATCGCACAGCCCAGGCCCTTACACACAAAATGTCTCTTCTCCAGCTCCTTGCCTCATTTGAAGTCCAACCTGAACACCAGATGAAGGCTGAGCTTTCAGAGCCAGAAGGAAGCAATTAAAAGATGTATCCAGCACATTAATGCTTCCAGGGCAAAAAATGAATGCTCATTAGCAATCCCTCACCTCTTAAAGAACAAGAATGTAGGGTTTGCCCAATAATAAAAGTTTAATGGCAGTTATTTTACATGGTGTCAGAGTGAGCCCCACACTGATCATCTGCTGGACTGTAACTCAAGACATAGAGATGCTCACCACTGACCTGCAAGACACAGGCCAAAGTCACTCCTGGAACAACACCTTGCTAGCAGGTAATTTTTATATGGGTTATGCAGCAGAGCAATGTACAGCATGCACGCTTTTCAGGGAGGCAGGGAAGTTTTACAACCCAAAATCTCCTTGTGACACTAAATGGGATCAGTTCACAACACTACAGACCTCACAGCCAGCAGGAGTTGTGTGTGCCCTACGAGAGAGCTCAAGGCAGATTTCAGTGCTTGCTATTTATCCTCTCTGCACCAGCACAACACAAACACACCAAAGCAGAGTTGGGTGTCCCTAGAACAGCACCTGGGTGAGATCAGAGGATGCCAGAGGATGTGCTGCTCCTGCAGTCCCAGCAGAAGGGTGTGCCAGGGACAGACAGCCTGTGCAAAGCAATGCCTGCAGCAAAGGGGCTTCCAACCAGAGCACCTTGGCTGTGCTGCAACAGAGTCATTTGGTACTTTCCCACATGGTCAGCCAGCTCTCCTGGCCAGCAGGACAGACATGCAGCAGAAACATCTTCCTTCCAAAGGATTACTCCTGGCTCTGGAGAGGTTTGTGATTTTTGGCAGTCTCAGGATGGGCTGTGCAAAGGGAAAAGGAACTTCTTTGCTCCCTCGCCCACACTGCAGCCATGCAAGGCCCAGCCATAACGTAGCTCTTAATAAAAAAGCACAGATGTGCCCTGTAGGCACTTAAAAGACTAAAAAGAAAAAAAAAAAGAAACAAAACGTTCCTGTGTGTTTCATAAATCGGTATATAAGCATAATGCAACCTACTATCCTAGACAGAAAATGAAATATCTTAAAAAGTATTGAATCCTCGGTGAATTTTCTCAGTAGATCGGCATGAAGCTATTTAGCCCAGATGTTTCTATAATGCTGATGCATTAGGAGCTGCACAGCACCGTGGCCAAGTGTTAACACAGTGAACTGTAATGTAAAACATGTAAAGATCCTGACTTCCAGAGTTATTGGAAGTTTTCACTCTATCCACTCTGCATCCTTAAGCAGCTATATTTTCTTTACATACACCCTTATATTTTAATGCACGTGGAAGAAGAACTAAAGCATTCCTCTCTCCCCCCCATCAAAATCTAATTCTGTATGTTCTCTGGAACAACACAGAGAGGCCAACGAGAGATTGACACGGAGTCTTTCAGAAATGGGAATCTCACCTCTGAACAGCAAATCTCACACTCCAGGCAAAAGCAGGGCCAGCAAGGCACAGCTGGGTACCACATGAGCAGGTGAAGAAGTGATGGTGAGATTTCTGACGACAAGCTGGTGTCCAAAAGACAGACTGTCTCACTGCGAGGCTCTCGTTTGCATCTGTAATGGATTTAGGGATTTGCAGAGGTAGTTTTAGAGATATCCAAGCAGGTGCAATGTGCATGATGGAATGGCCTGACTGAGTGAAGAAGCAATAATGGGAATATGAAGCAGCACAAAGAAAGGTAACAGCATGTGCTTAGAAGAATGTGAGATAAAGAGTGCAAGAAATAAACTGGCAGTCTCTACAGAAGAACAATGCAATGGAATACCTTGCATTGAGAGTTCATTTGGAAAAATCTTTGTCACTGTACTTAATTATTCAGAAGTGTTTGAAATACTTCAGAGATTATTTCTTCATTATTTACCTGCCAGGATGGGAGTTGAGAGTTTTGCAGTTCTTTGAGACCTTGTCATCTTGAAACAACACAACACAATCCTAAATTAATGAAAATTAACTCCTGCTACAGCCCTGAACCTGCAGTCACAACTCTGTTTTCATGTGATTACTTGCTGGAACAGACCTCATACTCAGACAGAAAAGCAGGTGTGAAAGGTGGAGTAACTTCCATGTGTGGGAACAAAAAATGCCAAAACTTTCATTTAGGCCTAGAGTTTCTCATGCCTTTTTAAGGCAAACAAATGTTCCTTGGGTTTAGGCTCTACAGAGCTAAACTGGTGCAATCCACCACGGATTGCTGACTGCTCAAACACTGATTATTCTCAGAGGAAAGTAGGCCATGGAAGCTTTGTTTCACTTCTACATAGTAAAAGTCTAGTAACCAAATTTTCTATATGCTACTACCAACTGTTCTGCCTTTTCTCCCCCACCCCATGACTACACAGCAACTTGTCCTGCAACAGTATCTCCCAGCATAACCATTTAAATTCACATTACTGGCTGCCACTTTTATTTAAAAATAGTACAGGACCTACAATTAATGAGAAGAGAAACCTGTATTCCAAAAACAGAGTTTGTAAAGCCATAGCAGGTGGCAGAATTTGTCCTCCTATGTAACAGAGCTTAATCCCAAGCCTTCTATTACTCCTGGCTGATTTAAACCTTTCTGTTCCTTTTCAGTTGGATACAGTCCTTGATAGCTGTTGGACAAAAGCTGATGACATCCATAAGTGCTATATAGCTCTCCTGTCTTTAACAGCCACAGAATTTTCATCTAGGCATGGAAAAAGTCAAACATCAGCTTGTAGGAGATTGTTCTACATTGTTTCTAAATTAGTGCTCTGCAATTTAAAAGCTAATTCTCCTATCATCCACTTCATCCTTATCTGTTTGCCAGCTCAGAGGTTAAATGAAGCAAATATCATGTTACGTTCCTTTAAATTTGGAAAAGGAAAACATATGGGGTAGTGAAAAAAAAAAGAGGTGTAGTCTTCAGATATCTTAAACTATGAAAATATTGTCAAATAACCATTATTGTCTTGTTAAAATAAATATCTGAACACAAAACTCCCAGATAACTAATGACCAGAATATGGTAACAATTACTTCTTTTCTAAAACATTTTTTGAAAACTGTGACAAAAATCCAGACTAAAGAAAGCACTAATAATCATTTGCACATTTGCCTTGCGTTTAACTCACTTCCTTCTCTGTCACTCTTCCTGTATGAGCTTTAGGAAATAAAAGCATTCTTTTCTCCATTTCAAGTACAATCCTGAATAGTGAAGTAACAGCTTAAAAATTGCAATTATTACTCCCTGAGATTCTGCAAAACTCGTGTCTCAATTCTCTTTTTCCATGGGATTACTAACAAGACCATTGCCTGTCTCTCTCCAAATAATAGACAGTAAGGACCCCATACAAAATGATCACTTGGATTATCCAGTTTTTACACTTCATTTTGTAGAATTACTCCCTTCCTGTATAATTTTCAGTGATGTTTAACTAGCTCCCAAATGGCTCACAGTGTCCACTTTGCTTAACTAGCTTCATTTTTTCCCAAAATCTAATTGTTCCAGCAAAATATTTCTGACATATAACCCAAACTTCTCTTTTTCTGGGTGTTGCTTTGTGAAATGGGAGGCCAGCAGAAACACTGCATTTCTGAGTAAATACAGTGACAAGAACACAGCAAAATGCCTGCAGAGGGACAAGAGCTCCAGCAGCTGAGTTGAGAGAAGCTACTTCACTAATATTTAATAGAATGTGTCACCCAAAAACATTAGGAAAGAAATAATTAATCACAACTCCTATACTCTGCTATTGCTCTGTCCCTAATCAGGACCAAAACCTTCGATATTCTCTCACAAGAAATGAACAAAACTTAGTGTGACTCCAACATATCTACATTATCCGTAAGCTTTAAGACTCCTGTTTTGTTGATCAGCAAGCTTGTGGATTGGCTAGTCCATAAATTCTTATATTTATTTTCACTCCTTAAACACAGCATATCCCTGAGTTTGGTGCCTTCTGAAATAAATTTTCTCTTGACTTGCTTGTAAAAGCAGAAATGTTTTACTGAGTTGTTGGCAATTTTTGTCTATGGTATTTCTTGCTTTGCTCATGAAAACCAAAGTAAGAAAAGATAGGAGTAATTTTGTTATGAAGAAAAGATTCCCCAGAGCAGAGGCATGGAAATGCCATTTATTACTGTAAAAACACAGGGAACAAGAGCAATTGCAGGTCCTCAGTTTCAGTTCCTGGGCAGAGGTTTAGGTACAGTTGGTCCTCTCTCGAGTGGGATCAGGTCTGGTTCTATTTTAATGATTCCATTATAGTTCTTTAACAACATTTACCTTTTTTTGACATGAAGAACTGCTGCACTGATATCCAGGGATGAAGACTGGTACCCATCAGATGTTGCTGGGGATATCTTTCCACGAACTATCAATCTGTCTTTGCCACTATGAGGACTTATAGTATCACTTTCTATTTGGCAAGACAATGCTAGCATTATATCCATTTACACCAGCAACAGCCTTTTTTAAGAGACTTCAGGATCCATTCCTGATGGATTAGCTGTAATATTAGATCAGATGCAGAATGTTTAAAGTTTAAAAGCATTATTTCAATTTGGTCTTGCAATACATTATTAATAATACATTGCTGAAATAATTCCTCCCAAGTTCCTTTAGGGCTGTAGGTTATAAAATATTTGTAATTAGAAGTGGGATTGTATGACAGAGGTGCTCTCTTTTTCTCAGACAGAGCAGAAGAGAAGGTTGATTTCACACACCAGGCTCTATTCGTGACAAATCCGTGCCTGTCACAGAGGTTTCGTACAGTGATGGACAGACTCACACAACAGTGCAGCCAAACACCAAGTTATGATTCTTCATGCTTGACATGTCTTCATTTCCTCCTCCTTAGCCCTGCACCCTCAGGGATTCTGCAGATCCACTAGGAGATTGCTCACCTGGAATACAAAACCCAGGGCCTCCACCTACAAACTCTATTTACTGGCTGCACTTCTGTAAAACTTCTGGGGGTGGTTGCTTACATTCCACCCCCACCCCTAATCTCTTCTTCACACCTTTACTCAGTCCTAGCTCCTGTGTCACTGCTTTTCCCAGCTCTCCAAGCTGCCTGTCTCACAGTCCTACAAAAACACCAGATATAACAAAAACAAGCTGCTCTCCTTGCTCAGCATTTCATTGTGTCCCTTCTTCATTCAAATCCACCTGACAGATGCTCATCTGCTACCACATAAAATTTGTCCTGTGTCAAAACTTCTTTCCTCTATCATTTATCTGAACTGACAAGCTTTGCACTGGCCTATCCCTCCCAATCCATCACCTGTCCATCTGTCTGTCACACTGCTCTACAACCACCCCACGTGTCTTTCCCCACAAAGAGCTCATGCCAGACACACACGTGTTTTTTAAAGACACTTTCAAAGCCCTGTGACAAGCCATAACTAACATGGGCTTGTACCCATCCTATAAGGCTCTTATTATTAATTAAGGGACAGAATACACTTGCAGATGTGCAACTGCTCTCCATGTGGAAGCCATTCCTTTAGATACCACCCTCCTGGCAGGAAAGCACTCAAGCCCAGACGCTTTGCAGCTTTTCCAGTCAGCCAAGAAGCACCCAAGTCACCAAAAGGATGCACAAGACAGAGGGAAAGCTCCAAAACAGACACAAACCGGCTTATTTCCCATTTCAATAAATGCCAGTGTTGTACGTCTTACATAGGAGAAGCCCCTCATATCTTCTGAAGAAAAAAACTAAACCAAACAAAACCCACACACTGCATTTAATGGTATGAAAATATCTGCTATAATGCACTCCTTTGCTCTTGATTAGGGTTTCCTGAGCTGCAAATTGTGCTGCCCCTCCGAAGTCCCTCCTCATGCTGTTTATGGTGGTGCCATGTCATTCCAGCAGAAGGAAATTCATCCATGCTGGTCCATGCACACAATCACTGTTCTAAAAGGTGACCACACTCAGTTACTCATACTAAATAAAGCAACAAGACAATTATGACCTCCCTTACTCCAGGACATAAAATGTAAAGACTGAAGAATGGGCTTTCTAGCTCTCAGGCCTCCAAGACTAGAAAACCAAGACTAGGTTGCTCTGGGACCTCCAGGTTTTCACGCTTTCAAAGCATGTGCTTGAATTTCCTAGAACACAGCAGATCTGAAACAAAAATAAAACCTTTTTTCTCCTTGTTGCAAACATGCCTGAAATAATAACCAGTGGAAGTAAACTATCCCTACTGAACAATTTTTGAATGTACATACCTCAAATGTAGCCTTTAGCACACTGAGAATTACACAACTGAAACTTGCAAGCTTTTAAAGGAATAAATGAGGTGGAGTTAATAACAGTCAGCAAACAATACAGAAAATGCAGAACAAACTACTGTACTCAATCTGTTGCTTTCATAGTACATAAAGGAACTCTTTTTTTTTCTAATGTAAACACCACTGGCACAAAACATCTATATTGTAATTCCAGAGGAATGCAAAATTCAGTGGCCTGTCTACAAAACTAACCTTGTCATTAAAGCTGTCCTTAGCTGTGGGGTCAAACAAAAACGTAGTTCTTCAGTTCATTGTGAGGACTGAGGCAGCAAAGGTGGAAAAAAGAAACCAAGTTCCTTTGTATTATGCAACAGAAGTGCTGCCTGTGGTTAAGGAGGTGACACTGAGCCAGATGAACAGCTGGTACAGGCTGAGACCGAGACTGCAAATCCCTGAAATCAGTGGAGGTTACAGGTGTGCAGCATCCTGACAAAACTGTGTTTTTCAAGCCATCAAGCACAAGGAAGTTTGAAAAGCATCCCAGAAGTTCCAAGCACATGAAAGAAAACCATGTCATATATAGTTTACTCTGCAGGAAAACTTGGGTTTGAAACAATGGACTCTTGGGGATCCCCTTGTAAGAGCTTTCTAAGAGGAGATCCAAAGTCTGCTATGTGACTAGAACCAGCACAATCAACTATTCTGATGTAACACTGGTCATCTCTTCTGACTCAAGTGCTCATATCTTTGAAATAGATGCAGATTATAGTCATACACAATTGTCTGGGAAATAGCTGCTAAAAACAAACTGTTTTCATAAATCAGTTCACTCAGTCACTACAAAATTTTTGGTTTTGCCCCCAAAACTGCAGAGAATTTCAAAGCAATTCTAAAAACTGTAAAACGTTTAAGAAATAGACATTACCTTTCATCTGGAGGAAGCCCAAATGAGTAGCTATCCTTTTGTGGCATGAAACATCACTTACTGTTCCTTACAGCAATTACACCTGAAAAGCGCAACACAGGATATGGCACAGCTACAATAAAAAGGGTTAATTCCATCTGCAAATCATTATGTTTTCAAACAAAATGAACTTTATCAAGAAACCAGCCATTCCATTGCAAGAGCCACCAAACACCCATTATTAATTGCACGGAATTACATCATCAAGGCCTTGCTTAAAGCTGACCCCAGCCCAGCCAGTGCAATGTTCTTGCTTTGCCCACACCGTGTCTGCAAATCTGCTCTAAGCCTCGTCACACAAGCTCCACCAGTCTGTGCTCAAAGCAAACAATAAGTTTTCCATCTGTTTATAAAGTATAAAAAAAGAATCTAGAAAACAATTTGCTACTCCTTAATGAACAATAACCCTTTCTGTCCTTATTATGCTGACACAACTTTATAAACACCCCCTTCTTTTTGAGGGGGACCAAAACCAATGCCCTGAGGGCCCTGAGACAATGCCGGAGAAAAGAGGTGGATAATGGGAAGATTTTCTTCTGTAACTTTCTATCATGTCATTTATGAGGCTTTTTTGAATTAATCAGATATGTTTGACTAGAGTAACAATATATTAATTAGACTAATGGTAAGTTCCTGGTTCAACTCATTTGATGTATTTCCTTTTGCCTATAAGAAGATTTAAAAGTAACATCACTCAGGTTAATTTCTAAGATGTTTCTCTTCTTTCTTCATTCAGTACCTTCTGGCAATCAAACCCTCACAACACTAAAAGTTTTACAACATTTCAGGACAGCTGTGATTCTAAAAACAGCAATTTCTCATCATATCATAGCAGGTGCAAGAAAGTTCATTTGGCATAATTTTTCACCTGAAAACATGAAAATAGGTCACGTCAACAACAAAGTGAGATCCTTACCACGTGTTCTGTAAAGTCCTATAAGCACAACATGGGTACAGCCAGCCAGAGAACCCTGGGCACTGTGAATGCAGCTATCAATTATTTAAGGAAAATCTGCCTGCAGACAGCCATGCCAAGCACCTGAATCCACTTTTATGGTGGAAGTGGACACATGTGCTCAGGGACTTCACGTCCTTTCTGAGGTGCACTCACTTATGACATAGGAACAGCAAACTGAGCAAGACCGCAGTAAGCACTGGGATTTGAGGGAGCTCAGCCTGCTGTGGGTTAGCAGTGCACCAGCTCTATATTCATTCATATTCTGTATTTGTTGATGCACAGATGAAAAGTCAGGAGGTTCAAGTGATCTGGCATAAATGAAGGTTTGTGTGTCACAGCTGCTTGCTTTGGTAGTACTTACATGAAAAGGCCTAATGAAAAGTTAAGTGAATAATGTTGCACACTGGAAAAAGTACTCCTTTTGACAAAGTGATTAACTAGAGAGCCTCCACCAGCGCTCCTTGGATGCATTCCCAGGAAAGCCTCTCATGTTCCTGCTATTCTTCATCCTAGATAAATAAATGAATACAAAACATTACTCAAATATGGAGAAAGTTGTTTTCAGCAATTGATAGGATGTGTTTTGATAATAGTGTACTTGGTAGTGAAAATACACATATCTCAGCATTTACAGACAGAGCATTATTTCTCATGCTGTATTTACTCTCAGCTTAACAGAGCATTTCAAAGCCATTCAGTTGTGAAAAGCAGATGAATATATGATACTGCAGAAAACCTTACTTTTAAAATATTTTCTTTCCTCTATCAATATTCCTTCATAATAACTTATGAAGCTTATGAAAAATAACTTTATTTTAAGCAACCATAGTTTGAAAATATTCAAATCAACTCATACTTTGGTGTTTTTATAGGATATAAATCCTTCTTTTCCATGAGGTATTATATGTGTTACCTGGAAGCACAAGCTGTGTCAACATTTGATCCAAAAGGCAATTGACATCAGTCAGAAGAAAAGGAAACCACACAGCCCCCCCAAGAAATTGAAATTACTAAAAATTTTAGGCTTGTAGGCTGTAAAAGCTGCACAAGATGAAAATTGGGCAGGGAGGCACAGAAAAAGGGTTTAATGGGAAATGAAAGAGGAAATACTCCAGAAAAGAAGAAAGGAGTGAACACTTAGAGGAAAAGAGAGCTGTGGCGGTTTACAAGCAGAATGCCTTCCAGGAGAGATGTAGAAAATCAGGCACCAGAACTTGAAACAAAAGCCCCAGTGGGACTGAGACTGGGAGGAAAAGCAAAGAGAGGGGAGAGATGAGCTGTAGTGTTGGCTGGCCACAAAACAAAGACCTTCCCAGCCACATGTGTTGTCATGGCTAGCAGGCAATGCAGATAAATACACCTCCCAGTTCGTGGCATGAAAGCATCTGCAGTTCTTAGAGAAGAATCTAAATTAAGTTAGGAGGTTTTAATTCTGATTATATCTCTAATTTTAGACCTGGAACAATGGTCTTGGGTCTTTTTGATGGTCCTGCTCTTATTCTGGTGCAATTGTTGTGCTGTCTCACCACTTCTTGCTCTTGTGTGCATCACTGGCATGGCCAGGCAGATGCAGAGTCTCTCTCCCCCGTGCCATTAACACATTTGGCATGCTGGAACTGAAAATTCCTGCCTACACTGAGAGAACTAGTGGTACCTTGGCATGCCAAAATGCTCAACAAATCAGTATGCAGTGGGTTCCCAGAAGTTGCAACAGAAAAGGTGGACAGAGATGGGATTTGGGTTCCTTTACCAGCAAATTTAAACATTTTGAACCCCAAGGGACCATAAAGTACCTAGGAGTGATGAAGCTGAATGGCCAAGGATAAATCTGTGGGATTGTGGTACTAACTAGCTCCATATGGCCCTGCACAGGTATGCTGAGCTAAGGTGTGCAGAGCTGCAGGCAGGCAGTCTTCCCTAAACACATATGCCAGGTTTGTTTCTGCTACCCCTCCCTCCTCTTGCTGGTGTTTCTGTTCTGCTGCTGACAGCAACCTCACTTGAAAATGCAGTTTTGTGGGCTGTGCTGAGGGTGTTTCTGACGAGCATTTTGCACTGTGGCTTGAACACTGATGCCACGTGTCGTGTGGATGCCTAGGAGGATTTTAATCCCCTGTAGTTCAGTAGCCCTTCATCCCATGATCTTAGGACACGCTGTTTCTCCCTGCCACAGCAAAATGGTGGAAATTACATCTCCCTCTTGTGTTTAGGCTGCAGAAGCTCATAAAAACATGTCTGCATTACAAATAGAACATTCCTATAACTTCACAAGAAAGAATTATTTTCTTCCTGGCTCCTCTTCAGAGCTCAGTGGTTAACAGGGCCAGGCTGCCTCTTCTGAACACAGGAGATATTACCAGAGATCTTGGCCATGCAGCACAAGAACTTCTGCCCAATCTGAATCAAGAAACATACTGTCTTTTGCAAAGGAGAGGGAAAGAAACATGATGGTAAAGTCTTACTTGGCTCTTTTCAGTTGAGCTGAGAAGCTGTTGTAGGCTGGGTGACTGTGGGCTTGAACAAGTTGGCAGGAAAAGAACAGTGTTTTCCAAGCTGGACTCTCTAGCCAAGGCTGATGGGTAGCATAACAGACTGTATAGCCTCCAGGCAGAATAAAATCCATAAAATGAAAAAAACCACAACAAACCACAGCATGCAGTCATCAAATCTATTCATATGTTCAGGACTGGCTGCATAATCAAAGGAAAATTACTTCATTGGGCTCACAGCCCAATAACAAGCTGGAAAGGGTGAGACTTTATTTCTTGGATTTAATTGAAGGCAATCAGGATGACATCTCTAACGCCATAAAGCTGATATTCCTTGAACAGTTCATGATGGCTTTTTGTTTACTGTAATCCTGAAAATGCCACAACACAAAGGAAATTCAGAAAATAAATGATGCTGCCATCATATAGAACCTACACTTTTAAACAGGAAGAATTTCCCTAACTTCAAACACAGCCAACACTTTTTATTGGTGAAATCATTTTCCAGTCCACGATGTTTGTCCTGGTTCAACAGGCATCTGTGTTTTAAGCTACATACCCCTTTCATCTCATGACTCTTATTTAAGTTTTAATGAACTTGGGTGTTTAGACCACACTTTGACACCTTGGCTGAGGCAATACCATTAAGCAAGTGTACTCCTTATGAATGCCTACTGCCTTTCTCCATCCTTGGCTCACCCTTGGAAGAAAAAAGGCACAAAGGCAGAGAAAAGGAGCCAAGTAGTTTCTCCAGTCAGGGCAAGTATATCCTCCACTCCTGGGAGATGTCTGCCTGCCTTGTTCTTGACAAGAAGACTCTTGAGAAGGAAGACACACCACCACTTGGAATAGCTGTCTATTTTGGGAGATCAGCTCTTTCTCACATCAAAATGTCTTTTTCGTGCAAACTAGTTCTCTCCCTATCCCTAGGGAACATGGAGAATCAATCTGCACCATCCTTCTTACATCCAGCTTCATCAAGAGAAATGTCAGACTAGCCATTATAAAACAAATCAAAATCCTCCAGTTTCTCTAAACCCCTTACTGCCCTGACACACTTCTCTGAGAACTTCTCTTTATTTATTTGCCTCAAATCTTCCAAAATTGTATCAGGCCTCAGACGTTAGATACAATCATTAGCTGACTGCTTCAGCTCCTCTTTCAAGTGTTACACATGTCATGGAACTCTGATGTATGCCTAAATTAGGTACCTATTCTTAAACCTCTTTTTCAGTATTTAGCTAGAAGTCTAAATTACTGGTTGTCAAATGAAGTTTAAGGATTTAATTATTTGCATGGTGCCAGATCAAATGTATTAAAATTAATGTTCACAACATGTAACAGTTCTTAACATTTGATGCTGGGACCAAAACCAAACTGCTAAACAGCACAAAAAAATCTTGTTATTATGTCTTAATGAGAACCACTGATTATTTTTTACATTTCATTTGACAGTCTTCATCCTAATTAATTCTACATGCAAAGATAAATTACTCCGGTTGATGAGGATCATTCTGACTCTGAAATACACTTATTAAATGAAATTAAAGCATGGTGCTAATCAGGCAAACGAGCATGTGTTGCCAACCAAACATACAAACCCCAACAATGAGATAATGACAGGTACAGTGACAGACACAAAGCACTGAAGAGACTAAAAGGCTTTGAGCTTCTCTAGGAGAAAGAGAAACCTAGATGTAAATCTCTGCAATCCTCATGAAGAACATCTTTTGCTTTTTAAATTGTGTTTGGTTTCTATCTCAGAAATAAAGCAACCCTGTATATCTGCAAAGGGACTAAAGATTGGTAAAGTAGTGGACTGCCAAGCTGTACCAGAGCACAGGCCTCTGCTAAGGCACAGCGAGAGCTATTTTCCAGTAATGCCCACCAATGTTTCCCAAGCTTTGGCACATTCATCCAGCAAGTTATTTCAAAACAAATAAAGAAAAGTCCGGATTCAACGCCGTCTTCCAAGCGACTTTCACTAAATCAGGATATGTTTGTTAGATCTTGAGTCAAGGCAGTCCTGTGTGTGTGTGTTATGGGAATAAGCTGGCACAGGTAAGCAGCGCCAGCAAAGCTTGCATGTTGATGTGATGATAATTTCTGAATTAGCCTCAAAAGCTTTGTTTTGCTCAATGACAAGTGAGATTATTAACACCAGAACTATTTGCTTTCATTTGCATAGAACACATGGCTCCCTGGCTGAAAGGATAATTTTTCCTGGCAAACCTCTGACACAAGAAAGGGTTGAAGACAAGACCTGGCGATGCAAATGTGTGTAAGGATGCAGGCTGACAGAGGAACTTTGCTCTTGCTGAGCAACAGAGATTTCTGGCCATGGCAGAGATCTCTTTTGTGCGTCTGAGGAGAGGGGAAGGCTTCTGTGTTTGCCTGTCCTGAGTGTCTTGGAGCTGGGCCACTGCTGGGGTGATTATGCAGCCTGTCTGCAGCCACTGTCCTCCGTCATTTTGGAAAACACATTTTTAGAGAGATACAGCCATGTTCAAGAACTCTAATGGCTTCAATTAATTTCTCACATAGCTTTTCAAAGAACAGACAGGAGCACAAGTAAAGTACCATGAAATACTGTGGAACAAACTCCTGAGTATATTATTTACTACTTCTGCATAGCAATTACTCATGGGTTTTCCAGCGAGAGGAAGAAAAGTCTGCTTATGTTTCAGAGAAATTAAGTCCTATGCTTCTCCAAATATACAAGAGGAAGTTCACCCAAATGTTTTGCTCCCTGAAGTATCCCCCTTCCTGACATTTCTTCTTTTGCTGGGCTGTCCCAGGGCATAATTAAACCCAGATCTTATCTTCCAGGGACAAACACAGGCTATATGTTAAAAAATAAAGTAGCTGGGGAGCTAGAACAGTTGTTTGCACTGTGTTATTGTCTAGATCCTTGAAGCTTTATTACTGATCTTTTGAGGAATGCACTGAAGTACAGAATAATAAAGTGCATTAACTGATATTAATCTCTTCCTACTCTGAAGAGATGGGAGTCTAAAATAAGCCACATACAAGAAGAAAAAAGATGGAGGCAGACTCTTCTATTATTTAAATTTGTGTTCAGCTCAGCAGTCTCTTGCAGAATAATTTACACCTGTATTTTGCACCAGCATGAGGCAGCACTCTTGGGTCTACAGCTGAAATTCAGAGTGGAGGTGTCATATACAGACACATTAACTACTTGTTTAGGTAGTTAAGATACTTGGCTAATTGTGCTGATATCTACACTAGCAGCTCTGCACAGGAATAAATCATGTCTTGTCATTCTCTGAGTAAATTTTTATTTGGAGGTGCCACTTGGCTGTAAAAGTATAAATTTAATTACCTCTTTTTCTTTTTGGAGCATGGCACATAACGTAAAAGATATATATTCCAACACACGTATAACTGTCAATTAGTTTTTCCAGCTTACCCTATCTCTGAACAATTAATAATGAATTGCATTTGCCATTTTCTAGAATGGAATCACTTTATACAGATAAGCACTGAAAAACTTGCTGTTTTAATAGATCACTTTTGGTGTAGGACTGACTTGACTCAATTATAATGACATTTTTATTACTATTGCCACATTTCCTTTCGAAGCTAAAATTTTAGTATCCAGTTTTTAGAAAGGTTATTTGTTTTCATCCAACAGTGCTGCAGGGGCATTTTGTCACACTGTGGTGTACATTCCATCCTGTTGTCATTCAATGATGAGCATGGCTCACTCTGCCACTTCTGAAGACAATTAAGTGCATTTTGAACTCGGGGAGTGCCAACATATCTTAAGAGCAGTCTTCCCTGACTTCTAATCTGCACATACATTGATTTTTATGGCTGTCTGAACTCTCCACTATCCTCCTGTTCCTAAATGCAACAACTAAGAGAGATGATTGTAACATTCAAGATAAAAAGAGGGTGTAAAGATGCAACATATCATCTTGGTATTTAGTGTAACATGTACTTTACAAGAGCTGCATTTATACCCAGCACTGATTTACTCTGCTAAGTTGTTCAAATTCCACACAACCAGCACTCCTTGGAGACGTATTATTGGGGCAAATTCTTTTCCCTCAGCAGTGCTGTAGAAAACTAAATATAGATGCCTAAAATGAAACCTAGTCATGAATTGCAAGTGTAACACAAACCAGCATTAAAGCCAGTGAGAGCTCTGGGCACTCAAGAACGAAGGATACTTTATATAAACCATCACAGACAAGAATCACATTACTAATTAGCAACTGACCAAAATAAACAGGGATCAAGGATATCATGGAGCTAAAATAAGAATCCTTACTCAAAATGCATGCCCAACTTTTTCCTGAATTTTTCAAGTCCAGTTGACCAATAGTTTCTATGCTCATTCTGATTCCCTATTTCTTGCAGGACTAGTAAACATATTTTCCAGGCTTCTAGGTAAATGGGTATACTTTTCTTTTTCAGAGAGAGACAGAACAGCTGTACATCAGCTGGAGGAAGCTCTGCACTGTCTTTGCATGGTGGCCTATCCCAAAACTTCCCTAAGTTGTCCTCCTCTGCCAGTTCTACTGACAACCTGCCAGAAGGACTTCTGTTCAACAGCAGGATTAGCTTCCATTTCACAAGATCCTAGCAGTAATTTTTTGACTGCTTTTTTTCCATTGCCACCTCTTCTATATTCACCTCTGCTTTGAATTCTTAAGAGCAGACAACTCTTGCCTATCAATACATGGATTTGGTCTTGCATCCTCCCATATCTTTGTGGGCACAGCAGGCTCTTCGTGGCCTGAAAGGCTGAGAATCCTGTTCTCCAACCGATGCCTGCTCTCAGATGTGCAACTGCTTTGATGCAAAGTTAATCCTCTCCCTTCCAATCTTTCACTCTGCGGAATAAAGGGAGGTTGAAATTGCAAATTCTTAATCCACTGCCATGTTAAACCTAAGCCGACTCCAACACTTCCATCTTTTCACAACGCCTTTCACACCGTTCCTCTCCACACAAGCCCACACTTCTCTTGACTTCATTTACCCCTGGGAATATTTCAGGAGATGGAATCGGTGCCAAAACATTGTAACCCACATCCCTTTCTCTCAGGAGCAGAGAAACAATGAGGCTCTGGAGTTAGGGCTAAACATGCAAGGACACAAAGACCTCCTGCGCTGCTGTCACTGGTGGGGCAGCTCTGGCAGCACAGTTTGGATGAGCTGCTATGCCAAGAAGCCTCTTTTATACCTTTTAAAGGCCATTATAAACTGCCTAAGGTGCAGGATACCAGCAAAAGACCCAGCGTACCTTTCACATGCAAATGCAAGAAGAGGAAAAGCTACGACTGGAGGCAAAGAGTCAGACAGAAATGTAAGTGCCAAACCCTGGCAAATACAGCCAAAAGCAGTGTGTGCCTGGCTCCACACACCCAAACTGAAGCTTTCTTGGCCCAAGAGATAATCAGTCCTGGGAAGACGACATGGAACTGTTTTAGTGTCAGAAAAAAAATACTTTTTGCAACACTGCTATCTTGTCAAGAAAACTGCTGTGCTATGAAGATGGATCATATGAAAGATGGGCAACAGCTCACAGACAGTGTATGGACTTCCAAGATTTTACCATAACACACTGGTCTTTGCCAAGTGGAGGAGGAAACATGCCAGCAAAAATAGTTCTTCGTCCCAAGATGAGACCAATTACACTCACTTTGTTCCAGGCCAACAGCTTCTGGTTTCCCCCAAGTTCTGACTCAGGGTTGGGGGGGTCACTGCCTCTTACAGACACTTTTCCTTACAGTCTGCTCATCCAAGTTTCTGGCCAGAAGAGCACTGTGGCAGGTAATTCCAGGTCTGACCCTGAGTGGGTTTTGGCATGCAATCCATCGATCAATGAATCCAGTGTGATGCTTTTGTCCTGGTGAGCAAACCCTATAAAAGCTCTGAGCCTAACTTCTGGCAGTTTGCATCTTCTTTGCACCAGTGCCACAGTCAGATTTGGTATCACAGCCTCAGTTTAAACACCACTTGTTTATACATACCCTGTGGGTTTTCCAGGCAAGGTTATGCACATATAACCCTTCCTCAAAACAGGAGCTGCACTAAATATTGTAGTATTTAGAACAAATATGAAGGAAGCGTGCCTCAAGATTACTGTGGTACGGCATACAGCCCAATTAGACACACATGGAGTACTACATTCTTTTAAACTCCTAATTTTATTTTTTTTCATGTATTTTCAGGATATTTTAGTCACCTAAACAAGCTAGCTAAAGAACTGACTTGAAAACATTTGGATCTGGACATCTACTACACACGTTACACTACACTCTTTTCTAGTTAAGAATATGCAACAGCTGATATAAATCAACAAAGCTTCTTTGATTTCAGTGCAGCGGTGCCAATTCATAATGTACGAGGATTTAGCTGTACTGTTCCAGCTAAAAACCAAAATTTTATTCAAGCTGTCCAAATACACTTTTGACTCACATTTAAGAAAGAAGAAAAGAGACAGACATGTTTTGATGAGACTAATCAACAAGAGGTGCCTCCTCCTTTCCCACAAATGCACATTTGTATGGCACTGACGACTCTCAAAGTCCCACCTTTCTCTCAAAGGAGTAACATGGAATAACCCCATCCTACTTGCACAGCATTCCTCTCTCTCTTCAGATCACTCCCTCACCTCAAATATTTCCTTTTGATGTCTCAGGACACACAAGAACACCAGCTTAGGAAAGGGGTCTGTTACCTGTGACCTTCAAAAATAACTTACTCAGAAAGATGGGAAAAAAAAACACCAGCAGGCAGCAAAAACCTTGTAGGGAATTTGGTGTAAGAAACAAGACAGGTACTTACCAGTGCTCAGTGTCCTTGTTTTTCGGGCAGAGCTGTGTGCAGGTGTGCGTAAATTCCGTTTCCAAGTCATGTGGGAGGTCTCATTCTTCCCTGCCTGCGGAGATCCTGTAACAAAAACTTCTGTCACCCTGAAACACATTTCTGACTGCTGGCTTCTCTTATTCACAGGACTGTGAGAAGAGCTAGACTGCTGAGGATGGAAAAGACAAGCTTCTTTCTCTGCTGTGCACAAAACTGAGTATTTGTGCATTTGACACACTTGTACAAATTTTCTTCAGAATAAGGTGCTACTTCTGTCCTTTTGTCAACACAGAAAACAAAAAAAAAGTGATTAAGTCTGTCTTCAGTTGTAATCTCCACACGAGAGTCTTACTTCTGGGCTGAGCACCTGGTGATGTTTTCTCTGTGCTACCAAGCAGAGAAATCACAGATCCCATACCCAAGAGATATTTACTGGTTTCTTTCTTTAAAGAAAGAAGCATGTAAGAAAATGAACTTGCAAAACAACATTCATTTTTTCTTGCTTCACTTTAATTAGATTACCTTATTTGGGTTTAACACACTTAGCTAAACCATAATAATCTGTATCTACCAGCTACAGATTTTTGCTATAGAATGCGAATGGCACATTTAAATGTTATTAGCATACAAAGTTACTTTTAGAAAGAACTGACTGCACAGATGCTGTGTTTTCACTTTTGTATATAGATACCAATACATACAACTTTTATTCCTCTGCTCTATAGTAGCTGGTAAACAAACAAAACCTTTCTGATGTTTCTTTTCCTTCATCTTGTTGGGGGAAAAACATAAAAGCACAACAACAAAAACCATCAAACACTGTGAATTGTCAGGTTACTTCCACACTTCAAACCCAGGCTGTTAAATTAACAATCATAATTATCTAATGACCACTGCCATTAATGGGAATCCCACCACTGATATCAATGAACTATGAATCAGGCAATGAAGCCAGTTTTCACATTTGTTACTAAGTTTGAAATAATAAGGAGTTGATTAATGCTACATACAAAGATGCCCAAACCAGATCTTAATATTTACACTGGACACAAATAATGGGAGATATGAGATACACAATAGTTGCACTTTTAATTTGCCAACTGAATCCTATACTAAGACAAAATATTATTATTCGACATCTAGAACAACTGGAAGTGAGATCAGAGTCCAATCCAGAATTTTCTGGAGAAAATGGAGAAGACTTGAGGGGAAAAACCCAAAGTCTTTAGACTTGTTTTTCCTTTGAAAACATTGCCAGATGAGACAGTCTCATCAATCCTGCAACAAAGCCTTACATGTAAATTAACAATTATGAGGATAAGAAGTATTAATTTACTGTCCCTGTACTTTCAGTGGAAGAATTTTATCTGTAATTTCCCCTAGAAACTAAGAGCTTGCTTTCCCTACGTGCTCCTGGAATAAGTGCAAAGCAAATTATCAAAAAAAGCAACTCACCAAATACAAAAAGTATACTCCATTCAAGTGACTTGAACTATTTCACTCTCAACAGTCATTTGAAGACAGAATCCTAAGCTGCACTTGAAGGAAGGAAAAAGAAGTATCTTGAAAAATAACTTGGCCTTACCAAACTCTACCTCAACATCTGCAAACACAGACCTGTCCCTGACCTCAAGTCAATGCTGTACATAAACCTGCCACAGTTCTTCGCCCCTGAGCCATCAAAATAGGAATTCCTCCAAAGCCAATGACTTATTTCTCAAAGAAGTTATTTCACCTGCAAGCATACCCTTAACTTACCTGCTGAATCATGCCAGTCCTTAGTCTGAAGTAAAGAAACATGACTTGATTTCTGTTCTCATTCAGAGGCAAGATTCACAAAACATCATGTTGATGGCTTATCAGGGTGCTTTTCACTGACTACACTTCTTTTTAGCTAACTTCAAACCCCTGTGAGCAAAAGAGAAAATGGCTGACAACCAAAGCACAGAAAGACATTTTTCAATTTTAAGAATAAACTTAAATTTGCAGTTTTGGGCAGATTATTCTGACACAGATTCTGTTTTCCATGATATTTTCAGTCAATTTCTCTAGCTTCCCATCACATATACATTAATCAGACACATACTTTCTTAATTATTTCAGGGAGTGGCATTATAAATCTCTGCTTTTCTCAAGATCTACAACCTCATAAAATTAGAATAATGTGCATCATCTCTCTTGCATAGCTTCTGGCATATCATTTTTACCCTCCTTCCAGCATAACTGAATACTCCATGGGATATTTGTAGTAACAGTCATCAGTCTCTCTAATGAAAGAAGTCTGGAAAAAATATGGCAGTTTAACTATCAGATGCCATTTCATAAAAATAAATGCTAATGCTTTCCAAGTACATATGATGTTCTTAATATTATTAAACTTGGGAACTGTACATGAAAGCATTTGTATGCTGAGCCATCAGGACTGGAGCTAAAACTGTTTGGAGAAAACAGGAGTAATTTACAGTGAATTCTGTGACATTTCCCTATCACCAGCATACTCACAATAAGGGACAGCATAGACAAGGGCTGCTCCCAGGTGAGTTATCCATGCCCCTTTTTATTGCCTAATAAACCTACACTGTACCTCTGTAACCTGCTCTGAATACCAGGTGGTATTTAGTTACACAAGCAGCCCCACTGATTTTAGTTATATTTAACAGGGGTAAGAGTATCCCTCACGGACAAAATTAAGAAATCTGGAAGTTAACTTGCTTTCCTATTTTAGTTCCTGGTTACCAAACATTTTATTGATTTGCTTATTGCTTTCCTACAACAAATGCAGATGCATTCTGTTTAAATTTCTATCTCAGAGCTGCTATCAGCTGAATTTAAGTTTCTATTTGAGTACAAGCTACTATTTTTATAGAGTTGCTCTTATTACAGAAACCATAGAGAAAAGGCTGCTTACCAAATGTGGTAATAAGCACTGAAGATAAATCTTGGGTGTTGAGATAAACACAGTGTAATATAAATTTGATTGAAATTGACTGGAGATGCTACCTCTCAGAATTACTCTAAATTCAGCAGAGTAATTCAATCTTGAACAAGATAATGCAGAACAAAAGAAAATCTTTGCAAAGTAGTTACTGATTTTTGTGAGGTCAGTTCTAATGAACATGCTCCCTGGGAGAGTAAAGCACCACAACATACACAGCTCCAAAATTTCCAAAACCCAGATCCAAGCCACGCTTTAGAAATTAATTTCCAGCAAAACTGTTCCTTTGAAGAACTCTGCTTTCATGTTCACCAAATTCTTATTTTTTTATTATTACTCTAGAAGCCTCTCTTCTTACCTCCTACATTTAGTGTAGCTACCATCATGTTCACTACCCAGTTTATTTGGCCAGCAAATCACCAAGCTCAGTAGAGATGCAGTAGAAATTAAGGTAACAGGACACTGATTCTCCCAAGAGCTTCTCCATGACAAATATGGTATTTAATAAAATTACTCCATTGCCCAACCTGGAACTTTATGCTCCCTCTGAGCATGACATACCTTGCACCTATGAAGTCAATCAAATGCCAATGTTATTTTTGCTTTTATTACCCAGGGCCAGTAGAGCAGTTTCAGTAAAAATAATTTATACCAACTGTTTCCAGTTAATGGAAATTCAAAGTCTTCAGACAGCGTTTTTTATTTCTGGTGCTTGAATTCTCAAAGAAATAGTGAAGTATAATTGATACCATATGCTTTTTATTGTTTTCCACATGAAAGAATCACCATTTCCAGCAGATCATCGAATTCTGCTGTGGCACTGTGCCAAATCATCAAACCAAGGTGACCATCACCAAGGTCACATGTGATGAAGGTAAAGTGTTCAAAGCAGGAATAGCATGTATCATATCTTGGCATTGAAGGTTTATTTCAGTTTGTCTGAGTACACCCAGACAAGACATTTTCTGAGGTTTTCTGCAGTCTACAAACCATCTCCTTGTAAATTATGGGCACAAGCCCAAGAAAATGTGCAAATATTCATCACCAAACAACAGGATTACAAAACACTATCAGTTCAAAAAGTGCATTATAGTAGAGCCAAGCCAGTGTTTCAGACATTTCAGAAATGTTAATAACCATCAAATCTGAAATTAACTGCACCTACCATATTTCAGGAATATCACTGACACAGAAAAATAGTCTCTTTGTCCCACAGTTGTGCCAGCAGAAGCATCATGTTTGCTGATTGAGTATTAATTTAATCTGCTTTACTTGTCTGCTTCAAAAAAAGTCAACAGCTGAAGGGCTATTTTTAGAAAATCCTGCAAATCTTTCTGCTTTGGGAAAAAAAACCCACTTTTCACTTTGCCTGCAAGTCTACTGCACTTAGTCTTACTCAAGCAGGCTGAGTAACTGTATCTTTTTATCATTTTCAACTGATTTTGTGATACTACTTCCTACCTTTACTTCAAGCTGAGAACTTCTGGAAGGAGAACATCACTTTCATGATATGTGCTTCACACAATGGAGAAATGAGACACACATCCAAGAACTCCAGTTCCAGCAGCACAGGACAATCAAAAACCAAGGTGTGAGACTACCCACAAAGTGACAGCAGTGGCTTTTAGCTTAAACAAGGCTTCAAAACGCAGGAGACAGCTTCCTTTCCTCTCAGTTTGTTCTTCACATCATAAAAGGAACAATATAACACAGGGAATGACCAAGCATCAGGAATAAATCTGGAGTTATAAAGGCTGAAGTGCTTACAGGGGTATTGTACATGCATTTGCCATCAGCACAGCAACTTCTCCTTTTCATGTCATATTCAAAACCATTTCTAAAATAACGGACATATCAGCGAAAGAATTCACCCAAGGCTGAGGAAACAAAACTTCCATGTAACAATTCGTGATGCCAATAATATCAAAAGAAGTCCAATTGGCATATTTTATCCAATGGTAGGACTTTGGTAGAGAAACAGGAACCCAGGCAGATTTTATCTCTCAACTTCTCAGGCAGGAAATTTAATTTTTCGCCTTCTGGAAAGGTTTCAGTTGCAAAGACTTTTGAAGGAACATAATGACAGTAAATTGATGGTTTTAAAGAGAGGAAATACTAAATTTATGGCAGGGAGTATGCTATAATCCAATATCTTGGCCTTTGTTAGAGGCAGAACAAACATCACCCCAGGGCTTGAATGACTCTGGGGACAATCTGAGAATCTGTCACCATGGCTCCTCCAGGTCACAGATAAATTGATGGAAAAAGCAACCCTCCCTAAAACCATGAGCAGGCAAAGAACTCTGAGAAAGAATCTTCTTAGTTCTTTCTGCAAAAAATATACAAAAGTGTTATCTTGCTGTTTTAAAGTTTTCCCTATTTTTTGCCTTTCTGCACGCTCTCTTATTCATATATAACTTAGCCATGAAGTTAATTTCTAAAAACATCTCAGGGGGTTTCTGGAATCTGCTGGCAGAATAGAGGTAGCTCAGGATAGAACAAGGTCACCAACATTTCCCACAAGAAAATGAAAACTTACACACCTTAGAAACATTACTTTGTCCTTTCACGTGATCGTCAAGGCAGGAATGAGGATGCTTCATTTTTTTTTTTTTTGAGGGAGGAGAAAAACTTCCAGAAATTCTCATTCTGATAAAAGAATCTGGGATTTATCCACCTGTTATTTCTACAGAGCAGCATCTGTTGTAAGATGACATGCAAAAATAGCAGCAGTATGCATATGAGATGCAAATCAAATTTTTACCTATCAAATATGTAAGAATATAAATCGAGTGCTAATACCTACCTGCTAAGGTTTTACAGTCAAGAGGACACTTTATATTTGTCTATTTTATTAACTGGTTATGAATGCAGTATTACCCTTGCAGCTATCATATTTTTCTTCTCCTCATCTATTTACTTTCTTTTTGTTGTTTTTAAATTACACATTCCTGGGCGTCTGCCTACAGGAATTTGGACATTCTCAAAGAATGGGGGATGCTTAGGTCTGTCTCAGCAAGGGGAAATAAGATGTGGTTTTTCTGGAAATTGCTTTAGAGAAAATAAAAGGATTGGGGAGGAATCTGAAGTATTAAAACCCATTTAAGTCCAGCTCCCTGTTGTGAATTCAGCAGCTGTTTACAGCCAATTTTGGTCTGTGTCTTCCCCTCGTTCTCTAAAATAATTTGTATTTATGCTAAACACATACCAACTTCACCCTGTAAAAAATGTTTAAACCTCTCACAAATGAGCTTCTACATAAATACTGTTGGATAAACAATACTCAAAGAAGTCAAGACGCTGTAACAAATAATTGGAGCTGATGGCTACAGCCATGAAATGCTTTTGCCAGGGGCAAGTAAATTAATAACCTTGCTGTTGTACTGTACCATCTCTAATGCAAAATGCTTGTCTTTACTACTTATTTAGACATGTGCAATGAGACATGAAGCCATGGTTTCTGTAAAATCCCCTGGAGGAAGCTTACAGAGCCAACACATCAGGGTCCGGGGTTTGGTTCTGATATTGTGTTCTCATATGTGTTTCCAGCTCTACATATATAAGATAAGAAGCAAAACAGCTCAGTTCTCCAGCAGAAATTCTGTCACTTGGCTTGAGAGACAGCAAGGCATTTAATAGTTTATTCTCACTCCTATACCCTGCCTCCTTGAAAATTTTATTTGAGGGAGGCACTAGCAGCAACACGTGCTGATGGTGAGCACATTTTACTCCTTCAGGTGTACTCTGAGGATTTACTATGCTAAATGTACTTTCAAGCCAGAGGTATATAGCCTTTGTTTCTATATATTGTTATATATGTCCCACAGATTGTATTTCCTCTTGTAACACAGAACCCATCTGGAAATGTTTCCAGTTGTACACAGTTCCTATTTCTTTGTTGAATATCTTCAACAGAATGGCCAAGACAAATGGGAGGAAGCACAAGCTTTTAAAAATAAACAAACTGAACACAAGACAGCTCTCAGCTTTGCACCACTTGTTCAACCCCAGCCACACAACTGAATTAACAACATTTTCGCCAGACGTCTGAGGCATCTCTGCCTGTTCATTTACTCCTGTTTACAGAGGAATATTTAACAGGCTATCAGTTCTGTGGAAAGGGTACTGTGATTTCACCTCGTCACTACTGCACATCCATCGTGGTCAACTCTTTTCTTTGCACTCCTTCGCAGCCTGTAACAGCTCTGAACTTCAGGGCCAACAGCGCGAATGCAATTATCCAGTCTCTCCAGTTACTTCACGCTCTCCTGTGAGAATACTCTGAGCCATCTGCTGTCAGCACCAGTAGGCCTGCAGACCCTGGAAGCATGTAAATTAGCTCAGGGTCAAAGAACACAAAAACCTCTTCTCCCAAATGTTGGTCACCATGTGGCCTTGCAAGTCACAGCTCTCACAATCCCATCCCAAACACAATCCCTGCCCACATCTCATCGTGAGAGCCAGGAACTGCATGGTTCTACGATATCAGGCTTTTTACTTTAACTACTTTTCACCATGGATCAGTGCAGATAATGAGTGAATATAATGTCCACTTCTAAAAGATGCGTGTTTCCCTGATGAACTCTGCTTTAACACTTAATTCACTTGAACACAATTAAGCACAGGGAACAGACAGCCCGTGTGAGCCTGAAGGAATGATTTGCTGAGACTGTCACCACTGCTAGCAGATGGAGCAGAGCTGTCACCAAAGCAAGTGAGACCTAAATCCCAGATGAGAGCCCAGGAATTCCCTAAACTCCCTCATCCAGGAGACATGATGAACTAGGTCCCCGCTTGCCAGCTCTGTGGAGAAGATAATCCTGACAGCTTTTGCATTAAACAGCTCCAAACTTCAGACACATACAACTGGCTGGCAACTGAGTAAGTCTCATCAAGGAGCTATAGCTGGGACTAGAGGTGGATTTTGGATCTATTTCTTTTTTCTTTTTTTTTTTCCTGAAAAGGCCATATTTCACTGCTACAGAGGATAATGTAAAAAGACACAGGTGCCAGAGCATGCCCTGTCCACTTTAGTAAGCAGAGCATCAGTTTGGGACTTCGGAACACTGCTCTGTGACAAGAGTCTTGCATCCTTGTCCAGAAACCCTCGGCTTATCCTAGGGTAATATAGATTGTAGAGGAAAAATAAATCAAAATGCCACAGTTCTCTCTGGAATAAGACAGGATTAGAAAATTACACTAGAATACCAACAGAGAAGATCAGATTCAATTTTGGCATCCAGAGCCAAACTCTGCAACACTAGCAGTGCTTTTGGCTCTCTTTCAGCTTATTTAGACAGTAGCACTGATTCTACAATTACATTTTTCAGTATGGCAAAGTAGCTATTATCTCTCCCTCTTTTATTCACATTTGTCACAGCAACTTCCAATCAAGCACAGAAACATTATACAAGATAAATGTGACTGAGCAAATCTGAAACTCAGCATCACTTTCTCTTCCCTTTCAAGACAGCAGATAAAGACAAAAAATGTTCCTGGAAGATTAACATGATTAATAAAAATATCTGCAGGCTCAATGCTGAAAAAAAAGCAAAACTTCTCCTCTGATCCTTTTACTAGGAACTGTATCAATATAGACTGATAAATGTCCCATTTTTCTAACAAAGTAACATGAAGGAAACAGCTGAGATATACACTGTTATGGATGCAGAGAACCTAGTAAAAAACTCAGACAATCTAGAAATATAATATTGCATTAATGAGGAACTATGACTGATAAATACTGATGATACTGGAAACCTTTAGGAGAAATATTTCAACATTGGCACTGTCCAACCCAACTAGAAAACTCATCTGATTACAATAATCCCCAAAGTAGGAAACCATATCAGGGATTTCCAGCTAATAGCTTTCCAAACTGAAAAGGTAGCAAAAGCTCAAGGCTGTCAGACTGCACCACAGGTTTCCATCCACGTACAAGAAGGTCAAATGGGTTTTGCAAGCTGAGTGCTAAAAGCAGTGTTCAAGGAATAAAGGAGTTAATGCCTGAGCTCTGATCATCTGAACACTCTTCAGAATCCTCTCACAGGTTTGCAGAAAAGCACTGAACAGCCCTTACAACATCTTGTAGCAGTTCTCCAACAAATGCTGCCTGGGACTGACAGCATCCATAAGGCTTGACATGCAGTGCCCTGGTAGAAGAGGTGGGCATAAATCCTGTCCATTTCAGCAAAAAAACATGAGTGCCTCAAGGATGTCTGCTGCCTCTTCTTTTAACTTCTCCATGGAGACAGGCACTACTTATGCATATTGTGTCCATATTCTGTTTTATGCTACAGAAAATATATTGCTAATGTGATCTTCAGGTAAGCAGAACAGCTACAACCAAAGTCATAGCTAACATGACATGATTGAGAGGAAACATAAATAAGCTTTCAGGGCTTTTCTGTACTTCACCTGTTCTAGATCACTCTGGTGAACATTCTTCATTCACATATTGAATGAATATTTTGAAATATTTTCAATATTTCAAAATTTTTCAATCATGCACTATGCTGATTAAGCATACTGTGGATAAACCATAACAAAAGATGTGGGGTTATAATAGGACAATGACAATAGAGTACTGAAATCAAGAATACCTGTCTACAGGTAACAAAACAGAGCAATTTTCATCTGTTTTTTGGAGATCAGCGTCTGTGCTCTCACCATATATTTTACCCTTGTTTTCCCTTTTCGCTCCGTTCTTGCAACACCAATTGTCAAGCAATGCTTTTGGTCAGCACACACCAGTAAGTACATTTCTCCATGTGGAATTCCTGCACACACACTTCCTTAGGAGTTCCTGACAGGCTGCCTGTGCACCAAGTATTTCACTTCAGCTGTTCCACCTGCTGTCTGCAATATTACCAACAACAACAACAGTTTTTAAAAGACCTGATTATTATTGCCCAACCTCAACCTCCATTACACCCAGGAGAGTCTCCCTGATGTCTTTCAAAGGAACAAGCTCTGGCCTGAGGGCACTTTTGAAAATCCCCTCCTCAGCAACAGGAGGGAAGCACAAGCCACCATAAATCACGTTAAGAAAGATCAGAAATATATAAGGAGTCTGTTAGACAGGTATTTTCCAAATTAAGACCCCCATCCAGCAAAAATTATAGAGACCGAGCTCTGCCCCATGTGGAGATAATCACACGAGTGGGGGCAGCATCTCTAAATAAATCCTTATGCACCCTCCACAAAGACTGCACAAGGCAGTGCAGAGAACAAAAGGAGCCACAACAGCACTTGGTTCCATATTCTTCCAGGAATATATTCTCTTTGGTTTGAAAACATTCAGGTCCTCTTTACCTTATCATTACTTGCTCTCAGATCACCAAGCAAGACACAACTATTAAATCTGCAGATGAATTCTTATTATAAGAATTTAGGGTTATGACAGAAAGACAAACACTCCTCCTTTTGCCTGTTTTTCTGCTAATTGTCTCTATTTTGGTTTTTTCCTGGCAAAAAAGGTAGGATTCACACAAACAGTGGAAACCATCCACCAAACAGCACAATATTCCATTAGAAAAGCAAGGCATCCTAAGTGGTGATAATATACAACAGAGCACAGGAGTCACTGGTGTAAGCTGCTATGGAATTGCTTGGAAAAGAAACCTTTCCCCTCTGGCAGCCTGCATTCGTGCTGTGAGCTGAACAACAAAGTATGAATTGGGAATTCTGCCTGCAGGAAAGGCATGCATTGCATAAAGGAATAAATAAAACCTCGATTTTCTGTCCAAAAACAAACCTCTTCAGGAAACTTTCTCTCAACCTTTGCACAGAGTGCAAGGGCCCACTGTGGGCAGCACTCAGTTGTGTAAACAGGGGTGTGCAGTGGCATTTTGGCTACCCCGGGCCATGTCTCCTTGAGGCTGACAAATGAGTCAGGACCTCGTGCTCTTCTGGGCAAACACAGGCCCAAGTGAGTTGTCCTGGGGCATCTTCCAGAGCACAGCAGGGATAAATGCTCAGGAAACCAAATCCCACCCACAGCGCACGACTCGCCAGTATCGGGGCCTGAAGCCTTGGGTCTGTTACAAGCAATTCATCTTCTTTGCTGGCTGGTTTTTGTTATGGAAACAATCTGACCAGAGCAGGTACAAAAAGATGAAGGAGGAAAACAGACAGAGAATATGGACTCAAGTGTAGAGTCCTGAAATAGCCAGACAGGGATCCCAAGGTAAAAGAAAATCCTGCCGGCAAGGCTCTCCTTCCCACACATTTGCTCCTGCTATTATCATTCACATTTGCATTTACTTATCTCACCTTGCAGCGTGGAGCAGCATCTGAGTGCTGCACAGTGGTAACAGGTGGTGATAATCCCACAGATTTCCTTCAAGATATTATGGGAAATTAAGTTTTCACTGTCTGGCCCACACTACTCATGGAAGAATGTGCAAGAGGTAAGGAAGACAGCTGGGTGGGGAGGATCTGCTTCTGATTAGAGGGGAGGAATATTGTGCACTTTGTATGAAGGCTCCAAGACCAGAAATCATCCTCTGCCTATGCTGGCATCTGCCTCTGAATTTCGATCTTACTCACTCCACAGCCACCTAATTCCAGCTGATGTACTTAGGGCCAGCTGATGCTCTGCTCTCCCAACACATGTTCTGTGTACAGCTATGCTCAGCCATTTTGGAGGCACTGTGCTCTTCCTGCACTTGGAAAAGAGTGATTCCAATGAACACAAAGAATTTATCTCTTTGTTCTTTCTGAGCACAGAGAACAACACTAACGTCTCAAAGATATCAAAAGACTTATTTCCTGAGTTAGTTCAGAATGATTTTCTAAGAGCTCACCACAGCCAATAGTTGAAATAAATCAATTTGCAAACAATATTGTACAAAGGTCCTCAGTTAAAACTGCCAGTTGCATCAGAGAAAACAGGCATTACATGTCTATATGCCATAAATTCCCAAAAGTTTTCCACTGTTACTTTGCAGTGGAAGTGCCACTAAATTCAGGAACTTAGAGCCATAAATACAGCAGTGAGGTGCAATTAAACACCTCCCAGTGTAAGCCATGGGTTTTACACTCATTTTGCAGCACTATAAAACAGTTACATCCAGCACAGGCGAGCAATGAATCAGTCGTTCCATGCTGCACAGGCACTCAGACAACAGGAGCTAACCGACAGTCAATGGAATCTCATTTCATTTCAAGGAGAGGATAATGTTTTGTCCCCTCTCCAAGGAAATCCCAGGGGGATTTATGTTCCAGAATGGACTCCAAAGCAAACACCCAGAGTGATGATGCACTTAACTACCTTCAGACCTGGAAACCACAGAAGTTGAAACTGCACAGCCTTTCCCACTTTAAGGTCTGAGCACTGGGATTGCTAACTCACGCCGAGAGCTGGGCTCTGCTGCTCCAAGGATCAGTGCTAGTTTATCTGCACAGTACTGAGTTGCACATTATGGCTGTTCCAAGCCAGAGCAAACTTACAGGTCTTTGCACTCCTTTTCCAGTTACATTTGTTCTAACTTGGAGTGCAGGCCTATAAAGAAATGCCAGCAGCAAATGTAGAGGGGTGAATGTCATCAAGCAGCAATGGGTTGGCATTCTGCTTTCTTTGAGAGATGTCAAACTCAGAGCATGCTGATTTCTAGTAGTGCTAACTAATGTAGAATTGTGCATTTTAATGTAACTGCAAATGGCATCAGAATTCTTGCATGAAACCTCTGATACCATTCAGGAGGAAAAATCCAGAGAAATTCTGATGGTATTCCAAACATGATTTCATAAAATGCCTATTACCACGTGCACAAATGTAATAAATCTGATAAAGGAAGCAATGGTGCCAATAATAATGCATCTCCTCAAGTCTGGCCCCACTTTCAGAGGCTCAAGTTGAATATGTTGATTCCAAGAGCCTGATGTTTGAGGCTACAGCCAGAAAAAGAGAGACATTACCAGCTCCACGTCCTTGTCTGGGCGGAAAGCATGTGAGAGCTTTGATGTGGATGCAGAATACACGCTGCTCAATCTCATGTCAGGGTTCCAGTTTACTTTGCTTCTGGCTTCACATGCAACACATGTTCAGTTGTTAGAGGTTTTCTGTGTATTACCTCACTGTAACAAGTGACCTTGTGAACTTACACCGCTAATTCAAAAGGATTAGCGACATTTGCTCAACATTTCTTTGAACTTACTTTAACTAAAGGATGGGCTGTTGAACAGAAGTACATCCTCCTGTAAAAATAATAGAAAATAGGCTTTGGTATCTGTTAAAAACATGTGTATCAGCAGGAAGCCTCCTGTTACAAGAGGGAATTACTTCTGATAACGCACAGAACTTTGATCAAACCCTTTTTCTCTGCTGAAATACATTGACCCCTATTGTCTTATGCAGTTCCAGTGGCTGAGCAGCTTCAGCTTCAATTACTGCAGTGTGTCTTTGATAGATCACAGAATCAAGTAGCCACAGTAAATTATTCAGAGTTCTAGATCATAACTGGTTCCAAAGTATTCCCACTAAACTTCAGGATTTAGGGTATTTAGCAATCTACAAACAAGATTTTTTTTGTATTTTAAAGAAAAATTCACCATTAATTAGAAGATAAACAAACCATGCTGCCTTTTTTTGTTTTAGATTTCTAACTTAAATTAGAAACTTAAATTAGAAACTGTGTTACTTCCCAGTGTTGCACTCATTGAGTATTTTGTTTTATTGTTCAGATTTGGAAACAGAAAACTCTAAGGAGAATGAACTGAGAAGCAGACACAAGCCAAATAAAACAGAAATTGCAGCACAAAACCAATGTCTCTTTTTAACCTTAAAGTTGTCCCATCTGGTTGCTAGGACAGTCTTTGCTGTAATGTCAGAAACAGAGTTCCATAAACAAACCCAGGGGTCCTTCCTTTGCCACTTTGGGATTCAAAGCCTTGGGTTATAAAATCAGCTTTTCCAGGGATAGACTACCACAAAACACACTTTAAACCAAGTGATGCACCTGCCTCCCTTTCTCTTCAGAATGGCACATCCCAATCTGCAAACAACTTTTTATTCCAGGCCATTGCTCTGCAAAACAGGACAACCACAGGGCAAAGCTCAGTCCATATAATGTGCATGTCATAAAAGTAAAAAAAAAAAAAAAAAAAAAAAACACCAGAAAGTGTACCTTCATCAAGCACATGCTGTGCTTTATACGATGCTTCTTGGTTTCCAGCTCTTGTTTCTCTCTTCTTGAACTGCAGAGAAGACCACTTGTCTTATTACGTGTGTACAGCCCCTAGCTCAGCTGCCAAGGACCTCCAGGCTTTTGCTGAAATGTAGAAGACAAATAAGATAATGGAACACACACACTCAGGGTCAGTCTCAGCAAATCTCTAGATCAAGTATCTTCCCGGAAACAATCAGCCCTTTAAAAGAAGCACACAGCTTTCACCTATTTGCTGAGTTTTGTAACATTTGTTTTATATATAGAAAGATGGGTGGTGGTGGTGGTGTGAAAATTAACTAAGTGTCGTGTCACTCCAAGAATCTGACACAAAACAATACAATATACTGTTATCCCATAAATCTAACCCAGGCTGGAAACTGGCCAGTGCTGCACCATTTGAAATACAGTTTGCATACTGTCACATATTTTAAATCTAAGGGTAACAATATATATCAAAAGCAGATTATTCTCATATGGGGAAAATAAAATAAAGGAAAAAATAATTACAAAAACATAGTCAAATCCTAAGTTAAACCAAATCTAAATAATAATCTCCAGGCAACCATTAATTATGTGGTGTCCTCAGTCAATTGAAAAGCCACTGCTGCATCTGTGGCCTGGGGGACAGGGATGGGAGAGATGGGAGAGCTTTGTTGATCAAATAAGCCACAATACTTAATGCAAATTGAATACTACATACTTTATTTGAGCAGATATTACAGGCCCAGAGTGTTGCTTCAGACACTGTGCAGTTTTACAGCAGTTATGTCCATTGTCAAGGGCTGAGGTCCTGCTGGCACAAAATACCCAAGGCCAAGCTATGCCTGAAAGGATTCAGATCCTCTGCACCTCTCACTCATCCACTGAAGGGTCACCAAACTAAGGAAGATGTCCACTGAAGATGATATGGCCATTAATTTTAATGATAACATAAGAAGCTGTAACGAGAGTGTGCCCTGCCATTCTGTTCAGTTCATAAGAAATTTAAAGTTTCCATCTGCACACTATTTACTGAAACAAGCCAGCACAGCACCCTCCCTTCCTCTTCAACTAATAACACGAAAAACAAATCATAGTGTGACTGTTCCATCCATCAATAATTCACATGTAGGGCAATATCCCTCTGCTGGGTGATCCTGAGCAATCTTTTTTGGGTCAGCAATGCCTGTGTCCTTTCTGCTGGGTCACACAGATCTCCTGCTAATAAAAAGTCAACATGAGTCTCTTGAACTCTGTGCATATGTTAGTTTGCACACCATCCAGAGCAAGAGTTTCATTTTGCCATTCAGTTTTCCAAGTTCAGTTTTTACCTGGATGCAATTTCCTTCAAAAATTTTCTTTTTTCTTTCTAACAAGCTAAACTTGCTCAAGAAATCTCAGTTTTAAAAGAGCAAGGGGTGGACTTTGAAAACCGTTAACAAACTGTCAGACTTGGATCAGATCACTCACAATCCTCAGGGGAATTTAACACTTGAAAATGGCAGAACTTAAAAGAAGTCACTTCAGAATTTCCTGTGTGGCTGCATCCTCTTGAAATCTTGCTGAGTTTTGCAACTTTTGCCTTTCTACAGTGAGATAAAACTGAAGAACACCATTGAAGGGAAAGGAGTTTGCCTTGATTGTACTGGCATTGAAACTATAGTTTGATTAAAAAAAAAAAACAGGCAAGTTCTGTAAGTGATTATGTTCCCATGAGTTTACCGGAATATGAGTTTGCCTATCACAAGATGTGACTTACTGCTTTTATCTTTCCAGATACCAACTGGTAAGCAAACTTCCAAGTTACATGCCTGACTGCACAAGGAAGATGGATTTTGAGTCACTCACAAGCCTAGGAGCAGAGCACTCATCCCCCTTCCCCACTCAGAATCACAAATGGTGCCACACGACTTACGTGGAACTCGGCGTTGTTTGGATTTCTAACATCAGATTAACACACTGAGAAACGTAACCACAAATACCAGCCCTGAACAGGCGAGAAGGAACACGTTCCTTCAGAGGACACAGAAGTTAAATTACTCAAAAAGCTACTCACTGTAGACTTTTCACTGAGATGTAGTTAAAATGTAAACAACCATTGGAAATTTAGTTTGTTTTTCCTCTTCCTGTGTTATGCAACGTGCTCAAGTTACACAAGGCTGTTTTTTCAGCTGGATCACAACATGGTAGCACATTTGCAGACCAGAGCTGATGTTTCATTAATGATCTCCATAACAAGAAGATCATTGTTGTCTTTTATGTAAATGCTGGCCAAGTTACAATCACATTAAAATTTACTACATTCTTTTGGATGGCCCAGTATCAGAGAGCAGGTCATGCTTCCTACCAGTAAGGACACTCCAACAAAGTACAGGCTATTTTGGGTGAGTGCCTGGTGATTAAAAAAGCCACATAGTTAATGAAGTCTGCCAGCAAAAGAGGAAATCCCAGTTGTTCATGTCAAAACAAGAAAAGAACTTGGTTTGTTAGGTGACATTCAAACTACTCCATATAAAAAAAAAAATAATCATTTTGTGCAGCTGAAACCCTTCCCAGTCACAGAGTCTGATCTAACAGCTGACTGAGAAGAGTTTCAAATTCTAATTTTGCCACAGACTTCAGAGCATGGCCAGGCCAATTCATTATTTCATCATTTATCAATCACAAACTAAGAACAGTATTTGTTTTCATTTTTAACTATTTATCCAAACTGTAAGCTCACTGGTTAGGAACAGCTAACCTGTTACACTAGAAAGTGACACAGCATCCCAGGCTGGGAGAAACAACAAGCAGAAGACCACAGTGCACACGTGAAATAAAACTGTCATTCTAAGAGTAGCATTTTCAGTCGGCCAGTGAGGTTTCATTTCACAAATCTCTCAGCAAATACATTCCCTCAATGAAAATCTTTTAGCATAGTAAAGAACTATTACCATATTAAGGAAAAAATATGCACATTTTAAGCGGAATCACAGTTTTAGGTACAAACTAGCAAGAAAATGCTCACAACAACACATGTAACACCCAAACACTATTCCAAGCTGCAAACAAGGTTGTCAGACCAATTTTTTTTATTACAGCTAAAGTACTAAGTTACCAAATAGAAAAACATGCCCAAAAATCCACCCAGTGCCCTCCTCACATGCAGACTCTGACACTCACACAAGCACCATTTATGCAAACTGGAGATGCTTTAGGGAAAATCCAGCACGAGACAGAATCAATACAGCATCAGTAATAAGCAATTAAGATTTTTTTTTTTTTTAAGAAAATAACTACAAAGAAACCACAACCTTACTAACCTTCAATAAATCTTTCACAGAGGTTGCCACACAGTGGGCTCCTCTTGGCTGGGTAAAGTGGGAAACAGAGAAGCAATTCCAGAGGGATATGACACCTTCTCGTTCAACACAACGCCTCCTTCTCTCACCAACACTTGTGGGTCTCCTTTGGCTTCTTTAGGAAATACTGAAATACTGGATAACTGCAAGTGTACTAAGGAACCAAATATCCTGGTATTTATCTTCCCAGTTTCTGCTTGGACACATAATTAACATAACAAGCAGCCAGTCTCAAGTGTTCTTCTTAATCAACATAACAATGCTGGCTGCCCTCTATTCAGGTAGCTCTGAAAATGTTAGAAAAATGTGACTAAAACACCCCATAATTGAGCACTTCAGTAAAACAGGTATATTTTACTGCAGGTAATAGTAACAGCTACATTCAAAGTTAAAAACACAGTACAGATTGTGTCAAACATATCAGAACACAGCTTTTCTAAGGATCTTGAGCTCTGCATAATTACTTAGGTTAGGAAAAAACCCCAAACATTCCTGCTACTACCACTTGCAGATGCATTTTACTGGGTCACATTTTATCCTAGAAATCCACAGCAGTGCACAACCACTGCAGTGAGAGTTTGAGCAGGGATAGAGATCTGGCAGGTGCCTCTGGAGAAAAGCTGCAGAAACACTGGGAGGAATATTGGTTCAAGTTGTGAAATCAGCAGGGAATATACCACTCATTTTGCACATTTGTTCTTCTGCAAGTAGATGAAAGCATCTTTCCAGATTTCTTCAAGAAAGATCTAAACACACAGAAAGATGGCCAGGAAAGGAAGGGTTGTGAAGATGACATGGAACAGCAACAATAACCTGAAGGGAAAAGGCAAAGAAGGGAAAAAAGGCTAAGAGGGAAAACAGATTTTGTATCATACCTAATCTACTCCAAGGATTCTACTAAAATACAAGATTCAGTGGAATTGAGCACACAATGGTAAGATATTCCAAGGAAACACTTCTGACATTTGCTGGGACTTTTGCAATGGCTAAAATTCCATTTTCCTCTATTTCACATGAAAAAACACCTCAACTTAGAGGAAAGTATGAGCTCATTCTGCATCTCATCTGCCATACACCTAGACTCTGAGATATTCTCTCCTCAGTTTCCACATTCTACCCTGCAAAGTCCCACATTTTAGCTGTTTCTTCTAGAGAACAAAAACATTCTTGCAGTCTGCTGCTAGCACGCTCTCACCAGTTATTCCAGCAACACCACTGCAACAAGAATGCTGTGAGGAAACAATTCAGCCTCCTCAAAAGAGGCAAATTTGTGTTCAGAAAGCAAATATGGCTAAATGAAAGTATGAAAAAAAATCTGTCATTTGTGGCCACACAGGACGTGGAGTTCTTGGCTAGGAAGATCTAAATTGCCAGAGCCACTGCAAGGGATTCTAGTGAAGGGAAACACATGATCCATTAGCAGCTGCTTTCTTTTCCCCTCCTCACTTCTACACCTACTTATCTATTCTGTTCTGCCACTGAATTACTACACAGGTTTGGGCAAATCAAATGTTACCAGCTTGGCCCACAGAGACCCTAAGTTTCTGCAGCTCCTGTTTCATTCAATGCAAGATGCAAGTGTTTGGGTTATTGGCAAACAGGGAAATTAACCGCCTTGTGCTTTAGTTCCCCAGTCCAGAAAGCAGGAGCAATTTACCTCCTCCTTTTCTCTGTAATCTGTTCTCCTACAGCAGTGGAGAGGTGAGAAAGCAAGACAAGGAAACATTCAGAGGATTTCTTCAGGAGTAACAGGGATGTGGACACCATCTGAGCCAGCCTAGTAATTACAAGGAAATGGCAGGAGATCTAAATCACAACTGGGTGGGAGGTGGCCCTACCCACAAATGTGACAGTCCTAGAAGGTTCTGCTCAGCAGCTCTTTTTGCTGTAACAATATTATTGCACCAAAGTGAAATATTTTGGCCTCACTCCAGCAATAACTGAGGCATGCAATTGTTCTGGAAGAAAAGTTTGCTCAATGTGATGGAAGCAGCCACTGCCTACTGGAGAGAAAATTCAGCAGAAATCTCTCTTTGTTCTGGTGTTCTGGACTGATCCTGCACTTCCCGCCCTGCTGTCAAGAAAAGGAATACTCTGCACGCAGGACCTTAGCAGCAGACGGTGGTTTGGCTATCTGTTGCCTTGGTCTGGCACACTGCCTGTTAAAACAGTTACACCTTTTCTTACAGCCATAAGACCTTCTGGCTTTCCTCTAAGTCAGATAAATTAATCTAAACAAAGCATAGAGTGCAAATCAGATCTAGTCAGAGTGCAGACTTCATTGCTGGAATCTACTGGGCATCTCAGAAACCCTGACACTCCAGCCTAGGAGCGTAACATAAATAATGAAAACATTTTGATAATGAGACTGTCAAGGAGAAAACCTAACACAACACCTTTAAGTACTCAAATGCACTTTAGGTGTATGTGCATAAGCCCTTTGCCAGCCAAAATTCTGAAAAGAAAACATCAACAGTTGTAGAAGCAGAACGCAGACAAGACTTAGCCAGATAATGCTCCAACGAGACTTTGACTTCCTGGCTTGTCACCGATGCTGTCACCCTATAAAGCAACGCTGGGCAGCAATTAAAGAAGGGCAGTTATTCACCACTAACTCAGGAAAGGAAAAGAAATGAATGAGCTTTCCCAGGCTGCAGTAGTTCCAGATTGTCTCTCAAAGGGCTGCATCAATTACTGTCACTTATTTGTCAGCAGTGTGCAGTGATTAATTGGCGAGATCCACATTTTTGCGTGCCTTACGTCAGACACGGCTCTGCTTCCCCATCTGTTCTCGCTGGTGTTAGAGACCAAAACGTTCCACACCACGGACCTTGTCAAGGCTGTATTAATGTCTCACAATGGACCCGAGCTAAAACAACTTAAAACCCTACAGATTACCTAAATGTGCTGAAAACAGAGATGTAAAGAGAAGTGACTGAAAGATTTAGTAGAACTGAAAGCTGAGATGCAAAGAACAGCAACAGCTTATGTTTTCTTCAGCAAAATGAGAAAGTCGTGTTGGCAGAATAAGGGAATTTGTTGTCAGTATTAAAATACGTGGAAAAGTTTTTATCGCTAATTCGGCAAAGGTAGCACTTGACAAAAACCCCCGAGATATTTACAAAGTAAGCTGTTACTTAGCAAGGATATCAAAAACAGCCTTAAATGTCACACATCCTTACTTTCCTATTTAGCAAGGCATTTGAATGCCTCTTCCTTATTTTCTAAAAAACATGTGCATTCTATGGACTTTCACAGAAGTCCAACATGCATTTGAATTTCCTTGGAGTCTTAGCAAACACATAGACACAGGCATGTGCCAGGTAGGGAATAAATAATTCCATACACATAATAGAGCACAGAACAGCAGGACAGTATTGGGTAACACAAAAACTTATGGTTACAACTATAACAAAGGATTAATTATCAAAATACCATTTATCATTTATGTGATCATTTTCATGCGTAGAGATGAATGTGCTTTGAAATTTTATTACAATACATGTCACAGCATGATACCAGCATCTTCCTGGGCCCAGGAGTTGTGGGCTATGTGATCTCTGCCAAATAAATTGCATAAATTTACTTCAAGGCCTTTATCTCACTCAGTTTCTATCTGTTGTTTTACTATTTGTAACAGCACCACCTTCACCAAAGTGACCTCTAAAGCTTCTGCTGCAATACTTCAACATCAAAGTGAACACAGAAAAATCAACAAAATCACAGAGACTACAAACCAGGTCTACATGAGGTAGCACAGTTACCATCCAGAAATGAATTTCCATCCACTTCGAATATTTTTACTACTTTCTCAAAATTAAATGGAAATAAAATTCTGGAACATCATGCAAAGTATTCAAATGTAAGCAGAGAGGAGTAATGTTAATATAGGGGAACATTCATGCCAAAATGCAGCTGGCCATGCTTGTGTGATGGCTCTAACCATGACTCCGTGGTGGTTATCACAGTATCAGCACTGTCAGGAGGGCAGGCTCTGACAGCCCCTCATCCCAAGCTGTTGTGTAGAACAGAACAAAACCTGTCTGTGAGATCTGCCCTTGATCCGGGATTTACTGGGCCCAGAAAGCAGGTTACCCACGTTTGTGGTGCAGAGCTTGTCTCTGTTTCCCAGGTGCCATCAGCACCTTGGACAGTGAGAGGAAACCAGTAACTATTTCAATTTCTGCTCAAGAATTCACTTTTCACACTTATTTTTCAATTCCTGACTTTTGCCCCACAGTGTACATTTGTCCTTTCTTGACCTTTGACTGTTATCCTTTATGAGATATAATCTAAGAGATATAATCTAAAATATTTTGCGTTGACACAACAATACTGTCTAATAGATCATTCATTTTACATTAGCTGAGTTTCTCTGTTGCACAACATTAACATCAAACACCGCTTCCTCCTATTTCTGTAATAAAATCAAAGCTGCATTGGCTTAAAAACATTAACAACATTATGCATTTTTTATTATATTCTACCTTGCAGGCTCACCTACACTAATCCTCCTGGATGCATTCAGCACAGGAGTGACCCCTGGCCTCTGGCTTTAAAGCAATTTACTACTACTGCACACACAGCAACATTTTAGATAGAAATTAAAGGTGGGATTGGAAAAGTGTTATGTTGTAGAAGGCTCTCATCTGTTTACCTTGTGACACTAGAAAAAGTTGCCAAAGTTCTGAATATATCAGTGGTATTTAGTATCGATTCATGGTTCCCTGAGACAGATTTGAAGAGCAATTGTGTGACAGTAGAGGGTGAGAAATGACAACATATGCTTGACAAAGATGGTTCAAAAACACAACAAAAGAACTTCCCAAACCAGAGAGTTTAGAGAACAATTCTTGTAGTCAAATAATGCATTCAGAAGAAATGCAGAAGAATCCTGGAACACATATGCCCCTTTCTGTTCTAGATAATGCAAAGTAGTCACCAGATCATCACAAAGACCTTTAGCCTTAAAACCTGGATAATTTAAATCTACAGTATTTAATGCATTTAAAATCCACAAGAGGGCAGACACAGAGGTAAACTGAAGACACACATCAAGACAGCAGATCAAAAGAAGCCTCAAAACCCTGCCTGGTGCTCTGAAATATGTGTGGTTGGGTTTGCCTTGGTTCTCTGGTTTAAGAAGAATTTGACCATTTGATGGGGGAATTTTATTAATAATGCATTTAGACTCCTGACTGCCTTTACTTAAAAACATAACCTTGCCATATGCTGAAAATACAAATCCTATTAACCAGGTTCAGGCAATTCTTCATTTGTTCTTGAAACTAGCTTTGGTTCCACAGATAATTATAATGACCAAATTATTTCCCTTGTTCACTCATAATTAAAAATTCATTCATATTCACAGCAACTCTTCCCTACAGGGTACATGTTTTGATCTCTGTATGTGCATGCATGCTACACATGTAAGCTTTTTAACTTTAATATACTGCTTGTGCCTACTGTAAATAGCAAACTCCATAACCACACTCTGGCACATGTATTTACTGTAATAATTTCTTCTTCCTACATGGGTATAAATCAACTTCCCAAAGCAAAGTTCAGCAAGAACAAGATGAGAACAAGAAACATTTCTCATTTTCTCAGAGGATGTGGTGCCAAAATCTACAACAGCTGTGGATTCACCTAAGGTAAGTCTGAAGTGAAACAAAGACCCAAGGATTCATCTGTGATCTATTTAGCTTGGTTTCTAGAAAATATTGTTCTTTATGTCTGGGCCTTCTCAAAACATGGCATGAGGAACACCAAGCAGAAAAAGAGATGGTGAAAGCAGTTTATCCAGCCAGGATCTGCTTTCAGAAAAATCAAATGCAAATGCCACAGCCACTTTGAGTGCACAGCAAATATGAATTCCACATTCTTTCGGAGTAAGCGCATTCAGAAGTCATTTTTATATTTCTAAAAATACCCTTTGAAGCAAAACATTTACGTGTTTATCTTCTACTGACAGAGAGGTGAACTGTGGCTAACATGGACAACATGACAGTAGCCCATATCCTTAGCAGACCTTGCCAGACTCTAATTTAGGAAACAGCACAGCTAATCATAGGAAATTTGTAATTACAGGATTAGCTACTGACTGGGGTTTTATATTCACAAGGGAAGTTACCAGCAATTATGAAATAAGTCTGCTAGGGAACACACATGTGGTTGGGCTTTCTTAGGTTTAACACATTTATTCACCTGACTAAGAACTTGACACGATCAGTACTATGCTCAACAGTAGCAACTTACAACTAAGGGCTCCAAAATTGTCTACTGATTTTCTGTTTCTGGAAAAATCTTGCTTTGTAACATTTAAGAGAACTCAGAAAATATATATAACCTTGTTCACCATCAACACTGAGCAATCACATGGCTGGTAGCTGTTAGCCTGAAATCTAAGTAGGATGATTCTCTGTAAGAATTGTCAAACAAAATAAACAGATTAATTAGACAATTGCAGCTGAAAGGATAAATAATTCTTAGTGCTGCTGAAAAATACAGCAGGAAGGTACCATTCTGGTACAAAGCAAATGCACTAATTCATACCAGGGAAAACCACCTTTTTTTTTTTTTTCCTTTTACTTCTAATGAGCTATTATGTCTAAGTTTAAAAAGAAATCATTAAACCTGCATACCAATCAGCAGTTTGTCCTTCTGATTGAGAACATATTTTAACCCCTTTGCCACCCCTACAAGTGATTGGCTGAGTCATGTCCAGTTTTGTGGTGGCTTTCTAGACTTATGTTTAGAATGGAGAAAACAAACAAGCAAACAAAGTTCAAATCATTGATTTCACAGCTTTTTTCTACTCCAATTCTCATTTGAATTCTATGGCCATGTTCAAACCTTACTATAATTGCTAGGCTAATGGAAAGTACCGAAGCAAGGAGAAGAATCACTGTTTCCAGCCACCCTTGCTGCACTGTAGAAGTTTGGGTAGAAGAATTTACAGAAGGTTTGCTTTGCAGGTTTAGTATACCTGGCCTCATTTGTAGCTCCAACAGAACTGAACTCAGGGTCTTTTTCTATATTGAAGAGCTAAGCCCAGCCCTGTCATCCCACACAAGAATTTTGGACATGGCTGAATAAATAGTTTAGAAAGGGATAACCTCACCTGCTTGGCCTACCAGCAACTGTCCTTACTGCAGAGGAAACCTTCCACTGCACTCATTTGAGGAAAACTTTTGGGTCAGGTTACTCAAAACTGCAGAATTTTCTCTCAGAGTTTAGAAACAAAAACATAGCAAGAGATGTAAGAGATTTTAAGGAGGTGTCTTCACAGGGCCCAAGGCTGTTCAAATCACAAGGAAAGATAGGGAAGCTCGGGCCTTGGCACCCTCTGCCTAGAATAACCCAGTAATACAACAACCTTCGCCTTCTGCAAAAGCCAAACAGTAAAAAATGTCCTCTGCATAAGCTGTCAGTGTCACCTGGCAAGACTGAGTTACAAGCTAAACTCTCTGGTCAATACCAGAAGGGAATGTAGCAACCTGCCCTGGTCAGAAACAGCAAACTCCCATGAATACAGAACAAGTGTGCATATTGAAAAGATTAGTATACTCTTAATCTAATAATTCATCCTCCTCTTGCATTTTCCAGACTGAATCTGATTCAACAGCTGTTTTCAACCATGGTTTATTTGTTCTAAGTTTTTAACAGTTTTGTTCTGAATTATAAAGGAAGAAAATAAAGTAAGATCCATAATAACAATTTTTTTCTTCCATGCCCAAAGGGCTTTTATTATTTCATCTCAGCAAATCTACTCCCCACCGTACCTACTATGAAACTGAACAAATTGCACACAGATGCAGAAGGTAACGTAGTGACCAAACCCTCCAAGTTTTATCACAGTATAACTGACCTATATTAAAAAGTCAGAACATGCCAGACAAAAGGATTTGAATGCTTTAAAACATTTAGAACAAGATTTCCTTTTGTGAAACGACTTCAGTGCTTCTTGTCTTGCAAAGTGGATTTATGATTGACCTTGAATTTGGCAGATCAAGTCTGTTAAAAAGTATTTTAAAGTCTGAGGCACGACACAGAGAATGATCACAACATTAGTACTGAAGAGTTAACCTGGCTAATGCTGCAGTGGAGGTCTCTCCTCCATCAGCAACCTTACCTGTTGTAGCACTTCCTCCCAGTTTTGTTTGAACAGCTGGTAAACTGGAAATGAACTTGTGGATTTAAGGGCTTATAGTCTTTTCCCTGTAGAAGGATAACAAAAAAAACCCCTGAAACCACAAACCCAAAACAACTTCTGTTATTGGTTCCTTTTTGCTGAATGCCCTTCTCAAAGAGAAACGAAAACAGCTTCACTTCGATTATTGTTCAGCCAAGAACATGCTGCTTCACCGCGCAACAAATGGAAATAGAAAATTAACAACCAGTTATTCCCAGTTCACTTTGTGCTACATCTACCTGCTGCTGCTGTACAAACATGCTGAGACACTTCCATTTGAAAGGTAAAGGCTATGAACACGTGACTAATGATACCCAAAGTACAGCTGATCACATCTGTTTACAATGCAAGATGTCTTATGGGAAATTTATATACAACCAACATAGCTTAATAATAAAAGATTGCCATTTTGTATCATTGTTGCTCTAAATTTTTTTGAATAAAATATCAAATTTAAACTGGGGCATTTTCAACTGGGGTTGTATTTGTACAGAACCAATGTCCTGCTTATCAGGACATCCTGCTAGTGAAAACCTAGACCATTCCAGGTCCAGGCTGGAATTCCAAGCTATAGTTAGACTCTACTAATTTCCAGGAGCACACACAGAATCAGACTTCCAGATCCCTATGAAACTGTGATCTCACCTTTCCATTCTAGCCTCTTATATATCTGACCTATGTAACACTTTATGCACATGCATGCATACATACCTTTTTTGTGAAAGCCTTGTGGGATCACACCATTTAAAAACTTAGGTGTCAACTCTTACTATTTTTCTCTTTCTTAAATTGAATGATAATTCCTAAATCCAAGTTTCCTTGGGTTTGTTGGAAAGACCTCAGGGTCTTGCACAGTAACACCAGGAGTCAAACACTAAGTGGTTTTGTTTCTGTTTCTCCATCTTACTGCCTGGATTTTTCTGATGTACCAGGCCCAGGACATGCGCAGTGATGGAGATCCAGGAATATTTTCCTGCCTACCTCAGCTGGAGTCCGTGGAGACAAATGGACCATCAAGTCTCTCCTGCAGTTGTGCCACGGGCCGCTGCTTCTCCCTCGTTTCCCTCCTCACTGGAGGGTGATGACAGCTGGGATATCACGGCCAGCTCTGATCCCACCACTGCTGTAACGTGAGAGGCGGCTGATGTTAGCAAACTCCAAGACATTGCTACTTGAGCATAACAAACAGGGCTCAGGGAAAGTGAGCAGCCAACACTTTGCAAACACTGAGCTCTGCCAGTTCAACGTCTGCCCCTGCCCACAGCATTGCAGAGTCAGGAACAGCTTACAAAGAGAAAGGGACAGAAGATAAAAGAGACCAAATCAGCAGTAACTATTAAATGAAACACTGGCTATCCCAGGTTGAAATGTTCAAGGAATAATTTTCCAGGTCAAAGAAACTTTATCTGTGACAACTTTTCAGCTGTGACTTAAATTACTTGAATTTCTCCAATCTTCTTGATGTACCACAGAACATACAGCTGTCAGAATTCATGTTGAGGAACACAACCTTACAGCTGTAACTGCTATTGTATTCTGAGCTCACTCTTGCCTAAAAAAAACCAAATAAGCAGATTTCAAATCTCACTGTGAAGAAAATCCCAATACTTCAGTGGAATAAGTACACAATTGAACAGAAAACATTTTACTGTACCCTGATCACACCCTGACAGCAGCACACTGAGCTCCTCCGCCCAAAGTGGTGCTTAAGAGGGACTGTTATGCTGTCTTTTAAACTGAAAAATTAAAATAGAGTCAGATATTTTGGAAGAATAAAAGCACTGGCACTTGTTGACACAAATGCAGAGCACTAAAGGCTGCAATCTAAAACAACCCAAAATGCCCAGCAACGGTTAACTTACACTGTTCCCTCCTTTATTTGATTTCTAGTTAGGACATACTAGATTAAATTAAAGAACTCATAAAATCCTTCACAGTGATACAGACAGACCAGAAATCTAACATTAGAAAATGAAAGGATATTTATCATCTTAATGATTTGTATCACCTTTAGGTGATACCTTTAGGCCACACAGCTGATCAGAATGAAAAGCAAAAGGAACTAGTCAGAGTGCTGCTGTTCCTAACATCAGTGATGGAGCTCTCTCCAAGACAGGCCAATGTTAATGGAAAAATTAGGAGAACAAATTGAATAGTATCTGCAGAAAATTACAGAACACAGGGAAAAGGTCACAACCTTCTAAAACTGCAGTGACTACACACTCTTGCAGGAATATCTCTATATTTTCATACTGTTCTGCAAGGCACCATTACTATGGAAAAGTCAGTATTTTTATAGATGATGATTAACAAACATACAAACACAACACTAAAAGATTTTAAATTACCTTTAGAGCAACAGGTTTCACTTTATCACTTCTCAAAATCAGGTGCAGGGAACATTTTCTATTTTTTCCAGGTAATACCAAGTGGGATACTGTCAATGGAAATTTTTACTTATAGAAGAACGGTTTGCTGGTTTGCTTTTTTTCCTTTCTGATTGTTTTGCTCCTTTTTTTTTTTTCTTTATGAAAGCTACAATCAAATAAAAATATGTAGCATACTGGTAAAGTCTGCCTTGCATATAAAATCAATTACACAGTTCATTGATCCAGTAATGTGAAACATATTACCCCTGAGAGGGAAAAATTCAGGCCCCCATGGAAAGAACAGGGCAGCTCTTGCTGTGGAAAGGCCTGGAGCTGCCGAGCCAGGTGCTGGCTCTGTAGCAGCTCAGGTCTACAGCAATTTTAGCCCAAAGGGAAAGTTCCTGGAGAACAAGATGGAAAAGATGCTCACCTGGAGCTGGGCTTCAACCTCCAGTACCTGCTTCTTGTGCTTGCCAGGAAGGTGTAAATTCCCACACTGATCCTGTCAATCCCTTGTTCTGTTGACACCGTTAGCAAGATCAAAGCTTCAGCTGCTTAACAGCTGTTGCTGATTGCACACTGCAAAATTAATCTTTATATATTGTAGCTTACCTAGAAATAATTCTTAAAAAAACTACATTCTCCTCTTTATTTACTGACTTTCACAATTAGGTATTCTCTTCAAAAGCAGATATTAACCCTAAACATTCAACTTTGCAGTACAGATTTCTGGTAAAAATCCTATGCAAAACATGTAAATATGTTAAATTATCCTCTTTTTTTCCCCCAAAAGGACTTTCTTCTTTGTATTTTAACAACTTGTCCCTCAAAAACTCCTTAGAAAACCTTCACTTTTGTTTTTTTTGTTTTGGGGTTTTTTTTAGTATTTCATTTTCCTTCTACTGTTCCTTGTGCCTGGGTTTGTTTTGACCAAATGGAAAAAGGAAAAATATAAAAGGCTGAAAAACAAAGAATTACAAAGAATTGGAATCTTGGTTTTCCTATGTGTCAACATATGCACATATCAAAAAAGTCACCAATCTAATTCTTCTTGGACATAATTAAGAACATACAGATAAAAAAAAAATCACACAATTCAGTATATGATACTGGTTGTTTTGGCTATCTAACACTTAAAATTTTATTATTTTTATAGTAACTACCAGTAAATTAAAGTTTACTGGACTGAGAAATCAACTGTTCTGATAAATTGTAACAAAATCTCTACAAACAAGGAGAGGAAATGTTATTTACTCAACTTTATAATGCTTACACACATAGAATATACTTGATTTATATGAACATATGATTTGTGGAATGCCAAGTCTCCAAATTTCTCCTACCTCTCAGGAAGCAAATAGGGGATGAAGGCTTAGGATGCTGTTACTCATAGGAGGTTGGCACAAACAAGAGAATTACTCATAATTAAACTTCTCCAAAACCTGCAGGAACCCTATAGAGATGTCCCAGGTCTTTCTGCAAAACACTGACAGGTCCAGAATGAATCTGAACAGTTTGCTAATGCCAGAGCCTTAATATTAACTGCTGATAACTCAGGAATTCCACAAGCAATCACCCTCTGAAGTTACAGTTTTACTGTCCTTGTAGATAAGAATTTCTTGGTTATCTGGCTGTGAAAGAGGGCCTGTGGGAACTCTTTTGAAGAGTCTTCTGCAGCAAACAACTCACTCTGATAACATGAAGAATTTGACTGCTATTTCGTTTTAAAGCAGTGTTTTTCCCAGAGCTCATGAAGAGAATTAAGAAAAAAAAAGAAAAAGGTATTTAAGTGGTATGAAGAAATCCAGGGCATCTGATTCAGCAGGAAGAAGCACTGTGGGAACCAGCTATTCACCAAGAAATCAAATATATTTCTATTCTATCAACAATTCTAGCTTCTCAAGCCACCCTGTTAAGATGTCTTTCCACTTGCCTTGCCAGCCACAGTGATGAGTATGAATACAGTACTTAAATCTAAATAGCTCAATATTTTCACTTCAGTCTTGTTTCATGTAACCAGAAGAAATAAATCCTCCTCAATCTCATACAGGAATACTGAACGTTGACAGATTTCCACAGTTCTCTACCCACACATTTTGGCATCTCAAGAACCAATTTAAGTTAATGAGTTTCATACAGTAATGAGAAAGCTGCAAATAAAATGAGACAAAATTGGGTTACAACAAAATACAGAATTGTGATATGAATAAAACAAGCCTGGATACAATCAGCAGTCAATTAGAATGACAAATTCTGTGTGGTTTCAAATTAAATAAATTTAATATAGCCTTGTAGGTTAGATACAGAAATACAGTTGCAGACAGCCAAGAGTTCCATTGCAAGTGTCCAGGATTTCCAGGCACTGCTACTAATATCTAAGTTTCTAAGGATGTCATTAACAAAGAGAAGTTTGCTAAAAGCTTCTTTGCTTAAATGAGGATAAAATTTTTCCAAAGTTCTTGTATCTACTTTTTTTTATTATTTTTTATTTTCAAGTTTTATTTATTTTCAATCAGAATGTCTTTGGGTTTGTTTATTTTTTTCCTACTAACATATTTTCAACAAAACTGGGAAAAATAACATGTGAAGGCATTACAGAGTTGTTTTTCCTGACTGTGCTTACTGGCCAGGTGGAAAGTCTGGAATCTGTACATGTGCAAATGCACCACTGTGGATCCACTCTTCTCGCTGAGGCCGTATTTAGCTGTCAGTTTCTCCATGGACATTTTCCATGTGCACTTTGAGGTAGTCATTCCTTGTAAACTTCTTGTGGCAGAGCTGGCACTCTGCCATGGGGCGGTTAGGGTTGTGAGTCAGCTTGTGGCGGATCAGCATCTTCTTCAGGCTGAAGGACAGGTCACAAACCTGAGGCAGTGAAGACAAGGACAAAGTATTAAAATTTTAAGCATGTAAAACACTTCTAAGGTTACATCACTGAGGCCGCAGCCACACATACCTGCAGTACTTAATAAATGAGCTGGTCTTTAGAAGAAAAACTCCTTCAGAGAGCACTTGAAAGACTTTTACTCTGCCTGGTATCTCTTTATGTTGTATATTAGGAGTGGTACCACAGGCACAAGGATGCTGTCTGCCTACAAAAGACTCAATCTTCAAAATACCAACATTTTGAGGTGTGTCCTGGTAACATTGTAGTGCTTTGTTCAGGCTTCTTTAAAGCTACTGCTCTATCTGGGATGCAGCAAAAATTACGGCAAAACATCATGAGCATCCATCAGTTCAAATGAAATATTTCCTTCCTGAACTCCAGAATGACACCTGTAGCTTCTAAAGGAACCAGTTCCAATTGCTCAGTCACAAAAAGGGAGGAGTGAGAATGAAGAAGTTCTGAAGACTGCAAGAAAGGTTAATTACTAATATAAAGGAAACCTCGTTGTTCCAGACTTTCTCTGCCTGGTCAAGAAAAGGGAAGACATGTGCTAAATGTAGGTGCAATTCCTTTGCATATCTGGTGTGCTGCTTTCCTTCCTCCACTGTATTCCAAGCAGTCCAGTTCATTCTGCTACTTGAATAAATGGACAGAGGCATGAGGGACTCTGCCATACTAAACCCACCACTTCATAAAAATCCCTGTATTGAAGTTAAAATGAGAAACACAGAAGGTTAAAAGAACAAGTTCAGCAAAGAAAAGTTAGAATTAAAAGTTAAGGCAAGAAACCAACTCAACTGAAACTGTGCAGTTACATTGTCGCACTCACCTACCATGGAAGGAAATATTGTAATATAAATTTGACAGGGAAATGAAGAAAAAAAGAAGCAGCTGCTGATTTGACAAATGAAACAGACAAGAGTCATAAAATTAAACAAGAATGAACATCCACAGGCTTGCACTTGTAAAATTCCATGTTCATTCCAGACAATATCTCCTTCATGCAGAAAAAACCCCAAGGAACCCAGGACAATCCCTCCTGAGAAAAACAAAGCTTTAAATTTATACTGGCACCAAACTACTGCAAATGATCCCTTTCGAAACCACAAGAGCTGACTATCCAAGTAGATCATCTTGACCTCCAGCATACAGATTTTATGCCAGTGAAGCCAAAACCATTAAATGACCATAAAATGGCAATGGCCAGAGGGAAGTTTTGTACCCAAAATAATTCCTCCCCACACTCTACGTGCTGCTGCACCAGAACATTTTTGACTCTGTGACATGACATAATGTTGAAGACCTTCATACAGCAATTGCAGCTCTCCAGCTTTTCCCCCAGTGAATAATCTCTGAAAAAAAACCTCTTTGAGACCCAAGAAACGGCCAACCCTTTGTTACTGACAGTGAACCTCAATTACAGCTCTGAGAGCTGCTTTTGCCAAACACTGTTTCTGTTTCTCCTCCACAGAGCATACAAAGGGAACCTGTAACATGTATCTAATCACAGCCTCAAATCCCAGTGTGTTACAAGTGTCACACCCTTGTAAATACTCCATGTTTCTTGAGAGCTAGCAGTCAGGGATATACACACATACAAGATGTGTGTGTGTATGTTCTGTGTATCCTACACACACCTCTTCATTTCTAAAATAAACAGCTTATAACACACCCTCAAAGTACATTTTTTCATTTATTCTGCTCATGTAACCAATATAATGTGTCCTTCTGTTCTTCCAAGGCTCCAGCACGTTGTGCTACCTTCCTTCTTCAAAAAGAACATGGAATGCGCAGGAATTGCACATCCTGTGCTGTGCTTATGCAGAAAAGTTTGGGAGATTTTTTTTTTAAGAGTTCACTTCGTATGTCAATTTTGTAATGGCAATATGATATTTTATCAATTTACAACCACTCTTGCTAATGTGCACTTGAGCTCTAACCAATCTCTTCAAAATGATCAAAGTTTTGGTCAGGTAGGGAGGATGGAAAAGACTGACATTCGAAAGTAAGTGTAAGGTCAACCAGAGGCAGAGTGGAAGGAAATACTGTACTGGAATGAAACCAGGACAGGCAGTACTTGACCTTTCTACCCCCCAAAATAATGTATTGTCTCTGAGAAACTGAAGTTTAATTTGCCTTCTAATAAAAAAAAACAGGCTTCTCTGCAGAGGACAGACATCTAATTTGCTATGAAAAATTGCATTTCTATTTCCATATTTCAGTTATTTTCACTTTTCTAGGTGACATGTATTAGAACTGCCATCTTAAAATGGGAATATTCAATTTCCACTATGATCCGTGGGATGTGAGAGTTGGAGATATTAAGGTCTGAAAATGCTTTCGCTGACTGATAAGACACAGGAATAGACACATAAATAAACTGTAGCACCTTCCTCAAACAAAGCAGAAGGATTAGTTTCACATGTAACTCAATCCTGCACTGTAATGACTGTTCCATGTGCCTGAGAGAGAAGAGTGAAGACAGGAAGAAAAGACTTGATTTTTATTTCTGACTCTAGGAAAAAAAAAAATCTTTGTAAAGCAAAAACACAGACTAAAAGGATACCAAAAAAATTGGTATGTGGTATTCCAGAGATAAGAACTTGGGGAAGTTGTTGCCATAAATTACCACTTAAGTCACTGTAAGAAAAATGAGAGCATCTACAGCTATCTTGAGTAGAATAAAAAAAAATGTAGGTGAAAATACTTGAGTGTAAAAAGGAAATTTAGTATCAGGTAGCCCACAATAAATGTCCCCCATAGGGACATTTTTCTGTAATTGTCCACTACTGGTTTTCCTGTAACTTCTGCATAAACATCTGGAATTATGCCATGTGCAAGACAGCTCTGGAGGAATGGGCTGCTCTGGGTGATATTTACTGTGTCCCCAGCACGTGCAGAACAGGAGCCCAGGTGAAATAAGGAGAAATGATTGAAAACATCAATTTTAACCCTCTCCAAGTGTGCATTAAGCAACAGATCATGGTGGGCACTTGGGTGACTGGAGCATGCAGGAATGAACAGTGGAGGCAACTGTTATTATGTCCAAACCTCAAAAGATCAGCAGCCTCTGGCAGGGTGCAGCCAGCAAAAGGCTCCTTCTGAAGAGTGGTCTTGGTGAAACAAAGCAGAAATTTGAAGTACAAAAAACATCACCAGTAACTGAAGGTACACTCTGAAAAATTCCCAAGTGAAGGACTAGGACTAGACACAGATTACAGCTGTTTCTAGAAATGCTATGGTTTGGGAAAGTACAGCTCTACTTCATTCATTTTTGAGGAAAACCAAAGGAAAAGCCAAAATAGGGAAGCATATTTTTCTACAGCTCCTATTTCTAATTAAAGCAAGGGAAAAGAATAAAATAGAACCACCATACCAAGTTAGTCTGCAAAAGCACGGTCTGAATCCAAGAGCAGCGAATCTTGGATCCACAGTGTGGGAAAAACTGCATTTACACTGCAAGCTGGCCAAGAGCTGATAAACAGTACAACAGTCTGAAAGCTGAAAAAGTTATTGACAATGATTTGGAGTTAGAGAAATCCTTAAGGTACTATGCAGAGCCAGAGCGAGATTAACCCAAAAGAATACAGCAAATCTCTTAACTTGGAGACATCCGCAAAATATCTCAGTTGAACTTTTTCATGAAATTAATATATTTTATTCTCAATGAAATGACATCAGATTATTCATTAAAAACCAGAACAGTTAATAGACCCTTGAAACTTTCCTGCCAAGCTGTTATTCTAATTTTGCATCTAATCATATAAATTTCTGAGCAAATTCATAGCTGCTCAGACTGAGCCATCTAGGATATAACTGGGCTGGGAGTCCCCTGTGAGTGCTTCATGAAGAAAACAAAACACCTACACTAATTCTACATCCATTCTGATGCCTTTCTATAAATCCTTGAGCAACAATTTTGGCATTCAATAAGTCTGGAAGACATTATTCCCCAACAGTTTTTGGACATTCAGCCTTCCCAGCTACCTCCCAAAAGCTGAGAGATGCTGTGTACAAGGGGGGCAGGCCACATGACGGGTACCTGACAGTGATCTATGAACTGTCACAAGATAGGCTGCATTTCAGCCCTGTGAGCATGCACAGCATCCCAGACTGAACAACAACAAGGAGCTGTGAGCAGATGTTGAAAATATCAGACCAGATTTCACCAGAAACAGGCAATTCTGAATTCATATTTGTGTCATTCAACATCAGAAGCATTGAGAGTCTATGTAATAAATGAAATCCCTTTTCCTACACAAGCTAATCTCCAACTATTAATCTGTCATACAATTCATACAGGAACCCAAGCAGCATGAATTTGTAAATGGCAACATCCAAATTACATTACTAATGGTGAAAATAACTCTCATGGGATCCAAAACCATAAAATGAACGGCTGTGCGTGGCTCTTGGCAAGCAAAGAGGGTACATGAAATTCCCTGAATGGCCTTTCATTCCTTGGGCAATCCAAGCCTACGTGAAGTGCAACTACGCCACAAGCAATAGGTGCAAGGCCACAGTATCTCTGCAATTAAATCCTGCTGCTGCACTGAGGCTGAGAAGACAAAGGAAAAAGAGGAGAAGAACTCACATCACACTGGAAGGGCTTCTCCCCTGTGTGGGTCCTCATGTGCTCGTCCAGGCCCCGCTTCTGACTGAAAGCCTTGTTACACTCCGAGCACTGGTACGGCTTTTCCTGCATGGAATGACAACAGCGAGTGAAAGTGAGTCAACACAGAGCCCAGGTCATTAAAGCAGCGGAATTCCATGCTGGATGGTGCAAGTTTTATATTCTCTCCAAGGTATTACAGTCAGTGAAAACAACAGAAAACGACTTTCAAATGATTAAGTGAAAGCTGGGAAAGCTGTGGCCTGACAGTTTCCACTTCAGCACCCACTTATGAATTAATTATCTGTTCCAGTCTTTCAAACCCAGCCATTTGGGGATTCTGCTGTTTGTCACATGAAAGGTACAGAAACATAAAAATTCCAATGTTCTTTCCTTTATCCTCCACAAATGCTTAAAGCATACGGACAAGTAAGATTATCCACAAAAGCTTCGAGTTTGTTTGGAGGTTTCCAAACAGGGGGAGAGGTGAGGGGAGGAAGAGGAGGTAGAAGGAAAGCTTGTGGTAGCAGAAAAACTTATTTTGAAAAGTGGTGACAGAAGGTTAATCACATACTCATTGCAGAATCTCAAAAGAAGGGCAGATGGCAACCAAACCATCTGTATTTTTATTAGAGCTATTGGTTAGCAGCTACTGTAAAACATGATGTTAGAAAAGTTGCCATCTCACTGACCTCAAATAAATAATTTACATACACTTATGTAAAGATTTTTTTCTTTGAAGTTCTTCCTTCATATAGAAATTTATATAGGTGTAATTCCTCCTTGACTCCACTAAAGTTACAAAAGCACTGTATAGAAATCAACAACAAATCAATTAAATGCAAGACTTAGCTTTATGGCAATGCAAATGTCCTCATTAGAATTTTCATGTTCTAGAGGCACCCTTATTTTTGAACCAACTAGACTTTCCTCACTCTCATTCTACTTTTTTCTGTGGTCTCTAATTCTGGACTGCTTAAGTTCTGAAGAAAGGTATTTTAAGAAAAGTAAACACTTTTTACTTGAAATTAAATTGAAAGCAATGACCATAAATCAATAGGCAAAAAAAAGCAGCTAGATCTATGAATTAACAAATAATAGGCAGTAATCAAGTTCTTTTGGGAGATGATGTGGGATCCAAGAATAAGTGAGATGGAACAACACAAGCAACAAAGAGAATAAGCTGTCTGGTTATTGAATTCCTCCTCTCAATCTCTGGGAACCATCAGGTGTCCATATATTGCTGAATCCTGCTAGGATTCAGCAGCATTCCCCATCCACCTAACACAGAGCACTATCAATTAGTGCTGGGTATGTCCCAGTCTCTCTCTTTAGGGCAGCTCTCTGCAGGTCCAGAGACCTCAATGGGGCAAAGATGGGGTTCCTTCATTTTGCAGTCTCCTCCCATCAAGTCTCCTAGAAAAGGCAGTGTTATCTCCATGGTCCTTCAGTAGACAGGAAAACATAAAAAATTACCTGAAAAAGATCCGAATCGATCTGTGGAAAAAAATAAATTATCGTCTAGACCAAAAAAGTTCATGTCACAGGGAACTTTGCTGACCTAACTAAAGACTTCATGGAGCAGGGTCTGCATTTTTAAGGGAAGTGTATGAATAAGCCATGTGAAAAGCAGGTTTCTGCAACTACCCCTTAATTGGTTTTGCATTGTGGTTAACACAAACCACATTTCTGTGAGTTCTCCAAAAGCAGCCTTTCTGTGTGGAGGCTGCTCCCCAGAAAGTGCAAAGTGAAATATACGATGTGCACATCTTAAACACCTACAAAAACATTCACTACTGCAAACTTCACCAGGTGGACTCGCTCCCTTTTTATTATCTTGGTCTTCAGCTATCTGAAGAATTGACTTGAAAATGACCAGGTCAATCATTCCAGTGCTAAATGGATTTCAGGATTCCATTTTGGATAAAGAGCCATTTTAAACTCTGGGAAGCTGGAGTCACAAACCTGGGCCTGTATTATCTTCCCCCAGGTTATGTTTGGCTGTTATATATTTTATATTTATATTATTCTCTGTGGCAAAAAAGGGTGTATCTAACATCCCCTTGGCATTTGTATTGAAATTCACATATGTAGTGCATGAAACACATCCAGAGCTGTCTTTGATCTAATTTTAGATCCTTTCCATCTGTATATTCCAGTGACTTCAGCAGACATGACTCTTGATTCACGCCAGCCTCCTCTCCCCTGAGTGAAGCTGCCCCTCCATTCACATCTGTGTCTGTTTCAGGAAAACCAGTAGTGCTGTCCAGAGCAAAACTTGGCCCTCAGTTTATCAAGAGAAAAAAGGCTTTTTTTCTGTGTGTCTTTTGTTGTTTTGGTTTGGCTTTTTGTTTGTTTGTTTTGCTGGTTTTGAAGAAGGTATCATCCTCACAGATCAGTTTCTTCAAAAGAAAATGTTCTGTGCTTTTCCTTTTCTCTCTGCTCCCTCTCCCCCTCGTGTCAAATTTCTGTTGCACAATTCTTGGAGAAAGCAACACTTGTAACATGGAAAATATGATGTTTGCTTAGCATAACCATCGCTGCTTTAAATGTGAGCAGAGGGAAAAAAAAAAGATAAAAACCATGGCAACAGATCTGAAAAAGTTAATGCCACCATGAAAAGACAAAAGGGGCCAACGCTGAGATGAGAAAAAAGCTGGACAGATTTAAAACATCAAAACAAGGGAAAACCTGCTAACTGTCTACAAAACAGGAGCTCATTGGGAAGATGATCCAAGTCTGATTGCAGAGGAGTTAGCAAGTGCTGATACTATAAATCTGCCCTCTGTTGAAGAAGAATCTGCCAGGCCATGGCTATGATGGCAGCCAAGCTGAAGGCCTACATGTGCTTTCTTTTATTGATTATCTAAATGAGGAAGGGAGCAGGGAGAGCAGGAGAGACAGGACATGGCTGATACTGCAGTGATTTAATAACACAGTTTTAAGCATGCCAGGTATGAAGAGAAATATGTAGATGAGGATTTACAACCTTCCTGCCCCTGCACAAGGAAAGGCCAAGCAGAGCCCAGTGCTACTCTGGAAGGTGCTTTGTTGTAAGACTGACACATGCTAACCTAAAAGCTCCCATCTCTGATGGGCTTCACCATTAAAACTGAGAGAAAACAAACATTTTAAAAACAATATCAAATAAAACACTGCCTGCAGCACACATTCCCATGTCTGCGGATGGCTGAATCACAAATCACACCGTGAATCCTAAGCAAGCTGTGCTTTGCATTAGAAAGACCTCACTCAGAACACAACAAATCTCAAGGACATTTGATGCACCTTCAACAACTTGACACAAAGTGTGCACAGAGTGTCCTGCAAGCACAGCAGATGGAAATGCTCAAATTCAGAATATCTGAACTGCTAGCTGCTGCTGCAGTTGCCTGTAGGTCCCTTAAGAAATATAAATACATTATATACACTAAGTCAGCACGTGTGCACTCGTTGTTTCTGTAAACCTGGTAATATTGGTTACAGAGGTGAAACATTAATGACTTTGATAGGAGTCTCTCCAAATTGATTTCTAAATCAAAATTTAGAATCTAAATCTAAATTTAGAACTATTGCATCCGCTCAACAGTAACAGCAAGACAAACATAATTTAAACATTATTATTACCAAATAAACATATCTCAAGATTAAAATAAGAGTTAAGAACACAACTACCAACTTGATGAGTCTGCATTTTCAGCATGCTGAAAAACTAAGATTGAGAGAAGTTCAGAGAAAAAAGGAAAAGTTTATCAGGTACACTTGTGACATGAACGTGAAAACTGACAGACATGAAGAATTAGTCATGCTACAGAACACAAAAAAATAAAATAAATAATCCTTTTCTTTCCACTATTGTAAAACAAAGCCTTCCTTTGCAACCAGTAAAATCTTAAAATGTCTATTGATGAGATACTGATACAGTAACACTACCTGTTTTCAAAAGGCATTTTATGTGAAAATTGTGAAAATATCAGTATTACTCTAATCAAATATGATTTATGTGCTTGCATTATCACCTCAACAGAGGGTTAATAAAAAGACTGTTTTGAAAAAAAATCAGGAAAATGAAAAAACATGGCCCAGAACGAGAAAACATGACCAGCCAGATAACATTAAAATACACCAGTCATGACTGCAGCTACCAAGAGCTCGTCATTCTCAAAGAGAAATCTGGAAATCCTACAAGCTTTGCCAACTGAGAATTCAAGAAGTCTGCTTACACTTAAAATCACAGATAGCCCAAGTAAACAGACTCCAGTTTTTGAAAAAAATTCAAGAACTAACAAGATGCTCCCTTTGTAACTGGAAAGTTTCTGCAAGTTACAGCAAGTGGCTGACCCAGAGACAGAGGCCTACTTAAATTACAAATGTTACGTTGACACTGGAACACAAAGGGTAATGAGAATTTACAACTCTACACAAGTAGTAGGGATTTGAAACTTATAATATTAAACCTCAATTAAAAAATCACTTTACAAGAACATGTTTCTTCTGTTGAAAAGTAAAATCCTGTAAAACAAAATATTTCCAACCATTAAAGCAAGCCAAGAAATTTTCCTGTTAAAACAACTGTGAAATAATTCTGGCAGATTTAAACAAAAATGTGACCTTTATTTGAAATGACTAATGTTTTTGTTAGAACAGGTCTCAATTAATTCAGTTTTAGGAGTATTAAAAAAAAATAATCTTTTTTGCAATAACATTTGTAATCTAAACAAAAGCATGCATCTTCTCTGAAATGCCTGCCAGAAAAAAATGAAAAAGAAGTGCATTTCTTAAATAGTTCCAGTATATGCAATTCATTGGGCTTTATCATATCATTAACTTCCCATTTTCCATGCTAGTCCTGCCTACTTGATACTCATAAACTGAGAAGTTCTGATTTCTTTGTGTTTTTTTGATCTGCTGAGGTAATTCCTGCCCCTAAAATTTAGTGAAGGAGAGTTTATTTAATCAGCATTGATGAAAATTCAATAGATGTTCACCTGCTCCTGGAAAATAACAGTATCAATATAGAAAAAGTACACTTTCACTCTGCAAGGAAGGGATGATCATCAGTCAACATTACATAAAAAAGTGTGAAAATATAGGTGCAGTGGGATTCAAACCTTCCACATTCTGTGTGCAAACATGGATTCCAGAGGCAAGGAAACCACAGCCCTGGCAAAGTCATCATCCTCAGGTAGATGTTTGGGAACTCACCCCTATCTCACCAACAGGGAAATATAGACAAAATCCTAGATGGAAAAACCCCACCAAATTCAATCATATTATTTCATTACTCACTGTCATGTGCACAGAAGTCTACAGTTAGTACACAAAGGAATTTTTTTCTGACAACAGCATTCTATAGTGCTTCTAAAACACATGAACCTTTTTCAAACTTTAAGGTCAAATATTTCCTGGGAAACACAGGAGAAGTGAAATTACGTCAATATTGTCCTTGTATTATTTCTCATTTACTATTATTTTAATATTCTTCTGGGTTAAAAAAGAGGGGGCAGTGTAAAGTTCCAAATGAGTGCCTTGGAAAGCCTGTTTAACTCAGGATCTCCTCTAGTTCAGGGAACAAAAACACTGTCTGGAAGAGTCCTCTACAGGAGACTCTCTCACTTCCACACTCACCATGATTTATCCCTATTCCCACGAAATTCATAAATAAAACTCGATATTATTTCAAGGTTGGTTAATTTTCGCACATACTGAGGTTTTAAACATATTTAAATATTAATGTGTTTTAAAATAGTAGGCACTTATGCATGAAACAAAAATGATATACTGAAATTTCTCTAATTTTAAAATTACCTCAGAAATGTACCTCATTTAAGCACAGGCTGGCAGCTTCCACCCACTGGAATTCAGATTTTTAAACAAGCTATAAAAATTAAATAGATCAGTTATATGTAAATGTGAAATATTCAAATCAAGTGACAAAAAGCCATTTTCAAATAGCTTCCATTCTTTCTGTTTTCCATCACTGAACCCAACTGTAATAAAATCACCATTTCAGAAGTAATGAAAACATCAATTTAACATGACAACAACTCTGAGCACCTATCAATGGCCGTATTTCCAAGCATTACCAATTCTGTTGCTGTAACATACAATAATTTTTCCACATGTTTAAGTTCAAACATTGCAATGTTAAAGTCAGGCACTGAATAAAGCCTCAGGAAAGAGCTGAAGTTTCCTGCAGTGTGAGGATTGGAAATGTGCATGTGCAGCCCTCAAAGCTGATATGGTCTGTAAACTCATTTCATCAACAACTTCAATAAGTTCCTCGTTTATGTTTTCCTAGGCTGTTATATTTCTCCTTAAGGGGGAAAAAAAAACCAAACCCATCAAACCATAAAGCAAACACATTTACTTTCATAGAAACAAATCAGTACTCAGGTGACATTTTAATGTCAGGTGAGTGGTGTTCTCTCCCCTGCCCTGGCCAGCAGGGGTTTGGCCTTGCCTTCTCTGTTTACCCCAGAGCTGGAGCTGACACCTGCGGCCACCCAGGCTGCGCTCACTTGAGCAGCTGCCAGACCTTAATCAACTTTCTACAATGATTTTTCCAGCAGCTTTCCCTGATCCCCAGCATCAGGTCTGGTATTTAAGCCCACTGGTAAAATACGTTGAGATTTAATCTCTACTGTCTTTGGTGAATGTCACAGTGTTACTTTTAAGCTACTTCACTATCTTTCTGGCCAAAAGACCAGATTCTTTTCTTCCAAGATATTTATGAGAATAGCCCTTGCAGAAGGGTGCTATCATTGTGTTAAATTCTACATTTACATGTACATTTACATGTACAGCAGATACAAAAATACCCTCAGGATTTATACATCTCACTATTTATTCTTTCAATAATGATTTTGCACGGAAGAATAAATTTCAAATAAAATGTATGTGTAGGAAAGGGTAAAAAAAAAGGAAGAGCCAACAATCTTATGGAACTTTGAAAAGTCAAAACACGGGATGACTGAAAAGAGAAATTTCAAGTGTGACTTCCTGGTTTTTCTTCTTAGAACTGACAGAAGGACCCAAACCTTTGGCAAGCACAGTGCGTTTTTTATTTCCTAATCTTTAGTTCATCTCTGTTTAAATAGCCTAGGAACACAGAACAAGCATTAGCATTGTGCTCAGGGGTCTCAAACTCTTTCTGCACAGGTTCCTTTCTTCCCTGGAGAAGTCCTTACACGGTGCAGTTAGAAAACATCTCCTTCAGAGTCAGTATTCAGATCATGAGCCCTAACTTCAAGAACAACACACCTGAACAGCTCAGCAGCTGTTTTCTCTGCTGAGAGGGGACTGGTTTGGTTCTTGTACCCTGCATTCCTGACAAACATCAACCTACTGCTAAGATTAAATAAATCTTCACATTCTTGCCAAGCACACAAGAATTCTTGTAAATAATGGCGTCTTTCCCATTTACCTCTCAGTATTGTTGCTTCCCCACTTCCTTTTCCCCCCCTTTCCAATTCCCTACACCACTCTGTCCTTTCACATCAGCTAAAATACATATTTGTTCCCTTGTACCTTCACTAATATTTACTCACCTGAACCATCAAATAACAGCTTATTATCCTATAGTACTTCATGCATAAGGTTCTGCAGAACAGACTCAGGTGAAATTCCTCCTTCTTGCTTGAAAATATATGGAAGTCAGTAGTAAACTTTGTTTTCTCTTCTCTTGTTTTTATTAATAATTCTAGCCCATTTTTTTTCTGCCTCCTCCTAAGACCTCCTTTGATTTTTTCACTTTCCAGTTCTACTTAAATATTAAATGAGGTGAACAGTGAGGAAGAAGGAAAGTTGTGACATATAAGATTATAGCAAGAGGCTTCAATTTAGAAATTATCTTTAATGTAAACATTATCAGTACTGATTCCTGTTACCTCAAAGTAAAAAAAATATTTACATGGAGAAAAATGAACATGCAACGGCAATCAAATATGAATGAGCCTCACTGTCAACTTTTGGGACAGAAGCAGCATCACCACAAAAAGAACCAAAATCTAATCAAGTCTAAAAAACCAGGTTTTGCCTGTATATTTAAATCCTACAGCATAGCTGTGGGGATGACCAGCAGTCTGCTTAGCACCTTCACACACCAAAATAAAAAAAACCTGAAATGTGACCTTTCAGATGTAATGATCAACACATCTCAAGTATATGGAAACACTTGGAACACATTTGGTGTGAAATGAGTTATTTGTACCTCTAAAGATGGCCTCCATGGTACAGCAGAGCATTTCCTGAGACATTTTAAAACAATTTTTTTTATGTTCTTACTGCAACACAAAGCCTGTGTAATTACAGTGTCTACATATATTAAAAAGAAATACCCACTCCTTAAAATAACTCCTCCCTTTCCTATCAGCTAAAAAATGCTTAGAAGAAAACACCACTTGGTGTAAATCACTGTAGACTCTAAAAGCCTAATTTTATTATTGTTTCCTCTATTTTTCTTCTACAGAGGCTGGGGGGTGTTTGTTGCTTTTAGTCAAACTGTATGAAAAATCAGGGGAAAAAAATTCAATTTGGCACTGTTTCAAAGCTTGTTTACCCCTCACAGTCATGCAGAACTTAGATGGGTCATGAAATTTCTCCTGGTGCAAACACAGTTAAGAGGGGACAGTAACAACAGAAGAGAATTTATAGCACCTCTTAAAGTGATTTAACAGCTGGAAAAAAAGGAGAAACAACTAACAATATAGGACTAGTCTGTTCCCAATGAACTACCAAGAAGTATTACATGAACTACTGATTACTTGTACAGTTTGGGATACAAAAGCTACCACTTTATCTAGGACCCACAGTTAATATGCTCAAGACCCACAAAGAAGAGTAGAAATTTAAACAGTTTTTCATTTTACTTATTTAGAAAGCAATTCTGTGTGCCCATTTGCATATGAAGACTACAAAGTTAAATGTCACCATTCCTATTTCCCAGTAGATGCAGAATTTTCTTGGTTTGGCCTCAAGGCTGCGCTGATCTCTGTGAGCTGTAACAGCTCCTAGTTAAATACAAGTTATATAAAAATTGTTATCAGCTAATAAAGGACAGCCTCTAGAAAAGCTCACATTGACTGGACTTTACTGGATATTGAAGTTTCGCTAACAGTGAAGCCTTTACAGAACTGTTTGCTCAGTAAACAACACTAATTTATATCTATAAATAACCATGGGTTAAATGAAGAGGTTAGTACAGCTATTATTTCAACATAAAAGAAATGAAACATGAAAAATTAGAAGGTAAGGGAGTTCTAATTAGAATTTGTAAGTTAATGACTTGAATCTTTGCCTCTTATTTTGATAGGTATAAAATACTTTGGTTGGCAGAGCCTGATCTCCACACAAACAGCAATTAATTACTTTTCACCACAGGAGTCACAGACAATCCTCAGGGAACCATAAAAACTCATCCTTGGGTGGGACTTACCCTGGTGTGGGTGCGAATGTGCATCTTCAAGCCATCGTTCTTGCTGAAAGCTTTGTCACAGTAAGGACACTGGTAAGGACGCTCACCTGAGAACAAGAGAAGCATCAGAACCCAGAAATGTGCCCTCAGAGGATGAAGGCCTTGCAGCACAGCTCTTTATCAAACTGAACTGCTTTTCGCTTCACAGAACAGATTTAAACTTTAGAAAAATTACAAATAATCCTGCCTGAGCGGGATGCAGCGCTGGATCAAAATATTCCTCTTTGCTGACTGATTTTGCATTACAATGTATGAATACACACAGACAGCCCTGGGGAAAATAAAACCAAAAAGAAAACACCTAATGCCCTTGCTCAAACCACATTCTACAGTGATTTACACATGGTCACTTTTATAGTTAGGCATTAACCGCTCCCAAATATTTCTTCTATTTCACATCTGGTCATTATTAGAGGCCTCTGGGTGTCAGAATCCCAAAGGAATATAAAATCCACTCTTTTATTATGCTGTACCTATGTTAGAAGCTGGTTAATCAAAAGTTTCTGCAATTAACTGTGCTCCAATTTATGACTGGAATAGAAGCAGAACAATCTTAGCATCTCCCTTGCAGCACCCCATATCTGAAAGGTATTTGTTTAATGCTCCATTACACTGGTGTCATTTGGCATCGATTTTCCTAAACTCACATTAGTGTAATGTGGATACTGAGCTGTTCAGAGACAAACAGTAAAGAGCTTCTGAACACCATCATTTGGAAGAAATGTATTTTTATTTTTAACTCTTCAGGCAATGTACTGGAATCTGAGTCTACTGCCTCCTGCTCCTGTATACAACGCATTAAAAGCAAAGATCAGGTTGTTTTCCATTGCAAAACACAGTTGGAAAAATTAAGATGATAGAAAATTTTCTGTTAACAAAGTGGATTTTGCTCTACACAACCATAATACTGAAGGTGTCTTTTCAAATAAAGATTTGTCACAAGCAAAGCCTGTTTTATAAAGTCAATGCACAGCTTTCAGCTCACAAAGGTATTTCTGCATGTATAGATTCAACACAGACTAAATGCCAAGCACTTATTAACACTCACACTCAATCTTCTAAAATAGCCAAGTAAGATTAACTATATTTTACAGTTTAAAAAAGCCCAAACCAGACTATTTCACTGATATCACCAAGATACCAACTGAGAGTCACTGCTGGATGTGAAATCTCCATATCCACAGGCTGTGGAGAGATTCAAGGGCACCGGAAGAGCTTGGCCTCCCTCCCCTATTCTATAGACAGATTATTTTTTTCTTCTCTATCTTTTACTTCTTTATAGGTAACTGTGAATGGCAGAAGATTGGCCAGCAAGGCACTTGTAAACACAAATATTTTTCTCTCTTGTATTCTGTCATCTCTCAGAAAGCACAACCGTGTGAATTGGGGGGGGTTGGGGTTTTTTTAGGAATGATGACAACAATCTCTGTATTAGAGCTATGTTTTCACTGAGCGGTTTGATATATGATCCTCTTTCTCCTGACCTTCGATGCCTTTAATTCATGCCTCCGAAATTCAAACACTCCAACAGTTGTCAGTACTCAAATATTTAATTAATTCAGCTGACATTTTTATGTCTGGGGTCTTTTGAATGGAGAATTTAAAGCTTTCAGCAGTTTGTAAGCAGATGAGTGATGACAGTTAGGAGCTGTACCCTCCTTCCTCTCTCCCCCACCCTCATGTCTCTTTTAAGAGAAAGACCTTTGCCTTCAAAGGATGGGTTTGAGTTCGTCTGAAAGAGATTAACAGTGACCCTCTGAAATCAACCACGGGCACGGTGGTGCTTGATGAGGAAGGCCTTAGGAGCTTTCAGCAGATGCCAGTAGAGGGCAACAATGACTCCACATCAACTTGTCACACCTGGAAAAGTCAGGCTTGGAGCTGCCGTTACAAACTGTTCACCGTCAAAAATCTTCACTGCTCCAAAAACCAAGTTTACTACCTAACACAGACTGCCAGCTCTGACTTGACATTCTAACTAGAAGCCATCTTGTTTCTCTAAATTATATAAATTTCTCATGCATTTGCATCAATAACTGTCAGTAAAACTACTTAGAAGATGTTTCTAAGGAATGTTACTGTTGCTCTTATTTTCTGTTATTTTCCTTTGGAGCCTGAATGCTTAGAATTTATTGGTCTTGGTGCTTACACGAGCATCTACACTGTGCATACACATCTTTTAAACTTGTAACTTCTACCTCAAAAAGTTTCAGGATTTTACAAAATTAACAACAGGCCACTTAAAATACATCCATTCTAGCAACAACCAAGTCTCTTAGTATAAATTTCTTACTAATTTCTCTCTGGAAAGGGGCTCTATTGTCTGTCTCAGAAGTGAATAAACTGCCCTCTGACAATGCATCATTTTTGCTATTTACTGTCTCAGGAGCCCAAGTAACTTAACAGATTAAATAACTGATCTTGTGGACAGCTAATCAGGCAAGACTATTACAACTCTACATATTACCTTCTCTATCTCTGGTAAAAATTAACTTCCTTCCTTGCTTCTGAGCCAGCCTAGGCAAACATTATTCATGCTACAAGTCAGTTTCTCATCAGAATGATTCCAGATTCCTCAAGTAGACTGTTGGGAAGCAGGTGTTCACCAAGAGAAGTCTTAAACACTCTGGCCCACTCTAAGTCCTGTAAGATGGACAGGAGCAGTTCAACAGTTCAACTCTTATCCTGTGATAAGAAAATGGAATAAGATGGCAACTAAGGCAAAGACAGATTTCAAAGAAGGAATGCTAAAAATATTCCTCCCACGTGGAGGTTTGCTGAAGTGCAACGTTTCATAGAAAACCATTTCCAGTGTCCACAAAGGAGAAGGGTTTGTGCTTACACCAAGTTTAGAATTGTCACTGAGACAAACTGGAGAGCAAGGACCATCTGATTAAAAGCTCCTGGGAAAGTGACATTATCCATCAGGGCTTTCACATCCATCTACAGCCCGACAAGGACTACTGAAACTCCATTATAAATATTATTGCAGTAATAAACTTCAGGTTGTGCCCAAGAAATTGTGGAGATTTCCAGATGCAAAACTCCTCTGATCAGAAAATGAACGGATCCTTAACAAGGAGATTAAGAGCAAAAGTATTGAGACAAGCAAATTAAATACCTTGCAAGTCATGAAGCTCTATTTGTCTTGTCTTCACAAGGAGTTACTAAGAATCAAAATGAAAGAAAGTGACTTCCCCTACCATAAACTACAATTCCTTCTTGGATTTGTTGCAAGAAGAACATTTTTGAGATGGTGTCAATTTGTGAGAGCACCATACTGAGAGGGAGTGCACTTTAGGTAAAGTCAATGCCAGTTAACAACTATGCCATTTGCACTCCGTGTTTTTAATTAAACACTTTTTTATACATTGCTAAATATATATAATGCAAAAATGCTTTTATGTTTGAGTGTTTTTAAAATCTGCTTTCTAAATAAAACTATTGCATTCATTAAAACAACAGAACAGTCAAGCAAGGCAAATGTAACAAATATTAGGTTTCCCCCCCGAGTTACAGCTGACTGTCATGTCCCTGCTGTTCCAGAACAAACTGCTCAACACATTAATGGCACTTCTGTACAAATAACCTCAAATAAATAATCCTGGGATAAATTGCAGTGGATTTAGCATAATTCAAAGTCTAGACATTCTACTTCCAGATTTTGTATGAACAAAAACCCAAAGCTTTTAGCATAATAAAAATAAATTTAACCTTAATACAAGGATTATGCAAAACAATTCCACGATTGAAAAACATATGGGATTTTGATCTGAAACCATGTCATGACAAAACTGACATCTTTTTTTTTCCCCCCCTCCATCTCTAGCTTATACCTAGCACAATACCTAGTAGACCTTAATGTAGCTTAAGAAGTTAAATACCAGATTCTCCCATTCCAGTTTGACTCAGGACAGTTTCCCATGAGACATCTGCAATCAGAGGTGCTCTAAGGCAAGATTTACACTGAGTTTAGCACACAGATCTCCCAAACTCAGATACAAAACAATTAAGAAGTAAATCCATACATTAGTTTTTGAAGATTTCAAGATTGCAGTGGCTACAGCTAGACATTTAATAAGGACTTTGAGACAGTTAATCAAACTAGTCATATGCATTGCTACTTTCACACTGTTATTCTGCATTCCCTGTAGTCAGCTGAGCCACAAAAAAAACAAAAACAAACAAACAAACAAAAAAAGCCTGCTTCCCAAGTTAGGTGGAAACCTGACAGAAGCACCAATGTCAGTGATTACTTCAAAACAATGACGTCAAACCAGATTAAACAAATATATACTTTATAGGTGAGAAATGCATTCTCAACCGAGGAAAAAAACGAAAAAGGAAATATCCAAATGAGAAACAGTCCTAATCTGAAGAGACTGCAACAAAAGTGACTGAAGAACCCAGCAAACCAAAGAAACAATCTCACTGCTCTTTCAAACCATATCCAGGCATTACTTCCATTTCAACTGTGAAATTTGCAGTCCTGTTTACTGTCCCTGTTCCCCTGCAGATTGCTTAGTCACCCAAATACAATTCTCAGGTATTCATGTTAGCCTTCAAGCAGGATTTCCTGGCTTGCTATCTTAACTGGAACTCAACTACTCAGTTAAGGAATGAAGAACTTGAATTATGCAGTGAAATTATCAAGGTGGAGTTTTTTTATATACTTTTTAATATGTCTCTGATCAGCTGGGGTATTCAGCATCAATGGTTTTGGTCAACACTCACAAACATCAGAAAAAGGCCTACAACAAACTGCACTGAACATCAGACCACGCACAGCATGTGCAGCTTCAAGGAATTCCTCTCTTCAGTTTTCCATATAAAAATGAAGAAATTACAGAAATGCCATCCCTCAGGCTCTTACACAGACCATTTCCCATGTCCTAGATATAGCTCCCTTTCAGATAGTAAACTACTAATTCTTGGGATTAAAAGACTGTTTCTTAAAAACTATTATCTTTTTCTGTATAAATACATATATGTGCATTATTTCAAAATATCAGCTTTCAGAACAGCTACAGCAAACTATAATCATTTTAAAATCCTAACTCAAGCTTGGGTAGGGAAGAGGGTTAGAAGGGAGCCTCCACCATCGCCCAACTGCGGTGGAATGAGCACAGTTCACCTGGGGAGGAATTTGGGGGCCATCTGGATCACACATTTAACACTCCTAACCAGATGATCCACAGGGCAGCCCAGAACGGGAATTTCAAGGGGGCTTTTTTAGTCAGAGATAATCTGGGGTGATGACAGCATTCAACAGCAAGTAAGGATGGGCAAAAGGTTAACGGATGTAACAACATTATAATAATCTGTGACATCTGCTTTAGAACACTGCTCAGAGAGGGCACCTGACAGCTTCACACATTTATCCTCAGCTGCTCTTGCCCTTAAACAGCGTTCCCATTCAATTAAAAACTTTGCGTCCTTAACTGAACACTGTTCAGTTAATGCACTATGCAAATATGTACACACAAACACAAATAAACCTAAAATACACAGATCTGAATTTCTCCCACGTGGAAAGGGACTTCATTAGGAATCAAAATAAAATTAAACAGGAACTCAATGAACCCAATGATTCCAACAGAACTTCAATTAGAAAATACCAGGAAAGCAATTACTGAGTAAAGATTAAAAATTCACAAGTCAAGAAAATAATCAGTAAATTTCACCACTTTGGTGTTACAGGCCTGTGAGAAAACCAACACCTCTAAAATAATGAACTTCCTCTTGTGTAGAGGTGGCATTTTTCTACATCCTGAGTAGCATCTTCAAAAGTATTTAATACCCTGCATCTCTCAGGCATTTCTGTAATTCTGACCAGGGATTTCAGGGAGGGAAAAGAACGGAAGAGTAATCAAGAAGCTTGGCCAACTACAGCAGTGAGCCGATTTCTTTATGACATCTGGACTAGTCTTAATCCAGACTAGACAATAAAAAGTGATCTGGCCTGTGCAAAATCCTGGCCTGCCTCCTTTTCAGCCACCAAACACTCAAAATTTAGCACTTGAGAAGATACAGAAGTCCCCACACAGGAACAGCTCTCTCATGCCAAGAGCTAAGTAACTTTGTGATCTGAAAGATAAAATACTTGAGGACATCAGCTGAGATAAGACCCAGAAACACCAAAAGCACAGGTAATTTTATGCTCATAGTGGGCCAGGTAAAAGAAAGGGATAACTCTGGCTGCTCTGAGAACAGCCCTGTACTCTGAGAAACTCTCCTCAGGTACGGGGCAATTAGAGACATTTCTTACTGCATTTTAACCAATATTCAAATCTGGCAGACTCTGAAGACAAGAGATTAAATGCCTCTGTTTTTTCAGGTGGTTAGTTTCCTCACTGATGATGAATAATTCTAAGTTGATGTATTTGTGAATGCTTTCTAACCAAGCTCCAACACTCATTTTCCAGGCACCAGGGAGAACTAGAACTGGTTCCATGTAAATCAACTACGTGCATTTCCCATCCACTAAAAATAGTCACATATTTAATAAGAAAAAACCTCAAATCCTATTCTTTCAAAATAAGAGAAAACCAGAAGGCTTGAAATATGTATTTATTTTTTTTCCTATTACTTATCTTTTTCTAAGTATTTCACCATGCTTTAGTTTTTGAGGTATGGAAGTGGTATTTTCACAGCTGAGGTGGTTTGTTTTCTGCAAAGTCTAGGGTTTAATTCAAAAAATTCAGATTATTTCTAGCTGAGACCAAAACAATGTTTGCCCTATCTGTCCCATCAAAATTATCACGATATAATTAAATATTGGCTATTTGCCACTAAATGAATCATAAAGACTAGTAAAAAATCCTACAAAAGAAGAAGACTACCTGAATCCATGCAGTAAAGCATGAACTACCATTATTACTTACAGGCTCTCATCAGTTTTTCAGTGATATCAAGATTTTAAGTAATTTTAAGTAATAAATAAAAAAGACACAACTTTAAAGAACAAACCATTCCATTTTTCGAGTTCCATTCTTTGCAGCTACCAGTGGAATTAATCTGATTTCTCTATGAATGGAAAATGTAACATCTATTATTTCAGTGAACCCAATGGTCAACTAAGTCTTTTAAAGAACATGCATTAATCAATCAGTAACTCATTTGATCTTAAGATGTCTCATCCAAATAATCCACCCCTCAGAAGAACATTTCCTCATTCATGGGTACAGACAACAAGAAGCTGACAGCTGCATGAAACTTTACAGGTATTTTTAAAGATTTAGCTGTTGTCTGGAGACGAACAAGACAGTGATGTATAAACTGAAAGGTTTAGAAATGCAGAATCCTTACCTTTGAGGCCTTCTGCAAGCTGCTTTTTAAACCGGTTAGATAAAAGAGGGATCATTTATAAGTTATTAATAGGAAAAAACCTATCTGTAGACATTTGCAAGCTGTTCACTGACTAGATACAGATACATTCTTTCACATACTTCATTGGCATACGAGAGGAAGTTCCCTCAAGCTTGCCTTTCATCTTTTTTCCCATGTAAGAAAATATAAATTACTTGTAAGGCAATTTAGCAGAAGATGTGTTGGAAAGAGGATCCTGGCTGTACATTATTATGTACAATGAACAAACAGTTGCTTGTTTAGCTATTAAACCTTTATGGTTTAATATTTATTTATTTATATGATGGTGATACCCTTTACAACATAATAAATTGAAGTTATCCTGTACCTGAACTCATTACTTCCTTCAACTACTTTGAAGCCTTCTGTGTCCAGAGACGACTGAACTACTGTTATAATAACAAAGATCTGTGGTTTTTATCTCCACCACTAATGTTTTGCTTGCCCAAGAATCTTGTCTTAGAAGTACAAAATTTGAACTCAGACATTTATATAGTTGTGACTTAAGCAGGATTGTAAATATGCTCAAAAGCTTAGTTCAGTTGTAGAAATGGGACTACGATGCCAAAATTAGGTGCATAACATCAGGCTCTCAGTGCAGGAGGCATTTCAAGAAGGCAATCAGCACCTCAAGTTATATATTTTTGAAAGCTTATAAAGCAATCTCTTCTTACATAAACTGAAAAGGTAAGATTAACCATGTTAGCACAAAGGATATACAAAAGTCCAAATGCTTGTTGCTGTTTTAATGTAATCTCTTGTTATTATCTTTTACTCATGCACATGGAAATTAGTTTGCCAAGAACCTTCTCAACTCCTGCTTAAAAAACAAAGCTGCTTTTTGCACCTGGCAGAGCATGTGAGATATACGAATGACACAATCAGTCCTGGCTTTCAGATGACACAGAATTGAAAAATGCATCTTTTCAGAGAACATATAGGACAAATTTCAAGTTATAGTTATCTTACTGGCTTATTATCAGGACTTGGACTAACTGTGATGGTAAAAGCAAAATAAAGTTGTATTTTAACCTATATTTGCATGTAATTTTCTGGAAGACATCTGTGGTCATTAGCTGTTCCTCATCAGCCTTTAAACAACAGCAGGGAAAGGACTGTAGAAAGGACAGAATTACAGTTAAATCCCTTAATTCTCCTAACTCTAAAAGACATTTACCTGCAAATATAAACCACTTCAGAACAATTTCACTGTTGCACAACTTGATGAGCTACATCCCAAGGATGGAAGGGATTAGGACACAACTAATTAAGAAGGCAACAGTATAAATGGCAAAGAGATAAAATGTGTGTGTTTATACCCAGATCACACAGGCACACACAAATCCACACACACACCCCACAGCAATTAACACCTTGAAATAGATGTGCATAAGGCAACTGAGAAGCTACAGCCAGAAACTGCTAACACTGAAAGTTGCCTAAAACTTCAGGGAAGCAATTAACCTCCCAGCCCCCGGGTTTCAAGCCCATGGAGCAGACCATAGGATTTCTTTTACAATTTATGAACAAGCCAAGGAATTTATATCACAGTCAAAGGATTCTTTTGCTGAATTAACCCCAGCTCCCTCTGACCCTAAGAAGTCATAAACCAACAGGATACAGGAGAGGGAGAATGTGCTCTAGTGTTTCAGCTGACCTGCAGAGCGCTGTCTGTGTCATGCCAAGGCTGAAACCCAGATGATGAATTACAGAGCAATGCTCCAGGTTCAGAGGCAAACATTACCCCCTTCCTTCTGCACATGCAGACATGTTCACTCACCCCAAACCAGCTCAGTTGCTGCAAAAGGCCAAGTACTGTTTGGGCTCATTTACAGAGTCTTACTCTAACACAGAAGAGGGAAGAAAATTGCTTATCCAGGAAGCATGCATGTCTGTGTGGAACAACATTTAAGAACCCATGCTGCATATTAAATAAAAGACAAAAACCCCACTGAGCTTCTCTTTTTTTATATGGATTATTAAGCATATCAAAAATACAATTCCAAAGCAGAACCAGAGAGGTACCCTAGAACCCCAGCTTTAGTAAAGAATAACTTCATAAATATAAGGAGGACAAAAAGTGATGCACAGCTCTCTTTAAAATAACCTCTACCTGAATTTATTTTGTAAATACAGAACAAAATCTCTTACACAAAGTAGATAATAAAACAAAGTCTAGCTGACCACAGAGAAAATGGGATAATGCAAATGTCTGGACACAGACCTCAAACCTCATCACCTGTAATCACTAAGACATGAGGTCTTTGCAATGTTTACATTTATGACGGACTGCTTAGTCACACCAAAAGCTCAAGGCTTACTCAGAAGGATGAATCATCTCTTGAAAACAGACAGTGGCTGCTTGTTTCACTTCTAGCTCAGAATGAAAAGTGATACTTTGAAGTCTGACCAAAGAGAAAAATTTGAAATGATCCATTCAAACCTAAAGAATTTAACAGATATCAATACCATGAAGTGTTAATCACTGCAACATTTAGAAACTGAACACTCATCTCTGAATAAAGTACATTTGTGGCTCCACTATTTGATGAACTGAAAACTTCTTACTGCTCAGGAATTCCCTGAAAAGTTGTCAAGGATTTTCACATTGTAGGGTGAATAAGAGTGCTCAACTTTTGTTTTACCCTGTTTACAGATGACCTGGATTTCCTTCAGCAGCTCCCCTTTTGTTCCTTGGGAATGATGCAAGCTATTCCTCAGAAACCTATGTTTCCTCAGGCACCCTGAACATTGGACAACCATTTCCTCTCGTTATCAGCGTGCTTATAACCAAGAACAACATGGCTGAAGGTTCAGGTACAGCACCAAACAAAACCATTTCTCCAGAATTGCAACATGCATCCAACTACGGCATTTTCTCACTCAACCTTACATTAGCCATTTTGCCACGTAATAAAAATATTCTTTCTAAACCTAAAGTCACAACTTAGCAGCAACTTCCCCCTACTTTTCATTAGGATAATCAAAAATTAGCCAGGAACTGTAACAGAGTGACAAAAATAACCATGAAAATCAATTTTGGTTAATTCTCACAATAAAGGATGCAAACCACCAAAAATGTAACTTTTGACACTGTACTAGCAGCAAGACTGGAAGAGGAAAGGATCAGAGTTTATTTATCACAGGTCATTATAACTGAATTTAGCAAGGCATTTTTCCTGAATTAGTAACAGTAAAATGACTGATTCTAGCTTCTTAGGTAAAAAAAGAGGCCTTGAAAGTTTCCCTCTTGCAGCATTTCTGATTTATAAATTGTTTCCACAGTCCATATTGCTGTAATTCCAACCTGTCTCATCTCCTGGCAAGGCAGTTTCTCCCCCTGCATTTAATTTACAAAGGTACTAGAAATCTTCAGTGCCTTTCTGCTTCAAGTAAGTTCAAAATGTCACAGCCTCCTGTAAGAGAGGTTGCAAATTTTGCAGGGCTCTAAACTCAAGGTTAGAGGTCCCTTGTGTGTGGTTTCACAAAACTCATGTTAGCCCAACTCCTAAATTTAGGAAAGCCTGCTCGAGAGAGCTGAAATCTAACTGGTAGCAGCACACATGTGAGAAGCATTTTTACTTGGACATCTCCAGAGCATTTTCCCAAGAGCCATCTGCACTATGAGCTTGAAAAACTGGGGCTTTCTGCTCCATGCAAACTGATAGGTAACACCAGCAGCACACAGAAATTACTGTCATCTCCCTGCAAGGCAAACTTGGTTATGCAGAGGGAAGAAAATGTCATGCCAAAGTCAAATCTACACCATTTTATGCTGGAAACAAATTATCACAAAGAAACCTCTTTCAGCTGCCTGATGCCCCTTATTTGAACCCAAGTGCAAACTTGCAAAATGAAACCTTGACAACAACAGCTTTTACACATTAAGCAGGGAAAATGTCTGACAAAGAAGCTGTGTTAAGCCTATCTGTAAATTTGACTGTTTGCAGACAGATAAGCTGTGGACATAGAGATACCTTGCTACAGATTTAGAAAGTCTTCTCTGTTCATTACAATAAATACCTGTATGGCTTCGAATATGGACTCTCAGTGTTCCATTGCTTGCAAACTTCTGTCCACAATAGGGGCAAATCTTCTCTTTTTCTCCTGTGTGAGTCTACATGGTTTGGGGAAAGACAAGAATGACTGTTCAGCACTAAATAAAAAAGTGAAATATGGAATATTTAACTGTATTGACATTGACTGTTGCCTCGTTATGTATTTTACCATCACAGCAAGCAAAGAATCTAATTAGCTGAGAATTGATCACGAAAAGAACATTGTAACTATCACCTGCACTAAATCATTGAGTTTGTCTTTTGAAATCAAGCTTTTTAGGGCTAGAGGGTCTCACTTATACAAGAATAATTACTTCAAAGTAGGAAAAAACCCCATATTACAAACTCTCCCATCGAACCTGTGTGGTCAACAAGATCACCCTGAAATCAATTACACACAAGGTCACCATCATTTTTCACACTGTATTTTCAACATCCAATTCTGAACTGAAGATTTATCAGTCTATTGAATTACTTTTCTTTATAACTGTGGTACTCTTCTCCTTACAACTGTGCCTGTTCTTTTAGTGAAGGATTTCTGATGAGTTAATTTAAAAGTGTTAATTTCAATGAGATAGGAAAGGTAACACATTCAATTATATGTGCAGCTGACTATTTGGGTTTTTGAGCTAGCACATGACCCTCTTCAGATAGGGAAATTAATTCCTATTTTGATGCAAGTCACTGAAATGACACAAAATTCTTCATTACATCATTAAGAAACCTATCTCACAAAATAGTACATTTTATGCTGCAGCTGAAGCAAGAGTAAATGAGATCTCATTTCAACACTGGATGGACTCACGCTGTTTTCATTCCCTGACATTGAAGGCATGAATGCTCAACTCCTCTTGACTAGGATACAGTTATTTGGAAATAATTTGCCTCTCTAGCAGCAACCTTGGGATATACCAGACAGACAGCTACAAATCCATTTCAAACACCCAAGTGCCAAAAGGATTTCTGGGAGCAGTACAGTACAACTACAAGGCTCACAAACACAGCCAGTCCTAGTCTGACAGGAGCACAAAGCAAAAGCAATTCCAATTTTACACATATGTATGAAGCACATACTTACATATGGCAAGCAATTCATGCATGACTTTTTTAAACAAATTCTCACAATGTGAATGAAGTGGCAACACCTAAACTTCCTTTTCTCAGCTGATTTGTTCTTATTCAATTATCAATATTCAATTATCTTCTTTGTATTTCTTCCCTGTAACATCAATCTTACCTCAGTCCAACCTAGTGAGGAAGCCTCCTCCTAAAGTTTACCCCAATTCCATTGCAGAGTTTGGTGGTAAGAGCAGTGCAGCCAGGCCCATCCTGCCTGCTAGAGCACCTACACTGAATTTATACACGAGCACCAGCTGTAGATTCTGCTGGGCACCAATAACCCCACTACAGCAAATCAGCACTTTGGGGTAAGGACAATCATAGCTTTCTACCAAAAAGCCAGAAAGGCAGAAGAAGCTGGGGATTCTACATTGATTCACAACCTTAAGGACACACAAGAAATGATCAGTTGACTCTACTCACTTTCTTATGGCTCTTCAGGACTGAGGGTGTCACAAAAGCTTTGTCACACAGGTCACACTTGTATTTCTTATGGCCATCGTGTACAACTTGAATATGAACATTTAATGTGTCCTTTCTTTTGAAAGTGGCATCACAGTGATCACACTTGAAGGTCCTCTCACCTAACAAAGAGAAAAACAGTCCACGTGAGCTTCCATCCTCTTCAAGAAAAAAGTCAAAGTGGATGTTTTTAGAGAAACCATCAGGAAAATTGACAATCCTGTACACTGAATTACACATCTTGGATATTCTGTAAATGTTTGTTCATTAGAATACAGAAATTATTGAACAGGTTTTTAACATTTTCCCCCATCATTTCTAATGTTGTGAAAAAAAAAGTATGACATCCAATGCTTTAAAAAATTGCAGAAGCTTTGAAAGATAACTATAAAAGAACAAATGGAACATTACCAATCCAATAATTCTTCTAACAGAAACACTGTTAAGCAGAATTATAAAAGGAAAGATTTGTGGTTTTCTTAGTTATGCCAGTGTGAATATTCCCCAAAACAAAACACTGTCTTCTAAGCTACAGGGATTTTAGATCATAAGCATTTTCTAAAACCTAAACTGTTGATATTCAAAGGGTTGAATGATAGTCTAGGGCTCTGCAAGTATTAAAGAAGGAGAAAATTCCACCAAAAATAAATCTCAACACTGTCAACTAAAAATGAAGGACAGAATGCTAAGAAAAGTTACTCATGAGGGAAAACAGCCACAGCATTTCTCTGAGCAGCTCCAGTTCTATGCCAGAGGCAGCAAACATGAGCCTGGGATGGCACAGGAGAGACAATCTCAGTGTCAAGCTCTAAACCAGATTACCTACAAAAGCTGAGCAAGTCACCAACTTATCCCTGTTTCCATTTATACTTTCTTGAAATGGAGGTAACACTATCACAGTTAATGCAGAAATAAATTTCTTGCCATCAGACCTCAACTCATTGCTGGATTTTCTGCAGCATATTTTGATTTGCATTTAAGTGTATCTGAAGGCAAGGTTTCAATTTGGCTCTGCATTTTTTAACTCCCTGGGTACAGAGGTGAATCTTAGTACCAGTTTAACACAGCAAGTTGCATACTGGAGCAAGGTGCCCCATGTTTGCTTTTCTCAGTCACATATGAGAATGGAGAAAGCTGTTTTTCCTCTGACTTTGCACTTACTGTTGTGGATTAACAGATGTCTTTGTAGAGAGAAGGGGGTTCGGAACAAGGCTTTGCATTCCTCACACTGGAACGGTCTCTCTTCAGAATGGGTCTGTGGATGAAAGACAATGTGTCAGAGGAAAGGCTCATGGAAATCCATCAGTTGTCATTGCAGTAACTACAGTTAATTTTCCAGACTCAGGAGGGGAGATCACAATTGGAAGCATCAGGAGATGAAGAATTAAAATAAACATTCTGCCATTACTCAGGATCCTGAAAACCAGCACGACAACTACTCAGGAACTGCGCCTTCTCCAGCCTCACAAGTGTCACATGAGGTGTGCACATAAACAGAAACAAAAACACAGAATAACCAGAGGAAAAAAACTACAAGCTCAGCTGCATTGCTTTAGCAGCTTCAGCTGCACTAACACTGGCCTGGAATACTTATTAATATTAATAAATACCTTAAAGTTGAATGCACACAAACCCCTTTCGTTTTGGTTAAGTTTTACGGTAAAACCAACCTGATTTTCAAGACAGCACCTAAAATTTGGTCAAGAAAATTCCTCAAATCATGAGACTACTTTTATATATAGCTTCTTCTATTTAAAAAATAGCAAACAACAAAAAACACCAGGAAAAAAAAAAAACAAAAAACAACAAAGCCACAGAAGCAACAGTACCAAGATTTTTGTTGGCTCTAGAAAAATTCATTGTAGCTGAAAAACAGCCTCAAAGCTATGAATAAAATAAAAGGCTAAGCTTGGATGAATCTCCCAGACCACAGAATTGTTGAAGTAAATTTCTTTTCTGAAGCTTGGGAAACTTCCAGCTTTATTTTACTTTTACAAATTCCAAAGCACTTTCCCTGTTTCCTAGTGTTTTTAACAGCTGTCCCACTGTAGATAGTAAGTTATACTGATTAATTTACTATCTGCCCGATTTCCTACGGTTTCAGCAAAGGAAGGCAGGTTTTTAAAGTATCAGCATCCAAATACTTTATTAGCTCACAAGGACCTTATTACAAGCTGGAGTGCCCAGAGGAAAAGGAGATGGACAGTAAGTGTTTTGTAGTATGCAGGAAATTAGGTAAATGAGTTAATTTGGCATACTAAGGGCAAATATTAGCATAGTACATATTTATATAATCTATTTCTGCTGTCCAGAATCCACACAACTGTTATTCTATTCCTTCAACTGTGGGAATAAAGGGGGCTGTGGGGAGACAGCATAACTCTTGAGAGGCTGGCTGAGGGCCTTGAACCCAGTTTGATTTTAACACCAATGTCCTCTCACATACACACAGCACCAAAACCTGAGTGTCCTGCAATGGTATAAGGAGGCCTCAGGTTCAAAATCAATTCCTTGACGTCAGCCTAAGTCACTGAAAGCAAAAAAGGCTGCTGGAAGACCATCACAGGTGTGGAATAAATCTCACATTCCTTGAAATCTGCTGCATGTTCCAGTCCAGACTCTACAGGTTCCCATCACAGCTGGCACCCTGCTCAGCCCGCCCTGGCAGTGAGGCCAAGGATTGACAGGACATGAAGAGACTGAACTGCCTTCTCACCTCAACAGGGGGTTCCTCCAGAACAGGGTTGGGACACATTGATGAGACACTGTGGGGAAGCTCGCAGTGCTGCTGCCTGTGCTGTACCTGTTCTGTGGATAAATAGAAGGGTTCAGTCTCCAGAGCTGTCAATCTGGCACCTTTCACGAGCGCAAAATTCATGCTGCTTATTTAAAAAATGCCCTGGTTTGGAACACTCACCACGTGGGTGACAAGCTCTGAAGAGCACAGTGACTCGTACAGAACTCCTTCTTAGCATCTCCTTTATACTCTCCTCATCTTTTGATCAAAACACAGATTCATCTGCACATCTTAACTTCCCTACAAAGAAAATCACCCAACTAGGCATACCCACATGCAAGGGCACACAGATCATCCCAGCAACTGAGGATGTCCTCTTCTGGAGCATTTCATGGCAGCCTTTCCTATCACAGCATCTGTAGAGGCTTAAGTCCAGCCCAAGGCTACTTATTCCCAACAGATAAACTGATGGAATACAGTTGTTTCAAATCATTATGCTCCCCAGGACCAAACAACCCGGGATTAGCCATAAACCCTTTAAAATCCTGCGTCTGATGACCTATTTCTGTTGACTGTCATATCCTCATATTTTGTTCTCTGAACTCATCCTCTGTACTTAGCAACAAAGGAGCAGATGGAGCAAAAACATCTCTTGTACGGAGGTAATCTGCATTACGAGGCTCAGAACATGCATCCTCATCCAGCCTAACCTGCATGAAAGGTGACTACTTTTATCTGTAGCACAATCCCTTTTTTGCCTCTTCATTTCAGGTTCTGCTCTCTTGCCTTGTCACAGAAATGGAACTTTATTCATATGTTCATTTAAGTCACAGCCTGAGCTCTCACACAGGACATCTGAGCTGGTTCCATATCCCAGAACTCCTCCAGCCTCCAAGTGAGGGGCAAAGCCAGCTTGCACCTGCTCCTATGCAGAGCAGTGCAGCACCTGTTGGCAGGAGCAGCAGAACACAGAGGTACTGCAGTTCCTGCCTCAGATGTGCAGCTCTAAGAGTGTAACAAGTGATAAGTTAAGGGTCACATCCCAGTGCTCCACTGAACAGAGCAGATAGGCTCTTGGCAACTCCACTGTACCTCCCAGTGAAATCCTGTGAAATGTGAGGAACTACTCTCCTTCTGCACTTTTGAAATGACCCAACAGACACCCATAGATGTTTAAAAACACATGTTGTGGGAGCCATTTTTATTCTGAGACTTCCAGCATGAAATCAGGTTAGAAGAAACCCCCACAGGAATTACAGAAACAACAGCAACAAGTTTCCATCTGAAACACAGATCAAGAATTCAGAGGCACAAAATGTATCTGTATTCTCTTTCATATAAAAAGGCTGTAAACCTTCTGTAAAATCCAAAGGTTTTTTAAGCATGCTGCTATCAAACTTACAGGTGTATTTTCTGTTAAATGCTGTTGATTTAAGTGCTTTTAACTCTTATGCCCATCATTCCTACTGCAGGTACCTATGCTCCTGCTACTAGCCCAGGAGCCTAATCCTGAAGCTCAGAAAAGCACCCTGAAACTATTCAGAATTCAACTCTCTTCCTCCAAAAGAAAATAAACCTAGGAAGACATCTTACAGGAAACACACATCTAAAAACCATTAAAAACCCAAGCTGAAGAAATACACAGAAGTAAATTATCAAACACAATAAAGTTTTACATTTACACTGCTCCTGGATCAGCATTCCTGTGAACAAGCAAGAGAACTGCTGTCCTCTTTCTCTAGGAATAGCCTTCCCAAAATCACGGTAATTCAAAACTATTTTGGCCTCCCAAACCACCACATCCTTGAATTGTACAGTACAAGTGGCTTTTGTGCACACACATCCAGATTCTCCTCTGCTGTCTGCTACCTCTCCTCTCCTGCTGTTTCCTCGGTGGAAAGAGGTGTGTCTAAAAATGCAACTCAGGCCATCCATGTTGGTCTCCTGTCTCTCCTGCCCACCTCCTCACTCAGCAAGTGAATTTAGAGACCTACATGTGGATGGGTGAACAGTCACAGCTGTTTGGGTAACCTTTATGCAAGCACAGGAACAAGTTTCTCTCAATATAGAGCAGAGTTGATTTACAGCCAGTACTAGGTGCAAACAGGTCCAGGAAAGCAGAATTCCAACATGCTTTAAGGAATTCGGTTAAAATTTGGTCCCCACTAAAGCTGTCTTAATTTTAATATTCTCCCCATTCAGTGAAGCTTCTAACCCTTGCTTCTGCTGGTAGTGCTGCTGCTTTAAATACGGAATTGGGTCAAAGTGTTTACTCCTTCATACTTAATCCTCAAGTCCACTTTCAACCCAAACTCCCTACCTAGTCGACTCCTAGTCGTCAATGGCAAGCTAACATCAGGAAAGATGTAAAAAGTATTAATTTAAAATATAGAGCTATCATTCTAGATAATATTTTATCCATTTTTCTCAGAATATATCCAATCTGCAAGGTTCTGTCCCATTTTCTTAAAGTCTAGAACATCAAACATAATGTATGGGAGCTAATCTTGTCCTTCAACAGGCTGCTGCATTCTTTCTTGCTTGAGACAGTCATCACCATTTCATCCTGTGAGAGGCATTATTATTGCTCTTACATGATTTATGGCTACAAGTGCAAGAGATGGTGCAAAGATCCTGTGCCAAATTCCCAGATGGAACATAACACGAGCCACACCACGAAAAACTTGGAGGTATGGCTGTATCAGGGTTGGGGGTTTTTTTTCTTTTTTTTTCCTTCCTGCAGTCTTGTAATTCTGAAACAGCAGTCCTGGATAGTGCCTTGCTGTTAGAAATGTAAGCCCAGGTTAAAACTAATGACAGGCATTACAGAAATTAGGCCAAGCAGATTTGAGCTTCAATCACCACAGGCAGAACAGCCCTTTTTTGTGAGTCTATTTTTCAGGTAGCGTTTCTTCTGGTGTTGTTTTAATAAGTGAACACTGCACTGAGTTCAAATTTAGTGCAGTTTGAAAGCATCTGCTGCTAAGTCCAACAATGACTGCAAGAGGACTACACATGGTTTTATTCAAATACACTATTAAAAAAAATGTATCTGAAGACATCTTTAAATCAGTAACATTAACTGGGTAACCTAGTACTTCAAAAAAAACCCCAAAAACGACAAGAGAAAAGAAAGCAAAAAATAAAAACAATACAAAAAAGTCAAAATGGGATTTATTTGATGCTTTTAACCAAGCAACTGTGCTTCACTTCTGCTTATTTAACTTTTTTGTTTACTAGAATTGATTGAGCCTTTTGAGATTTTGGATATAACAAAGAACACTACATTCTCCAATACTTTAATCCCATGTTTATAAGCATGGCAGAGCTTAACAATGAACCACTTAAAAGAAAAAAAAAATAAAAAATCTGCAAATCTGAGGCTGGCAGACCTGTAAACAACAACAGCAGAGTGCTTTACCTTCTTGTGATTCTTGTAAACATTTCTGTGAGCAAATCCCTTTCCACAAAGCTTGCATTTATAAGGTTTATCTTCACTGTGTATTATTTTGTGTGCAGTCACTTGATCAAGTCGTTTGAAGGACTTATTGCAAACCTCGCAGGTGTAGGGGCGTTTTTCTGCAGAAAATGAGTGGGGGACATTTAATCTCCTGTTTATACAGGGGGAGAAGATGAAAGGCAGAGACAGTCATCTCCTCAGAGAGATTTCTGCAATTAAGTCAACCCAATTAAGATTAAACCAATTAGCAAGACACCTAATGCCCTTTATGTTAGACAGTTAAGTCACTTCACAAAAGATGAGCCATGGTGTATCTCAAGAAATTGGCACATTCTTTGCAATACTCATTGCTAAAACTAAACTCTGATTAATTAGCTTAAATCAAAAGAGAATGACTTCAAAGAGGAAAACTGTGTTTCCAGATTACAAATGTGAAAGGGGCCATGACAGTTTAAATGTTTTAAAACTTAATTAACAATATACATATTAGCTTCCAAACCCAAAAGTTGCTATGCAAAAAGCCTTTATGCTTCAACTGGTGACTGCAACTTAACTGCACTAATGCTCATCCAAAAGTGTCAAAAGAAAGCCAGGAGCCTCTGAGATACAGATTATGTTACAAGAAATGAGCTTTTGCTGTGGACTGATACCAAGAAAATAGTTCAACTCTAAGCCTGTACAGCTGTAAAAACCTGCATTTGTTTAAATGCTAATGCATTTGACAGAACAATGTTTTTGTTTCCATTGTGTTGCTTGATGTTTCTAAGCACTGGTGAGAGACACAGAAAACGCTGGATATTTGCAGTGACCAGAAATCCTGGCAGAGCCAACTTGTGCCATACTGCCAAACCTAAAATGGGACACTCCCTGCTCACAGTGGCCTCGTGCTGGCACAAGGGAACCTCTGTGGATAGGGCGGCCCATGAGCTGCTCTACTCTGACCAGAAGCTATGAGCCCAAAAACACAGATAAACAGTATAGCACTGATCACTGACACACAGCACACCCACCTCCCAGCCTCTTCTTCTCAGCATAAAACCTTAGGCACTGGTTTTTTACCTCCTCTCTAAGCTATGTAGCAACCTTTCACGCCACCCCAGCTCACTGACCTCCTCTACCCCAGCTAGCACCACGAAACAGCTTGACAACGCAGCAGCAGGAAGAAGGCTACACCACTTCACTTGCAATTTTGGAAGGCTTGGAAAAAAGCTGGCTTAGACAGTTTCCTTGGAACCTGAGATTGGCTTGCCCAGCTCAGGACAACACAGATTTCATTGAGCCTTCCATAAGAAACAAATTCAGGTGAAACTCCACCTACATGAAATACATACACATACAGCTCAGTGTCATTTGTGTACATTACCTGAATGAGTTATCATATGGCGTTTCAGCTGGTTTGCCGAAATGAATTTCTTGTCACATTCTTGACACTCAAAGATCTCATGGACCTGCAAAATGTTTCATGGTAATTAAATGTGTGTCAAAAACAAGACCATACCTGTTACATAGACAGAAATTCTCTAACAGAATGTAGCTACTTATTTAGCCAGTAACTATAATAAAACTCAAGAATATTCTGTGATTTCCCCCTTGCTTGTCTCTTGGTGAAAAACATCATCTCCCAAAATGTAAAAATTCATTACTGCCAAAAAAAACCATCATTACATCTATACTGCAAGTTTGCATAACCTGTGTTTCTAACTAGCACATCCATTTAAAATATCATTATTAGGAAAGCATTAAAAAACCAAATGGAGACTAACTTGTCAGGATTTCTTCTTCTAGTCAAGACACATGTAAGAATAACACAGAAATCACTTCATAGCGACTGTCAGAATTTTAAAAAACAAGTACTATCACACTCTTGCAGGACTGTTTCTCTTAATAGCTTTTAGAGGCCAGACAGTGGAGGGGCTGCATTGTCTCACACTACAAATGCAGTATTTTCAACATCACAGCACATGACAGCATTTAGGAGTAAATGCTGGAAAAATAGGAGGCAGTTGAGAGCAACTTTTGGCAAAGATTGCCCAGTAGAACAAAACACGGTTCAGTGTTAAACAAAAAGTCAGAAATTAACCAAAAAGAGATGCTTGGAAACGGCAGGTAAAAAAAAAGGGGTCAGGGGTTGGGAAGCAGAGAGGATTTTTAAGTGTGACTCTACTCACACCAATTTTGCCAGGAACAAAAAGAGCTTTGTCCAGCTCTACGAAGTTTAAAACGTTCAGAAATACCCAAGGGCTCCTCATACACACTCTCAAACTCTGACCGAAGTAGGATCTACCTTGGTTTGGTCCCTTGGCAGACAGAACTGCAGCTGAATGGAACAGTACAGGTTCACATAAGAAATCTGCTGGGAAGCCCAGAAAGGCACAAGCACAAACCAGTCCTACCAGTGACGCAGAAAAACCTGCATTTCCAAAGTCAAAAAAGCATGACTGCCCTACACTCTAAGGTGTCCTTCATCTTCTTTGTCAAAAGAAGAACGAGCTGCTTTACCAGGAAAACACCTGCCTACAGTGAGTCAGAAGCTCAGCCCACATCTGTACAGCCAGGAAGACAGAGACAAGCACTGGAAGTCCAGCACTATCAACTCTGACTTGGAAAAGAAACCAGCAATCCCAGGATGTTTGAATATTTCTTCCTTTTCCACTACAGAACAGTGGAGCATCAGTAGAGAGGCTTGGCAGCCTCTGCTACTCACATGTACCTGCTCACTCTGAAATCTGAGTTCCTGTGAACAATTCAAATCCAAAACATGAGATCCTTATACTGAAAGGAAACACTTAGCAGGAATTTGCATCAGTGAAGATTAACAGTCCCCTCACTTTCCTCCTCCTTATTATCATTGCTGACTGATTGAACTTTGCATTTTACTCAAACTTCAGAAATCAGTACCAGAACACAGTTATTCAGCTAAGGCACAAGCAATGCACAAGACACACGAAGCTAAAAATGAGTTTAAATCTGACATGAAAGCTACCGATGTGAATAACCATGCCTTCAGAAAGTAAACATCTATCAATCCCCTACAGCCACCCTCTTTACCTCCTTTCTGTGTTTGTCAGACTTTTCTCTTTCTGTTATTTAGGCTTGATTTCTGTTATATTTTACCTTTTTATTCTCTACTTTTAATTTCTTTACATGGAAATGGGTGGAGGGAACAAATCTGTCTTTTTCTCCTGGTTTTACCTATTATTTTCTCACTGGTTTTATTGTCTGTACAAATGTTCTTGGCAATGCTGATGATCCTGCCCCACTACCTATAAAAGGAAATTAATTCAAGCAAACGGTGTGAGTACTACTATGTGTAATCTCTTTCACTATCTGATATAAGTGCAAAAATCTGGAATATCCATTTTCTGGATGTTTTAGAAGAAAAGCCAAATAAGAAAAGCAAATAAAGTTTTATGCACAAAATCTCCATGGTGATTCCTAAGGTAAGTGCTCAACTGACACAATCAATCATATTTGAGAAACTTGTGTGTCACAATGTGTCCAGAATTACAACTACTGAAACAGAACAAACATTTAATAAAATGGACAGACTAACCAGGATATTTTGCATTTGAAAGGCCTGATGTGCAAAACCTGTGCCAATGTATAAAACTTGTAATAACACATGGCAAGGCACACCATGATAACAAAATATAGCCCCATTAGACAAGAAGTGTGGGGCATACTAACACAAGCAAGGAGAAAAACAAATTAAAAAGGAGGGGCCCCACCATTTCCTTTGCAACAACATATTTTAATTGATATCATTTATATCCTCAATGGATTCACGTTATAACCAGGGCATTATTAAAGACTTACAGTTAATCTGATAAACAGTACAATGCAGCTTTTTGCAAAAACAGATTCTCCTGGGTTTTAGTGATTTATCAAATTAATCTTGCAGGGACTTCCTTTGGGTATAATGGATTCAGAAACTCATATTCAGGGTCCATCTGTATTTCTACATGAACACCCTTATTTCCAATAGATGCTTTTCCAACTGTTAACCCCTCCTGTTCTGGTTATAAAAGATTATGTGCATAAACAAAAAACATTAAACATCTGGGTTTGAGGGAGAATTTTTTTTACTACTGCCTAACTACAATAGAAGTAACTCTCCTAAGTGGTATTTCAAAAAGCAGTAAGAAAACCACTGTGCTTTGTACAAAACTTGAAGGCTGATGAAGCTATTTTATAGTCTGTATGTATGCTATGATTACATAACACACTTAGTGTTTAAGAATGCTGAGGAATAGCAACTCTGACTTAACGCTGGAGTGCACAAACATATCAGCATTTGGTAAGAGAGGCATGAAAACTTCAGGGAGATATTTGGCTTGAGCAAGTGTGACTACAAAAATAAATATCCACACGAAACCAGGTTGGCTTTGCAACCATGAAAGAGAACACCCAAAGGCTTGCATTACAGCAGCTCTCAAGTGACGTGAGCAGCACAGCCCCACATCTCAGGGAAGTCAGTGCCTGCTGTGAGTCTGCCTTCATCTCACTGACCTTTCGATGCTCCTGGAGATTTGCTGCTGAGGAACATTTCTTATTGCACACTGAACACATCAGCTTCTTCCTAGAATTTCCTGAAACAGAAACAAAATACCACCAACATCTTAAAGAGGAAGTGCTAAGAAAGAACCTAAATATTTCCACTGAGCCTGTGACTTTTCACAGGTCATTTGACTGACATAAGATTTTCACATTTGTATCCCATCTTCAAAGTGCTCCGTATCAGGAGTTCTCTGTGGGTGTCCAACAAACCAGTCACTGGTGGAATGTAAATTAAGAAAACCAGAACAATAAAGAAAAAACCTTTCAAATAGATGTTATCATACAGCACCAATCCTACATGAAGAGCACAATTCACAACTGAGAGCAGCTTGCTCGGCAATTGAACAGTTCATTTCATCCAGAAATCAATACAGGAGTTAGAGCAGCAGTGACCAAAAAATACCTCACACTTAAGTCAAAACTATTTACCAATTTTGTTTATTTAGAAAGCATTAAGTGTCCTACTATATAAAATATCATTAATGGTCTTTAATGGAACAAAACAGGGAAATCATATTAGCACCAGATCATGAATTCAAATCTTTTCTAAAATGCAAACTACAAAACAAGCTAGAGGTCAGTTACCAGATATTTTCCTCCCCTTTTCACAGCTGCTTTAAAAAATCACGGAACACTTAATTGAGTTTATCTATTACTTACCTTTAGAGACTCATTTTAGTACCCCACAAAGCCACCATAAACCAAATTCTTTGTTGATAATTTAAGATACCCATGCAGGATAGTTCCTAGCTTAAGTAAAACACATCCATACTACAGTGAACAGCAGAAACATTATTAAAGTAAAAACTTATAAAACTTAAGACAAGTATTTATATACACAAATAGACACAACACAGGAATACACTTAGTCCTTCAGTGTGGAATTCATATCCCACTACATAACTGACAAAAGCTAAGCCTAAACATAACAGTGATCATGGATGAAAAAAAATATTGCTGATACCAAAAAAAGGAGATAATCTTTTGTAAGAATGATTACAGAAAGATTTCGCTATGCTGCAAGAGTTTGGCAGCAGAAAGAGACTGAAAATCCTAAAAAGCATCTCAGTGCTGTCAGCATCAACTGAAGACTGTTTTCTGTGCGCTCTAGAATTCTGCTGCCCCCACACATAATGATATTCCTTTGACACAGAGAGGAAAAACACATAGAGAGTGCAGAATGCCAGAACTGAGATCTGTGTTGTGGACCTGAGAGCGCTATTTTGCCTTTTCATGAGAAGAGAGTGAAGTTTCAGTGGAAATTATTCACAGCACACAGATAGGAAAACATTGGGGCCTAAGAGGACCAGTGGATAGCCTGGTCTGGCTTCCTGCATAACAGATGTTATAGGATACTATGCAATCCTCATCAAGCTTAATCGTTTGATTAGGCAAAGAAAAGACATCCTATTGTGTCCTGGAAATACCAAAAAAATCAAGAACTCATCATTTCCTGTAGCAGTTTGTGCCACCAGCGGTTGATTTTCCTCACTACTGAAACATTTTACTTCATCTACTCTTTGCCTAGTTTAAACTTCTCAAGATTTCTATTACATTTTCTGCAGGAGATTAATGATTCAGGTGGCCTACAGTAATTTCTCCTTGGGGGGGAGGAATAGTAACTCTTGCAATTAAGTTACTTCTTAATTTTCTATTTGATACAAATGAATCCATCAAAAAAGAAACCAAAGACAATGTTTACTCTGATTTGCAAATTTATGGCTAGGAGCATATCAGAGGGTTGTTTTTTTTTTTCTGAAGAAACATTAAATTCTTTCTTACCACTGTGAACATTTTCTTTGTGCTTTTTCAGGGCATCCTTGCTCTTGAACCTCTTCCCGCAGCTATCTGCCTTGCATATGAACCTGGCATCCCCTCTGCACGCCTCCTTGTGCTGCTCATAACTACATGGGACAGCAAAGAGAGAAAACAAAAACCCACATCAGGCAGTGTTCTCCAGAAACCAGAGCTGTAGCAAGTACTCAGAGCTGAACACATGCTGCAGTACAGAGTTCCAAGGCCACCTCATGCATTACTTACAGCAGAGAGGAATGAAAGCATTTGAGTCCTTGCCCTGTTAGGGTTCCCAAACACTACCAAGCTTTTGGAAAGCTAACATGCAAAGGAAGGCCAGCAAGGACATGACAGCAGTCCTCTAACTCGGACACAAAACCTCGATTCCGAGCTGAAGGCACTATTGCAAACAGAGCACTGGAAACTTCTTGAGGAGTCTCCTGGGCTGATATTCTCTGTGCACTGCAGGACACTAAGAGACAAATAAAGGAATAAAATGAAGTAAGGGCAACATTCTACAACTTAGATAGGCTTGCACTAGCTATAAACATATACAGCTCTACAAAAAATAGGCTAACAATCTGTAATTAAATTATAATAAAAAATAATACATCTATCCAATTGTAAGAAAATACATAGTAAACAAGAGAAGAAAACCAGTTATGTTTCTGTGCAGAAGCATAATTCTAAGATATATGACTTTAGCTACAAAACTGCGTATTTACACTCTCAAGGACACTAAAGACATGTTCTTAAATCTCACATCTTTCACATTTCTATTTTGTTTTTCATCACCCAAATATTTAATTAAGCAAACATGAAGTACTGGTTTTCCTCTTTTTCCCCCCCTTAAATCTTATTTTAATTCTGTACCAGCATCCACAGCTTGAAAATTACACCTCCTAAACTACTAAATGTTCCACCGATGGAGACCAGTAATGCTGCACCAAACTGCTGCTCTCGTCTGGTCTCCAGAGTATGAATTTAACACATAAAAAATTGTCAATATTTTTGCAATTCCCATTGAATTCTACAACAAATGAGAAATTAAGACATTAAAAGACTAAAGCAAAGGGTAAGGGTATAAATACAGATGCATAAAAACTAAACCTTAGCTTGTGATTAGGTCAAGAGAAATAAAGGATTGAATGAAAGTGATTTAAATGATCCCTGAAAAAACACTCCTGTTTCTACTCACTGTCTTTGTAGAGCTTGTTTAACAGGGAATTTCTTTCCACAATTTCGGCACTTAAATTCCTTTTCCTCACTGGGTTTTTGGTGCAAAGTCTGCAGGTGCTCAGCTAGAATCTCCTGGCTGGCGAAACTGGATTCACAGTTTGGGCATGCATGGTCCTGTTTACAGGTGAGGGGATCTGCATGATTGGAAGCAAAACCAATGTAAAGGAGTAGGTCCCAGGATTTTTGGTTACATTAAGAGAGACTCTCTGCCAGAAACAGATTATGCAAAATGGTGGCATGAAAATCACAAAAAACAAGGTCTCTGAAGGGATTATAGGCAGCCTATTATTAAGTGGATTACATTACTGAAAATGGATGGGAAGTTTTAACATGGGTGTGGACTGCTGGCCCAAATTAGTCATTCAACTCAATTAGAACTCAGTGCAATTAGTCTTACATAAATTGATCTGTATCTTTGACAAAGATGCTAAGAATTCCCCAGACAGCTCAGCTCACCCTCCTTTTCCTAGACATCTTACTTTAGGATTGGCTGAATAGCTTTATGGGAAGTTTTAATCCTCTCCCATCTAAGTAAGAAGCAAACTACCCCTCTCAGAGCAAAAGCTAAGTATTTGTAAGCCTGTGTGTCAGGTGAAACAAACTCAGTCTTTAGTTCAAAAATTAATGGTTACCTTTTAAGAAATCCAGGCTCACTCATTCACTCAGTAATTCACAAGACTGGCTGCTCCTTATAAGGCAAAGAAGCTCAACTCAAACTCAAATAAAGAGATAAAAATAACACAAGAACTCAGACTAAGTCCCGGGGACCTTCCAGTTCCCCAGTCCTATACAGTTAGTGTTCTCATTCTCCATTACCACTTTTAAGCTCTCAAGTTACCCTACATTTTACATATTGCTCACCTGCAATCTTTTCACCAGCTGGTTGCACTTCTTTATTGCTGCCACTGTCTTCATCTTCCTGGATAACTGTTACTTCCTCCTCCTCCTCCTCCTCTTCTTCCATGTCACTGTCCAAGTACCCAATCAGAAGTTCTGTGTCTGTTTCAATATCTTCCACAGCCAGATAGAAAATATTTTCCCCTTCCTGAAACAAATAGGAAGTAGAAGCAATAAATAATTGCCAGAAAAACAAAAGTAGGAGACAAAAAAAACAAGTATGAGATGCTAAACTAATGTTATCCCTCAGCCACAGAAGGGTTGGCTCCATTCCTCAGAGATCACAACACTGTAACAGGCTTGCTAAGACTTCTTTCCCAGTCTGGCTGCATGGATAGGGTGCATTTGTGTTCTGCTATTTTGGGAATATTCCCCTACCTCACCTGTGAGACTTTTCCACTATTTCCTGTAGCTTAGATCAAGGTGGAGGTGGCATTGAAGTCATCTCCTGCCACACTTGACAACTTCAGGGTTTGAAAAGGAAATATTCGAGGATTAGGAAAAAGCAGAATTTAGATAACCAGCACAGTTTTATCTCTCTCCCCAGCTGACTGCAGGAATTCTAACACAGTTTTCAGCAGTATGTTTACATAGTGTTATTTTCTCTCTTTTTTTCTCTCCTTAAGATTCCCAGCCTTCTACAGCAGGCTTTCACCCCTAGTCAGTTATCTCCACTATCAAATTGGCAGGCACATCTGGAAAATGCACTTTAAACCCTGTGCTGGTTTAAATCAGTGCAGATCCACAAAAGGCCAAAGGATCCAGTCCCGATTCTGCTCAACAGCACAAACTACATAACAATAAGCTCCAAAAGCTTCTTGATAATGCCTGGACAAGCTTCCAAATAGCTACATAAGCTAACAACTTTGGGCTTTGACAATAATTCACTGAAGTTACCAAGGCCAGCACTATGGGGTGTGGGGAGGAATCCATGCATCTGTCCCCTAAACTGATATTCTGTAAGATAGAGATACCTTTTTCTTTCTATATGTGAACCAAATTCTTTAGGTACTGCCCAAAGCACTGAAGGAGACTCATTTTTATGCAGTGAAGACTCCCAAGTTCTATCATAAATCTCAAAGCTTATCTGGTTAACACCCAGAAAAGTTAACTGAGGCTTCTTTGCCCTGCATCTATCTAGCCATATATTTTGTAACAAGCTCCCTTGAGCAAGGACAAGATAATGATTTTTAATTTTTGTAATACGCTAAGATTAATTTAAACTGTCAACAGGGATGTAGCATTCCTTGAGCTGCAGAAGGTCTGTTATATTTTACAAAGATATTGTCACACAGGAGTGAAACCTACTTAATTCAGTAGACTTGATACAGCTGCTCCTTTGAAGAATGCACCACTTCTCTGTCCTTATCTCAACAGCAGCATTGAAAAACAAAAAGTTATGATTTTTTTTCCTCAAGATCTGTTCTGCAGTCCAGATATCTATCAGCACACCAACCTAACCTCTGTACACATCTACAGCTTGCTGGGTTTCATATGTCTCTGTCAAGTTGCAGAAACCTTTAATTTAGTACAGTCTAAAGTCAAAACAAATCCTCTTGACATGAGGAAAAGTATAAAGTCTTTCTACACTCAGTTTCCACACAGACGGGATAAAACCACTGTGGTAAATCTCTAATACATCTAACAATACTGTTTAGGACAACTTTATTCTAAAAGTGAGACAACCTCATGAAGAGAAGCACGTGTCTATGACTGGATTACCAAAAATAATAATGAAAATAGTTCTAAAATTAAGGATTTTGAAAATTTGAAAATTGAAAGAAAAAAAAGGAAAAGTCATGTATCCCAGGCTAAAATGAAGCCCCAAATACTAGGAGCTGTCAAAGTTTGAGTGCTCTGGGTTACATTTGCATTGGAAAGAAAACAGCTTTGTTGCCAGCCCAGTCTAAACTAATTTCTCCTCCAAGGTTAATTTGTTTGGCTTTTCCATCCAAACAAATGCTAATAGCCAGGTATTCAGAGCACTAATTAATCAAGATAGACCCACTTGCTGTAGTAGCTCCTCAAGGCAGCGTTTTGAGCAAAAGCAATAGAAGCTCCTCCAGAAACCACAAAAGAATTTACATCTCTCCCTCCACCAGCAGCACCTGCATGGATCACATTAATCTACATGTAGACACAGTAAACACAGTAAACAGTCTTTTAAATAATTTTAATAACCCTTCTGTTTCTAAGAACACATCTGCAGCCATTCCACTGGCCTGTGTGCTTAGACCATGCTGGCTGTTTTCCTAACACTCATCTGCAGCAGACCACAATGGTCCTTGGGAGAAAACTCCAAGTGCTTGCTCATCATGGTGGCACCACAACCTCCCTTCATGTTATTCCTGGGTTACCATTCAATTATGTTTTTCTCACCTCTACCTTCACTGTCGTCTTTTACACTATAAGCCACACAGACCTGCTCAGCAAATACACTTTTCCCGTTCCAACAGCCCTTGCTATCTCCTTTTTGGTCCACTACAGGTACCTCTTCCATGCAGACTTTTGGCTTTTCCATACAGTTACACACCTTCGTTATCTGCTTTGTAAGAGGGAACACAGAATCACTGGCAGCCCGTCACACTTTCATCCAAAAGCATAAAACACTTATGTCATCACTCCTGGAAATTTAAAACACAGTCTTGTGTTACCTGAGGGAGTGTAGGGCTTTTCCATCCTTCATAGCCTGCGCAGCTGGCTCCAACCCAGCCTTTCTAATCCTTACCCACCTTGCCTCTGTGCCCACAGAGTGTTACCTGACTTCCCTCTGTATCTGACTCCCTGGCAGCAAACCAGCTCTTCAGCCTACCTGTTCTGCCACTTCTCCCTGGCTACCCCTCCAAACAAGCACATTGCCTTTCCCACTCTTTCCCTGCAGCTCCAGGATGTCAACTTTGGCAAAGGTAAAACCAATACAGGAAATGTCTGAGGGCAGAAACTGCAATCCAGGAAATAGGTGGAGATGGTTTCACACATAGCCCAGAATTCAGATTAAACCTCATCTAAAACACAGCACCTGAGCCACACATGCGTAAGATCCAGAAGCCTCAGCTCTCTCCTGATCTATTCCTATGGAGTTATATTGCATGGCAAGGCAGAAAACCTCTGAGACACAAACGTGAAACTAAACAGAACACAAGGCTAAACTAGCACAGCAATTCTGACATTTCTCCACACTGCAGTTTTCAGTAACAGCCCCCAGTGAAGGCCAGAATATTTTTCCATCTGAATATTCTGTGTTAGGACAGGCTTTAAGGTCCTCAAAAACCTTATGAGATAATTTAGCAGATTTTTATTTGTTTCTATCATTTTCCTTATAATACTTTTCCATACCACTGGTATGCACTGGATATTCCATTAAAACTTCTATTTCACAAGTTCAGGTCATTTACTGGAAAGATAATAATGAACATGAATTGTTCACACTGCTCTCTCTTGTGAGCCTTACTTTGCATTTTCTAACAATGACTGTGCACTGATGAGGAGTTAATCACACCTCCTGTATGAGAGACTTTCATATCTGCTACCATAAGAAGGACAACAAATTTAATAAGAAATGAAATTTTGTTTTTTTGGCACAGGAAAACCAAAATTTTTTTTGTCTGGCTTCAAAATAAACTGTAACTCTTTAGTCAGACTAATCCTTGGTGGAAAAAAATCATCTCATGATGAAAAAGCAAAACAGTAATTTTAACAAATGCTGATAAATAATTCTCCTTTTCCTAATTGTTTGCCAATTTGGATTATATCAGCAAATACCTTAAGTTAGCCTGAAATAATATTTTGTAAAGTATACATTTTGAGAAAAAAAATTACAGAGTCACATAATTCTTACTTATGTGGGAGTGGGAGAAATTAATTTACTGTGAAGCTGAGCTGTTAAAAAAAACCAAAAAACAGAGAGCTAATTTCTTTAGTAATCCCCCAAAGAACAACAGCTGGAAATGGAAAGGTATCCCTGTCTCTGTTGTATCCTGTAAAGTCACAGAATGCTTCCAAAACTGAGCAATTAAACAGACTAAGACTCTTCAGCTTGAGAGAAGAGCTGTCAAATAAGAGTGAAAGGATAGAATTTCATAAAATCAAAGATGGCATAGAAAAATAAAGTAACTATTCACTGTTATACAAGAATTAGGAAATAAAGTGAAATTAAGGAGTGTCTAGAAGAAAAACAGAAGCATGTTCCAACATAATTAAAGCAGCAGAACTCATTACCACAGAGTGCTGCAAATGACAACTATAAAAATGAAAAAATAAGCTGGATAAATTCAGATCAACAGCAAAGACAAGAAAATTACCTTTTTTATTAATTTATCCTCAGGCACTACGTGATCATCCTATCAGATATTTAGATTGTTCAATTTTCTGTTTCCTACTTAAATATTTTCAGCACCATGCTTCCTTTCAAACCTGTCACACTTTCATAATTCATTATATAATAATGTGTTATGTACATTATATGATACTATTAATTTTATTGAACCATAATGTAAATGCATGATTCTGCTTTACACACACCTAGGCCCACACCCAAGTTTGGTATGAAACACATACAGGGCTCTAAATAATTAGTCCTTAAACCTTTCAAATAGCATCAGATTCCAAGGACTTTTCTGGTCTTTCATCCTACCACTCTTATTTGTGGTATCATCTTAAGCACAAGAGTTCTCTTTTAAAAAGAAAGGCAGAGAAAGAAAAGCAGATCACTACTTTCCTCAGACCTTGCAATTTTATTACAAGACACAAAGACCAACGAGGAGATCAAATTAGTAAATCAGTGACAGGAAGTGAATGGTAGGAATCCACCAAATCTACCTGGATGGCTGCCAGGTTCTTCTGTTCCTGGGATGGAGCCTCATGGACAAACCGTAGCCAGTTCGAATGGCGTGGGTTGCTGGCATCCAGGACATAAAGGACCTCGCCTTTGTTCCCACGAACCTGAAACATTAAAAAAAAGCCAAACAAAAAAACCCAAGCAAAATTGAAATTAAAAAAACAAATATGTCCAGGTTTTGTCCACTCAGTGAAAAAAAACACTTTAAAAAAAGAATTGTGCCCACAAGATACATCCATCTCCTTATCTAGACCTTTTGGCTACCATTACAGATCCATAAAATTCATCTGATTGCTACAATTTTGACATAATTCCAACTTACATTGAAAAAAGGAAATAATGGAAATAAAAACTTAATATTAACTAAGTCATTCTTCCCCCTCAAAACACATACTGCTATACAAATACATCTGCAACTGCCAAAAAATCCCGTTTGTTTCATTTTAAATAATAGATCACTTGAATCTCCACTGATCCAGACAACAGAGAGCCATGCAAAAAGGTCATGCAGCCACACTATTATTCCATGTGATTTATTTATATAATGAATGGATTTTATTTTCCATCTGTCAAGAAGTAGTATCCAGGGCAGGTATTTCCTAAGAGCCAGGGAATTTGGCTATATAAGACCAAAATTTGATTGCCTTTGTGGCTTTGTATATAAATTGCTCACATTCTTGCTATATTTGTTTCTAATAGAATGCACTATCATATTTCTTCAGTACGACTGCTTCAATTACCAAAACGTTTAGGGCATTATTAAAAAGACAAAAACTGTATTCCATTACAATAATAGCTGGTGACAGCATGTTGTTCTCAGATTAAGAAAAAAAAAAAAAAAGAATTATTGTAGTTCTGCAAACAAGTAAGGATCTTCAAAATTCATTACTGCTCTTCTGAAGGAAAAAGGACACATCACCAAAAGGTGCCAACATTCAAACTTTAAAAGCTCTTACTTTCCAACACATGGATTAACCACAGTGAGAAGTGTCAAACCTACACATTGAAATGCATCTGGAAACAATATTATCTGACACTAATGGTTTCCCAGAGAGGCCATGGATGTCCCATCCCTGGGAGTGCTCAAGGCCAGATGGGATGGGGCCCTGAGCAACCTGATCTAATGAGTGGCATCCCTGTCCCTGGCAGGAGGGCTGGAGCTGGATGGTCTTTAAGGTGCTTTCCAACCCAAACCATTCTGTGATACTGTAATAATCACCCAGTTCTACAGAGGCTTTGTGCTTTAGCTACCCAAGCACAAGTTACAGGAGCCCACCACGTAGATCCTATAAAGGCTTACATCAAACCTTGAGTTGGAATGAGAAGCAATCCAGGTCCTATTATAAAAACTATACATTACACTATCTAACTTTTCATCAATTTTTCTTTACTTGCTTGATCATTAAATTATATAAGAATAATTTATATTTGCTTCAGTGATACACAGTCATCTCGGTTATGCTTTCAGTCTCTGCCAATCCACAAAGGGATGCCAAACACGAAGCAGAGCTTTAACACATAAGGAAACTATCGATAAAGGAATATGATAAATCCCTTAAAAACATTCTGTATTTTCTACTGCCTTTTTCACCTCATAAAGAAATAATGCTGCATTGAATATACAGATGTGAGCATGAAAAGTCATGAAAAAGTGCAAAAACATGGTACTTAGCATGGACTAGAGTGGTGCCATGAACCAATCCTTTTCTGGTTGCATGAATAGGGAGTTTCCTAAATGAACTGATGGCAGTGGATCCCAAACCTAGCACTTAAAAGCAACACCTCAAATGTATACATATACCCTTGTTATGTATCTGAAACCCAAGAATTATCTTCTTGACAATCAGCACAAAAGGTGTCACTGAACGAATTCAGTGCAATGCTTTCAACATAAGATGAAGCACACTACGCTCCCTGTCACCACACAGGGTGAGGTTCCACCTCAAAGCCAGTCAGGACAATTTGAATGATGCCACATTAACAAGCACCAGGAGGGTGCAGAAACAGAAGAGCTCAGGAGCAGAACTGGTCAATGTGTAAGCTCCCCCCATACCAACCCCTCAGAGGCGTAAATAACACCTAAGCTGTGGCAGTGCCCACCAACAACAGGCACCACTCCATCTGCCAGCCTTTTATGCTGCAATGAAATTACCCCCACGTTTCCAAAATACATCCAAATTTGTCACTTATGCTACTTCTAAATCCTCACAAGTGTATTGCAAATGCCACACCATGCACACCTGGGAAGAGAAGAAGAACAAAACTTCACTGCAAGTAAGCAGATGGCTACTTTTGGTGAAGGCAGTAAGCTCACTGCCTGCTTTCTGGAAACCATTTTCTGAACATTTCTAAATGGAAAAATCTATGTTCATCAAACAATCATGTAGAGAAAAGTACTGGTTTCTGCATTGCTTCTTTTTTGATTAGCTGAAAATATGATCTTTATTGCTGTAGCATAAAACAGCTAGATGCAATACTTCTGCATCCTGAGTTCAGACCATCATAGAGCTCACTGCAGAGTAGAAACTCACATTTTAACATTGCTGGAGAAAGCATTAAAATAACTCCAGCAAAAGAAACCTGAGGCAGCAACTCCCGATCTGCTTACTCAGTAAGAAGTCTGGGACAGAGACAGCATGTGCCATTTTCCTTCAGCCAAAACATACAGCAAGTTTTCCATGCTAATGAAGCTCCTTCTGGTGCATGACATTCCCTGACCCTGCCAGGGACAGAAGGGTACAGGAAGCTCACTCCTAGACTCCTGCAAACATTCTGTGGAGCTTTCAGGAGCGGGGTTGAACTTCCATTTCTCTGGAATGATACCCAAATCTCCCTTAAGCAAACTGTGTGTGATCTACAGTAAGTTCAGACAGGAATAGGAATGCCTCAGCCCAGCAAGATGCGTTTTCCAACATCTTAAATATATCCCATAACTGAGGATGGGAAATTAACACTCTTGGCTACTTCCAGGAGCAGATCCTTCTCATCACCAAAACCAAAAGATCATTAACGGGACTGCTCAAAAAGTCACTAAAATTAATGCAAAGTCATACATTTAACATGGAAAAATATGACTAAAACAAATTTTAACAGAGTTGATTATGACAACATTAATAACCTCTCTGGACAGCTGCTTATTCCATTGGAGAATAATTTACCAAAATTGAAATTCTGGGACATAAGACTTGCATATAAGATAGAGCACCAATTTCTGATTTGTGTAAAAGCCCAGATCATTTAAGAAATGAGAAAAACAAAAGCATTGAAAAATAAACAAAGATTCACCCAAAAACATTTAAATGCAAACGGTTTTCTATGTAAACAGTATTTGAGGAACAATGACTGGGAAGGTAGACTTCATACAGAAAAAAATAAAGACTATATTGTTCAGAACTAGATTAATAATATTATATTCACCTTGACAGCAAACACAGAATTCATCTAATTAAGATTTCTTTTACCATGAATCTATGGACATAATTTGACTTAATGTCTTGTGTGTAAGAGCCTTCCTATGCCAGAAGAACATTTTATAGGCAAGATACCAAAGAAGGAAGAAAAATAAAATATAAGAGGAAAGCCACCAAAACACACCAAGCTTCATGTGCTTGACTTCTTATACCTTGATCCTAAACACCACAGCTCTGATCCAAAGCTGGCTGCAGCCAAGAGCAGATTCTCTGTTGCCTTCACTAGTTTTCAGGCAGGCTTATTTAACTGAAAACAACTGTCACAGCAAAAGTGTTGAGAGTTAAGCAGCAGAAATGTAAGTTCATTTCATTTTCTTATATAAATAAACACAAACATTGGCTACCACTGAAAGACTGATTTCTAATCTCTTTGGTTTTAATGTAACAATGAAGAAAACATGATCCTGGCAGATAGACAGAAACCCAACCTGAAATATGTAACATTCAGCATTACATGGCGTATTATGTTCCATCCAACCCTGACCAACATTTCTTCATGGTATGTCAGAGTGTTTGAAGAAGGACAAAATCTTTCCAGCCCTCCCTGTTTCAACATTTGCCAAAGTCATCACCAGAAGTAGATGCCTGCCACAATCCAACAGGAGTGAAATGAATTCCCCTTTCTTGGTTAAGGATAATGAAGAAAAGGAACCGAACGTACGTACATGAACTGATATCTTCCCCTCACAAAGGCACATCTGAGCCTCCACAGCAAAAATGTCTGTGAACTTTTAATACCTGAAAATGATTTCCTGCTTGCCTTGAAGCACTTGCTTCTCCAGCAAATACACACAGCTCTAAGCTGCTATGCCAAGTTTACTAACACACACAAAGAAGTATTTAATCAAGGTGTTATTGGATTGCTAAGAGTAAGAACAAAACTGTCAATTCATCACCAGCAACGAGCTGTGTCCTTCACCAGTACACTCAGAGATCTGGGGGACAACTGAAGATGTGTCTTTTTAACAGAAAGAAAGAGAAAGCACACAGCCACTTGGACGTTTCTTGGCTTTTTATTATCACTCTTAACTAAATGGTTACCACAGGTTTGTTGGGGATTTTTATTTTTTTTCCTTTCACACCACTCAAAAATAAAACATTTCAGCCTGTAGCTCTTTACAAAGATAACGGCAAGATCATGGATGTTTCCCACCCACTGGAATGAATCTTCCACTTCCCCAGAATCTGCTGAATGAACAAGTATAAACCTTTTGATGTCTTCGCAACTATGCATGTTACAGGCAGAGTAATGGCATCCCACTACATTTAATTTAAAGAGAAACTCTAACATCTTCAGAATTTAACTGAACAAAATCATTGGGCTCAATAAATTTTTTGGGTGCCACGTTTTCCCTGAGACCAGAAGAAAACGTAATGCATGTGATTATGTCTCAACGTGATGCCTAAAAGATGCCAACTCACAATGCTGGTCTTGGAGAAAAGAGAATGGCTTGATCAAAACAGACCACATCACAGAGCACCACTCTGCACAACTAGAAATGCATGTGGCAAACTTCCTCACAGAAAAATATTCCATAAAATTGAAGCCTGGATCCCAGGCATCACGTGTCAAGGAAAGAAAACAAGCTGCGCTAATGCCCGTTTTTTTCCTTGACTTACAAAAAGCCTCAACTGCTTGAGCCTTCTTTCTGAAGGTGTTCTCTCTGGAAACTTTTTATTTTTTTGACTGCCATCAGACTGTGAAGTCAGCCTTTAGTGTGCCTCCCTCCATTAGCCTTCAAATTAATTATTTTTTATATCTTTGGTACAGCTGGCTACACAGAGACTTGGCCAGTTTCTGTGCATGCCTCCCACAGGCTCTGGAATAACCATCTACTTGTGCTGTTCAAGTCTTAACTTTCTGCATTCCTGGTCTCAATTTTCAACTTCAGACTACTCCCAGCATGATTTAAGTTATATTATAAAAGCTCACGTTCAGATCAACTTCAGTAAACACGAACAACTTGGGTTAAAATTTTCAGGAAGTCATAAAATTTGGTATGCAGGAATCTTTTCAAGGCTCTCAAAACTAGGTTACCGTAAGATATTATGAAATGATTTTAAAACAGCTCATAAAAACTTCATTTTCTGATTTGCTGTCAACGGGGTCACATTAGTGTCACTAATAAATACATGTATTTGCCTTTTCTTTTCTGTTGTGCAGAAACAGATAAATCTCATTTAAGCATGAGCAGTGAGGAACCTGGAAAATCATAAAGCTTTCCAACAAACCTAAAGGCCTTCTCATTGCTGTAATCCACCCACTGCCTCTTCTGAAAACCTTGCTCTAGCAGAAGCATTTTACTGATTTCAAACAACCTGCAGAAACATCAGGAAGAGCCAAGTGAGCCAGGGCACAATGAACACGTACTGTACTCTGCAAACATCTGTAATAAAAGCACATTGTATTGCTCTGTCTTCAGCTGGGAACAAAGAAGATGAAATTGGTTGCTCTGAGTACATAACCCAAAAGGGAAAGGGGAACAAATTGTCCACACCTCTTCTCTGGGAAAGGGCATCTGGGGCACAGCCCTAGATTGAAATAGACAAGGGAAACGCAGAAGACAGGGCTACACAGGGTGGAGTTAGCACTCACCTAGGAATATTTCACCATTCCCGATACTTAATACTGAGTTTGGGTAAAAAGAGACAGCTTTTAACATTCTCTCAGTCATCATTCTAGTGCGTGGAATCTATCTGCAGCTCTGCTAAGGCTGCATCACTACTCTGCTCTATTCATAAGCTGCTCAGTGAGGTTAATGCCAGAGACTTTTCAAACAAACATGTATTTTGTGGTAAGCACACTGATAGCACTTTAAGCCAGATGTCAGATATAAGCTTTTTTTGTACAGTGCAGTAACAGTCCTCCTTCCACCTCTAACCACAGAAAGGTAAAAAAGTAAGAAATTAGTCCTCAGTGTAAAAGAGGACTAAAGTGCATTCAATAGAAACTGCTTGGCTGAGATAAAAAAAGAAAAGAAGAAAAAAGAAATTCTGCTCAAAGAGCTACAGCAGTAAATAAAGATTACAAAGACAGAACAGAGGCAGCAGAAAGAAGGCATTTTTAACAAGTTGGAAGCGTTGCTATTGCCAGTAGTTTTCAGTCAGTGTCATCTCCTCAGCTGGTAAACTCAGATTTCACTTCAGGCACACACAGGTACAACAGGATGGGTTATGTACCTAATTACAAGAACTAGTGTATAAACTGCTGTTCCTACCTAATGCATATAAAAAAATAAAAAACTGCCCACAGCACCAGGCTTCTATTTTGCTGAAGACCTCACACTGACTCATTGCATTAAAAACTGCTAAGATTTTAAAGGTTCACTTATGTAGGCTGCCAAATCCCAGCACAAGTGCCACACCAGGAAATGTTTCATATGACAGCAGAAGGAAGCCATAAGCTGGTACCTGTTCATTCAGCATAAATCAGTATCTCTGTAACTTACAAACTGCTTCCCAATTAAAATTACTTTAATTTTCCTAATTATTTTCATATGTTTTAATGATTTCACACAGTGTTATTATATTTGTATTTGGCTTGACTTGCTGTTTTTTCACATTTCATTGATTAGAAACCATCATTTGCCTTTTCTTTAGTTTTAAAGACGTCAATACCACCCAGGCAGCATAATTTAAAATTATTAAATCTCACTACAGGATCTTTATGAAACAAAATAGAAAGGATTTGTTACAGTAAATCTTAATTCTGAGAACACTTTTTGTGAGGTGTGATGATGTCACTTTACTCACTTCCCACATGAGCCTGCAGTCTGTGTCCTCATCCAGTTCCTGCGGCATTCGCTTCTCCCCTGCAAAGGGGCCAAACTTTTCACCCTAAGGAATAATTATAAAAGCAAAAGAATCAGCGGCAGGGGGGAAGAAGCAAAATGCAAGTGAATCACCAAACCCCAGCAGAGGAGTAACATTTAGCTTCAAACAGAAAATGAGAGTTTTGCTTTATTGTCCTACTATATGCCAAGAAGGTGCACATCCTTCAAGGGTTCAACTTGAAGCTCATTCCCATTCTTCTCATACTTGGAAGAATCTCATAAAACCATGCCTTCCCTTTGCGTGCTTATTTCTCCTCTGGGAAGCAGGATTTTTCTTTATCTTAAATAAGGCTGAAATTTACAAGTCAAATTTCTTACACTTCTCATAAAATTTTCAGGAAGCACCTTGCAACAGGCATCCAACTAAAACAAAGAACTTGGCAAGCACCAAGTTTATATTAGATTCATTTGCGAGATTACTTGCAACGCTACTTTTTGAAGTGCCACAAATCAAAAGACTGAAAAACTGAGGGCTTGATCATACAGAGAGATTTGTTTAAAAATATAAGGGAGCATGCACATGCTTATGAATTAATTTGAGCCTTCATAAACAAAATTAAAATGTTCTACCACCTGCTAGTCAAAACACCCGCTGTGAAAGCATCCATTGATACGTTCTTCCAAAAAATTTTGGCATCTGGGGTTTTTTCCTGCACAGACGTCACAGGAGCAGCGGGGCAAAATAATTAAATGGGACTTTCTTCATCCACAGGCCCCACTTCCCCCCACACACACTGCCTTGTCCCTGTTTGCAGGGACAGGCCCTAAAACCTGGAATGTAGGATGCTGTGTTCCTTCAGGCAGCATTCAGGTCCAAAAGCATTTATATTTTCAAGCATTAGAGATTTAAAGTGTATATTGAGAAGTGACTTTGGTGTTTCTTTTAAAAACAACAGTATTTTGGTTAAAAAAATGTATTGATCTCGTACATATATCCCTTCCTCCAGGCACATTCCATACTCCCAGCAATAGGCTGCTACATGCTTTCCTTCTTGCTTAGTTTTCACAGATTGCCTACAAGTAAAGAGAAAAAAGTGGAATGGAAAACATCCAGGACTGTTCCCCCTGGAAAAAGGAAATCAATTTTTAAAAAAAAAAAAAAAAAAACAACTTGTATTTAAAATTAAGCCTGAAGTGGTAATAAGCAAAGGAAAAGAAAACTGGCATTGCAGATTGAGGCAACAGAACTGAGGGACAAATTTTTAAATGTGCACAAAGAATATTTCACTACAAGGAACAGCAAGGAAGAAACACAAGAACAGCAGAAGTCAGCAACTGGAGTCCAGAGAAACAACAGAGCCAGACAGGGAGAGTGACAGTAAAAAGTGACACTCTGGAGCTTCATATCCTTACTTCTCATTGATTTCCACACCGCGCTTCATCGTTTTGCTGATAAATAATGTCAGAGCTCCTCCCCTGACAGTTTTTCATATCCTGGGATTTAATGCTCAGGCTGAAACTTCCTCCTTCTCTTTCCTCATCAGCAAAGAAGGTGGAAACAGGTACATACAGCTGTATGTGTACAGCACCTACAGTGTTAATTTTCTACCCATCGCTGAAGCCCTCAGGAACAGCTCAGAACAAGAAACACTTCACACCATTCCCATCTCAGTACTCCAAACCAGGAAATCTCTAATGCAATATTCAAGTATTCAAGACCTTCTGAACACCTCTGAACAGAGTAAACATAATATAAGCTGCAGGTGATGCAGATTTCTGAGCACTTTTTGTGGCTTCTCAAATTTGTGGGGGGGAACCAAAACCTGATGTCTTGGCCCATGGGAATAAGTGCAATTATTTGTTTAGCTTTTCAGACCATTCTCTTCAGCTGACACACACACACACTTTTACACTTTATTTCTGGTTAATAAACATGCTGTTATATGCCAACATACATTAATCAAAAACTACTCATACAAGACTCCAACTTCCCCTCTGATCAATAAAAGCGAGGCAGCCAACACAGTCTGAAGGCAGAGAAATTATTCAGTATATACAAGCACATTTTTCCAACGCTGAAAAAAGCTATTTTCAACAGTTGCTTCTAAAAAAGCAGCAGTGACTAATCTTCCAGTTGCAGCAAAACACTGAGAAATGCAATGGCTCTCTGATGATTACACCGAGAGCCTCATAATGCAGGCGCTCTGCAGCCTGAGGCCAGCTCATGGAAAACAGAAGGTACGCGGGAATCACAGCTTTGTTAAGGTAACAAAAAGAAAACTTTCCACCTTTTATGTTCACAACCAAAATCCTGAAAGCCCCGCGTGCCTGAAGGTGCACAAGCAGATGGCAGGCAGCAGCAGCTCAGAATGTATTACCAAAACTTTGCTAACAGCAGAATCTTTAGAGGCCTGCACAGCACTTGGAGAGCTGGTATTGCAATTTCTGATCATAAGATCATCCAGCTTTTTTATTTTCCTTTCAGTTCAGACAACTGCAATTGTGTGACAGCGCCAGAGAGAAAACAGTGCAGTATTTCCTACTCAGCAACTTAGATCTTACTTCACAATAAAGTGTCACGTTCAACGCCTCCTCCTAATCCCAAAACTCCATGGAATTAATTTAACAGCTACAAGCTACTCTTTATCACAGCCATGAAGCGTGGTACTTCTGCCTCATTACCAGACAGGGGAACAAGTTAAGAGCGCTTCAGGTGTGAATTTTCTTTCCATGGAAAAGAGTAACACGGAGTCTGGCTGTGTCTGATGTACCACCTGTGTCATTTACACACCCACCTTTCTCCCAACAGAGAACACTGTCATCAGAAGCTCCTAATATGAACAGATCCTACTACAACTGCCTCTGCCTTTACCTTCTGAAGTCCACACGAAGTACACCCTGCACTTGCAACACTTTTTCTAGGTGCTTGCGCAGCTCTGACCTCACACACTTTGCCTGTGTGAAGTTTTTAAGTAAGGTGGAATAATTCAGGCAGGAAAATGCTCTGTTTGTCCCAGCATGCAGCTCCAGTGGTTCAACTGTCAAGTGTAAAGGACGGAAGCTCAGATTCCCCCCAGCTCAGAATTGGGTATGATGATTCCCGTGACTTTCACTTCAGAGCTCACTCTATTTCAGAGTCTGGGGATTAACAAACGCTAATAGTGTACAATTTTCCCTGCTGTGTGAACCCACAAAGTTTTCATATCAAACTTCAGAACATCAGTGGAGAAGTTTTAAAGAATTAAAGCAAACGATATAAAATTGTTCCCCTTTCCAGCCCCACTTTTAACACTCAGGGACACCTTAAAAATGAGACCTCCACCCCATGGTGTTGAAGTCTTGTTGATGAAACCACTGAAAAATTAGGAAAAAAATCAGAGCCAAAAGGAGGACAAAGATGGAAAGCAAAACGTACAAAACACAGAAAAGTGTATACTAATGATGGGTTCACAGTTTTGGTATGCCTTTATGTGTCCTAACAAGCCACCTGGACAGTCTCAGCTGGAATTTCATATGATCAAGAGACTTTCAATTATGAGGTGTGAAGCGGCATCACCTGGTTGGGGTAGGAGACTCGGTTCAGCTGAACGACATCGTTCAGGGGCCCGGCCTTATTATGCCGAAAAAAGGAATTAAACCACGGTCCCGCCGAGCCCGGAGAGCCGTGAGGGGGGTGACAGGAGCCCGCCAACTCCGGGCGGCCCCCGCTCCCCTCAGGGAGGCGGTCCCGCCCGGGGGAGCTCTGCCCTCACAACTGTGCCAGACGCACAAACTGAGGGTTTTTTTTAAAAAAATTAAAAATAATAAATAAAGTTTAAAAATCACAAAACGGGGAGGAATAAAATTCCCTCAGAGCAAACCCTCCGCTGGCCCCCCCCGCGCCTCTTCCCGCCTGAGGCGGCAGCGCCCCGGGACGCTCCTTGTAGCGGGAGGGGGCAGCGGGCGGGCGGCGCCTCCCGTGAGCGGAGGGAGCCCGGGCGGGCACGGCTCGGCTGAGGCGAACTTGGAGCGGGGCAGAGGGGCGGGAGAGCCGCCCAGCTCCCCGGTGATACGTGGCAGCCGCTCCCCGCCGGGCCGGGCCAGGCCGTTCCCCCGCCATCACCCACCTTCTTCACTCTGCGGGCCGTGTAGAGCCCCATCCCGTCCTGCACCCGGGACGACTTCAGGGCGAACCTATCCGGCACGTACATGCCCAGCATTTTTGCACCGAACTCGGGGCCCCCGCCGCCTGCTACCGGGGAGAAGGAAGAGGCTTACGGGGGACTTCCATCCCCACCGGGAGCGGCGAGCGGCAGTCCGGGGGAGGGGGCAGGAAGAGAGGGGCTGGATGCGGGGGCTCTGCCCGGCTCCTGAGGGGAGGGGCCAGCGCGCGCCACGGGGCGGGGCGGCCGCAGGGGGCGCGCGCGCCCGGCGGGGCAGTGGCGGGAGCGGCGCCATGGCCGGCCTGAGGGGGCGGCGGCGGCGGCGGCGTGAGGGGGTTCATCTTCTTCCCCCCGCTTTTTTTATGTGTGCTCCAGCAAGGCGTGAAGGCAGCTTCGCTTGGAAACCAAGTAACCCTTCGATTTCGGGGGTTGGTTTTGAGGGGAGGCGGATCTGAAGGCAGAAGTTGAGCGTCCTTACGAACGGCCGAGAGTGATGCTTTTTGTCTAAAAAAATAAACATTCCGTGTGTTCTTACAACATACCCAGCACAGACATGCTATTCTGATTAAAACTACACAAAATGTAGTCGAACGGGGAAGAAAAGTCGGACTCCAACAGGTTACTAGCATCACGTCAGTACTCTTTCACTACAGTATGCGTTATAAATACACATTATATATATGTGCAATATACACTGACCACCTTCTAGAAAGCTCAGTAGCTTCCTTGGGGGTTTTTGGGGTTTTCGTTGTGCTCTAAACTGCATTGATGGCGTAGCTAGAAAAGGGATTTGGTTGTATCTGATTATGGAATTTAAAATAAGTATGAAGGGATGTGAGGCAAGCAGAAGGAAAAGGAAGAAGAGGGAGGAAAAAACTATTTATAGACATATTTTAAAATTGTGCTGCTAATAATAATAATTAAACCACTGGAGCGTAACAGCACCTCTTTTCTCTCTACCTCTTTTTAGATGTATAAATAGTAAAAGCTCATAGTTTTCCATCAAAGTATTAAAAAAAAACTGTGCTGGTGTCATTTGGAAGGAATGAAAGAAAAGTCCTGAATTTTAGTTGCCACATGCCGGGCATCAGATCATCATGAAAGTGCTTTGGATCACTTGGATTCCTGCCCATCCATAGGTGGACATTCAGGGAAAAATTCAGTTTAAAAGGTCAGGTCTAGCTGAACATGAAATTCCCTTTGACTACTTTTTTGTTCCCTTGTCTATTTGCACACAATGGCTTTTTGCACTTAGTATCTACAGTGTCGTAGTTTAGCTATCATAAAGCTTTATAAGAAAAAATATTTACAGAGGTGATGTATATTTCCACCAACACGCATGTATACACAGAAAAATTTATATAGTACTGCATGATAGTCAATATATGAGCAAATGCTCAGGTAAATTTGATGAGGCCCTTAATTTGACAAGAAAAAAGGATGACAAGCTCCAACAACATGGGTGAAAGAATAATTTTGGGAATGAAAACACACCAGACCCACAGATTTCACACTTTGATAACCTGGACACCGACTACTAATTTAGTAATAAAAATGGAGCATCTAAATCTGTATAAGAAGGAATTTTACCATCTCAAATACAAATAAATTGAACTGAGAGGAAATAAGTTACCTGGGGCAATTGCTACAGTTTTACAACTAACAGCAAAATTTAACTATTCCTTTAATTAAGATCTAGCTCTAAAGCTTCCACATGCATAATTGAACATACTTAATATCTTTGGAGACCAGAAAACTTCCTTGATTGGATGCCAGTCTTTCTTAATTTATATTCGATTAAAACGTTGTCATCATTTTCCATGTCTCTGACTTCTTCCAAAGGTCATGAATATTCTAAAATAATTTTTCACATTATGAAGGCCTCAGTATTTTTCTCTTCAGAGGAGGAAAAAAAAATCATTGTGGGGGTCCTTCATTTTGAACCTTAATAGATTTTTTTCTACGTGAAGTTAGAGGCAATAATACAGCACAGTTTGAATGCATTTGTGTTTTGTCTTTAAGCTCTTTCAATACACAAGAACAACTGTTTTATTTTGTAAATTTCAGCCATTATTGTTCCGATGTGGATTGCCATTTCCTGTGCCTTATTCTGTTTAAACAAACCAGAAAAAAATGCTGTAGCACTGGACAAAACTGTCACCTGTCTTTCACAGTGTACTGGTGGTGTGGCATTGATCACAGTTTCACAACTGCATGCCCACCTGTAGCAAAACACCCTTTTTTTCTACTTAATCACCCATTAACCTTAAAGCTGTAACTCATCTGCAGCACAGCACAAAGAAACTGAACGTGTTGACCCTCTGTTTCTGTGTTTCTCTATACAGAGTGCCAAGGACAAACAAAAGGGCATCCAGCAGCATTTAGATTTGAAGCCTCACGCTGTCAAAATTCATTTACATGACTTCCTTGGAAAAGGAACAAGGTGTTTTCAGATGGAGGCTCTTACTTAGTCATGAAAGCTGCCGTGCCCCACATGAAATTCCATGGCAGGAATCCACCTGTGGTGACAAACAAAATAATTGCAAGAGTTTTTCTGTCCAGAGTTAAAGTACTTGTTGTTGCAACACCATTCCAGAGGCACGGGATGTCACTCCCTCCGCTTGAGGAACAGCTAATTAATTAAATGTCATACTTAATATGTCACATTCTGACCAACAAAAGGATCTAAGACCGAAATGCCCTTACAGGATGCCAGAAGTAAGCATGCCAGCCCCCGAAGTGTCCAGCAGCTTAGAAGGAAAATGTGTTCTCCAGGAAGAAAGGGTGGCTTTTCACTGCTAATCCCTCGTTTAGATGGTGTGGTATAATTTCTAAAACTTTTCAGGGACTTGACGTTTCTGTCCTCCCTCCTCCTGCTCTGCAGGCAGTTGGACTGAAATCAGAGAGGTTAATGGCTTTTTAATCCTTTCAGGAGTTCCTTGCTTCCAGGAGTATTGAAATATTAGCTTTTGCAGTATCCATAGAAATCCCAGAATTGGATTCTGGCAGCTGACACACCTGAGAAAGGGTGTTGTTCATGATAATGGCTCCTCCTTCCCAGTCTGAACTGGTCCACAAAACATTTCTGCACTGCAGTTTAACCAAGTTTGAAAACTTCCTTCCTGAATCTATAGATCTCCTCGCTCCATCCACTTCCTCTTAAGCAGGTATGATCAGGAGCAGCTCTTCTAAAGCAAATCTTTATGTTATCTGGATTGTACCTCATGTGCAGGACATGTACAGTGTTGTCAGGCTGTTCCCTCTTAGTTCATGTGTACCTGCATATTTCTGGTGTGCAAATAACCCTTAGCTTTGACCAGGAATGCAAAGGTTTTGGTCAGGTATTTCCCTGGAATTTGCCAAGCCTCTTTCTCTGCCTAGGTACGAAGTCCTTCACTTCATTTGGGACTGTTGTTCTTTTTTCACTCTGACTTCCCAGACCTTCCACACTGCAGTGCCTGGACCAGGATGGGAACAGGGTTTGCACTGACTCATTTTGCACTGCACGTTGTCAGGAAGGAAAGGTTCCAGCTCGCCTCATGACAGAGTCTGAGTGAAAGATGGGAAAGAGGAAGAGCATAAAAACCTCTCAGGGCTGGGTTTTTTTCCCCCTCTCCTCAGCTGTGCAGAGTTCCAGTTCAAAAAAATAAGGAGAAATTACCTGAGCCTGGTAAGAGCTGTGCACACCTTTAGAGCTTGCCCTGCTTTGGGGACAGTGGCACCCTTGCCACCAGCAATCACCAGGCATGGGAACCTTAAGTACCTGGAACAAATTGTGTTGACATGGAGTCAACTTAAACCATATGTCAAACTAGCAACTCAAAACTCAATCTCTTTCATGTAGAACAATCTACTTTCTGAAACAATTAAATATGCCTGTTTAAAATATGGAAAAAAGTCTCATCTACTCAGTGTCTCAAGGTCTTTTTTAGTTCTAACAGTGTTTGTTTTGTCTGTGTTTTTTGATGCTCCGAAAAGCTAAGTTGTTCTTTCCCTAATGCACTTTGATTTGCTGAGCAAAATTCCTTTCAGAGCTATTTTTAAGGATTGCCTTTTTTTCTTGTGTGGTGGGTGATTTTGTTTCTTTTTCCTACACTGATTCTTTTGAAGTTTTTTGAATTCAGAAAACATTGCAATGAAAATATTATTTCCCTCCCAAAATCTCTCTTCTAATCAATGCACAGTTGGCTCTTTGGGTTTTCTGTAAACTAATAATCCTTGTGTTGTGATATTCAAGATCATGAAAAGCTGTAAATTATAAGAATGGTTTTAAGCTTGTCTCATTCTTTGCTTACATGCACAAAGTAGTTGCTGTCAAAATACCTCTCTCAGATATTTGAAGTCCTAGAAGTTGGTGCCAGGATTTCAGAATCATTTTTTTTTTCTCCTTCCCCTTTGAAAATACTAAAATTCAGACATGCATTTGTATTTACATTCCCCAGCTGACGGCATATTAAGTGTTAACTTCTGTTGTTTGAGAGGGTTTTAAACTAGGGTTAAGAAAAAAAAGAAAAAAGGCAAAATTTTGAGTAAGTAGGAGATTAAGCTAGTAATTCAGGTTTCGTAGTGACAGACCTAAGAGGAGCACAACATAATGGGATTGTAGCAGATTTTTTTTTTGCTATCTCGCATGAAAACTTCACATAAGTGATATAGGAGAGAAGGCTAAAAATGAAGTACAGAATGGTTAAAAACACTTATTTTAAAACATTTAGTGTAAACCATCTCCATTAATTTCTTCAGAGACAGCAACTGACAAGCACTTTATGTAGTAAATATGAGCTAGGCCACATCCTTACACATCCTAGAAGTGTCTTCCTCAGCTCAGGAGTATCTGATTTCAGCTCCAGAGTGACTTCCCTAATTGATGTTCCCTCCCCCCCTGTTTTTCCTGTCAGCCCCTTCAGGATTGACTCAGCCTTTCCTTCATTAATGGAAAGTGACTTCCCAGATCCAGCCTCTCCCTGGTGAGCTACTTCCTTCAATCCTAACCATTCCCATACATGCCCTGGTGCATAAAGGTTATACCTTTGCATTTCCCATTACAGCCTGCTCTGGAGCTGATCCTGTGCTCCTTTTGGGAGCAATAAGCCTTAAACTTGCCTGCTTCCTCCTCTACTTGCTACCTAATCATGAGAGGGATCTTCACGGAGCACGAGCTTCATCGCTAAGCTAATTTCCACGCTGTGCTCTCTATTTTTATTTGTTGAAAAAACATGGAAATTAGGCTCCCTTTCAGTACCTGCTTTGTGCCAGTCATTTAACTCATCATGTTTGGCAGTCCAACCATGCAACAAATTCTTTCTAAAACCTTGAAAGGGCTTTAATGCTGTGAAGTGTTTTTCCACCATCCCTCAACAGGACATGAAGCTGGAACACCATGTTGGGTTTTCCTGTAGCAGGAAGACAGCTGACTACAATGAACTCACAGTGGTTTGCTGGTATTATTTTAGCAGATGGATGACAGCTCTCATGACTGACCTCTGCCTTTCATGTCTGCCAGGTGCTGTTGGATATTCCTATTTTCTCTTCTCCATGAATCTCCACTACATCCAGTATCATTAAGGTGCTTGACAGAACGTTTTTAAATCCTTGGAGAATGGCTACATACATACAGAAGGTATTTCTCAGAACTGCCAGCTATGGAAAATTCATTTTGCCATTCTGAGCACACCTTTTCTCAATCTGTGCTGTCCTTTGCCCAGAGACTTGTCTCAGGTCATCTTTCACATCATTTCTATGCATTTTGGCCTCACTGCTTTCTTCCCATTCTCAGAAGAACAGCATTTGAGGTCACCCTTTTTTCAACAGGGAGAATGTCCACTACACCTTCTAATCTTTCAGTATTCAGCTGTGCCTGACCCACCAGTGAAGGGATTAAATCCCCCAATTATCCACACTACAAATGTGTTCATTTCTTCCTGCACTGTGAGCTGGAGCACTTTAATTCCCCTTCTCAGGAAACCTGGTCCCAGAAGACAACAGTTTACTTCAAGGCCTACAAAAGCCCAAACCATTAGGGCTGATCGCAGCAGATTTCAAAGGCAAGGGGAATTCCCACTGACACCAGGGATCTGGGAACTGGGATATTGTTTGTAATGCAGTTGGATTTATCTTTCTTTGCTGGGTTTTTGTTATTTTTAGAACAGCTGAAACCAACACACCATGAAATTTGACATCCATGTCCTATGAGGGAATAGCACACACGACTTAAGGATGGGCAACAGCTCTGCTGAACACACCTTAAAGCTTTCCTTGGTTCTCAGTCTCCTGCCTACTTGCCCTCCACTGAAGTCACTTTCTCAGTTAACAATATCTTCCCCCAGGAAACCCTTCCTAGGACCTGAACAAATTCCTCTGGAAGAATGGGAAATTCTTACTGCTTAAACACAGGCCTAGAGGACAGACACTTAAATTGCTCTGTGGATCTTTGCTCCACTCCATCCACATATATGTTCTGTTCTGAGAAAGAGCAGGTAGCTCTGAATATGAAGATTTTAAACAGATCTGTGAGTTTTCCACCTAGAGGCCTCAGCAGAGCCAGCTTCAACAATGCTTTTGGGCATGAGCTGCTTTATGAAGCTTAAGGGCTTGCATAATCAGGGGCACCACATGCATGTTTAGAATGAACCAAGCCTAACAAAAACCATCCAAAAAAGAAAAAAAATTTCAAACCACCACCATTTGCCAGGAATTAAGTTCTCATTAAATCATGCAGGATGAGTGTTTGAAAAAGGCTTTTCTGTTGAATGCTCCCATCTAAAAACTTTCATCATTATATTCCACCTGACACCACTGGTACTCAGCAGCTCTGTCCCAAACATCAATATGTCAGATTAGACTCTAAGAAAGATAAGAATCATCAAAGATATGACTCTGTCTCAAATGATTTTTTGGATATTATTGCCAAGGTCTGCAAGGATCAACTGCAATTTTACTTATGCATATTAGAAAAACAAGCAATAAAGGAAAAATGGAGAAAAACCAATAGCTATTTCAAAGGTTGTGTTCTTACAAATACTTCATAGTGAAATCACTCAATTTTGAAAGCAATAGGAGGGTTAAAGGCAGGAATGTAATTTTTCTTTATTCCCTTCATCATTATGTTTTCAAAATTAAGACAAAAAATAGAAATATGTCCTTCCTTATGAGCATGATGATATAAGCATCTATCAAGCATGATACAGCAGGGTTCAAAAAAGTTCCCTCTTTCAGACAGAGCCTTCTATTTAAACTTTACAGGTTTACTCAGCTTCACAAAGCAGAGATGTCCCGAGACTGAAGTAGCTGGGGAGAGGAGGATCTCACGTGTCCCCCTGTCAGGAACTGCCTTCACTGCTCACTGAGAGCAGAAGCTGATTCAAACCTGTGATACACCTGCACTTTGGGGCAGAAGTTGATTTTGAGAGCAGACTAAAGTCGACAAGGAGTTCTGTAAGTATCTGAAATAAGTGTAGGACCAACAGAAGAGTGCTTATGTATGCTCTGTACGTACAGAGTAATCATTAGATTAATAAGAGTGCAGGTGGACTCTGAGAAGCAGGCTTTTGGAGGACAAGCAGCAGCTAGAAAAGACATGTGTAAGATGCCTGCCACTTCCTTTCTGAAATATTCACCCTTGGTTAACAAAAAGCCCACAACTCCTCGGACTAAAGCTGAAGCTGGTTCTGCTTTTCCATGTGCCAAGCCTGCCAATGCCCAAATGCTTCCCCTTAGCAGCAGTGAGTGCTCCTCTCTGGCATTTCAGAGAGCACAATGGCACCCCCCTGGGCCGGGCTGCAGCGAGTTTGGGTTGGAGATTGTTTGTGGGACGCCGTTCTATTTATCACACAATAGGGTTTCTGTTTCTCCCTCGGCTCCATTGTGTTCAATCACACGGGGTTTTGGTTTGTTTTTTTTTAAGTTACGTTTTAAGTTATAGCCTGTCGGGCGCCCTGAGGCATCTGGACACTGGGTGCACCATAAATCTGAAGTTATTACTGCTCAGGATTGCCGTAAATGAGTTAGTCATCTTTTCTCATAAGGGACCAGGCTGAAAGTACAGGGCAGCTGCATCTTATTTAAAAGTGTGTCTTTCAAGAGGTACAAGACATTAACATGCCCTTTTGGAAATTATATGAAAGTCTGCCCAAACTGTAATAAGTCATCACAGAAAGTCTGGAAAAAAGCCCTGTCTGTACTCCAAGAGCAGCCACAGCCTTTAGTCCCTGTACAACATGTCTGTGCCCAACCTGCAGCCAAACACACTTCCCTGGTCTGTCACCAGGGATAAGAAGCGTTTACCTGCCTGGAATCACAGGATACACATCACAGCTAACACCTTGGGCCTGATCCCTGCCTGCTTACAGCACCAAGGGAGCCCTGGGAGAGCTGGCAGGGAAGGAAGGGTGGATGCAGACCTCTCAATGAGCAGTTTCTGGGGGGATCCTGCCTGTCTAACCAGTGACTTTTTAAACCCACCACCAACCTGGTCCTCCCATAGGCACAGCTATAATGCACAGAGCCCCCAGCAGAAAGCAGAAACTGAGTCTCCATTCCCCTTCTCACTTGACTTAGAGAGAAACCATTTTTTGGCACTTTGGAATTGCTGAATTCCATTATTTGTACAATAGTTCTTGACAGTACATTACTTCCATTTAGTTTACAAACTGCAATAAGAGTTATTGGGTTATATACAACACATTTTCATTCTGGTAAAACACCATAAAAATATGATTTGCAGTGGTTTAATTTTACTTTGTTTCACCTCTCTACATAGACTTGGAGGCTACGGGCATAACTGTGACTCCTAATGAAATTCTGAAGGTTGGAGAATATTTATAATAACCTAACACTGAATTGTGATAAAAGACATAGGGAAAAGGTACAACCATCTAAAGGGCTTGAAACAAAACATGAAATAGACATGGGTGAACATTTGTCCATCACAGGTATTTTAACTCTGTTTAGCTGAACAGAATCTCTAATGCTCTTCAGCTGGCTTTTGAAAATTTATGAACAGATACTCTTATGAGGGATTAAAGGCATATAATGATCCCTGATTTAAGAGCCAGATGGTTACTGGATCTGATAGGTCCCACTATTGAAAGCTGTTAGAAAGAAGTGAAAGTTTGAAAGGTTTCAATATACCACAAAAATTTAAAAAAAGAAATCTGAATACTTCCTTCGTAAGAAATCTACTGTTTTGAGTGGTCTAAGAAGGAACAGCTACTGATTTTGGTATCATCCCATAGGGTATTTTGTCCATTCCTTCAGCTTACAGGATTTGCCTAATAGGACAACTCATCCAAAACCCCCATCATCATCATCATGAAAATGGAGATATTTGTCCATTTCAAGTGCAGCATGGCACTGCTGAGGGCTGCAGCAGCCCAACCTCAGTACTAACTAAAATTCCACACAAGTTATTTTTAGCATACTCTAATTTTTAGCACAGACCCTAAGCATACCTTTTATGACAAAACATTAACTAAAAATCTTCTTTCCCCTCTCTCCTCACTTCCCTCCCATAGAAACAATGAAAAAGATGAAGAAAACATCAACTGCTAAATAAAATTCACATTGAAATGGAGAGAGGCATAGTCAGGAGCATGGGTTTCCTGCAGGTTTGAGCAACCTGTGAGCTTTCACTTGTTCCTTCAGGCACCAAAGGGCATTTACCCCGGGCTTTGTCCAAGGGACAGACATTTGGAGTGCATTAAGCTTCCAGGGGGTATGTGTGCAAAACTCCAGTATGGAACAGTTATTAAAAAGGCTGCATGTTTGCTATTTCTGTGGTTTGTCAGAAAGGTCATTGTTTAAGATGTTTTCATTTAATGACAATGTGCCTCTATTCTTGTTAGTATTGTTTGTTTCTTTCATGTCCGTTCCTCCTCCTCAGTATCATTGTTTGTCCCTGTCCTGTGAAGTGTCTTGCTGTTCTGGTGCCGTGGGATTGGGAAGATGTTATAGATTTGTCTAACTTCTCACTACACTGGTGGTTCATTTACAGAGGGGTGTTTCCACCATAGCCACTTCTCTGAACTTACTGGGAAGATTTAGTCTGGAACAGGGAAAAAGGAACCATCTTCATTTAGGCAGAGCTCCATTACTTCAGCAGATGAAGGCTTGTTACAGTTCCCAGAAATTCCTCATCAGATCACCACCTCTCAGAACTTTCCTCCTAATCAAAGCCCCTACACTTGAATTCACACAGGTCTACAGCAGCAGGAGACGGGAGCAGAATTATTCATCCCATGCAGAAAATACACCAAATACTAAACCAAACTCTCCGTTAGCACATCTCCTGAACTGGCAGAAATAAAGCAGCCCAGGCCACCAAAAATATTCCAACAAAGGACCTGAAAGCACAAATTCCAGCTGAAGTACAAGATTGTCAAATAGATCACCCATTTATTAAGCTTGCACAAACTGGAGGTGTGGGTGACTGCTCTTTTTCTCCATTATCTGAGAACTCAAAGAGATGTTTCTTAGTTTGAGATGGGAAAGAACAGTGTTGTGAGATGGGAACATCATACAAAGAAGCACACAAGCAACTTGGAAAAGATATCAGGAAACATTAACAGATGAGTTAACAGTAGCTAAATATTTATATTGCACGTTTCACAATTATCACAACAAACCCTTCTTTTTCCAGAAAAAATATCTGGGTTAGGGGCTAGGACAGAGTATCCAATTTAATTGTTTCTCTTGGTATAGCATGTTTAAAGGGGACAACACAGCCAAGTGGGCCCCTCCGCAGGGGAAAAGATGTGGTATCTTCATGTGTGAGCTACTGGGTGTGCTTAAGAGGGGAGAAGCAAACATCAAGGAGACACAGCTCAGGCTCAGGAGATAGCTGAGAGCAGCAGAACAAGCCAGAAAACAGCCCCTGTGACAATGGGAAAAGTTCCCTAGGGACCACAATGAACTTGCAGTCTGCTTCAGCCCAGAAAGCCACAGAACTGACTGAAAGCAAGACTGGAAGCAGGGACAAAGTGAGCAGCAGGGGATTTGTTTATAAACCCTTCCCCATGTCTAGTCTGTCTTTTCTCTCTCTCATCTCTGTTGCAAGAGGTTTGTCTGATGTAGGCTTTTTTCAAAGAAAACCTGAGGCTTGAGTTAAAAGCTCTTTGAGGGAAGAGCTCTGGACAGACCTACCTCAATGCTCTCGTCAAAGATTTGTGTTCCTTAATGACAGAGGTATTTTGGTGTTTCATTTAATTATGATGACGAAGACTTGGATGCTATGTGCAGCACAGAAGTGGAGGCTTTGTCAAGCTTCACCTCTTAGAGAAGGGTGAGTGGGTGCCAGCGCCACAAGCTGTGCACTGGGGCACAGTCTGAGCTCAGGAACAGCCATGAGCTCAGAAGCAATTCCTGCCTCACTTGGAAATAAAGGCAGCAAGAGGTTCTGGTAAAAAAGATTTCATAACTTTCCAGTCTTCCTCCACTTCTCTTGTGCTCCACCTGAACTAGGAGCTGCTGATCAAATGCTCTGGGAAGAGCCTCCTACAAAGCCTGTCCTGAACGCTAGACTGAGTTATTATAAAATCACCTGTGGTGCCACTCGGGCACAGCGACCAAACAGCCCCAAAACACAACGAGAAAAGGGCCTTTGTCAGTACCAACAGAGAACCTCTGACTACCCAGGATCCAGAAACACTTGTGTCTTACTTCACCCCACTACTCCCACCAAAGCAGCCTTTTCTCCATGTCCCTTAGCCTGTTCCACCCGCTCTGGAGAGGGCATGAGCCCAATTACCCGGCACTCGGCAGCCAGCAATTACAGAGGGAGCAGAGCCCCCGCATTGTCCATGCCCTGTCAGGCAGCATCTGCCTGCCAAGCGTGCTGCAGCAGCCTTTGTCACCGTGCTGTCCCCCCGGCAGCCAGCTGCACAGCTTGAACGAGAGCGGGAGAGAACAGAAGGAAGCCATTAGAGGTTGGGAGCAGTTGCCCAACATGGCTCAAAGAGGGATCTGAGGAAACATAATGGAATCACTCATGAGCAACTGTCCGTCCGGTCCACATCTGCAGGCGGTCTGCAGCTGCTCTGCTCTCAGCACGGACCACACCAGCTCTCCAGAACAGCACCATCTCTGCATTAGCTTCGTGGACCTGCCCTCTAGTTTTAAATGTGTCAAACATTAAAAAAAAACAAAAAAAACACCCAAACAAAACTCGTGGTCTGTGAGAGAGTGGCCATGAAGAGCCGGTATGCGGGAAAACAAAAGCCAGGAGGAGGAACAATGCCTCCCTGTTGAACGACAAACAGAGATAGTTGGCTCCAGCTTTTAATTGCAACACCATGCCAAGCAACTTGAAATAAATGTATTTTTGTGTTTATTTCCCATTCAGCTCCCCAGTTGTGCGATGGGAAATGGAGGAGAATGATCGCAGTAATAATGATCGGGGCAGGACTGCAGCTGGCTCAGGCGTGGGTGCGTGGGAGGAAAAACATCAAGAGTGCCCACAGCCTGCGGGTGAGCCCTGCCTGTGCTCAGCAGGGGCCCTCATCCCTGTGTCCTCAAAGAATTAACTCATTTCCCAGGACACAGGAGGTAAGTCCTGATTCCACTAATGAGCAAAGTAAGAGCCATTGTTAACTGCCTGAGACACCCTCCCTCATGCTCTCTGCCTTTGAGATGTAACATCCTTTTAACAGCCGGACTATTTCATGTCCACAAACAGCAAATACTCGAGTAACAACACTTCCACCTGCCCCTTTCCAGTTTTCTTGGCTGTAGATAGGATCAGTAAGGAAAGTCTTCAGAGGAAAGAGGATCTCTTTTTAAAGTGACAGACAAACATGTTCTTAACAGTTCATCAAAGGGTACTTCAACTCTGCACAGTTTTCAGCGGGCAGAAATCAAATTGTGAATCAGTTGACTTTCCAAAACACGCAATGACTGCAAGATCAGATGCCAGCTGTACTTTCATTATTCACTTGTGCCTAATTTGAAATAGACAAGTCCCTTTTTTTGTTGGACAAATTGTGCTGGGAAGTAACAGCTAGCTGCATTCACAAAACCTGCCAGTGTAACTGGGTCACTTAAACTTTAATTTATAAACAGTTCTCTCTAAAAGAAAGGGTTTAAAAAAAGGAGGGAGGATGCTCCCCTCAGCCAGGTACCAGCAGTGGTTGTCTAGGCAGGCTGAGGATTATGGTTACTATAACCAGTGATGGGCACTCCAGAGAAGTGATAAAAGCCTTCTTCCAAAGTAGGCTTTGGAACCATAAAACACATGAAATGAAGTAAGAATTTGTCTCCCTGGCAGGATTAATACCACAAGTTTATAAACCAGTCTAAACACTTATTTAGAAGACTAAACCATCCCTGAATTGTGTCAGTTGCTGTCGTAGCCTTTCATGGATTCACTGAAACTCTAAAGGGACTCTGAAATCCATGGAGCACCTCAAGACAACAAAAAAAAGGCTCTTCTCACTAACACAGAGCTACTGGGGAAAAGGTTTAATATGGAAATGATGTGAAAAGCTCAGCTTCTCCTCTACATGTTAAATGTATTTAAAATGTAGGATTAAATTACACAGCCAGAAACAGCTGCTGCAGCTCAACAGGAGAATCCAACATTTGAAAAACAGTGGCTTGAAAAGGCAGGGAGTGGGGAAGTCAATATTTACAACACACTCATTTCTACTTAACAGTTAAAGAAATCAGGAGGAAGAGTGGATGGGACTAAAATAATTTACTTCACAAAACATCTCAGTTTTAGTTCTCTATCCTTCTTTCCTCTGAAAAAATGTCCATTTCCATGTGTGGAACAGCACAGGTAAAATCAGTATTAATTAGGAATTACATTAAACCACTGAATACCAGAATCATATCATTTTATAATCCAGACTCTCTGATCTTTTCCCCCATCCAAAAAATCCCTACTTTGAAAATTAGCAGGATAATTTCTTAACTTCCATTCTAGAAGCAAAGCAAGCCACAACACTGTGTCCCCTTTGTGGTGTTACTCCCACCTTACAACCAGATTTCACACAGTCAGACGATCTCTTCACTACCACACTTGCTAGACTTAGAAAAAGGATTTTAACACAATTAAAACAAGAACTCAGGTCTCTTTGCAAGGTATGCATTATAAGATTAATACTTAATAACCCTGTCAGCATTTATTTAAACTAAGGCATTGGAGCAGAAATTTATAGTCATTTTAGCTGCCTGTTGCTACAAACACACATTTCTCCAAATCGAGGGAAACAATTAAGCAAGTGACTGCTTACCTCTAGCAGGCATTACCCTACATGAATATCCAAACCCAGAATCAAGACACAGCCACAGCATGTATCAATGCAGCAATAAAACCCTCAAAAAACAGCATTTCATTATTTCCTCTCTATCAGCCTTTCAGCAGCTTTGCCATTTTATTATCCACACACGTTTGGGGTATGAAGCATTTATTCCTTGTTTGCTCAGAGAACAAAAGAATAATTCTTTTGTTTGTTCTCTGAAGTAAGACATCATAGCTTAAGTTAAACTTCTTATGCACAAGGTTAGCAGGTTCAGGAGACCTCATACAAGGAAATAGGCTTTTTTCACACTTTTCAGACAAAAGGAGAGACAAAGAGGGAAAAAGTTATTTCAATAGGGCCACACTTACTAAGCCCTCACAAACAACTGTGTGAAATACCAACATCACGATACAAAACCGAGTAGCTCTCTCTGGCAGAGTTAAAGCATAAAAACAAAGCTTCTGAAGGCCTGAACATTCTCTTTTTACTCAAAAACAGATTTAAAGAAGCAAAGACAAACTGACCCACCTACCTCTAGGAGCACACTGCTGTGGCAGGGGAAGGCAAGGAATCTTCCGTAGTTGCTGTGCAAAGGTTTGTTAAGGGAAGCAGGATCACCTGGCCCCAGTGGTGAAGCTGCTAATGAAGCCCAGCTACATCCTCCCAGGCTCTGGGTGATATTTCCCTGAGGAATTGGATTGCATTTTGTGTCACTGCTCAAATCAGTGGAAGTGGGGTAAAAGCAGATGGAAAAAGCCGCCTTCTTTGGAGCGGATTTATTTTGCACCCATATTGCCATAAAAAAAAAAAAAAAAAGTCCATGTAAGAGGGAAAACCAGCAAAGAAAGGTATTTTTGCAAGGTTTTCCCTCAGATTTCTATGGCTTCAGTTTACTGATATGCCACAGCCCCGTGGTTTTTAACCCAATCAGTTTTATTTGTCTCCCAGAAGAGGAAGAGAAATTGCTCAGAGCTTGTTTATTGGGCAAAACTGTGCATCTTATTCTCCTGCACCTTCTATACAGAAGTGTTTGAAAGAAAACCAGCAGCAAGAAGTAAGAGACAAAAAAAAAAAAAAATATGTGTGTAATAGTCAAGAATGAAAAAATTATATTCCTCTAGCCTCTTAACATCACTGGAATGTCAGGACACCTTTTAAGTAATAGCAAACATTATCAAATGGAAGAGGACATAAAAAAATTGGGAATTTCAATGAACAGATGCAGAACTGAGAACATGAGTTTCCAGCTGTGCTGTTCACATCTGGGACAATCCCAGTCAAACCAGATTCACGTATTGCCACAAAACTGAGGGCTGATCTCTGCTGTCACAAAGGTTTCTGAATAGGTTTCCAAGCAAAGAGAGAGAGGAGAGTCCTGAAGTTCCTGGTACACATTTCCCCGGCATGGCTTATGTACTGAATTAAATAAAATGCATTTTCACATGACTGAGTGTATCCAAACGTGGTAACCCAAACCCTGACTTGTCAAAGGACTTTGAGCAACCGCAACTATTGCATTTTTTTGCCAAGTGCTAAGGTAAATGCTTTCTGTTCAAAATAAGGATTTGCTTTTTCCCTGTTACCAGTCTTAAAATTGCTGCTTAAAACCCAAAGAAATATGGCTCTCAGTCCCATCTGTTGTTGCTACTAGTGGAGTTATTGAAATGTTTGTGTACATCACTGGTGAATTTATTCTGCAGCTTTGCCACCATCGTAACCTTTTGTTCTGTAACTCATGGACCATTTTGGGCGCTCTGAAGTTCCCATGGTAAGACAGCTGCCATATTTACCAGTGAGTAAAGGAGTAAAACTAAGTAAGCCCCCTTTGACTGATGAAGGTGTTGAAGATTATCTTGCTGTGGCTTTGCAATGGCTCAGTGACTCTTTAGCAGCTTTGAAACAAACCTCATCTCTAGAGAACTTCTCTGTTACAGTCCTGCAATAGATGTGCCTTAAGGAGGTGCTGCCACCCCTGTGAGCCACCTCTGCTGCTTTCCTACAGCCCTGCATGTTCCTCAGCTGCAAATTCCAACGTGGCATTCTGTCCCAAAGGGACACATACCATCAGTATGAATACTGAACTCCATCTAACCTTCTATTTCCCAGCTTAGCTTTCTATTTTAATTAACTTGCCAGCTTTGTGCTTAAAAAAAAGAGCCCCTATGTATATTTTTATGTATATTTATATATGTATGTGATATTCTGGGGTTTTTTGACCTTATACACCAGGTATTCATCTATTGCATTCTTTATAAATTCTTTTCATATCTGTTTCCATGTTGCCCATGCTATGACTTCTTACATGGGCTCTCTGCTTTCACAAACACTCACTCTGGAGCCTTCCCAGCAGGTGAGACCCATTTTACTTTAACCCCTGCTTCAGTCACCTCTCAGTTAAGCTTGTATTTGCACTGTATAAAACAGTGCCTTTATTTTGACTCTATCCTTCAAAGAACAGCCTCTCTCAGATCATTAAGACCTGAATACTAATGTGATGATTAGTAGATATGGCATTAATATGGTCTCAGTTTAATCCAGAAGAATAAACAGAGCTGGCTGTTCAGGAAGAGAAGAATTCCAGTGGGAAATAAAGACAACTCCTGTGACATTTTTCTTCGAAATCAGTGTGCTCAGAAATAGAAGCTGCACACATCTTGGGGAGTTTTTTTAATTTTGTGACATGCTGCAAAAATAAGGGGTTAGCAGGCAGGAAAGCCAAGTGAGCTGGGTGAGTATCCAAACTCAGAGAAATCTGGCTGAAGAGAAGAAGCAGAGCTGGAACTGTGGTAAAACATGTGTTTTGAAGTAAACATCATACTAGGCCAGTAGAAGGGGTACTGATCCCCACACAACTGGCAGCAGTAAAGAGAGAAATGCTTAAAAATTTGTCTTCAGCTTAAGAATTCAGTAGCTTTCCAGACTATGAAATATAGGGAAAGTATCTCCCTGGCAACCAGTGATCTAACCTTGGTACCAGTGTCCTGTTCTTGAGGATTTCCAGCTGGAGTCACCTACTGCTCCTGGACACCCTGGAACGGTAATCCAGCAAGTGTGTGCTTCTACCTTCCTTTAAGGAATCAGAGAGATCTGAATCGTCTCCAGAGAAATCTGAATTCCCATTATTCCATTTATTATATAACATTAAACACAGCAGGTGTCTTCTGATCAATCTTCATATGGTACCTATTTTTTTTTTTTTGGGTCTGGGGGGAGAATCACAACAAATTTTGCATGTGGAATGGCACAGGAGCTTGTGCAGCCACAAAACCCTACTGTCACCCACCAGTCTGCAACCTGCAACGTGCTAGGGGCAGCAGAAAGGAAAATGTGAGGAGCTCAACACTGTGGGGCCAAGGAAAACTGGAGCTCACCTCTGCAGGGAAGGACAGGAAGACCAAAACTTCTGGTTTTCCCTGTCAGCAGCATAAGAGGAACCTGCTTTCAGCCTTTATATGGATTTTGGTCCCTTTCCCTCCTACCTTCACTGCTTCAAATGGGGCTGGTCTAGCTGCTTCTCTGAGGAGTGTTTTCTATTAAGCAGCTCTCTACAGGCTCTTGAGTCAATGGAGGTGATGTGGAAAAACAAAGAAGACAATTTAGAAAATATGATATCTAGAACTACACTATCTTAAAGAAATCTACACCGTGGAAATAGCTGCAAATTAAATGAAACTATCCTGCGTTTTGGTAGCACTTCCATTCTTGTCAGTGGAAAAAATACAATCTTTTCAGCTTATTACTGCTGTGGTCAGACCCAGCAGCACCCAGAAAGCAAATGCTTCCAATGACAATCTGACAAAAAATAACAAAAGACCGTACAAAAGACTCCCATGGCTTCTCTAACTCAGGCTCCAAGCCACAATGAAACAGGAAAACTGAATTCAGTTCAAGTTTCAGCATTTCTCTCTCATCCCCATGTCTGTCTGCCCACTTAGAATTTAAAAAAAATCCCAACAAAAAGTCAACAATATATAATCTAATATTTTTAATTTTATGTACAGGAATATAACGTTATGGCAACTTTGTACATGAAATACATACAGTATTTAAACAAGAAAATCAGCTAGGTAAGAATTTACATTAGCAATGAAACTGCTTCATGTGCAGCCCAGTTAATACTTAGTTTAGATCTGTATTTTATTGGGGGGAGATTTTAATAGTTTACAATCATAGAAACATAAACATTTAAAACAAGACTCTATAAAATAATTTACAGAAACCCTACCATCTACACTGAGAGAAGGGGCATATGTCTGTGAGTTGTGTGTGTGAGTAACAAGGTGGACAAATGATGTACCTCAGCCTTTTAAAGTATAAAATAATTTAGAAGCAGTTCATGCAATATGGAAGCAAAGGTGTGCCAGTTCCTCCGAGGTTTTCTGCTGCCTTGGACATCTACTGAGCATCATACGTGGGTCACTGGACTCGTGGTAACACCGCTGCCAGCTGCTACCAGGCAGCACCAGCCTCAGCTCCTCCAGACAACGACTTATGTAAACATAAATATACAAGTTGATATCTTTTCTACACAGTACAAATACAGGTCACAACTTCTCAGCTGTGCAAGTAGTCAATCCCTATACTCGGAAGCAGGATAGCGCTCAGTCCGGAGTTCCCTGTGTTCCTCTGTCCAGGGGCACTAACAGAACTTCCTTGTTTTCACCAGTTTGCTCTGGTATTTCACCGAGTGCCCGCCGTGCCCTATCACGTAAACATCCAGCAGGTAGGACTTGCCAGGCTGCAGGCCTCTGATTGTCTCTGTGGTCACTGCTTTCTGGATGTTCTGGCTGTGGAAGTATTTACAGAGAACCTTTTCCGACTTCTTCCTCGTGTCTGGACCCAAGCACTGGTTCTGCTCTCTTTTCTTCTGCTCTTCGTTGTAATTGTCATCCACTTCCCTCTTGTAGATGCAGAATTTGTTCCTCTCCTGCGTGCCCAGCCACGCCACCGTGACCGAGGAACACGTGCGGAGCTTGTCGAAGGCTTTGATCCGCGTATCTTCGGGAAGGGAAGGGAATGACTGCTTGTTAGGCCTCGTTGTGGCCAGGATCTTCAGCATGGAAGCGCCTTTCTTGCTGCCCTTCAGCCTGATAAGGTATTTAGCTTTTGCTTTCCCCCGGAGCTGGAACTGCCGCACGCCCTCCACGCTCTGAGACAAGAGAAGTTTTCCATCCCTCCTAACTTGGATCTGAACAGCATCCAGGCAGGAGTGAACGGAAAAAGTGACTTTTTGGTGAGATGAAACAGGGGCAAAACGTAGAAATTTGACTCCCTTTCTTTTGATGAACACATCTGTAACTTTGCCATCCTTCAGCTCGATTGTCTTCTGCTTCGCCTCCTCCTTGGTCCTGGCAAAGGTGCCGACGTAGGCGGTGCTCATGTTGGTGTTGGTGTTCACTGCAAACATGTCGAAATAGTACTGGGTGTCTGGCTTCAGGTCAGACACGGTGAAGATGTTCTTGTTCCCAATGCAGACTCTATGCAGGTCAACTCTCGGCTTTGGGGATGTTTGCCGCCCAAACTTGGACGATTTTAGGAAACCACGTTCTTTGCCAGAGTTGCTGTCTGCAGGGAAGCCGAAATGGGCAAAGTCAAAGGGACTGAAATCCAGGCCCGGCTTTGGAGCCATCATGAAGGCGTCGTCAGAGCTGAGCTTGGCTTCGACAGCACAGAGGCTTTTGAAGTTGTGCTCTTTGTTGATGACTATGCAGTACTGGATGGGCTGTCTCAGCAAGGAGGCCGTGGGGCTCGGTTTCCATGCCAGCGTCACCGTTGTGCGTCCCAGAGAGGTGACATCCACTCTGGGATCGTAAGGTAGCTCGGGATAAGGCTGGTCTGACTCCGGAGTGGTGGTTGCATACACTTTAAAATGGGTGTCTTTCTCTGTGGACAGCAGATCCAGCTGGTACAGCCCAGATGGGGAACTGGAGGACACAAAGTACTCCACATCGTTGCCTTTGTAGGAGAAGAGCTCCGTGCCTTCCTCGTTGGTAATCTGCTGTTTCTGCTGCTCAAGGGGCTCTGGGTCACCTGGAATACGAGCAAAAGGAAACATTTGTACAGACACACTCTGCAAATGTGAGAAAACGGAGCTCTAACAGGCACATTGATAAAATACAAATGTGAGATGGAAGGTTTTGTCCTCTGAGGAAGATGTAATTGATCAACAATTGTGTCAAATCAGAGAGGAAAATTGGTTTAGCACTCGGGTTAAACCCAAACACAACAGAAATTCCACCTGAACAGTATTAATGGAGTTTCATGAGTGGTAGCTAACACCTTCCACTGGAGTGTCAGGCATCACACTGGGAGTTGCCATGCAGTTTTCCCCAGGGGAAACTCACTCACCTGCCTGTTCCACCTGGATGTGGACCCTTGGCTTTGGCCATCTGAGTCACACTAAAATTTTGTTGCTAAACACGGTGGGGACCAGTGGCCATACCATGTGGTGTGTGACAGCTCAGCACATGTGTCAGAGGCTCTGGCAGCCCTTTTCTGTCCTGAGCAGCAGCTGCACGGCTCCGTGTCAGGGGGTGAGCCCTCCAAGGGGTGAGCTCAGTCCTGCTGCAGTGCCAGCCCCGTCTCTCCAGTTCTTATCTTGTGTCAACACCTCACAGCAAAGCCCCCATCCAACTGAGTGGCTCTGGGCTAACACAGTTTGCTCTGGCAGCATCCAGACCCCTGTGACTGTAACCTCAGCTTTTACTTTGTAGTTCTTTTCCTTTTCATGTTGCTGCCTGTTGTCAGTCTCCTGCCCTGGTAGACAGAAACAGCAGGAGATGATAAAGACAGCCCTGCTGCGAGACTCAGTGTTTGAGGAACCCAAAATCCAGGAGAAAAGCAGGGAAGGGGACAGGGGAAGTCTCTGATGGTTTGTTACCTGATCCTTCCCCGCTGGCTTCCTCTGGGAGCTCCTGCACACTCAGTTTCCACTCCAGAGGGGCATCACACGGTGTCACTGTCACTGCTAAGGGAGTGTTGTCCTCTTCAACCACGAAGAAATACCTAGAGGGAGGTTAACAGACCCACGTGTCAGGAACCCCTGACGGCAGTCAGCTGGCAGGGATTGACTTGGCACCATCAGGGATGGTCTTGGTGGGGCCACAGAGTCAAAAGTGTTACCAGCAGGCAGAGGGAGAATGGGAATGGGAATGGGAATGGGAATGGAAATGGTGGGCAGAGCTAGGGAGGAGAGTTCACATTTGTGTGTCAAGGCAGAGCAGAGGGGTTTCTGGCCTCCTGCCCTCCCCTCCACCACCTTTACTTACCCTATACTACCTAGACACAAATAATCACAGAGATAAATGAGGGAAAGGGGATCTCTCCTGGAATGTGCTCTTCCAAGCAGGACACACATTTTACATTGTATCCAGGCAAGCACACAGAGGTACACACACATCCAGCTACCCTCCCACAGCCCTCCAGGCACCACACATCACCCACTGTAAAATGTTCCTCAGTAAAGAGGGCTGGAGGAGGTGTGTGATATGAGGCAATGCAGCTCTTCCCTGAACTCTCTGGAGCCTCAGGTTCTCCCCCAGCCTAACCCTCAGTATTTTCTGACCCATAGGGTGGAGTTTGGGAAGTGGGAAGTTCAGACCAGACTGCCTAACGCTACTTCTTTAAAGCACAGTAGGGAACAGTGAAGAGGGACAAGCGTGGTGGGTCAAGCCTCTAGTTTCTAATTTCCTTCCCACTCCCACTGCCTCTGGACAGGGACAGTGGCCCCACTTCAGGGAAATTCTGCGGTCTGGGGAAGCTCTGGGCTTATCCCAGAAATCAAATAACTTGGGCAGACCCTCAGCTGGGGAGGCCAGATCAGGAGGGAGGCTCACATATTTACTTCACCAAACAGAACACTGGCATTTGTATTTTTCTGGTTGGGATCCAATTTTTATCTCGAAGCACCCAGCAACCAGAGCTGCTGTCTTCAAAGTTCTGCTTCCTCACTTGGGCCAGGCAGAAGTACCTTTTGGGGGTGTCTCGGAAGAGGTAGCTGCTGATTTCCGCTCCGTCGGGGATGACTGACGAGTCGTGGAAAAACGCCTTGTCCCGGATCTGCATCTGGAAGAGCTCCTCATCCCTGGTGGGCAACTTCTGGGGCCTGGAGCCGAGCGGCGGCAGCAGCAGCAGCAGCAGCAGCAGGAGCATCCTGCAGCAACGACAGGGAGTGCCACCTCAGGAGGGGCACCACGTGCAGCTGGTCTGAGCTGGAACGTGGGCACACCTACAAGAACCTCACGGGAGCTTTGTGCTGTGCACGAACCTTCGCTGCCACGCAAAGGCCAGGAAAACTCACGGTAAGGACTCAGCTCTCACTGTCACAGGGCTCAGATAAAGGGTGTCACCGAGATTTACCCATCCTGAACTGTGACTGCTTGCAAACTGGAATCGCTACCAACGAGCAAAAGGCTTCCACATGCTTGGGTGAGTTACACTTTGATGTTTTGCCACGGCAGAAACGGCTTTGGGAGCTACAGAGCAGAAGGAGGGTACATCGATTTTGCTTCCCCTAGGAGATTTTGGTTGGGCTTCCAACAATCCTCTGGAAAGTAAATATTTCCAGTGAAACTGTTCTTTACAAAAATAGCGAATTAGGAAAACATGTGACACAAACCCACACATATTCAAAGCACATTGGTATTAGCATGCAATTCAGCAGGGCTTAGTCCTCAAGCCTGATGGGAATTGCAAAACACAAAAGCAGAGAATCCTTTACAAATTAGGCATAATAATTCATAATCTCAGCCTTTCATTATTATGTCTATAACTAGGTCAGAAATGACTGCCCTAACAGATACAGTGGGACAGGCTGGAAATCTCCTTTCATCTACTGGATGATCTCATATATAATGGCTCTGGGATGGGGGGGAAAGGGGAAACAGCCCATTTATGTACAAGTGTATCAAGTTTAAATTGTTAAAGGATAACCATTTTTAATTAGGAGAATAAAAAAAAACAAACCAAAAACCAAAAAACATTTAGGCCATTACCTAAACTGTGTTAGCACTGATTTTGGGGAGAAACCTGGTAAAAAGCTGAGCTGGCAGGAACAGTTTTATCTTGTCCCTTGGCTGAGTGTGCAGTCGTGCACTGCTCTGGGTACTGCACTGTGAAGTAACTACTACTTTACAGCAAACTCTTCCTTTTACCTTTAAGATCAAATCTGTTGCTGAGATAGTTCTTTTTCCCACCACCCCAAATATTTTATGTAAAAATAGCAAACATAAAGCTCCTTGAGAATTGGCACACTGTAGTCCAAGCCATACTAAAACTGCTCTTCCAAAATCCCTCTCCCTGCTGCCTCCAGCTCCCCTTCTGCCTGTCCTGCTCTCATGAGAGCTAAACACAGCCACCCACATGCTGCACAGCAGGGTTTCTGACACCAGCAAGGCTGTGGGAGGGCTATTTTCACCCTCATTTTGCTTACTCTGCCTCTGACATTGTTATTTAATCATTCCTTCCACCAACATGAAGGTCCCATCTCCTCCTCTGACCTGATATCAGCTTGTTCCCTCCTCCCTTCCTACTGTTTTCTCCAACTCCTGCTGTCCAGCTCAGTCCCTTCATCTTTCTATTTTCCCATTGAAATTGGTGATGGGAGAGGGAAAACACATGGCAAACTCAGCAGGATCCACAAGCCAGGAGTGACGTGCACTGAGCACTCCCTCACAGGACACAATTTTAGGTCTCAAACATTTGGGATGGTTTAATGCCAGCTTACTGCAGTGCTCTGCCCTACAGAAGGGAAAGGAGTCCAGGGCTTTACCTAACACATGCAATTGCTACCTACAGGTAAATCCTGATTTAGCTTTCCCAGCCTTTGTCAAAATCTATCCCAACCAGGTCCTGGGTTAGCTTTTGATGACAGTGGCTATAGTTGCTCCATTTCAGACCGAAGTGTTGATACTTACCAGCAAAGTTAAAGACATTTGACCTTTTGGAGCAAAGATCGTAAGTCAAAATATTTGCTGGCTTGAGTCACCCAAGCTGGCAGAAAGCTCCCCTCACACAAAGCACGATGAGTTTCGTGTGCTCTATCACGCTGTTTATTGATTTTTCGAGTATTATTGTTGGCCAACAGGGATGAAATTCCTTCCAACTTAATCACAACAGTTACAGCAGATTATTTGGAGAGGTAAGAAATTCTGGTGCTTTCTGCAGACAGCGTCCTCCACATGAACCCCCTGAAATTGCAATCCTGTGTATTCCCATAGTCAGCTATAGCGCAATGTAACCTCTACTAAAATAAACCATTTTGATTATAGGCTAAGCTTCACTTCTTATATAATTTCACTAGCTAATGCACTTTAAAAACTCCCATAAACTGTGTTTCTGTCCCCCTTAACAGCTACAGAGCAGTGACAAGGTACAGATTTCTCTCCAATTTCTTTATCTAATTGTAAAAGCATTTCGGCTTAAAAATAACTCCAAAAAGACACATTAAATTTAGTTCTGTGATCCCTGCCCGTCCCACACATGAAATACCTTGCAAAGTTGTCAACTGTTACTGACAAAGGAAACTTCTATAATCTCTGTTCTTTGACAAATTAATAGAATTTTGAGTGCTTTCATTTTCACATATTTAACCTCAGAGGCTTAAAATGGGCACAGTTTTCACACACGACACTTCCGAAAGCGGGACAACAGCAAAGTGGCATCCAAACCTCGCTCACAGTTTTGGGAAGCTGTGCTGTCAGTGTTACACCACCCTTTCACAGCAGTTAATAAACAGATTTTAGTTTTTGCAACGCACTCATTATAATTTGGCAGGGTTTCAAGCTAAACCCTCCATAGTTCACCCATGGAAAACGTCAAGAGGAAAGCAAAAAGTCCATTTATACATCCCATCTTTGTTTCTGGGAAAGATCACCAATGACTTTGACAGTGTCCCTCAGAAAATCCACTTGCTAGATGTAAGCCTGTGAATTCGTGCTCTGCCACCCAGCCCTTTGAAATTCCCAACAAACCATTTTCTTGTCTTGGATTTGTTTTTAGGAGCCAGGTACAAGCTGAGGCCTAAGTGCTGTGCTGCTAAGCCACACAAATTACAGGAAATATGTTGTGTGATTTTCTGTTCTCTAGGCTGTGCCGCCTCCTCAAATGTCTTTTATTCTGTTTTCTACAAGTTTGTCTTGTTTTTTTTTTTCTTTTAAACTCTGAGTCAATATTTTATTGATATATTCCTGCTGACTGGAGGGATTTGCCTGCTGTTTATCACTGAATTTAAGAGAGTGCCAAAACAAACAGTCCTAAGTGAAATAATAAGCACCCTTTTCCTTCTCCAGGATTGCAAAAGTGCCCTCTAATGGCCCAACTTTACCTCTCACTTCTTCTCCAAACTCTGTTTCAGCTGAGCCTTACAGCCAGAGGGAAAAGTCCTGCTGGCTGACCGACCTTGGGAGTCAGACTGAGCACGGAGCATCCAGAGGGTTCCATCTGCTCCCAGGCAAGGCTGCTCCCAGTGGACAAGGCCACTCGATTTTGCCTTCCAGTCACCAGGACACTGAACCTGAGCAGGTGAGGGATGCCAGGGCAGGTGGCCAGGGTTTCCTTGGATTTGAACCTGGAATGCAGCAGTGCCGTCCCCAGGTGAGCGGCTCCCAGGCTACACAAACACTCCGGTAGCAGGAGCCACACCTCAGGAGAGGTTTGCTTAATGAGCCCAGCTGTATTTACCTAGAAAGATCAATAGATGAAAAATACATACTGTACATTGGAGAGGGAGATACATGATTTTAAACACTTCAAAATTCACCGCCATTTTATAAATGGCATTTTATAAACTTGAGTTATAAGCACATACATGAAAATAATTGTTAAGTCAGGTCACGGGTTTTATGACAATTACAATTAATTCCTTTTTTTTTAATCAATCTCCTTACCCAACCTTCCCAAAATCCCACCTACAAAAGCCCTACACAGCCCTCTCTCCTGCCCTCTCTCTCAAGACCTCCAGGTAACAAACTCCATCTGCAAATCTCCAGGTAAACTGCAATTACGACCAGAAATGGAGAGGATAATGGGATCTGCAGCTGGCTCAGGTTCTGAGCTGAGGGATAAATTAGCTGGAGCACCTCATGGGGTTTTTCCCACACGCTCAGCAGGGTGGGCACATCCTCAAGCCAAGCCTTGGTGGCCTTGGGGACAAATGAAATCACCCCGTTTTTGATTTCCCTGCTCAAGCCTATGGTATTTTCTGACTGACCTCTTTTTCCAGCACTGAAACACGTCTATAAGGGATCAGAGGCTCCCTGCCTACATCCCACCACAGAAATCCCACCCAGCAAGCCAAAAATCCATTTTGTTTGGCTGTTGGGGATCCCAAGCAGTTGTGTTCTCCTGTTTGGGCTTCACTGTGCATTCGTTTTGTGCTCCCAGGAAGGCTCAATGTCACCGAACACACCTACACTGTGGAAAAAGGGAGCAAAGCGTTGGATTCACCAAATCAAACACTGGTACCTGCTCACAGTCATCTTCCCTCATCTGTGGAAGTAATTTGCTTTGCTCCTCAACTGTCACCCAGACCTGCAAAGGAATTACAGCACCAAAACAAAAAGGATCTGGGTTTACCTGGAGCAAATGCATCTGGAATAACCAAACCCTCCTGTTAATTACAGAGAGTGGGAAGGGCACGACTGTAATTTAGTGAGGATAATTTCAAGGCACTGCCTGACACAGCGCTCTTGTGTTGCATTTCTTCTCTTTTTATTGTATGGATGCTTAACTTTTTTTTCCTCCTTACATCCTATTTTTAAACTCTGGTGTGCTGGGGGTGGGGTTTATTTTTTTCTGTTTACATTACCCATGCTGCATCTCATAGTGAGTCTGCAGATTTATTGACGTGATTCAAGTCCAGCTTTGGAAATAAAAGGGCCCTGTGTGACTTCTTTGACTTATTATAGGAATGCTGGAAGTAAAGAGGCTGTGAGCTTTTCCATGATACACTCCATTTCCAGAGATATATGGCACAAATACATGCACCTCAGCACACACAGTTATCACCTGAGCAACAGAGGACTTTAAAAGCGCTTATAAATTTGGATTGCAACGCAATTAGTTATTTTTAATGTGCAAACAAGGAAAAAATAACTCCTTTGCAATTTAAGCATTTACTGGGAGCTGCTCAGTTTGTTTGTTTAGGGGGAGACCAGAAGGGAGAAGTGAAGGCCTGCTGTTTAATGCTGACTATTCCCCGAAGGATGTGGAAAACATTTGGTATGCTTTTCATTTGGTTTTTTTTTGTGGTTCCTTTTTATTTATTTTTTTTAAAGCATCGCTTTTGAAAACTTGTTGTCTGGTCCTGCCTGGTGCCTGGGGAAAAGCATGGGCCAGGCAAGGCTCTGGGACCTCTCCAGGGGCTTGGGACAAGGAATGCAGCCCTGACAGGGGGGATGCAAGGGTGTACCACTGTCTCCTTGGATTTTAAAGACCAATTTTTTGTGTAGGGCCACAGCCAGCTTGACATGGCAGCTCCCGTTGGCAGGACCAGCTGTAACTGGGAGGGCAGGAGCTCTCAGGGACCTGTAATCCATGGATTAAAGCTCCCTAAGTACTGGGGACACGATGGACTATAACGATGCCTTTGAAGCATGGAGGGTCCACCGTGTCAATAATCTGTGGATTAACCAAGCACCTCTTGCAATTCCAGTTCAACCCACAATTTTCCTTTGCTGGGAATATTGTTTTAGCCAAGCAAATCACTGTAGCATTCCAGAGGAAAAAAATACAGCCATGTAAAAATAGGAAGGTATGAAGAAATAAGGGTACATTTCTACCAAGTCTTGATGGACAACAATGGCAGTGAGCTACAGCTTAGGGGAGAGGTGAACTCCAAAGGGGCATCATTAGAAAATGCAGAGCCGTCTCAAATTAGACATGTTGAAAAGCAATTATACCCGGGGAGATACGGTATCAAAAAATCAAATTTTACATGGGCTATTTTGTTTCTAAACTGAGATTTATTTATTTTTCCACTTTTAGTGGAAACAGATTCAACCCCGATCACATCAAAAATCGTCATCCTGGAGCTGGTGGCAGCTGGACGCTTCAAAAACCAGCTGAGCCAGGAGATGCCATTTGGGACGCTCGAGGAAATGCCTCATAGTTTTCCTTTATTCCATCAGAGACCACATACCAGCGCTTCTCTCTCTCTCCCAGCCACCTCTGCCCACCAGACTCAGCGCCGAGTGTCAAACCCAAACAAACAGCGCGGCCCCTGTTACAATGCTCGGTTGTTCCGTGCCTCTCCCTGCAAGGGGGTGGCAGCAGCACGGGAAGCAGGGATGTTCTGGAGCAGGGGTGGCAGCCAGCTGGCACAGCCCTCTTCCCAGGACAGATGTTACCTCCCCTGGCCACTCCTGGATCCCTGCTGCTGTCCCTGCTCACCCTCCCAAGCCCGTACAAAGCCTCCAGGTGGCTGGATGTCGCTCCTGGAGAGGGCAGGTGGCATGGGATAGGTGAGTGGTACCAGCTCCTCCAGGGGAGAAATACGTCACACTTGGAGAGTCTGACCCAACTCAGAGTAGAGGAATTTTTTCCATAGCCTCAGCAGGGGCTGAGCCCCAGTAGGAGAAATAAGGCAGAGAAATCTCAGTTTGCACAACTCCAGGCCATTTCAGATAACCAGCCCTGAATGCCACGCAGCTCTACCACAAATCTTTCAGCGCAAGCGCTGGGGGTGTTTTATAATGGGAAGTAATTATTATCCCCTTGTTACAAGCAATAAAAGTAGGGCAGAGACTTTCCTTGTTCAAGGAAATCCCAATATAATCCTTTCCTTTAATCATAAAACAATAGCTACTTTCCTCGGCCAAGTCATTCTGCCTTCAGCACAGCTCGCCGGGTGTAGGTTGCTCGCTCTCTCTAATGAATTTCAGCAAGGGGATTAGCGGGGAAGAACACACGAACAATTACAAATTACAACCAACACCAGCTACAGAGTTTCCCACTGTTCCTCTGGAATGCTTCAGGATGACATTATGAGCGAGTGCCCTCGCCAAAATCCTCCAGGGACTGAGATGAAATGTCAGGGCGTGATACAGAGCAGGGACACAACGAGGATCTGCATCCTGCTGTCACATCCTCAAACCACAGGAGCAGGAGAACTTGGAAAAATGCTACAACACAAACCCAAAGTCCTGAACTTCATTAACTACCAAAGGAGCTAAGCTTGCTTGAGCCACTCCTAGGGAATACTGCTGGCATGGCAGCTGCTCCTGGCCACCAAGGTGTTTGCTAAAAGGGAGAACTTGAGGAGCTGCAGGTCTCCAGAGTGACTCCCAGAGCAGGAGCAGGTGAAGCAGAGCTCCAGCAGCTCCAGCAACAACCAGAGCACTCCCACTCTGTGGAAAGCTGTGCCATGAGCACACTGGAATTCCTTATGTGCTTCTCCCCTTCCACTTTTTGGTTGGTGATTAATAAAGGGAATATTGCTTGGAAAACCTGTCAAGTGCAGGGGGGCTGATTCCCACAGCTTCCATCAGGCAGTTTCCTTCGGCATCAGGAGCACCTCCACACGTACACAGGATTACAAACCACAGCCAGCCCACAGGCATTGCAATTCCCACTCACTTCCCTACCTCTGCACACACAGTTTTCCCACGACAGTGACTCAGGAATTCTCCTTTGCCATGTTACCACACCGCCCTTGTTACCACTGAGAGTTTCCCACCTGCCATAGCGGAGAGGAACAGCAGCAGCTTTCCAGAAAGCTGGAAAAGCAGAGCAAAACAGCAGCAGTAACAACCCATTGCTTATCTGCAATGCCTGGGGAAGAGCCTGCATCCCTGTGCTGCCACCAGAATGGTGTCTTGCCATGCTGCTGACTCCAAAGGAATGATGAGTTCTTCTGCTGAATTCAGAGTTTGGCCCATTTGAGAATTGCTTAGGTTGGAAAAGCCCTCTGAGACCATCGAGTGCAGCTGCTAACCCAGCACTGCCCAGGCCACTGGTAACCCATGTCCCCAAGAGCCACAACCACACACATTTCAATACCTCCAGGGATGCTGACTCCAACCACTGCCCAGTAAAGCCTGTTCCAATGTTTGACAACCCTTTCCATGAGGAAGGTTTTTTTCTAACATCTCATCTAAACCTCCTCTGGCACAGCTTGAGGCCATTTCCACTTTTCTTACTTGGGAGCAGAGACCAGTACATATTACTTATGACCACAGTAATACACTATTTTATATATATATATATATATAGATAGCTGATCCCCTCAAAATTTCCAATCCCTGAATTATCATCAGAATCCAAGTCTTTCTGATTGCACTTACTATCCAAAACTCTATTTAGTTTTAGTATTTTCTTCCTCCAGCTTTAGAAGTGTGGAAAGGAAACCTTAGTCCCTGCAAGTCCTTAATGAACCCTTAAGGTGCCCTCTCCTAATGATTTGTTGCATATCAGAGTAATTCACAGATGCTGTGTCTCATTTTCCCCAGCTGGAAGAAGGCTGCTGAAAATATGTAAACATTTGTCAAGTGTTTGAAAATGGAAAGTATCAAATGTAGTGCTGAAGCTGTTGATATTTACATATTTCTACCAGGAACCCTTAGTGTTAGCTGGCAGATCTCAGCCACAGTTACAGCAGCAAAGACTCCAAGATCCAGCATGGATATTGTCCCCCACACTGATCCCCACCATCCCCAGGAAGCAGCACACACCATTTCTTAGCTCTGTTTCCTCAGGGGCTGCAGTGGCTGAGAGCACAGGATGGCTCATCCTGGATGAACCACATCCCAGCTCAATCAGCCTCGGCACCGCTCCCGGACGACACGCAGAAAATTCCCCCTTTTCATGGGGAGGTATGAGAAGGAACAGGAATGCTCACACTGCCTAAATTTTAGTATTTACTCCCCCAGCATCCTGCTTTAGAAAAAGACACAGATTTCCACAGATAAATTAGTGAAATTAGCTCAATAAATTAGTTAAAGTTGTTAGTGGAGGGCATGAGCTGCTCCAAATTTCTTGGCATAGCTGTCTGCTGTCCCCACCATGGTGCCTGACACTTCCTGGTGCTTCCCCCCAGCATCACTCAACCCCTCCAGCACATGTCAGCCATGTCACAGAGCAAGGATTTCACTCCAAAAGGCAAAATGATGGGGAGACAGTGAGGCAGAGCCCTGGAGATGGCCTTGGTCAGTGCTGACCCAGGCACAGCTGTCTGCAGCGGCTGTGAGACCCCACGAGTCCAACTACAGCACATCAGCCACCAGCCTGCCACACCAAAGTGGGACAGGAGCACATATGGGAGCTGCCAGTCTTCCTTCTAGCACTTTTGTGTTTTCTAAGCAGTGGACTTATGTATTTCTGAGCTGGAAAGTCTTTCCCAAGTGCAAAAGGGATGGGTACTCCAAAGGGATGTGGCACCAGAGGTTCAAACCTGCCAGGGTCACCTGCAGAGCTGTGGGAAGGGGTCTGAAAAATCAGATTATTGCAAGGGTTGGTTTCAGCTCCACTTTAGTGCTGGGCCAGTGTTTATTTGTGCAGGCTGGCAGGGGAAAGGTTAGCCCTTTATGTGCTGGCTGCCAACAAAAGCGGAGGGAACCCATGCGGGCGGGGAGGCCAGGCTGTCATGGGTGAGCGAACATCCAAACAGCCCCAAAACCTCCGGCCCTCTTATGGAAGCCATACATCCCACAGGGCCGCCAGAGGAGGAAAGAAGGGAGAAGAAGGGAGGAGTTTCTGCATTCAGAGATGACTGAAATGCACACCAAGGGCATTCCTTTTCCCAAAGGGGAAGACATGGTGAGAGCTGTGGTATGGGTGCTGCCTTCTGGGGACGTCCCTTTGCCAGCGACTGGAAGTGGCTACAACATTCTTAGACGAAAGTTACTGCTAAAGGAGTAATACCAGCATCGCTGCTGATCATTGTTAAATCCAAAAAGCTGTAAATTCATAAAACAGTGTCTGCTCCTTGGGGCTTTGTCCCCTCAAAGCATCTCAGCAGAGGCTTGGGCTTGAGCCGTGTGGGGGACGATGCCCCCGGGTCCTGCTTTGCTCCCACACGTTTCACCGAGGGCCAGGAGCTGGGGTCTGCTGGACTCTGCCCAGTGCTCAAGTACCCTGAGAGCAACAGGCTGAGCCAGAGCGTGTTTGGGGCTACTGGAAACACACCTTGCTGAAGTCTATGAATTTTGCATTTTCTAGTTTAAGCTGTAATTGCCTGGATTTTCTCATAAACACCTTGCAACTGCTTCTTCTTAGTTGAGTGGGAATTAGAACGTGCTCCATAAATTAACACAGCACATTTCTTTCCCTGAGCCTGCCACCCTGCTATCACACACTTTCAAGAGATGTCTTAGACTCTTGCTTTAAAATACTTGCTTAATTCAAACATTAAATTTAGACTTGTTCACATGATGTGAGAGGGTCTTAAAACCTACTTATTCTCCCTCTTATTATCTTTTTCTGACTATTGTACTATAACAGGATTATAAAAGTTTTAATCAACTGATATTAAATCTTCCCTGCAAAATTGTAACTTTAATACCCCCTAGGACTATTAGACTTTTATTCATTATTTCTCATTACTGAAAAATCGGTTTGAAAGAGCCCCTGGAGTCTTCCCCAAGTAAGGATAAGATCCTATTAGTCGTACAAATCATACTCAAATAAGTAATTCTTACCCAGGAGAGAAAACCCCCAGACAATTAAACAGAGATTTAGTAGCCAAAGGAAGGGAAGGAATGGGGACTAGAAACTGTTAATGCTGCTCACTGATGTTTTCCTTTGCATCCAGAGACCAGCTGGCAGCTCCAAGACACTTGGCTTTCCCACACCATCATCATCCAAATCTATAAACTGCTTAATTTCCATCAGGATTCTGGATTTCAGAACGCTGAGGCACACTTACACTGTTTGACTAGAAACAAATCAACAGTAAATCTGCTGCACCTAAACAAAGAGACAGAGAGAAAGAGAGGGAGAACTTGCTTCTTCACGATATTCTGGCTGCTTTGTACAAACATCTTCCTTGTTCAATCATCCCTGAAAATGTGTGTGAGGAACCCGCGATCCCGCCGCGACTCGCCTGGTCCGCCTGTCTTGGTACCGAGCAAGTTGAAGGTGAGAAAGATGAAAAGCATCATTTTTCTCACCCCCTAATAAAGTTTCAACGAAGTTGTGTTTTCTCAAATAATACAGGGAAGAAGAAGAAGAAAAAAAAAAGAAATAGACTCAATTAGGCAAACAATGCTTTTCCCCTGTAAATCACAGGGGAAGTGTCGGCCTCGGTGCTGTGTCACCTTGGGAGCGTGCGAGGGTCACACCGGAGGGGCACTCATATCCGGCCCCTTGGAGCAGGGAATGAGGCAGGAGAGATAAATTATTGCCTTTTGCTTTTCTGTTTTCCAGGTGCTCACAGCAAGTACCCACTGCTTCCTATCTCAGCTGTCACACAAGCAACAAACATCTCTCTAACCACTGAGTTTAATTACCCTGAAGCCAGAGCAGTCCCAGGTCAGGCCAAACCTGAAGAAGCCTGAGAAATCAGTGAGAAATGCTGAAAATACCTGCCTAGGTGGAAGGCCAGAGCCCACTGCGAGATGCTCTGTGCAGGATCTGCTGCAACCCTCTGGTAACTCAGGCATGTTTGTGTTTGGTGAAGCAGTCCTGGAGCAGGGCTGGCTTCTCAGGCCGCTCGTGTTGCCGGTAACTCCAATGTCATTTAAAACCCATCCTGTAAAATGCCCCCCATCAGGTTTTTGGTGAAGTTGGACTATCAGCTACCTCACACATGAGGTGACATGAAGCTGCCTGTTTCTGACATGTCCCACATGACCGACGTGCTCCCTGCGGAGCAATCAAAGCCATCCACGCAGTCATGAGATTTTCAGCTGGTTCCTGTTACAGCTCTGTGTTAACATTTATCCTTCTGCTCTTCGGTGGGTGTCCTTGCAGGCAGCAAATGAGAAAATTAATTCTGAAAGAACAAACTTCTTTCTAATATTTACTCTCTTTCTCTCCCCTCTGAACGTAGTTCCAGCTTTAAGCACTTTCTCCTGGAGTTACGATTTATTATCCTGACCTGTTTCCCAATCTAAGGGCAAATACTTCCTCTGATGATATTTTGTTAAAGTTTTCAAACATAACATCTCCTCAGCCTTCAAAGCTCCTTCCATCCATCCATCCATCCACAAGCTTATTTCAGTCATCTTCTCAGGCAAAAGCTATCCCTGTTGGATCTAATGAGGACTTTTGCCACAGAAGTACATCTCAGTCGTGATGTGAAACAGAACACTTTCTGCACTCTGCCTTTTCCCCAAAGCGATGCTCGCTCGCTCACTGCTCTGCTCATGAGTTAGCCGAGCTCAAGCAGTACCTAAGTCCCTTCTCACTGGTCTTACCTGGGATATTCTCCTTCCTTGGATGCAATTCTGATTTATTCTGGTTTATGCCTGCCCGTACAGTCAGTGCCACCAAAACACAGAGCTCACCAGCATTCAGTACCACACCGGGTGCTCCATGACCAACTTAAACGTCGGTCTCAGGGCCTGTATCTACGTTCTCACATGGAACTTACATTCCAAACATGTATTCCTTGAGATCTAACTAGCTGGGGTTATCCTCCCCGAGGCTGGGGCATTCCCATCTATAAGGGCCTTGCAAACTCGTTTTCTCGTACAAAAGAGGCTGCCCTGCCCTCCTTCACTCCGTTCTACTCTTCTCCTCTGCATTTTGTAATCAAACAGGAAAAGAAAGCAACCCCTCCCCCGTTACTTTAACTCTCACCAGTGGCTGAGCTGGTAGCCCAGAGCAGCTCTGTCGCCCTCCAGGTCACCAACCTCAGCTCTATCGAGCGCCGTGAAGGAGAAACCTGCGGCTTTCACCAGGCTGCCCCTAATGCAGAAAACGTGCGCGTTCGGCGGGGGCGGATGGAAACGCGCCCGCCCTCCCCGGAGTGGCCATCGCTACAAATTAGCGAAGCTGCCTCCCTCGAAAGCGAGCCAGGCACTCAGAAGATAAATACCCACTTAGCACAGCAAAATAAAACCAGCTCCAGAAAGATGCGAGAGCCCGAAGGGGGACTGAAACAGCCCCTTGCAAACGGTGAAGTAATGGGCTTAGAGTTTTATTATTCGTATAAAGTTTAGTGACTTCAAAATGAACGCGAAGCCAAGCAAGACTTGTTATCCCACTAAAATCTGTGCTGTAACTGAAGCCAGTGCCCAGATGTTCCGTGGTAAAATCCACCGCCTCGCTGCATAAAAGCGCCACATACCCTGACGTACAGTCCTGGCTTGCCTTTATCCAAACCTCCTTAGATTCTGGATTGTTTTTCTAGCAATCCTTTCAACTGCCATGGGAAGCATAAAAGGTGGTCTCCTACGAAACCGTTTGGTACCAGCTTGAAATGTAACCGTTCGCAGAAATAAATCAGGATTTCTTTTTAATAAACTGTTTATCGCCAGCCTCTCGGGACATAAATCGTGCAAGAAAAAGCAGGGCCTGAGTTTAATAAACATCTCATCTTTTTATATATATATTAAGGTAGAAGACCCTGGCACACTTCAGAGTGAAACATCCTGCAAAAAGCCTCCATCCAGCCCTACTGAGGGCATGGGATGGAGCAGAAAGCCACTGCATGGATGGAGCTTCCAGCAAAGGGTTTATCCCATCGTTTTTAGGGGACATCTAAGGTAGGCAAACCTTCTAAGGAGGACAAAGGGGACTTGAAGATGCCCTTTCTGCTCCTGCACACAGCTCAGGATCCCCAGCCTGGGTGCTGGGAAAGCCCCGCAGATGGGCCGGAGCTGCGTGCCGGGAGCTCCAAAGGACAGATGAACACCAGCTCTGTGGCGAAGGCATTTAAGCCGAGCTGGGAAGGCAGCGCAGGCGTGACGTGATTTTGAACAGCTTGCTTGACAGTTTGCACCAGATTGTATTTATAAACATTGGGGAAACCTCAGAGCTTTTTCCTCCGAGCATTTCCGAAGCTCTCACCCACAAGAACACAGGCGCGCGGGGCGATCCTACGCAGCTCTGCCTCGCCTCGGTGACAAACTTCTCACAGTTAAATAAAGGGGCCTGTAGTCATCTCAGGGTGATCAGCATCCCACACAGTGCTCAAATTCCCTCTCATCTGACCACCAAATCCTGACCTTCCCCAGGGAAGCTGAGGTATGAGGTGACCTGCTGGCCCATGACGCCAGCAGCACGTCACACGTGTGTGCCACCGCCTGCCAGGTGTAGCTGGTGCCAGGGAGCTGCGGGCAGAGCCTGGCATGTCCCCTCTCAGGAGTGGGACATGCATATTTTGTCCCTTCACTGGTTGGGCTGCGATGACACGCTGCAGTGCCCACCCTCCACAGCACAGAGATCAACGGGATTTCTGTCCAGGGCCGCATGGAGACAAGGAGAGTGGGATGCATCCACAGTCCTCATCGTGGAAACATGACAAGGAATTTTGCAGATGTATTATAAAGCTCTTTCAAAATTAAGAAGGGCTCCTTACCTGCTGGCACAGAAAGCCCACAAGGAACAGCTATCACTTTGCTCACAACAGGGTCAAACACAGCCGCAGGAGCCTGGATACATCCACACGGTAACTGCACGTGATGCGCTACTGCACATCTCACCACATTGCTAATGGTCAAACTAGAAGCTAAAAATCTCTCAGTGCTTTAAAAAGTCCTCTCCTGCTTCAAATATCAGCAAGTTTTAAATTCTAGACATTGCTCTGAGTACTTCAGAGAGTTGTAGTGGCACTAGAAAGCCGACCTGGGCAGCTCTCCTGCAGGTACGTGTTTCGCTATGAGGTAGGAGAGCGCGGCAGGGAGGATGAGGCAGTCCTGACAAGAAGCAATCTGAAATGCCATTCCTAAAATAGCTCAGATTCAGCGATTTTCAAAGTAGGCTGAGCAGAAACACAAAGTTTTTTCCCCCCTGCTCCCTCAGGGCACAGCCAAGGGTGCTGATGGTGTCTAACACCCAAGGGCTGTTTTTATGGAAACCAGCTTATGGCCAAGCCAGCAGAGCCTGCCCAGGGTCACCGATGCCATAAATCACTCGCCGCCAACCTCCCAGGGAGGAATTCATCCTCACATCGCTCTCGCCCCTTCCACTTTCACAGACACAACTCCGCCGTCTCCACCAAGCGTGAAATGGGTGCATCGAGGCTGGGAGCCCGAGCTCAGTGCCGGAGCAGCCTGACTGCGGGATGCTCCGGCGGAGACAGTGCCACACTTGTGCCACTCAACACCTCCCGCTGTCTGTGGCTGCTCACAAGCAGCCAGGACAGGGAGGTCCGCGAATTTACGGCAGGGACCTTGCCTCCCCTCTGAGCTCGCCTCCTGCCGCTCAGTCGAGCAACAAGAACAGCGATACTGCTTAATTGTTCTAATTAACACTGTAACTAGATGCTAACCAGCTCCTTCGGTGGGGAGGGGGAGTCCGAGGGAAGTTACAAGCTTCACGACCCGCTGTCTGAAACCAGCCTTGCAGAGGCTGCCTAGTCCACGTCGGTGTCCACCGGGATGATTTCCAGAGCAGCCCCGGGCAGCGAGGCACAGACAGGATCACGCTCATCCCTGGCACCACGCTAACCCGTCCGGGGAACCAGGGCATGCTACCGCGCTCAAGTGTTAAATTTGTCCAGAAAAAACACGTTCGGAGCATCACAGCTTTTCAAAAATCTGCGCTAGCCTTTAACTGCGAAGGTTTAGATACATAAAAGTTCTATCTGCAAGTGATTAAACAACGCTTTGTAGCCATTGTCTCCGCGCTGTCGAAATAAAACCAGAACCAAGGCTGCGCGTAGCAAACCTCGGCACTTACATCCCACCGCAGAGTTTTCTGTCTGCGTTTTTTCGGTAGCCACTTTTTCTTCCCCGAGAACAACGTAGGATGCTGGCGAAGCCGGAGCCGCCTGCCTGCCTGGCACAGACCCGCTCCGCGGCAGCGCCGGAGGACGAGCCGGGCTCCCCGGCAGCCGCACGGGCTGTGGGGCACCGGCCGCCGCGGGCTGCGAGAGGGCAAAAACGGGGAGGGAAAAACAAACCTCGAAGGCGAGGGAGGGATCCGAGAGGGCGCCGAGGCTTCTCCCGGCAGCATCCCGCAAAAGCCGCGGCGGAGCGCTGCCGGGACGCGGGCTCAGCGCCGCAGCCGCGGCTGCAGGGACGGCGCCAGGGTGGCCGCGGCCACGGCCCCGCTCCGGCCGAGGGTCCCGCAGCCGGCTCGGGGCACCGAGCCCCCCGCCCGCCCCGGGGCAACCGGAGGGGGCTGCGCGGGCAGCGCCGCTCCTCGCCCCGCTGCCGGTGCCTTACCTTGCGGCGTCCGGTCCCGTCGCGTCCCGGGCTGTCCCTCCCGCGGCGGGGGAGGCTTGGCTTGTTTTTTAGGGGGGCGGGTGTTGACCTAGCCCCCCGCTCCGGCGGAGACGGGCTGCAGCGGGGACTGTGTCACGCACGTCCCTTCGCGCTTTATAGCCCCTTCCCTTCCCCACCCCTCCCCGCGGGGAAGGGAGGGAAAAAAAAAAAAAAAACCCAAACCAGGAAAAACAATAAAAAGCTGGGGAAAGAAGCCGGGAGCCCCCCCCCGGGCACCCGCCACCGCCCGGGGCGAGGGCACGGCTCCGGCTTCGCCTCCCGGGAGGAGCCGCGGGGCGGCCGAGCTCCGGCAAAAGTTTGGCGGAGGGGGCGCGGAGCGGCGGCGCCCGGCGCGTCTCGCTGCTGCCGCCGGGCCGGGCGGGCAGGGGGTGCCCCGCGGGCGCGGCCGCCCCGCCCCGCCACCGCCACCGCTCCGCCACCGCAGGGGCGGGCCCGGGGGGAGCCCGCGGCACCGCGGGGAGCACGGCCCGGCCCGCCGCCCCCGGCAGAGCCGCGCAGGGGCAGCGCCCGGCTTTGTGCCGCGCCCGGCTGCGCTGCCAGAGCCTACTCAACATCCATCTTGGAGGGTTGGATCCTGCCCGAAAGCAAAGCCCGGACGGGGGGGATGCGGGGGGGACGGGGGACGCGGCGCTCCCGCTCCTCTCCTTTTACGCAGCCGCTGCTTGAATCTGCCGGGGCTGCGGGAACGCTGCGGAACATCCCAACAGCGATGGAGGCGGGAGAGACCGTCAAGGATGCGTGAGAAATGGGATTTATGAAACACTCCTACAACTGAGCAAACGGGTCTCGAAGCTGCATGTTCAGCCTCTCACCTTCTCCCTCCTCACGTTTTGGTCAGAGGCAGCTTTCAGGGTTGGTGACCGAGGGACAATTTTCTTACCGTTACCTGAGAGCTGCAACGAAAAGACAAAAACTATCCTTTGCCATTGAAAAACAAACCCATTTCTTTTTGTTTCCCTTCTGGCACATCAGTCATAAAAACGTCAAGTGATACATAAGCATTAAATAAGTTATTACTGATAGCAGCTGATGGGTAATTCCCAGAAGCTAATCATTCCTGCCCTATTATTTCAACAGATTTGGGGAGCAAAAATTAAATAAACATTTATTTCTTTTTTTTTTTTTTTCCCCCCTCCTTGCAAGACAGCTGAGCAAATCTGACAGCAAAGCCTCAGCGGAGGGATGCGAATTGTCATATTCTGTAGGGTGACAAACAGCTCCACTCTGTGAAGACACAACCCCCAGAAGAGCTCATGCCTTAAGGGACACACAGCCATCCAGACCTCTGCTAATTGCCATTAGTTACTGCCACTTACCTCCCACTCTGTCAACTCACAGAGCAGCAGGGTCCAGCCAGCCAGTATTCTGCTCAAGGGTCTGCTCAGAAATATAAGTTCACCAAAAGGAACCCAGGATTAAGGAAAAGAGCCCTGTGGGAGCCCCTATCCAGTTATCCTTCTGTTCTCACATCCCTATTTTTACATATTTAACAACTCTATTCATTGTTTTCAAATAGGTTTTAAGGGTAGGAGTTTAGGGAAGGGAGAAAGACACGAGTTTAAGATTCATTTATGTATGTTTAAGGAGAACCAAAAAATACCTGGTATTTGCACACAGCATCCCGACTTCTCTCTTCCTAGAGGACTGTTTCCTTCCAACTGCAACACCTCAATAGAAAAATCTCAGCCAACTACATGTGCTCCTCTTGTGATGCAGAAGACACGGAGATTCAATCATCCAAAAATGGGAGAAACTGACTAAATGAGAAAGCCAAAATTAGTGAAGAAAACCTGGTATATTCTGACGGGCTTCCCCCCAAGCCTTCGGAGCGTGCAGGAGCCAGCAGGGAGGGATGTGCTCAGGTGAAGGCAACAGCTACCTCCGGGTGCAGTTCATGGCACAACAGGGTTTTGTAGAGCCTGCAGAAACGGCTGGCTCGGGTTTGAGGTCATTAGAGGTAAAATATTGCTACCCAGCCAAAGAGCTCTGGCGACCGTGCGCTTCACACACAGGCAAACCGATTATTTTGAAGCCAAGGACAGTTTTAGTGCTATTGTTCTTAGGGGGTATCACTGTCTCCGATTCCAGGGGAAGCAATGTGACATCCCTGGGATATTATTTGCAGGGGTGTGTGCACACCAGCTCCTCTGCACAGATCACTCTTGTTTTGGATGTCTGCGGTTCCACCTCTATCGCCGCTGTAAATCTCCGTCGTGATTTAAAGCCCAGCACAGAGTGAGACTCCGAGCCAGAGGCACAGTAAAGCACTTCCACAGCAAGATTCGCCTCTCCCAAAATTTACAAGGTACAAAAACATTCAGTGCAGATAGAGGAAGCAGATTTGGGATTTAGATGCTGGAAACTATGGGAATGTCTGAAAGGAATACTGGGGCAGCCTCCTAAATGGAAACCAAGCAATGAAAGCCAAACACAGAAAATTCTGCCGTGTAGGTGATTCCTTTGAAATCCATTAAATAGTAGCTGGGATAGTCCCAGCTGCTATCCCAGCTCCCAGAAAATTGGCATTGAAACATTCCTCCCTGGAACCAGAAATGATTCACAATCATTTACAGGAACAGGTCCCAGGCATGGTCACGTACAACACCCAAGGCAAGAAGTCCTCAAGTGTAAAATGCTGTTCCTTATGCCTTTGGGGCAAAATCGAGAAACTAAAGGGGCAGAAGAGAAGAAAACCTCTAAATGATTTCTCTCTGGGCACTCACCTTCTCCTCACACCCTCTCAGAGGCTTCCATGGAACTGAGTAACCAAATTATTCATCCACATGCAGTCTGTAGCCGTGGATCGCTTCCTTGGGGGCTGAAACAGCTATGATTGCAATGAGCAAATAAATATCTCAAATTTTGAACATCTCTAATTGGATCCCAAGGAGAGCTGTAAACTGTCTGGGTAAAAACTGCACTCCTTCCAGTTTCCCCACACTGGGAGGCCCCGTTAGAGCAGATGGATAGGTGCTACCAGGAAACAAGATGCGTGTTATGTATGGTGGAGAAAAAGAGCAGGAAATGTTTAATAAGTTATCCAGTGAAAAAAAAAATCCTGAATAATAAATCTTTCCGAAACAAAAATGGAAACGGGCAATTGGATATTCTAGGAGGGGAGAAAGAAGGATAATTCATCATATAAATAATTCATGGCAAGTTTTAGCAGCCAGCGCTGCCGTGCATTTGGTATGGAAGACAGATGACACTGGGAGTGCTCGCGTGTGTGCTTAATTTTGTGGATACACCATTTTTTTGCCCAATTATATGGTTCTCATTGTGGTGCAGGTCTGAAGATCCGTTATCAGTAGCCCATGGATTAGCATTTGTTACTAGGGAGAGGGTATTGCTATTTTTTAACATCATCAACTGAGGGGCTAAACCAGCCTTACCGATCGATGCTGCCTGATAAGCCAGGCTGTGATGGGTTTTAGTTATGCAGCATCACACAGAGCTCACTCTCCCAGAAGAGGGATGGGCGGAACAGCAGGGGCCTCCAGGGGCATCTTGGAAGCCTCAGGTTTGGGAGCTGCCACTGCCTTCCCCAGAGGAGCCACACACGAGTGCCCAGGTGGAACCCAAGCAGCGGCAGCACCCAGGAAAGGCTAAAACCGAATGCTGTGAGCGTAGAGATCGTGCTCCTATTTCCAGCAGGAATACTGATGTTGCCTACAGATTTCATCTGAGGAAGAGGGGGTTTGCTGCCCTTTAGGGAGCAGGTGAGTGCTGCTCGAAGCTGTGATGGCCTTGTGGGGCCAGAGCCAACACCATCCCTCATGTGCTGCTGCTCCATGAGCACAGCCAGGCAGGGAGCACCGTGCCAAGCACTCATGGCTCCCTCCCTGCTAACCCCAGCCCTGGTTTCTTTTCCTAATAAGAGGCATTTTCCTCCCTCTCTCCTGAGGGAAATCAAAAGCACGTGCCATGGTTGGCGCACCACTGAAGCCAGCGTTTGTCCTGCGTCCCCTGGAAGTGCTGGGGGAGCAGGATAAAACGAGGCACCCCAACAGCACAGCCCTGTTAATACAACACCACAACACCTCCAGGCTTCACCCAGAGGCACTGCTAGCTGATGCATTGCCACTGACCCCAAGAAATTACACATTTGGGCTGCCCTCAACTCATTACTTGCCCATTTTATCCAATTATGTTTTATTTATTAAGCTACTCTGCAAACTCTCCTGGCGTTGACTGTTTTACACCTTCAGTGCATTTTTTTTAATCCTACCGTTTTATGAACTGATTAACAAGACTTACTGCTCCAACAGTACAAAAATACAATACAAATCTTAAATATGGTCCAATTGAATAAAGAATCCAGCATTGGTTTTTCCATATCACTATTGGAAAACATCTGCCGTTAGACACCACTGCAGCACTTGCTTTATTTTGCCAAATCTGATATAATATTATAAAACCAGTTTAAAGATGAACAACTTCATTCTAAAACCCCAAATATGAATGTGAAAAATAATGACAAGCAGAGCTTTCATGGTCCAAGCATTATTTCTTAATCATAACTTCATTCTACTGAGAAAGAAAAACGATGCTACTTTGCATAATTGAAATAATCTAATCTGCTTTCCAGATAAAATTGTTAACAAACCACTGATTTAATCTCAAGTGCCCAACAGACCTTGTAAACTCTGATGCCAAATATCTATTCTTTTAATTAAAACAAATGAACTTAATAAAGATGACTGGTATGGTAATTAGACATATTATGAAGTATAGGCTACTTTGATCTAGAACACGCACCCTTTAATTCTTGTGTGAAGGTGTTCCCACAGACACAGCCCAGACCTGAGTTCTTGTTATATTCCTGTCTTCAAAGAATAATTGTTTCAGACATGTCACAGCAAAGTGTTGATTTAAGTCACTATTTTCCCACCACAATTTACACACACAGACACAATGGAGCAACAAGAATCAGCTGTTCAAAAATGGCACTTGAAACTAAATGCTAAATATTTTTTATTTTTTTTTTTACATTTAATGCTTCACGTGCCCTTACCTTCAGCTCTGCACACATGTGGGCAAATAGGATGTTCTGCTGCTCATAAATCCTCAGTGCAAGAGCAGTAATTGCAATTTTTAGGGCAAATTTGAGGACTCCCTAAGTGGTTGCCTGTGAAATGCGAAAAACTGGAATGGGTTTGAAGAACTGATTTTGGGTTTATGTGATGGCAACTAATCAAGAAGGATTTACCTTTACTCAGGACAGACAAGGGAAGTCTGCAATGTCCTAATTCCTTCCAGGCTGCTGAGAAATCCACAGCATCAATCTCCTCTACTGCTCCTTCCTCTCTCAAAGTGAGGGCCAGCCTTTGACATCCTCAGCTCCCGTTTCAAGACCGAGACTACTTCCCTTCTGGTTAACCAGTGGCACGCAGGATTCCCAGGAAATCAGAATATGCAATTTACTGAATAGACGGAAGACACTGAGAAAGAAAGAGAAAAGGGAAATTATCACTCATTGACCAGTGATACCATTACTGGGAGAACCTGAAACACAGCAGAGCTAAGATTTGATTCTCTGTCATTACTGTCAAGGAGCAAACCTTTCTCCTCTGAGGAGTCCCAGGTTCCAATTTTGTCCATTTTCAAGGTCTGTACTGCAGGCTGTAACAACACAAAGAGAGGTTAAATTAAGCATGGTGCCACATCTGCCTACTGCAGAACTACAGCCAGCACTCAGAGCACACATCCCGCTCTGCTAAAGCACATATGCTCTTTTTTTCCTACCCAAGTGCATCCAGCAGCACTCAGCAATTAGCAGGGATGTTTTGTGTGCTGGCATTCACATGCACACAGCGCAGGAGAGCTCCAGGCAGTGGCAGAGTGCGATGGCCAGCTACAGAATGGTTCTTCTAAAGGCATTACTGAAGGCAAGCTCATCCTATATGATTTAGAATAAAAGCTCATCTGACTGGTTTTTGTCTCACAAAGCGAGAAATCCCATGGCATGAGGCAGGAGGGCCTGCTTCATGCTGGCTGAAATTAAAGGCTGCTCAGTATGAACACAGCTTTTGGTCGGTCGGTGGAGCTTAAAATAAATCTGATCGCGAGTCCAACTCAGCCTCATCTCACCCCCAGGATGTCCCCAGTGCCAGCAGGATGGGTGGCAGGGAACAGAGGTGTGCTGCAAGGGCTCACCTGTCTCATCAGGAGGTGAAATCAGTGGCATCCAGTTGCTGTGTTTTCCCTGCAGAACGTGACTTGTGGCCGCCTCGGGCTGCGCGCGGAGCAGGGGCCGAACCCCAGCGGTGCCTGCACCACCCATGTCGAAGATAAGCACCATGTCCTCATAGGCAGAGTGTTTACACTGCTCCTTGATGTATTGCTGGAGCACTTTGATTGCACGAGTAACAAATGGGCTTCTAAAAATGTGTGTTTTAAAAGCTTTTGAAGCTGAGGGGTGACGTGCACACCAAAATCAGCGCGGCAATGACGTGTAGCTGGGCCTCTGAATTCGTGGATTACACCTTCGCAGACTAAGACATGCTTAATTCTGCTTTCTTTGCCACACTCCAAAGTTTTATTAGCTGTCTTTTAGGTAACTAAGTTTAAGGCTGAATACTTTTTCTTTCCACTCCCCAAATGTTTGGGCTTTTTTTTTCCCTTTTAAGCTACTAGGAAAGTTTTCCACTGCTTTGATTTTACGTGGATTTAATAACTAAGGGGTGTAGTTATTATAATTAAATATGAGCGACACACTAAGGGACAGATATATCTGAGTGCTAAAACAGTTCTGCAAAATAAGACAGCAACAAGAAAATTTAAACATCAGTGAAAGCTCCAAGCACTTCTAGCTGCAAAAAACATTTCCTCTTTCCGCATCTTTAGCACTGAACGTTTCCTGTTACAAGCAAGAGCTTGGAAAGCCAGGCTTGCTCAACTCACCCCTATTACTGAAACAATCCAATAAAAAACAGGTCTATGTCCTATTTTCCCAGCTTCTCGCTAGAGCTTGATCCCTCAAACACGAGCTCCACCTGGTGGGCTTTCCCAAAAAGTCGGAGCATCCATCCAGCCCTCCCCAGGGCCAAACAAACGTGCCTCAGCATGGGAATTCCAGCCATAACTTGCTTCAGGGGATTGATTTTGGTCCCCGGGGTCAAACCCAGAGGCACAGACATTTCCAAGGAGAACTCAGAGGACCGACCATACCTTTGCCACAGAGCTGGTCTTGCTTTGCAAGTTAAAGCTGCTTCAGTTTCCCGAAGAAAGTGCCCAACACTCTCTGAGACATCTCTGGGGGTCCTGTTCTGCCACAGCTCCCTGTACTGAAGGGAGAAACCTCCCACTGTCAAAAACATGTCTGCAGATGTTACAGTTACCCCGTGGCATCTCAGATGGCATTGGGTGACTGCTTTTAGATGGCAAAGTGAGCCAGGTGTGACACATGGCGAGCAGGGGCAGCAGCAGCAGCAATCCCTCAGCAGCCGCTCCAGCCACTGCGCAGAGCTTCATCGATGGGAGACAGCACAGCTCAGGAAGGACAAAGCTCCCAAGTTTGCACTCCAGGATGTTATCACAGTTTTAAATCCTCTCTCCTGTTATAAAACACGGCGTCCTGTGAAAGACATTTTGCTGTGTCTAAGTAGGACATCTCTGTTAAAGATCTATAATTGCTTCCCGTCTCAAGTAAAGAGATGATAAAGCCCAATGCAGCAGATTACAAGTTAATTGTAATAAATTGCATTGGCCAGGAAAGCAAAATTTAAGAACACACAAGATTGAAAAGATAAAGAACACAATTATGCAAAGCTTCAAGCCCAACATCTTATGTAAGTGCAGGAGTTTGTCTCTGCCTCAAGAACACGGCGTGTGGGAACGCACGTAACCTGTTTGCCTTCGGAAGCGCTCGCTCCTGGTCAGAGCCTCCCCAAACTGGGCAGGGGAGCAGGATTCATATGGATACAACCTCAGACGTGTGTGTGGAGGCAACAAGCCCCACTGCTGGGTCTGTTTTTTCATAGAATTCATATGTTGTGAGGAGCAAAAGGCACAACAGAGACGCTTCTATTGATTCGCCATTCCCCGGTAGCCGAGCACATCTGAGCTATTCAAAGGAAGTTGTTTCCCACCCTGGAGAAACTGCTTGTTAGAAGGTGGGTAATTAACAGAAAAAAATGCCAGAAGAAGCTGAGTGTCTGTGTGGTCCCCAGGAAAGCCCATGGGACAGCTTGGCTCAAGACATCAAGAGATCTATACAGAAGAGCTGGCTACCAAAGGGCCAAGGAGGAACTGATGGGATACATTTAATTAATCTTTCCTGTCACTTTTATAACTCCAGCTGGAGGAGCGCAGGGAATCCACTGAATGAGTGTGGAAAGAGCACCCCTGAACTAAGACTGGAAATGCTCTTGGGGTGTTTCTTATTCCAAGTGGAATTGTTTGCTTAATGATAATTTTTTTTCTCAGCACCAGCTTTAAGTTTTTTCATACAAGCCAATGAAATATTTTCCCTAGCCCCAGTTTCTTCTCCCCCTTCTCCACACAGAACTGGCATTTATTGTCTGTAAACGCCCCAAAAATCTGTTACATCTACTCTAAGGACAAGTCCCAGAGAATAAGGCCTGGTGATATCCCCAGTGTTGCTGAAAATATGGGTGTTCCAGGGCTCCTTTCTAAGATTTGCCAGGGTTGGCTCAACAAGTAGAAAAGGAAAGGAGATAGCATTTTAAAACCAGGCAAAAGCCAACTAGGAAACACACAGCTTAGAAGCCACTAATTTCCCCCACCACCATCACAACCTTTGAAAGCAGGGGAAGATGCAGTACATTTGTTTGCAAATGGCATTTTACTCCTGCTAAAGAAGAAAGATGGAGCACTAAGGTTAGCACCAGGTGCTCCCTTAATACATCCCACTTTTCCAGAGAAGGAAGAGTGGTTCCTCTGTTTAGCCATCAAGATGATGATGATGATGACCATGTCCACAAAAACCCCATTGCCAAATCAAGGGAAGACCAGCATCACAGCACTTCAGCCTGGCACCAGCAATGACATTTCAATGTATCGACAAGATCAGCTGCCAGCCCATCAGCTCATTTATCATGCACTAATTCGCAATGTTCTCCTGCTTTATTGACAGCTTTGCAGATTTCCTCTGGATTGGCCTGGATCTGGCTTACAAATGTCCCACAATTTACGTGCTCGTTTCCCCGGTGAAGATCCTTCCCTGTGCAAAGTCACACACGCTGTTGGTTGAAGAACTTTAAGATCTCCAAAGCAGAGATGAGCCTGCACAGCAGTGACTATATTTTGACACTTTTATCCAGACAAAGTTCCCACTGATTAAAATGGTTGGATTCCATCTTCTGAACACGCTGATTTTTACTTAAACACACACACAAACGTGTACATGGTATCACTGACACTTTGTCAGTGTGTAACACACATCCCACGTTTATGTGTTATTTGTGTGTTATGGCCTGCCTCTCCCCCTCAGAAAAACCTCATCAGCCTGCACCCTGCAGAAGCAGGGATGGGGATCAAACAGGCAGTGTGGCCCTGGCCCACTGAAGTTGGGTCTCCTAGGGACAGGTCCCACCTGGCTGAGGTCCTGTTTGCATTTTCTGATGTCTACCAAGCCCTGAGATTTCCTTGAGCTAAAAGGTTCCTCTGTCTTCCACCTGCCCACCTCTAGGAAGCCAACACCCTTGGAACCTGCTGGCTTTGTAGCAAACTGGACATTTCACAGATGATACGAAGTCACTGGGAAGGCCTGGCAGACATGTGGCCTGCACAGAGCCAGCACAGCTCCTAAACACTGCTCTGTAGGAAACCAGACAAAAATCGTGGACCTGCTCTGCCTGGGTCCCTTCCCCAGAGCTCCTAAAAATATTCTGTTCCCTGTAATGAAGAGTTTGTGCCTCAAGGAAGAGTTTCCTTCCTTGCAGAAGGAAATCAGCTCTGTGAGGTGGGGAAATGGCCCAGGGAGTCTTTGGGGAAGTCAGTTTTTATACTGCACTTTGTCTCTACAAAAAGAAGTGTTTAAATTGGGAAGTGTTTAAATAAGGAATGGTTTTTCAGGCTGTACTAAAATCACATCATTTTGGACAAATCCTTACTCTCAGCTGTGAGCACAGCTCTGCTGGAGAGACACTGACCTTCTCCATCCTGGTGAAACCCCACACACAGCAGGGTGGAGGAGGCTGAGGAGAGCATTCCCAGTCCAGAGATGCACCACGAGCCTTTCCGCAGCCCACAGGCAGGGAGGAGATGGTGGTTCAGCTCCAGAGGCCCCTCATCACCAAAGGAAAAACAGAAGCAGAGCAACAGCACGGTTTTGTGAGCAGGACAAACTGCTTTGGAGCCCAATTAAACTCTTCCAGTAAACTGGGAGTGGTCTTATAAAAGAGTAAATAAAACCTGATGGAAACACGACGTCTCCCTCAGCAGAGGATAAACACAAAGTCTGCACTGAGAAAACAAGCAGGGTGGCAGGGAGTGGGCTCTGCCAGCCCTGAGTGCAACACATCCAACAACTACCACAGGCAAAGCTGCTCAGCCTGGGAAGACTTTAAAAATCAGACCCTGGTGAAGTTTGAACTCCAGGCTGAAGAGAAATCTTCATTTTCTCTCACTACAACATTGTTCCCTGGGGACACCGACTCTTGTTATGTGGCCAGGTTAAAAGTTTTAGCAACCTTGCTAAACCTCTTGGAGATTTCTCTCCTAGAGGAAAGAGTGTGTGTAGGGATTTATTTAGCTCTTACACTCAAACCTTCAAAAGTGAACACTTGTTTTCTATGTATATAATAGAAATAGAAATACGCAAGTACACACAGGAGCACAGACTGTGCACAAACATCATCACCTGCACATACAGGCCCCTAGACCACCTGGAAGAGCCCGAGTTTTCCACACACATTTTTCCTACAGAGCAAGGAAAATCCATGCAGTTTAGCAAAGCCAGACTCAGTCTGGGCTCTGCAGAGCCCTCCCTCTGGAGACCTCAGAGGCAGAATGTCTGCACAGTTTCAGGGGCTAATATGTCAAAGCTTTAAGTAGCCTGAAGAATTTAATGGGGATTTAGATGCCTGCAACTGAAATGTAGCATTTTTGAGAACAGTTGACTGAGATGAATGGCATCTGCTCAGGAGTCATGAAACATCCTGCCAGTGTCACACCTTCCCAGCACACAAAATTGAGGTGCAATGCCTGCATCATTTTCTTCTCAGAAGAAAGGCTGACAGTTGTCATTAGCTGAATCTGTTGCAAACCAAAATGAAACACTGCTCATAAACAGTAGCAGTGTTTCCATACAGAAACTAAACAAATTTGGGCAGAACAGGCTGAATGAATATGAACAAAGAAGGAACTCTTAAGGGATATCCCTTCCTTATTAATATCCTCTCCCTCCCTGGTACTACTCAGGGTTTTTGTTTGCATTTCCCACATCCCTTATCTGTGCTTTCAGACTCAGAAAGCCACACAGCATGCCGTAGCTCGAATGTTTGCATTCATCAAAGTGAAAATTCCTATTAATAAGAATTCAATTATTTGGAAAAAAGTTCCTGGAAGTACAGCACCGCCTTTCTAAGTTCTTTTCCAATGAGCTGGACTGCAAAAACTGAGCATGAAAAGCAGAACCTGTCACAAAAATCTGTGGAACAGCAGGAAGTTATGGCCAGCTTGTGACAGTAGCACTAAGATTCCACATGGGAATACTATTAAATTAACAGCACATTGAGATTAATTGCCTTTTTTTCTGGGGATTTTAATTTTTTTTTTTTTTCAGTTGCCCAACAGGTATCTTGTAATGCAGTGGGTTTGATTTGGTGGGGAGGTTTTCTGGTTTTGCAGCTCTTTATGAGCTGTGTTTCCAAGCCCTGTGTTATTAATTTATCACCCAGGAATAGAAAAGCAGCTCCAGTGCTCTGACCCAACCACACCCAAATCCTCAGGGAAGTCAGATGTCTCTTCAGAAGTCATGGACAGTGAGATAACAACATCACACACACACTTTCACTTTTAATTATCACTATTAAGGATTAGGAACAATTCCTGTGAGCAACCAATTTTGCTGGCATTACTAAGCCAGACTCAAGCCTGCTTTCAGTTAACTGCAAAGCAGTATTCATGCCTCAAACCTGATTTTAGCGAGTTCCCTTCCCTTCTGGAGCAAGTACATCACTGGAGGCTCCAAGTCTCCTCTTTGGCATCCCCACCCTCACTTAATTCTTGACCACAGGGGAATTTTAACAGAGAATAAACTAATCTCTCTCTTGCTACTGCCAACATACGACAGTACTGTTATGCCAGTTCAGAAGAGATCAGCTTTTCTCCTGTTAAGTCTTTCTTTCCTAAAAGAAAGCTGGAAATATGGGGAGATTGACTGCCCCTCCAAAGCTGCTTTAGTGTCTGAACAGGTCATTTACACAGAAAGAATTTTCTTTCAAATATCCTGGTGTCGATGATCGTGTTTTTCTGGTATCATCACTAATCCCCTCCATTCCATAACAAGGATTGTTTCTCCTGACATTATGTCTACAGATTCCATGCTGGGGCATGACTATAAAGGACAGGCTGCAAATCTGGCACTGAGGAGAGAGAAGGAAGAAGAATAAGAACTACAAAAAGACCAGCTCTCATTTTAACCTTCAGAAAAGTGCAGTTTTTCCTAACTTTTAGCATAGGGAAATAATCTGGCTGGTGCTTTGTGCCTTACCTTAAGTGAGAGTTTTAAGTGACTGCTATATTTAATCAAACAGAGCTGGTTTGGTGAATAACTTGCGAAGAGTCTCTTCATGTGCCAGCCCTGCAGGGTAATGCCGTTGTCTTAAATGGATTAACGTGGGATTAACACGACCAACATCTGACACACAGGATGCCTGAACACAGGGAGGCACAACACAAAAACTTCCTCCAAGAAAATGAAAACATCTCACTCTCTTCTCCCAGCTAAACCAAGCAACTAAATGAAAGGAACCACCCAGATGACAGAAAGGCCAACAAAGGAGCTTTACCATTCGCCAGAGCTGTCACTTCTCTCTCGATCAGGTCATGTGCTACAAACATGAGCAGCACACATCCTGCTCCACCAGATTTCCCTTCTCCAAATCCTTTCCCTTGGCCATGGGAAGCGCCTCAGATCGCTACCTTGGGCTGGTATCTCCCATTAGACCAAAGCTGCAATCTACAGTCGCACTGTTGTGAGCTCTCAACTCCTGCACTGACCTACTTATGAGGAACCCACCAGGTCCCCCTTCCCTGGCTGCCCCAGCCCTGCTCCCAGCACTGCCAGCCCACGGCCAGCGTGGGCCTTGGGCTCTCACAAAAACAACCCTTGGACAGGAAGCACCTGGGTGCTGCCCTTTTATAGGGCAGGTGGGGTGGAAGCAGGGCTGTTGCTGCTCTAAGTGAAAACACAGCATTAACCAGCATCCTGGCTCCTGGGGGGAAAGTGTTTTATTAATCAGAAAAATGCTTTCCACCCCGTGGTGTCTTGCAGACCTTTAAACTTGCATCTGCACAAATCAGAGAAATTCTTCTGTCATTCTCACAATAGTTTAAAATACAGAAACCATTATTAGACTTCAGGATTACGGTTTTTTAAAATAAAAGAGAGAAATTTAACCTGATTAGAATTACCCTCTCAGGTCAGCACAGGGTGCTATGGGCGAGGTAGAATTTCCAGGGTATGTTCCCTATCCATTATAGTGGGAAGCTGAGATTGCTTGACCAAAAGGCATGGTCATACACTACCTGCTTTTTCTCATTCTGTTCCAGACTGCTGAAAAAGAGAGAGCGAGAGAGAGGGATGAAGATCAGGAATGTTGGGCACCCCATAATCCTGATTACCCAGAAACTGCTGACTGGTGGGAGGCTGGGAGGATGATGTGAAGGTAATGAAGTGCAAGTCTTTGGGTGTGAGGACCCAGAGCCAAAGGGTACAGAGCATTATTTCACCCCCAGCATTCACCATGCATTTCTAGATCTACTGTTTATACAATTCATTTCATCTGAGAACAAAATATTTTCATGGATGGTGTGTTCTTGCTGTAATTCATGAGACTATGTATAAAAACAAAACATTTTTCTCCACAGGAAAAAAAAAATAATCCCCAAAGACCCCAAGTTTTTTTAAGGGAGAACTGGGAGTGCTGATATCCAGTTTTGGCATTGCTCAAGGAAGAAAAAAATCCCTGTTAAGAACACTATGGTTGATTTTAACTAAAATAACTTACCCCCTCGGAGTTGCCTGGGTCACTGCAGAAAGCGTTTCCTTTGGGGGTGTTTGAGCCTGACAATGCTAATTCAGACAGATGACAGCACCTGCACTGGGGGAAAATACATCATTCCGAGAAAATCAAGCGGAAAAGCAACTTCCAGGCATTTTATGTGCGTTTTAAAAGATACAAACTCTCCATCACACAACACCAGGAATTTTGGCGTGATTAAGATTCGTGCGAGCCAAAGTTGACAGTCTTGTGCCCAAGCCCGACAAACATTAAAAGCCTGTGACTATAAAGATAGCCCTGCAAACACCATTTTCTCCCTGTGAATAGCTCCCGTTCAATCGTCCTTTTGGGCCGGCTAATGCTGTCAGATAATGAGTAAAGCACCACGAATGGCCGGAGCAAAACCTTGCAGGATGCTCGGGGGAAACAGCGGCAGTGAATGGAGCGGGGTGGCTGCCCCCACACCGAGCACACAGAGCGCGTCTGTTCGGGGGATTCCCGGGGGCTTTGAGCGCGGGGTGCTCTGCCCGCAGCGCTGGTCACCTGCTGGGAGCTCCCTTTGAATGAGGTTACACTCTAATTGGATTTTCCGAAGGCAGCGCATTAGCATTTTCCATGATCTCACCCTTATTAGCCAAATCGCTAATCAGGAGGAGCGCGGTTATATTGTGCGCTGCTTACATTATCTGCTGCCGCAGCGTCTGCAAGCCAGCTCCAAATTCAGGCGGAGATAAAAACTCCTCTCTCTCTCTAGCAGAGGCTCGGGAGTCTATTATGGAGCTAAGGTTGCAGTCAAATTCTAATTTTCAATAGTTCACCAAAAAAACAACAACTCTCCAGAGGCTGCTTTGCTCAGTGCTTCGCTCCTGCTCTTCCTGAGTTCGTAGTGTAAGTCAGGAATGTCAGTTCTTTCATCCCTGTTGGCAGAAGCAGCATCGCTCCACCATGTAAAAGCAGAAGAATCCTTTCCCATGGACTGCTCCCCATTGAGTCCAGAATCAAATGCTGGACATGTTTAATCCCCTGAGGTTATTATTTCTATGCACAGGCCTTTGTATATTGAAAGGAATGGAAATACCTGTTCTGAAGCAGAAATGACACATGCAGGCAGTCCTGTAGCCCATGACTCTGCCTTTGCACAGCTCAAAAAACTGTGTCAGAACTTAAATACTCCTGAGGTACCCAGGAAAGCAGGGAGGACATCTCACGTCCTGCAAAAATCTGTTTCTTCTTTCAGGTGGGGTCCCAGCAGGGTTTGATACCTATTTCTCACAACAGCAGCCTCCTTAAAAGCCTGAAGGGAAGAGACAATCTTGCACACAGATTATCAAGTCATGCTTGCTGGACACTCATCCACCAAAATTTTCCGAAAAAATTAATTATCTAAATACAATTTCACTTAAAAAGCCAGGTTTTATTCTTGGTTAGAGGTTACATGACGATGTTCGGATTCATTACAAGAAGAATTTGGAAATATAAAGCCATATTCACTGAGAAGTTAAGCCCATTCAATATTTCTACTAAAATTCTTGCAATACAATACAATCTTGTAAGGACACACAGAAAAACCCCCCTGTGATTATGTTTTACATGTAATTCTAGAGCCAAAACAAAAGGAGATCTGACCTGGACTCAAAAAGGGGAAGTGGGCACCTTCTCCCTGGCCTGGCATTGGTGGTACCCTGATTACAATTACACAAAGGGGTTTAAACAGTGAAGCAGATTTCCCTTTTACCAGCCAAGAAGGACAGGACAGAATTCAAGGTGCTCTATCAACCAATCATTCCCTGGAATCAAATAAAAACCCTCATAATTCCCAAACAACGACAACAATCACACCACTATTGGGCTTGTAAGGTCTTGAATTCAAACTAGATGTGACAGTCTGAATCCCCAGCAAGAACTGCATCTCTTCTCATCAGGCTTTTAAAGAGATTCTCACAAGGCAGCACAAACAGCATCTTCAGAACAAAGGGCAGTAACGCTTCCCAGCAGAGTTTAACTGGATCCTGAGGATCACCAGCCTGTATGAGCTGCTTTTCTATTGTCCTCACAGGGATTTTACCAGCCATAAATCACATGCACTGAAGAGATAAGGAGCTAGGGGCAAAATAAAACCCAGAAGAAAACAGAATAATGAAGCTGCAAGAGTCCCTCGCAGCCTTTGGTTCACAATTCTCCAGAAGCCAGAGGCTGTCAGCGATGGGATCTCTTCTCCAGGGAGGAATCTGCAAAAGCAAAACCAATGGGAATTATTGTGACATTGAGAAATACAACTCACTTAGGAGTCATTTTCCTCTATTTTGTAACACTTTCACACCCACACCCCCCTCAAAGCCAACCCTGTACTTCATTACAAGACTGTAATCAAACCAACGCAAGTGGCAGCAGGAGTGAAGAAACAAAAGAGAGTGGGGATATCATAGAGTGCTCCAGGAGTCTCTGTCTCAGCTTTCCTCTCATCCTGATGGTTGATAGACAGCAAACAGTAGGGTCTAATGGATTAAAGTCCCTCTGTAAAATCTTTCCAGACTTCTAAAAAGATCAGCTGGCATTCAGCAGTGCTCAGAGTTGTACATAGGCATCAGGTGCACCCAAGAGAGGAGCTAAATCTGACAGAGGGATAATTAGGTGGAAGGACCCACGGCAAAGCAGGTGTCTGTGGTCCAAAAATGTGTTTGATAGCAAGTCACTCTAGCCAGGAAAACAAAACAAAATTGAAAAAAGGTTTTGGAAATGCTCTAAACACATCTCTAGTATCACAAGCACAAGTGCACTTAGTATTTCACTTGAAGAGAAACGGTAGGAATGATGAATCCTGATCTGTTGGCTCACAGAAATAAAATGATCAAATCCTGCAGCTGTTTAAATCACATATCCTGTTCCTCTTCCCATGAGACTTTTCTGCCTGGTACTCTGAAGATCACTGTTCTGTGATCTTCAGCTCAAGCTGACTTTTAAAAACACTTTAACTTCACGTGTTCTGGAGTTAGGAATCAGAAGTGTGCTAATGGCCTTTCTGAGGTAGCAGAAATCAAGTCATATCAATAAAAAAATGCTGGAAATAATCACATTTTCATTCCCAATGGGGATGGCAAGCTGCTAATTAAATCTGTCTTGACTACTTGGAAGCACTGATAATTTCTCATGTAATGTATGCACGGAGGACAGGCTAATACCAAAAATGTTAAGGGTCTGGGATTTTTTCCAGGAAAATTAAGATGTCAATTAATTGACTTTTTTTTCCCCCCCTTCTGGTTTTTATTGAAGACCTCCACAAATCTATTTTTTTCAGGTTTTCATATTTTCCCCTCTCTCCCTACAGATGTCATTATTTTCAGTGGCAAACCTCACACTTCTCCCTCCTCTTCTTCCAATTAGCTGTAATTATAACAACATTAGCAGCAAATTAGGTGCCTCGAGGGCAAAAATCTGGGAAGCAGCAGAGTGCGGAAAGGAAGAGGAGATGAGATTATAATGGAAGTAAGCAGGCACATCCATGTGCTCATCTGGGCACCCTCAGGGCTTTGCAGGTTGAGCTCTGCTTTCCCTGAGCATGCCAAGATGAGCAAGTGACCAGCTGCTCCCACAAGCCTCCAGAGCTACTCCTGGAGAGGGAAGCAAAAGACTCCATTTGGGCTTCTCCCTGTGCCTGGCATCTCTGGGTCCAACATGAAAACATCCAGCTCAGGCTGGAGAAACCCATTGGTTGTATCTGATGTTCTGAATGGGTAATCGGGGTCCTTAAATGCATCTGCTGGGAATCTTTCTGCCAACAAAAGAAAGGCAGTAGGATTAATTGTGGAAGTGAAAAAGGCAAGACATGCCAGCAGTTGCAGCATGCAAAAGGGTTCTTGCTCTGAGTAGGATTTTGAGCAATAAACCTTTTTTCCAGAGAATTTTGCATGAAAAATTTGGGTCCAGGGAAAATCTCCAAGATCAAGCTCTTTTTTACAACTGTCTTTTCAATTTTGCACAGTGGGATAAGGAAGGAAGTCAACACTGCTTGCCAAATAAAGTGACATTAAGTACATTTGCTGGAAATCTTTTTGCCTTGCTCCTCAAAAATTAAAAAAAAATAAACCAACAAATCAACCACAACAACCAAACAGAACCACATAACCAAGAACAAAAAGGTCAGAAACTGACATCAGGAGTGCGGCAGAACACAGAGAGACTTGGGAGCTAAAGTTCCTCCTAAGGCAGCACTGCTGGTCCAACAAGGCATGGCTGGGAGAATTTAAGCATAATTTAGGACAAAGATTTCCTGCACAGCAAGGTACCTGGGGAGGGACCAGTCCAGTGGTGGGAAAGGAGAGTTATTCTCTTGGAAATCTATTGCCAGTGCAGTAAGGAAATATCATCTGTCTTAATCTCTGTCTTGTATCACTTACATTTCCACTTTGCTTCTCCTTCTTTATTGGGACTTTAAAGGAAACACCTTTGCTTTTTTGGAAGACAAGCTAAACTCTGCTATGAGTTATCTGAGGTTCTCAGCAGTTTTTTGAGGGTCGGGGTTTTTATTTCCTTTCATTTTGCCTACTCTATCCCCCCCATCCTTTCCTGTTTTCTGACTAATTTATTCCCAGTTTATTAGAAAGGGCTCAAATCCAAAAGTGCCAGATCCAAACCATCACACAGCTACCAGAGCTCAGTGCAGGACACAACATTCCTTAAGTGACCCTCTGCCAACTACCACAACACATCTCTGGGGAAAATAACAGTCTGGAGAGCAAACTTTAGAAAATGGCACCTAATCGTGTTCATCAAATGTCTGTAGCAAAGGACTGGGCTTTTTTTTTTAATTAAAAAAATTCTTCAGAGATAATCCTATATTCAGATGCCAGAAAAAAATGCTTCTTAAACTAAATAGAAGGACAAACTGGCCTTAACAAAGGCAGCAATCCTTTGTGACAGCCTCCTATCATGGGAGCAGCTGAGGAAAGCAGTGCCAGACAGAAGAAAAGTACAGATATGGTTACAGGAGAAGCAGAAAACATGAGATTACAGCTGGTTACAGAAGGACCTACAGAAGCCAAGTCAAGTTCCAGAGTACCTGGGTGCAAACACCTTCCTCCCTCATAAGAGGGGGAGGAAAACACAATGAAGGTGCATCTATTCAAAACTACAGCAAAAATTAGTAGTTACTGCTTAGTGACCTTTGAAGTCCCAATCACATTATGAGACTCTCACAGATTTCAGGTATCTCTAAACCAGGCTTCTTAATGGAATATTGTCCAAAATATCCATTTTCCCAATTAATTTCACTTGTGTTTCATAATTACTACTTAAGAAAAAATGCCCAGTGTCAAAGGAAAATTTGTTAAGGGAAATTTCAAGGTTTTCTCCAGAAACATCAATCTACTGAAATGACATTCCTAAAGGAAACTGTTTCATGCCTAAAAGTTGCTGCACTGCTGATTTGTTTCCTATAATGAAGACCTAGCTCAGCAGAGAGAAGATTTATTGGTCCATTCATAATCTACTGAGAAAATGAAGGATGAGAACTGAGAATCAGGAATGCTGCTGCACATGCTGGCTCATTTAGACCCACCAGTGCAATTAGCACTTGGACAAAACGGAGCAAAGAAATAGGAACATCAAGAACTCTTGCTCATCACATATTCTTGGAGCTTCTATCTTGGAAACTCTTCTCAAAATACTTACAGGCAGATTTAATATAGACAACTATATATAATACATGAAGCCAGGCTAGTGACTCAATATTTTGACCTCTGTGTCATCAATGGATAAATTATCAAAATCATCTGTTTTAGCCACCAGGATAAAAAGAATAAGAGCCCAGAGAAGGTGTTAAAGCAGACCTCCTACACAGTACCATGATGGGACTATTAAGAAATCCTCTTTAAAGGGACTGGAGCAAAAAGGGAAGGGAAAAGTCTCCAAATATGCTAATCCCTGTCCAGCTGAGGAGATGTTTGAATATTCTGGGCAAGGAACAGCAATAGAAAAAGCCCAGATTTTGAAGAAGTTTTTTTTCAGGGAGTGAGAAGTCAAGTCACATAGTCAAGCAGGGTAGAAGAAGAATTTTCTTTCTTCAGATCTCCAAGTGCACTGCCCTGGACCACAGCTGCAGTTGGTGGCTGGACTGGTTTGATTCCCTGTTATAAACATCCTCCCTCTATCTTCTGGTGCAGTAAATCACTTGGAGTTTGAGTGGGAGGAATGGCAAAACTAATCTCTTGTTCTGTTGTGCAGGCACAGCACTACTTTCCCTGCAACCACATCAGAACCCTCCAAAGAGCTGCCATGTAATTATGGGATGCCCATCAGCCATTTTGGGGAGCTACATTCCCGCCCTCCCCTCTCTTCTGAGCAAATGTGAACGACAGCAAATAATGGAACAGTTCCTCTGTAGCCATCTTCTTCTTCTTCCAGATGTAACAAAACAGCTTCTGGACTCAGCAGTCCCTGCCACCCCACTGGCACCATGGGATGGCAGATTCCTGCCCAGAAGAGATTCCTTGTGGTGTGCGTCTTTTGAGTGGTCTGAAAGAACCAAGAACTCAAAACACCCAGGAATGATTTCAAATACAGATAAAAATGTTAATTATTCCTCCCCATTTCCAAGAAATAGTTTGTACTGACGCTTTGGCAGGTATTTAACTCTGTTCCCTTGCATGGCTCTATTTTCAGACCTGGCACCCTGAACTACAAGAACAGATCAAGAACAGCAATGGGCATTTCGCTTTTAAGGTGAAACAACATCCTAAAGCCTGCACTTTGTTAGCAAGGACACCTAAACCTGTCCCATGCTGGCCCCCAGTTTTGGCACATCATTAAATTCAGCCTTTGCTGGAGCAACAGAAGCTCTAAGAAGAATTCTGAGGGTATATTTTCTTTAGGACTATTACTAGGTGTTTAATGAGGCAAATGTGTGATCCCATAATGTGTAATAGAGACATTTTATGAATTGCAACAAAGCTGTAACATAGATGGTGTTACATCAGAAACCTCACCTGTGCTGCACACATACCAACCTTGACTCTCCAAGGCAAAGCTGTCACATAAGCACTCAACAGATAGACAGGAAAGTTTACTCTACATCCCTCAAAGGCCTCCATTTGAAAAAAACATACATTTAATACATACTCTGTACAGCTGTTGTCTTACCATTTGCCTTATGCTGCACATCTGGCGGAAGCTGGTCAGGAACATACCACTGATAGTCTGGCTGCACAGAACAATAAAACATTATTGCAGCAATATGGACTTAACAGGCACTTCAAACAAAAGCACAGCGACATGATAAAAACATAATTGTGTTGTGAAGCTTCTCATTAGCCATACAAAAGCTATTTTTTACTAAAAAAATCTTATATTTAGGTTTGTTTCCACCAATCCCAGTCTTCCAGCTTGCTTCCTCTCCTGCGGCATTAGAAAAATTGGTGTAAACCTTCCTAGATCCCACAAATCACAACGAAACCTTGAGAGAACCAAAGCAGATTGTGAAAGGGCTAAGGAATAAAGTGCAGCAGAAGATACCAGCAGGCATCTCCCTCTACCAAAGAACCCCAGAGAAACCTGGCCCACCTGACAGGTGAAGCTGCTCCAGTTTGAATGCATCTGTAACAGCTGTAAAATGCTCCAGTGTGACAGGAATTAACCATAGAATCAAGTTCTTTCCCCTCCTCCCTTTCCTCACAGGTTAGCACTGCTGTTACTACAACATTAGCTATTATCAAATAACTTCCTGAAAACACCGTGGGATAGGGAAAATTCCCATCTCTCTCGTAAGAGGAAGTACTGGGAAGGTTACGTCCATGCAGACATAGTTTTGTCCAGGGAAATCTTGGAAGAAATACTGCATCATCATTTATACCACCCACTGTGGTACATGAGCAGCAAATCACCACTACAGAAAACAACTCTGGGACCAGCCATTTCAGCTGAAGCTCTGTTAGGCTGTCTGTCTGGAATAAGTAGTCCATGCAAGCTTGTCAAATTCTAGGTAGCTGCTGCTTCAAATTAGTTACACTGGAAAAATGATTCTTGTTTTGCACAAATTACTCTGACAAAATCATTGAGTAGTCCCAAAGGGAATCTTGCAGATTTCAATTTGCAGGGAACAAATTTCAAAGACTCCTACAGAAGTTTTGCCTGAACTAAGATGGCAGGATGAAGCTGTAGACAGAGAAAACAGATTTAACTTTTATGTTTCGCTGTCATTCATGCTTATACAGCAGTAATCACTCTCATACACTGTCAGGAAAAAAAGGAGCTATTTATATTTTAACTTACATTGTACCAGTCACGGGAATTATTAACTAACTCTGTGCTTGTGGGCAAACAAAGTAGACTTTGATACAAAGCTTTAAGCACAGGTAGTTTTTCACCAGTGGCTCAAATGACACTCATTTGCATTGCTTTCTTGAGTTTCTGGCAAAATTTATCTTCTCTGATTGATTCTTCTCTTTTCATGTACCTACACCCCCCAAATTTGAATGAATTTCAGGAACAAGATGTGTATTTCACATCAGACTGACCAAATTTTTTCTACTAGAGTGTAAAAGGGAAAGAAAAAGTGCAAGAACTGAAAATGATCAAAAAAGCAAAAGCACAGCCTCAACATGCAGGATTACGTATCAGAACACCCATTAAATTCTAACACCTTTCTTCATTGCTAACAAATTGCTCAGGGAGGTACCCAAAGCTCAGAGCAGCAACTCACACAGGCAAAGAACTGGAAAAAAAAGGGTCAGAAAGAAACTGGGAGTTACAAAGCAACCAGTCAGACTGACACCGGCGCTCCGGCAGGAATGACAAAGTTGTAAACCCAGTGATCCCTCACAGAATTAGAAACCCAGATGATGAAAGTTCAGGGAAAAGAGCCAAAATAATCTGGGCTAGTTTCCAAATTGCAGGGAGAAACATTCTGCAATACTTCCAACTTTGATAAATAGGCAGATAAGCACACTCCTGAAGCACAGAAATTACTTGTCTGACCACAGCTTTTCCATTGGCTTTCTACAGCCTGAAAGGCTTACATGCATTTTGCAACAATTCAGCTATAATTTCTCAAATAATGAGCATCTTTCCATATGTGACAGCTTTATAGCCAGAAACAGATATTGTATATTTAAAATGACATTCACCATGTTTAAATGCATTCTCACTAGATTGGAACAAGCCAGCCCACTTAGATAATCAAAAGCACTTCAAAAATGTTCTTTGAAGCAGTATTTTCCTTGGAATAAATAACTCCCACTCATAGAACCTGTTCCAGTGCAAAGCTATTCTTCTTCATGCTGAGGAAGACAGGACCCTGTTGTGTTCCAGGAAAAAAGGCACATTTCCCATTGTGTTAGCCACACTCAGATAGAACTTCCACTTCTGCTGATTTGGTTTTTATCTTACGTTGAAAGCTCAGAGCAGATCCCTACTTCTGAAGTGGGGTAATTATACAGCTAGAAAGGGCTCTGAATGTGTGTCATGGAAATAAATTAACCTAAGAAATCAGCAAGACTCCAATCAAACAACCTTATTTTTTTAATTAACAAACAAAATGCAAAAGAATCCTGTTTTTCTTCTTAGTGCTGTTACGGATAAAGAGTATTTGCCAAAGTAAATTCGAACTTGGTCTGGACTAAACAACATGCAAGGAAAGCACAGATTCAGTTGCTGCTGAGGATGGCAGGGTGATGGCATCTGTGTTCACCATGCTGTGAGAAAATCATTGTCCTTGTCACACAGCTGATGTGACAAGCGCTTACCGAGTGCTGCTGCTGCTGCTTCTGTGCCCTGCGAGGCACTGGATGCACCCGAGGATCTGGGTAGTGAAGAACCATCCCACAACCCCCATAATTGACACATGGAGAAAGGAAGAGTGGAGCTGGATAACTGGGCCTCTCAGGCTGTACTGGGAGGTCTTTTGTCTGTCAAGAAAATAAGAGCAAGAAGAAACGCATTAGCAGTGGAATACAACCAACAGAACATTCGGGTGCAAGTGGGCTGCAACGCTGCTTGTTCAGACCCTTCAGACTATTTAACACTAAAAAATTTATTAAAGACAGCTGACTTGTGCCACACCAGAGTCTTGATGCCTTTTATGTGAGGAAAATATTGGTTTCAAGATATGACAAGCACATTTCTGTGTGTCTTTTATATTCCAAAACAATTCTGTATTTTCATTACACACAGTAGCTCTCAATAGATTGAAGCAGAACTACACGGACAGTTGCTCGCATGACAAGATAAGTAAATAATTTTGGTACAGGAGCAAAGTTGTTGGCCTCAGATTTGGGTCTGCCTTCCCTTAGGCCCTCTGCATTCCAGTAGAGTCAACAGGAATTTGCCTAAGGACAGAGCAAGGAGGGGCAAAAGATGATTAATATTCTGTGACTTCGTGAGTCACAACTAAATAATTTGACTTCAGAAAACAAACCAATAAATATTTTATATGCTTGCTCTCATCTTTAAAATCCTCCACAAGCTCTGTTTAATCAAATCCTGAGGCAGGAAGAGACAAACAGGAAGATCTCCAGTGTGAACTCTTGGTGCACTGCAGGGACAGTCAAGCACAACATTGCTGAAACCGGCCAGAGCGAGGGGCACTGAGCAGCACCCAGCCTCTGACACTTCAGCAAGACCCCACCAGCACTCATGCATGGCTTGGTTGAGAAGAAGACAATCCTGAAGCTTCTGTGTCACAACAATGCTGGGGAGGACAATAAATCACCACAGAGCATTTTGGCAATCAGCCGTTCTTTTAAAGCATTGCACAATTTTGTCAAGACAGGAAACCTTGGAATTTCGTCATTCTTAAATGGGGATTGAGAAAGCTCAGAGTTTTGCATGCCATGATTTTACTATGGCATCCTACTGACACTACTTTGAAGAGATAAAAAGGATGTTGCAAGAAAAAATTATTGCAGAGGCTGCTCAGCTAATTTGTATGGAGACCATTTTTTCCTCAGTGATATTAACATCACTCTGTAATTCAATTGCAGAGGTCAGGATTAACTACAGAAGCTTGCTATTTCAAAAGTTGGTTTGATCTTACAACTCTTATATCAAGTGCCAGTGAAACAATCAAAGTCCTCTGGATTTGTTTTTGGTTCTGTCCACCCTCCCCCTCCTCCATTTTCAGGTATGTCTGAAAAGTTTTTGCAATAAATACTCCCTTCATCTACTTATTTTGTAAGTCTTCTCTAATCGTTTCTCATCTTCTTACTGCATTACTTCAGAATGATTTCATCCCAGGTGGTGACCTCATATAAAATCCAATGTCAATTAATGGAAGCCAGAAAGCCTTGAGTTGTGTGGAAAGTGAGAAAAAAAATAAAATACACATGTGCTGGCAATGGGAGCTTTCTTTTGACTCATACCTGAGAGCTGAGTTTACTCAGTTGAGATTGTAATCTCTCATTAATTTTCTGCAGTGCTTCTTTCTCCACATTAAGCCTCTCTCGGTCAGATCTCTCCTTTCTGAAGTCTTCCTCGTATATTTGGACCTGCAATAGTCATGAATGGTGTGTGAACTTCAGCAGAGCCACTTTTGTGGTTTGGTTGCTTTCTAAACACTGCTCAAGCAGAAGGGTGAATTCCAAGGGGATCCCTGCTCCGTACAGTCCTCCAAACAAAAGTTTCCCTGGACTTTTTTTGTGACCAATATCAAGTGACAAGCAATGGCCATTGTCCAGTGGCACACATCAATTGAAACAGTTCCCAGTGCCAGTTTTTGTACAGCCTTGCAATTCAAAAAGCTGACTGGCAAATATCAGTTTCAAATATTATAAACAAGACAGTAAATACTAGTATTGATCTTTTTAAGGGATTAGCAGTAGCAGGACAAACATTTTACCAACATTTTTCCAGTTTTCTCTTCAGTTATGGGCACTTTAATTCCCTCCTGTATCTCAGGTGCAAGGAGTTAGAGAAGAACCTCCCCACCCCAGTGTAGAGGCAGAGGGGAGCACACTGTACACAATTCCAAATGGAATGGAATGTACACAATTCCCAGTGGAAATGCAGATGTTTGACCCTGTTCCTAGAAAATAAGCTGCCTTGCAAATGCTGAAGGATGCTGTGGCTTGTTCCTTTTTTATGTGGTCAGGAACAACAGAGCTTCATCCCATTAAAAAATATCTGACCACCCCAGGCATAGGCAGCGAGCGCACAGATTCGGAAACAAAACACAAATCCAGAAATTATTTGGTGTTAAGATGACTGCCTTAATGTTTCAGCTAATGGGCAGGCATCCACCTGGTGAGAAGCTGGAGGCTGGTGGCACTTCTGCTGACAAATAACAGCAAAGGCATGTTTGGGTGGAAACTGCCACCAGAACTTTCAGAAGCTCTTTCATGTCCTCTTGGCTGCTCACTAAAGCCTGCTGACAGTCTCTTCCCAAAAAACTTGCTTGCTGTGGCTCATGCCCTGCCCATTGGACAGATCCAGTTTTCTTTTTGCTGGAAGCAGTGCTATGACTTCACAGAATGCTAGAAAAACATTAATATCTCAGGGGAAGAAAAAGGTTAACACAGGGCTCTATAAATTCTTTTCCTGACCCTCCGAAGCAGAGACAAAGCTGTCACTTGCAGAAATCCCTGCATCCCCTGTCTATCTACACACTTCTGTCCTCACTATATCCTCATTTTTTTCTCTCCCAATTCCATTTTTGCTGTCCCATCTCCCTCTCCCCAGCTGTACAATCCGCTGGAGCTGCAAGGGAACATCTTTGGCACAGTTTTGCCATTTATTCTGATGCCCTGAGAAAGAGAGGACACCTCCCAAGGAATGAATGCCTTCATCTCCACTGCTGTGGCCAGGGATGGGCTGATGAGAGCCAAGCTCCCATGGGGCTCTGCCAGTTCACTCTTTGTCAAGAGTCACTCTCCTCCATCCAGTTAGAGCCTTCTGCTCCATTTCATGTAGAAGGAAGTCTGGACTCACTGTACAGATTTATACAACTAGAAAAACACATTCATAAAATGGATACCCCATGAGAATTTTGGAAAAAAATCGGTTTACTCTATTTTATTGTGTAGAATGAAATAACTCATTACTGTACAATCAAGTGCAGGATTTTGTTCTCCAGCATGTGGCAAGCATTACATTAGAGAGCAAAATCTGGCTCTGCTGTCAAACGTGACAGAAACAAGTATTTTATTCCCATTGAATAAGATTCCCATTCTGATCACATCCATTTGTGTGTCAATAATGTTAACCCTGACACTATCCAGGACAACAGACCTGAAGTGTTAAAATTATCTGAGAACTATATTGTTTTTAAACTGATTCTTTTTTATGGAAAGAAATACAGTGCATAAAACACTTGAGTTGCCCAGAACAAAGATGAAAAAATAAATAAATACAAGTCTATAATCCTTGGGATGCAGGTTATGGATGCAAATGGTTTGACTCACACTCATAAAAACTGCAGTGCCAATGCTCTAGTTTTCCACGACTAGGATCTTTGGATAATTCTCTACACTGGCAACTTCTAAGATAAAAGGAGCAGAAAACACAACCAGTAATTAATGAAATTTAGCATTCCCTCTGGATGACATTCAGCCCCTAACAGAGAGCTGGCAGAACACCTCCAGGAGTCAGGAGAGCCATTCTGCTGCTTTGAGTCCTCTGCAAGTCCTTGGTTCAGTCCTTTGCCAGGACTCAGTTTCACTTTGTGGATACCGCTGTGATGACAGCATCTGAGGAAACATCATTCCAAAGGGCTGTGGCTAAACTGGCTCTTCCTTTCAAAAGCTCTACACAGCAAGTCTACCAAGCACAATCCCTGGGAGAGAAGGCAAAAAATGCTGTGTGAAATCCATCCAGGCTCACTTGAGCTGTTCTTACCTGCTGTTTAAGAACTTCAAGTTGGGTTCTCATCTCCTCAATGCTGTTCCTGTCACACTTCCCTGGAGGAGTCCCAACAGCAGGCGGGTGTTGCTTTTTCAATGCCTCCAGAAGGGCCTGCAACATCAAACAGCAAAATTACTAAATTCACTACATGAACAAGAAAAAAGATTCTTTAAAATTATTAGAAAGAGGTTTCCCCTTCACTTGTGCTTGCCTCAATTACACACACTGGATAACAAACCCACTTTATTACAGCAAAGCCTGACTGAAATATTTTTTTTGCACTAAAATAGAGATTTCTTCACGTGGAACAAAGTAAACCCTCCTGAGAGGAAGTTGTGTAGTCTCGACAGCTGGTCACTAGAGGGAGTTATGAATACACACAACATTGGTACCACTCTTAACCCTGTTTTATACTGAAATCTGCCACAGTTCTTTGCTGACTTTGTTTATTTATAACAGTTCTCCCTTGGACTGGAATAAAAATCACTCCTACATCTCTCTGTCTATAACCACACATTGTCATTATCTCTTATTTTCTTTACTCAAGCACAAATACCATTCAGTATTTTTCAAATTCTCTCACATAAACTTCAGCCCTTTTTGAAGTTGAATTCACACTGGTGATCCTCAGCTCTCCCTTGCTGCCCATACTCCATGCGGGAAGGATGGAAGGTATCTGGAGGAGGAAGAAGCAAAGGGGGAAGAAGTGGCCAAGCAGGAGAACCAGTATCCAAAGTAATCCAAGGATTGAGATTAATTATCCAAGGCCCAGTGAAAACCAAGCACTTTCCATGGAAGGCACAGAAAAGGAAAGCTTTTTATCTGATGAGGGAAAGCTTTTTATCTGTCCCTAAGAACTGTGCAGAAGTGAGACTGGTGTAAGAGTGGCAAAGCTTGTGTTCAATATCTGTACATAAGGAAGGTTGAACTTAAACTGGGAGGGTGAAAATACAGTTACCCTGATTACTGATTAACACTTTTTTTGCCCCTTTGAACCCCCCTTTAATACCTTTTTGAGGAGGTTCTACAACTCAGAATTATGAAGGGGGAAAAAAAAAAGAAAAATCCAGAAAATTCAATCTTCAAAAGGTTAATGATAAGATGAAGATTATTTTTAAACTGCATTTGGAAACAATACTGTGAGACCCTTCTTTATCCATTCACATAAAAAGAAGAAAAAGTTGTTTGATTTCAGAGAATTTGTCATAACTTGGAGTGGCTGAACCTGAAATAGCAGGGGACTAAAGTTAAAAGGGCACAGAGGGTCACTTCCTGTCTCATGTGTATTCATGACGTAAGATTTGAAGGATGTAAATACACAGAAAAATCAGTAAATTACTGTTGGGAAAGTGTATATGAAATTGATGCTTCATTTAAAAGAATGGTCTGTATACCCATCTGTCTTATTATAGCCACATCATAAGACAGTAAAATAAAACATTGAAATAAGTCGTTTTTGTTTAACAAACAAGGCCTTGAATTAAAGTTGGACAGGACCTTTGAGCAAGTCTTGTCAATGCATTTCAAAAAGAGCTATAGGCCATGAGTTCTGTCAGATTTTTTCTTATGGAAACATTATTATTATTTCTTGGCTTGACTTCTGCACATCATGGCTCTTTAGCTTATTAAAGCATTTATTAAAGTTACACAGCAATGGTTGTTGCAGTGCATTTCCTCAGGAAGTGTTTGTGGTTCACCATGAAATACAAAATTGTTAGAAAACACCCACTGCTTTATGTGATCTTTTGATTAAACAAAATTACATTTATTACTTTCCCCCAGTTAAAAAAAATCCCATTTAGCTATTTAATGACAATTTCCTTGGTGAGACATACATACATATAATATTATAGGTATAAATGTGTGTGTGTGTGTGTGTGTATGGATATAAACAGTAAGGCAGGACCATGTCTCGTGAAGAGAAGCCATCATTCTCAAACACAGAATAGATGCAAAACAGGTTTTAAACTGGGTGACCTTGATTTTCAACCAGTCTTTCACCAGGTGCATACAGAAGCACCTTTGTGCCGTTTCCCTTTTGCTCTGAGGAGGGAAGATGGAGAAAGGGCTTAGACATGATTTGTAGGAAGGTTTTACAGGAGAAGCCTAATACTCTCTGAATTTTAATCCTTGCAGTGCAAGCCTACTACCTGCCAAGAGCAGCATGCACAGGTCTGAGCTGAAGTGAGTTCTTGCTTGTTTCCCCAGCTCCCAAATGGTGATCATGTGTTTGCCACCAGGTTGTTCACCCAGGACTGAGAAGATGCTATCTGGTAGGTCACTGACAACAGAGATCCCAGAATTACAGGAATCAGTAGCTCCCTCATGCTCCTACCTTGTTGAGACGACTTATTTCGCTCTCATAATGTTCTTTCTTTCTGGTCATTGAGGCATTCTTCTGCTTCAGGAGTCTGTTCTCTTCCTTCACTTCATGGAGAGCTCCACTAAGGACTTCTGTATCTTTCTGGGATGCAAAAATACAAAGAGATGCTGCAGAAATGCAGATGGAAGCATTTTTCAAGAGCAGTTTTCAGAATAATCTTCTGTCTGACAGATGTGCTGCATTTTTGTTGTCCCGAACACAGTTGGGAAGGGAGGCAGCAGGAAGGCAGATCATTAGTACACCCAGATATGATAAAGTCTGTAGAAATTGTTTTGACCACTCACCATATGATGAGACAGAGACAACATAACAGACTAAATCCCTGCTCTCTGCAGTTGCACAAAGGCATGGGAATGCTGTCAGACCAAGCAGATCAAAATCACACCCACAGTTACCCCAGACCTGCTTTTATCTTGTGTACTCAGAGAATAAGACCAGGGCTAAATGCTGGTGGAGTCCCAGCCATTCCCAGTGCCATACAAGATTGAAGACAAAAACAGGAAAAAAAAAAAAGTATTTCAAATATTTTCTGCAGCTGCTTCATGTGAATAAAAAAAGTGAGATCCAACAACCACAGGCACAGCAGACCACAGGAATGGGGTTTTTTCTGCATAAAAGGCACATCTCTGTGCGGCCAGTCACAGTTTGGGCTCATCAGAAGTTCATCACTATGTGCTAACTGAGCCAGTGAAAAACACCCCTGAGTAACTGTTGCTTACACATGAGGAAGCTTGATTCTGCTGTGTTCTAAGTTAGCTGGGACATTGCATTTTCTCCAAAAACTAGGCAAGATTAGCGGGGTATCTCTGCAATAAGTATAGGAACTCATCCAGCAGCTAGCTCAAGCTGACGAGCACTTACTGGCTGAGCGTGTAACTTTCAAGAAATTGCAGATTTAAGACCAAAGTTCCATGCTGGTTAACCTGTCCCCATAAAAAAGTTTTGGACTATATTGTCATTTAGTTCATTACTCATGTATGTAGTAAAAAAATCTGTGAGAGTGTACTACTCATCCTTATTTTTATAAAATGGTAGCTATTTTCCCAGGCATCATACATTAAAAGGCAGGCAGTAACATGAAGAGAAATATGGACTGTCTCCCATTGAATCAACACTCAGAGCAAATATAGACAGAGATTCAGCAAGTTCATGGCGTGGTTTGTCTTAGAACATGTAGATTGCACTATGGATTTGGAATCAAGTACATGCTTAGCTAAGACTAATTGATAAGCAAGTAAGATGAATGTTCTGCTTATGCAGATGTAAGCTAAGGGGGTTGCATTTCTTTTCCTGCAGCAGCTAACTCACATCTTATCTGAGCCTGGAAATGATGCAATTGCCACTTGTTTCAGGTTACCACGTGAATAGAGAAGCCCAGCTTCAGCCATCATCACCATCCAGAAACTCTCACTAGAGGTCATGAAGTACATGATACCATGAAGCAGAATGAGAACAGGAAGCACCACTCTGTGGGGTTTCTAAAGTGGAGCACACACACAGTTTTGTGTAGGTGCACATCATTCAGGCTGGTGGTTTTACTGAGGTGGGAATCCAGCTCAGTGATCTTAGATGGCAAAAGCCCACCACAAGAGCCAGTGCCCACAGAGTCCTGAGAGAGCAGCCCAACCATTCTGAGGGTGAGGTGAACACCACACTGGAGCAGCTGATCAGCCCAAACACTTCCAGCCCCAATAACTGCACTGACAGTGTCACCAGTATTTGCAGGAAGCTGAGATAGCTAGCACATGTATGACAGCCTGTATTGTCAATACCAAAACCTGGGGGACTGAAGCTGCACTCACTCCTCAAGTATTTCTTGCCAAGCACTTTGTGTAACATCTGCACTGGTGCTCCTCTTCCATTTGAAATAACTGCAGCATTTTCCTTCACAATGAAATTCACCCTAAACTGAACTGTGAGGAGGGAAATCTGTGCAATGTAGATAACAGCCTGCTCTTTACTCCCCACCTCCACACACTAATGCTGTGCTGTCTGCAGTCCTATTGATTGACTCTTTCTCTATACACAGTTCTGTGATGAGGCAGCTCAGCAACCACTGCCTTGGGCAGGATATTGAAAAGCCACAGTCTCACCTCTGGGCTGTGCACAACCCATGCTCTGCCTCACACAAGTGGAGAAAGACGAAAGGCAAGAGAGAGCTCACCACAGAGCACAAAAGGGGTGCCACAGGGCACCACCCTCCTACCTTTTCCTGCAACAGCCTCTCTCTGCCCAGCGCTCGCCACCTCTCCTCCTCTGGATGCTGCCGGTGTCTCTCTTGCTCCAGCTCGCTCACTCTCCTCTCTGACACATCCAGCTTTGCCTTCATCTCTGTCAGCTGAAAAGCAAGTGACAGACCATGCTGAGCTCACTGGGGATTCTGAAAGGTACAGCACCTTCAGGTCAGAAGGTGCCAGAGGCATAAAACAGTTCCAGATTAAATAAGGAAGAGCCATTCGGATTCCTCTTCTCTTTGGGGCAAAAAGAAAATTAATGATTCAGATCTCAGTAAAGCTTTCTGGAAAATATTAGAGAGAAAACTTTCCTGATAAGCACATTAAGTTATTCTATAAACTTCCTTTTCATAGCAGGAAACAGCAGATGAGAAGTGTCAGTCAATGAACCAACTTGGGTTCTGGAATACCAGACAAAATTGTAAGCACTAGGCAGCTGATGATAATGCAGCAATGATGCCACACAGCCATAAGCAAGGAATAAGAGCTACGTCAATTGGATCTTGGATGGAAAAAAAAAAAGGGGAACCAAAATATTTATTTACAAGTAATTTTGAAGTTCTCTGCTTACAGAGGGCAACTTTCACGAAGAATTTACCAGGGAGTTCTCAGACTTCACAGAGATGGGACAAGAGCCAGCATACATGAAATTATGTGGGTCAGGGGCTGGGCACACCAGGCTGATTTTCAGTTAGTTGTGCTCTCAGTTATTTGCAATTTTTATTACAGTGTGGAGGGCACGAAGATCTCTGCTGTCATGTCCACACTGGTCCCTACTATTTTAGGGACACTTTGCATCTCTGGTTAGTTTGTCCTACTGAAGAGTGACACACACATCGGCTTCACTTTTATATGATGAAGCTTTTTCAATTTATGAGCTCAAGACAAAGTAAGAGATTTGCCATGGCTATGGCTGGCTGGTACTTGAGCACAGACTTAACTGTCAGCAGGTGGCACACATATTGCAACACAAGTTTGTCAGCATTCTTACCTGCTTTTCATAAAGCTGTTTCATACTTCTAAATTGATGATCCCACTGCTTGTTCACCTCCAGAAGCTGTAATTACCAGGAAGGCACAGTAAATAACCCTTATTTCAACATTTTCAGCAAATCAAAAACAGACTGGCATTCTAATTCTCTGTCAGTGAGTGTTCCCAACCTCCTCATCATCTGGCCAGTTCATTTATTTGAGAAGAAGCAAGTTTAATGTTTGGCAAGCCTTGCAGCCCATCTGCCAGTGCTTTGGTATTTCGGTTAAAGCACATGAACATTCAGGAAGCAGCTCTCAGGAAACATGCAAATACACGATAAGCTACAGGTGGATCATTTGCCATGCTGCACAAATCCCAAGCTGCAACTCCTAAATGGCCAAGGACTTTCCTGCTAGTTTGCTACAAGTTCCACAAACATATTTCCAATCTGAAGGGCTTTGACTTCAAACAAATGAATGGAAGACTCCTACTGACTGGAATACTACTGGGGGCAAACCCTGCTTGCTGTTCCTTGGTCTTTAGCAATAATGGTCATTAATAGAATTTTCCCTTTGAACTAAATAAACCTCTGCTCTTCCAGATTCATAGGCATGGTACAGTCAGTCATCATGTGATTAAGGGTATATTTAGGATTACCTCTCGTTTCTGTCTTTCCAGTGTGAGGATCTGTTGCTCCAGAGAATTGGATGATAAAGGCTTCTTTTTGCTCAGTAATGTGTGCCTTGACTGGGAAAAAGGAATGTACAAAAAAATTAAAGCTTCTGGCCTGCTCTCTTCAAGATTCTCATGTAAAGCTCCCATCCTGACATGTGCACATAAAGAAACTGAAACAAACATTTTCTTGCACCAAATTTGTATCTAAATACCTTCCACCTGCTGACAGCCGAATCTGGAGCGTACATCTGCTTTAAACCCTCTCAGGCTGTGTTTTAATTGAGGCATTATGCAAATACCCACTGAAATAACCAAAATTGTATCTATTTGTACCATCTGAGACACAGAACACAAAATAGGATTTTAATTATCTTGCAGATGACAACACAAACAAGTAGTACAAGCCACAAAAGTTGAGCGTGACTTGGAGTGGGTGTAAGTAATTTCCCTCATTTACAAGAGCCAGAATAATTAGTAGGATTGCTCCTGGTAAGTGCTTGCAGGCCCAAGGTGATAAACTTTAGCACAATGGGCTCAAAACAAGCAATACAGAAAACAAATTCGCCATTTGGGGAAATTTAGGAGATCAGTCTGTAACTGTTCCATTCTTTTTTTAAAAGTGTGGAGTTTCACCCATGCAGTAAAACAGCAGCTAGACCCTCATTTTCATAATGGCAGTGTTGTATATCATAATTTCCAGGAAGTTTCTATGGATTGTCATGAAAACAAACATGTGATCTATTAGAGAGAAAGAGAGAACTGTACTGGAAAAAAAGAGACAGCCTCATAAAAAGAGATCACGCTCTGTTAAGATTCATGCTCAGAGATTTTTGTTTCCCTCCCTAAATTCTCAACCAATATATGAAAAACAAGAATAATAGAGTGAGCACTTCTGAGGTCTGGAACAAATTTTCTGTAGATAGAGAATTTAATGCTGAATACCAATGAAGATCAAAGGACAGTTTTGCTGTGTCTTTTCAAAGGCAAAAATCCCAACCACATATTTGCCCCATGGCCAGTCCCGCTGAACTCTGATGTGGAACTCTTGACTTCCAAGCCAGAAAACACTTAATCCCTCTTCTTGTAGTTCACAGACATGTTTAATTTAGAGTATCTGAAGCAATACCTGGCAGCTAATGGAGTTATTCCCATGCTGAATTGCTTTCAGCATCTGGGCCTTAGGCATAATACATTGAAGAGAATGTTTAAGAATAGTAACAAAGTGAATAGGACAACTCACAAATCTAACAACTACACATACACTTGGCACCAACTAGCCCAAACACTGCTCACAGAAATTGTGGGGTCACTCCAATGAACCACATTGCACCCTTGGTGTAACTTCTGGAGGGCAAAAAAACCCCATTAGGAAAGGGCTTCTTTCTAAGAATGCCATCTGCAAAAATATTTCTAATGTTCCCTTCCACTCTTACACAGTTTAAACCATTCAAAAAAATCTATTAGAATACAAAGATCAGCTCATAGTTGTCAACCTACAAAGTGACCTGTACCAGCTCCTGTTAATCAGAAAACACTTCAGAGAACAGCCAACGTGGTCACTTACTTCCAATGGTTCTGCTGGAGCTTCCATGTCACTCCCACCTGCCCAGGTGCATCCAAGCTGGCCTGGAGCGTTTCCTTCACTGCGGGTCTTGGGAGGAAGAAGAGCAAAGAAAGAGAGATTTTATGTAGGAGCAGGAGAATTGCTTTCAGACCCACAAGATCCAGGAGTGCTGCCTGTGGAAGCAGCCAAGGTCCAGAAAGAAGTGGTATAATTCTGATTTTAACCTTTTCCTCCTTCCTGGCTGGGGCTTCCCAGAATGGATGAAGCACAATGCCTATGACTAATGTGCCAGGCAAGGCAGCTCTCTGCTTTGTGTGCATGGAAATCACAATTGCCTGGCCAGTTCCTCCACAGAGAGGAAGTTGCATGTATAAGGGAAGGAAGGGTATTTGATTTTTCGGTAAATAAGAAGACAGGCTTTTCTATCCCCGCTTCCAGTTATAAAAAAGGACTTGAGTAATTACAGCAATTATTGACACTAAGAGTGACCGATCAGAACAGAAAAATGAGTGAGTCATGTTTCTAAAGGAGCAAGAGCAAAGTCTGTTAACAATTACGGGGAAGAGAACCCCCATACAAAAATCCCAAGATGTTTAGGGGAAAACCAAAATTGGAAAACTGATTTTTTTTCCCCAAATAAAAGCTGCACAAAGATGAAGAGTGACTGATATTTTATTTGTACTTCTGCCACTTGCCTTACCTGAACACGGATCCAGCTTCAAGCTGCTCAAGACTTGGGTACTCAAAGGTATCCAACACTCCAAAACTGTGCCTCAGTTTCCCATTTGGAGGAAGATGTTAACTTTACCAAGTTAAACTCACAGAAAAGATTAACAAACTTCCACAGACTTTCTATACCAAGTCAGAAAGAAACAGAAAAGTGCAGTGTTTACATCTTCAGTCTTGGAATTCTGAATAATAATGGATTTCAGAGGAAAGCATGAAAGAAAAATCCTGCTCCTTATTGTGGAGAGACCTCTGGGTCTAAGGCTTTTGAGATGCAGCAGAGGTTGCTTACTCCGTTTTCAGGGAATGAAATGAAAGCTAGCCTGTGAAATTTGACAGAAAATAATAGCAACCCCTCTTTCAATTTCCAAAAATGAATTTGGACAAAGCAAAGCAATCCTGCGAAATGCTGGAATTTTGCAGCCACATTCCAGATCTCTGGTTCACAATGTGTAACTAAGCAACTCCTCTTCCGCAAGATACAAACCCCAATTTGAAAGAAAGCTACTATTTTATAATATTTGCATATGGAATGTGTTCTGCTACCCTGGGGTTCTTTCCATTTTTCTCCTGGTTTATGGAGAAGCTGGAAAACTTGTGGTGTATCACGAGAAAAATTAAAAAACAAAGGTTATTTTAATGAAGATATTTCAGATTCTACACAGTAGTCATCCTACTCACCAAAAATTAGAAGAATTTCATCTGTACCTATATCAAAACTAGTTTTTGAGCATATCAGGTACAACACTGAAGATTATGAACTCATGGCAAGAGTCCAAAGTACCCACACTGACCATCTGATTAATAAAAATACAATCTCAAACCTTCCACATTGCACATCTGCTCTTGAGGGTGATGCCTCTCAAGCCCAGACACTGTCCCTTCCCCAGCTCCCACTCTCACCAGTCTCATCCCCACTCCGGCAGCACGTTCACTTCTGGACAAAGCTCAGGTTCAACAGCTGCATTTTATGGTCTGGCCTGCAAAGGTAAAGCAGCCCCAGTCTCTGTTTCCTCACAAGAGCAGGGGGATGTGGTGAGGGAGGCACTGAGCGGTCCCTGCAGTGGGGACAGAAGAGCAAACTGATGAGAGCCTCACTCATGAATCACAGCTCCCACTCAAAAGATATTAATGATCAAATTACTTTGAAGAGAGGATGAGGCTGAGACCTTGGCTGATACTGTAATTTAGGTCACAACAGCTTCCTGGAGAGCTGAGTAGTTTCCTGGAAAGCTACCTGGACATTAGAACATCAAGTCCTTTGTTGGTGATTTCTCCATGACTGCAATAATTTAACTACTTAAAGTGAATGATTTTACATGAAATTGGACAAGATAGAGCTAAGATTAAAGTACTTTTCAGTGCCTGTCTCATCCAGCTTAGCAGTCATAGGAGTAACTGGTTGCCACGTAAAAAACAGATTGGAGAGAGAAGAGTATGTCTGAAATCCGTATGAACAGAAGAAATGCCAATGAGTAGGGAACAAAAAGCTCCTCAGAGATGGTGGTATTCTTCCAAGAAAAACTGGGAGGTTGAAGTAAAATCATTGCCTGTCTTTGTGAAAACAGTGAATAGCCCCAATAAGAAAGACAAATGACGACATTCATTTTCATTGATATCGTAGTGATAAAGACACTATGTTTGTTTATGTCTACTGCTATCAAGAGAGTCTTAGTTGTACAACAGCACTACACAAACCTGAGATATACAGAAATCCATGGAAGAAGGACACTTGGAGACCTATCAGGTTTCAGAATTCAAAAAGCCCCACAAGTATTTTAAAGCAATTATACTTGGTTTGAAGCTATTGAACAAAACACAGTTTTAAATTGCTTGGAAAATTCTAGTTGACAACCAGACTGTAAATGCAGTCACAAACCTAAAAATCTGCCAGGTATGGAAAAAGCTTCTCAGGAAGTAAATGGGAGAATTTGCTGCCCCTCACACTCCCTAAGTTAACTCCCAAGATGCATCTCCCAACAACTTAAATAACCTCTTATTAAATTCTATTTTATTTCCATGATAATCTGTAATTTCTATTAGTAGCAGCTTTGAAATTGTTGGTTTGTTTTCTTTTGTAAAAAATGAGAAATATTTCAGTTTGTATTCTAGGATGACCTGAGCTTCCTGAGTACAAAGACCTTTTAGGTATCTTTGGGGAGCTTGCAGTGGCAGAAAAATCAGAGCCTTGGAGCTGTGGTCAGCACTGAATCCTCTCACAAGCCTCAGCACCACAGGAAGATAAAAGTTCTCATTTTCAGAGTGCTGGATCTTAATTCTGGGAACAACTTGTGTCACAGTATTACGAAATATCACTCAAATTCAGATAATGAAAACCATTTCTCACTTCTGAAAATTCTGTCTATTCAGTAACTGCAGTGAAACCAAGAACCACTAAAAGGCTCAGTGAAAACAACTGTGAGAATATCCTTGATGATAAAAAAATTGTTAAAAATTACAAAGTTTTGGGTTCTTTTTCCTAACTGATTATGTGTCTGCTGTGAGGTTTGTTGGGAATTTTTTTTTTTTTTAATTTTTTTTAATGTATTGTTCAGTTGCAGACTTGTAGACGCTAGATTAACTCTGAGATTACTTGGGTTAAAATTTGGTGGCTTTTGGGGAGCCTTCACTTTGCTTATGTTTCACCTGAGCTTTGTTTTTGGCTTTATTGCTGAAGCTGTTTCGCCAGCAGTTTTTGCCACAATATCCATTTTCCCATTCTGAGGCATGTGGTGAAATGGAAAAAAAAAAGAGTGTTTTTAGCTGAAGAATAAAATTGGTTCTTGAACCAGAAGAAGATTCTGCCTCTTCCTACCTCAACCTGGCCCCTGTGCCTCACCAGAGAGGTGTACTAGAAAGGGATTTTCCCTTCAGTAAGTGTGTCAGCCTCAGTCTTTTGTGCTGCTCAGTTACATGCTCCCTCTAACAGAAAAATAGATGCAGATGAAAATTTGTGTCTTAATATGTGAGAACCAGATAAAATTAGAGCAAGACGTGGTTTCAGTGCAAATCAAAATATTTGAGCACAGGTTCCTGCTTCAGGATTTCCTTTATCCACTAACCATAAGGGAATGGCCTCCCAGGTACCTAAGCATTTGCAAACTCAGGCCTGCTGATGAAAATCCAAGTTTCATGTGAAAATAATTGGATGACAATTTGCAAATCTAAAAAATGCAAATCTATTCCCTTTCCTGGAGTGGAGAATGCAACATCAGGGCAAGCTGCAACTGAAGGAATCAAACACTGAAGGATGTGCTGAGAAGTTCATTTTGCAGACCTATATTTTCTCTCTCTCAAATATTTGCATTTAAAACCATATTGATATCGTAAGTTTTTATGGAAAAAAAATCCCAGCAAAAAAAGGGATTTGTTTACAAACATTTACAGATCAGCCTTGAAAGTGATTTAAGGTCAGATGGAATTGCCATTCTGCAGAGTGCAATTTGTACTCTTCACTCGAGAAAAAAAGTTACAGAATGAAAATGACCTGCTGGCTCTGACAAATAGCTTCCTGATGAATGACTGACACAAGAGGGAAGGGTACACTTTTGTTTCATTATTAACTTTTTCTTAACTCTTAAACATATAATTTCCCCCTCATTTTAAGTCCAAAACAGCATAATTTCACAAGTGGATATTTTCTGGAGTGGGTTGGGTTTTTTGTTTTTACTATTATTTCATAATCTTCACAGAGTCTACCAGGTGTTAAACATATGCCCTCCTTTCCCAAAACACACAATCCAAGACAGGTACTCCTAGCACCTTACACTGAGGTTGTTGAAGCTCATCAGAATTTTCAAGCTGTCATTCACTTGAAGCCCAGCTCAATAATCAGCCAAGTGAAAAAGCTGCTTGACTTAAAAGTATAAATAAAAAATAGACAGCGTGCATCTAGTGCAGAAATATCATGAAGTGTCCCTCTTTAAGCTCTGAAAACCACACATGCACACACTTTGCAGGCAAGAAATGCTATAAATGCAAAGAGCATAAAAGCACCACAGATTAAATACTGCCACGGTCTCCTGTGTGAAGCACTGCAGCACCCCTTAGAAAGGGTCCAGGTGAGCACATCCCTTCTCTTTCCTCCTCCCGTTCCTCATATCCCCCAAATCCTTTCCTGTGTCTCCTTCTGCTGGAGACAGGCTAAAGTGTGGAACACGGTGTTTCCACGGATCATTTGTGGCTTGTAATTTCAAGGCTTGGTTCTGCCCTGACTTCTGCTTCACCACGCTTATTTCTTCCCTGCCTCCGGGAATCCCCATCTCTCCCTGTGGCTTCTCTTTCTAATCCCACTGGTCTGACCCTGCGGTGTCTCCTTAGGCTGGGCTCAGCTTCATGCCCCGAGGTCATGAGTCATTCTGGAGATGGCGGTTTGCATGTGAAAGGAGCCGTGTGTAATTTCGGATTTCGTAGAAGAGAGTCATCTCCCTTTTACCTCCTCACCAATTTCCTGCATCGTGCCTCGGGCTGCAGCCTTCAGAGTTTGCCTTTCCCCATCCCGTGCTGAAGTGGCACAGGTAAGAGCGTCATCCCTTGCAGGTGAATCATTCACGGTTTAATCACTCCTCTCCTCCGTACCCCTCCCTCCTCCTGTTCCCAGTTTGTGGAAAACGGGGAAATTCCTTCTATTCTCGCTATTTCAGGGGAGAGGAGTGAAACTGAGAGGTAAACCCAGAGCAAGTTTCTGTCAGGCTTGTTAACCACTGCTTGACTGCAGGCAAAGACAGCCGCCTTAGCAGCTGGCTTGCGATTTTCTGTTTGCAATACCACAGAAGCGTGGGTTTGAATCGTCATTTTCCTTCTCTCCTCCTATTCATCTAAAAGCCTTTCTGCCACTTCCATAGGTCTTTGTGTCCCACACCTCTGTTCATTCCCTGTTAAATCAGAACTTCCAAATGCATCAAAAATGACGGCGTTTTGGGGGTTACACAGTTCCAAGGACCTGTGTTATCCAAAAGGCACATCTGGATACAGTTGACACTTAGGATAATAATCAGTGGATTTGGCTGACCTTTTAAAGCACTTTAACATATACCTTCTCAGTCACTGTACCTCATAGCAGGAAGTAGCTACATCAGGGGGGAAAAAAAAAAAGTGTAGCAAGTTCATTGCATCATTTCAGAAATCCTGAAGTTTCATGCATAGTCAAGTCCCGCAGAGAACACCCCTTGAACGTTCTTTCCTGGAAGATAAACATTGCAAAAGCACACTGTGATTACCTTAAGGGAACATGCAGTCCTCTGAGGGCACAGCGTCTTTTGGGCAAGTATTCTGGGGTCCTCACACGATTCAAAAGTGTTGCTCTTCCCTATTAGGTTTCTTATTTCAACATCCAGCTCTTTACTTTCACACCTGATAGGGAGAAAAAGCAATGTTAAACTTTACACCAGAAGTTTAGGCTTTCTTCTGAATGTGAGAATGCAGAGCTGGTCCTGCACCACTCTAGCTCCCTTCCTTCCTGGTAACAAAAGCAGAGAGCACCAGGGCAGTGACACACAGTCTCTAAGTGCTTTGTGGCAGAAATTAATTTAAAATACTTACACAAGAAGCCTTTATGAATTATACCACTCTTCACCTACAAAATCCAAATCTGAAGACTGCCATGTGCCCTCAACCTCACCCACTCACAGTTTCAGGAGTTTTAAATTCAACTTCAGCAAAAATGCAATCAGAATAGGTGAAAAGGTTTAGAACTGCAAAGCTAGGTGCTCAGTTCACCAAGCCTTTTGATGGCACATTTTGTTTTCTCTAACACTTTGTAGGAGACACCTGACATGCATTTTCAAATTTTTTTTTCCTTAAAGGTTCCTTTTAAAAACATATGTATCTTATAAAAAACTGGTCTGTTGAGAACATTTAAAACTACGTGTTTTTTTAATGGGAAAATTATTTTCTTTCAGTCTCTCTGCTAAGGACATACAGGACTTAGGTGCACATAGGGCTTGTTCCAAATTCACAGAACAAACTTGCAACTAGGGCTGATTCACTTGATACAGTGTAATGGTGGAATGCGGCTTCCAGATAATTAACTGAGATATAATTAATACAAGCCCCTAAATCTTGTAGATCAACCCAAGTTATCACGAAAGATTGATCTCTTTTGCAAGCTTAAGACTTCATGGACTAATCAACTTGAACCAATTCTAAATATAAGTAACGCGTGACCAGAAAGCAAATTGCAAGGCTCAAAAATATCACCAACCTGTTACAGCAAGACTACTTCTTAATTTAGGCAGAAAACACAAAATCCTTTATTTGAACCACCAGAAAAACTGAAAGCTGTAGGAGTTTATCAATTTTACTTCCTGAAGTTTAGACAGGCAATCCTCAGGGATTGCACCGCAGGGTCTGAGGAAACTCTTGAAGTGAAATTTATAAAATTACCCAATAAATAAACTCATCTATCTTAATCATAAGAGTAAATAAGTGTGGTGAATTTCATGCTGACAGCATAGAATGATTCATTTAATGCTCCATGTTTAAAACACAGAGACTGTAGCAGAAATATATTTTCACTAAGCATGGATACAAAATCATTTCCAGGAGGAAATAAAATACCAACAGTAGCAAATCAGGGCTAGTAAAATTCTAGAGTTTTTTTTTGTTTGTTTGTTTGTTTAACTCGCTGCTGGTAGTTAGATAAACTGTACTTTCACAGCCTTGAGGATTAAAAGCAAGACCTTCCCAAGGCACATTTTCATGAACTCCATGGTGGTGCAGGAGGCTGCAGCTGCTCTGAGGGCTGGTGGCAGCTTCCAAAGCCTCAGCTGTGCGTGGGTGGCAGGTGAGCCCCAGCAGCAGCTCAAGGAGAAAACTGCAGGAGGGAAGCAACAAACTTGGTGCAAGAAATCCAGCCCTTCTCTGTCTGCCTAAATGTTGCAGAATCCTGGATAAGCCAGGGCAAGTGGCACTTTTTCTAAACAATTCTGTGCTGAGGTCCCCAGACCTCAGGCAGCAGCCAGAGCAAGCACTCTGCACTCTCAAGTGCACTTCGCTGAAAAACAGCACCTTCAGCCCATTTGGACTCCAGTTCCTGGTGCTGTCTGAGACACCTTTGTGTAACAGAGGTGCACATAACCTGTGCAGAGCCCTGGCTGCTTCTGAGGCTGCTCAGAAGAACTGAGAAGCCACAGCACGGAAGCAGCCACTCACTGCTGCTATTTACCACCCCCAGCTGCCAGCACAACCTACTCCCCTCAGCTCGGGCAAAGTATCCCGCGCTTCTTAGACTCTTCTAAACCAAATAAAGCAGCTTAGCCTAAGGAAAACAAAAAACTCAGAATAAAGGAGCACTGCCTAAGTGCATCCCCGGGGACAGTAAAAGATGAGCAGCAATCTGGCAGGAGTGCAGCAGCAAATGCTTCGGCGGGCTGCACTCAGCTCTGCTGCTGGTTCAGCCACAGCAAGTGGAGATATGTGACCACAACCTCCTGAGGTCAGAGCATGAACCAAGCTGAGAAATACCCCATAAACATGGGGGGGTTGGCTTTTAATATCTTTTTTCAGCAGAAAGTGTTCATTCCTCTGCCCTGTTCCCCCACAGCTTGATGATGTAGCTGTAAATTATATTCACCTCTGGCTGCTCCTACCCTTGCCTCTCTCTGCATTCTTCTTTTTGGACTTACCTGGGCAAGAGCAGGACCCAGCTGTGCCTGGGTAAAAGAAAGAACTACAAAAGGCTCAGATCTCTGCAAACCAATTTCTGCTCTGTAATATCCATATGTTTGACGATTATCATGAAAGTCAGAAAGCTACTTCATTTTTAGACTGAGATACTATATCTGCATTTTATTATAAGCCCCTTTGACAATCAAAAGGATACATTTATGGTGAGCTAGAACATTAATTATATCTGCTTTGTAGATCTAATTTAGAATCTGGACTTTCTGAGTGCTTGAATAGATAAAGGCACCCGTGATTAGGAGCTACCCCAGACCAAGACAAGCTGACAACCAGAGCTTCACCCAGAGAGCTCTAGAGGGCATAAAGTATTCAGATTCAGATTAATTTCCAAAACTGCTTTTGGTTTCCTGGAGTTCACAGGTACACCTCTGCACCTGCATTGAAACTTTTCACAAAATATTAAAAGCATTTTTCTGTGGTCATACAAGACAAAGTACATCCCTTCTATGTGCTAAAGTTTTCTAAAGTATACAAAGATATAAAAACTGCACAGAGCAAGCTGTGATTACTGCAGGAGACAATAAAAGGCTAGAATGTTAACTCTTCTTTGTAAACTTTGAGTTAGTTGCAAAATTTCCTCCTTTTTTTGAAAAATTAAGCGATATTACATGGAAGCAGAAGGTACAGATGTAATGAAGGAAGTTGGCCTCTCAGCACAAATTTTAGCAGCTTGCAGGGAAAGAAGAAAGACCAATCTTCCTCACAATTTCCATGTCATATCCAAAAAGCCATGTCCTCTAAGAATAAAAATCTAGGTGTGTTCCCTTTGGTTTTCAAGTTATCATATCCTTGCAGAACTTCACTGTGCACTCCATTAAAGGTGTTTTCATTTCTCCCACGTGTTCAACTGGCTGCCTTTAAAATGGTTTTCACTTCTTTCCCCGTGGTACATCTTTGCACCACTTCAGTTTCTAGGCTCCACTGGCCTATCTATTTATAATTATTGGTATTATTTAAAATAGTATAATGCTCTAAGTAGTAATGATTGTTTGTTTATAAATGGTTGCATACTTTTTACAGCAATTCCATTTTTAAGCTGAGAGCCAGAACAGGATCAGCCCCATGCTTTGGGCTTGAGCAGCATAGACTGAAGGCTGAGAAACAGAAGTTTGCCAAATAAGAAGGTAGAAGCCCCATAAGAGTTCCAGTTTTCAATCTCTTGGCTTTCCCTGTTTTCCACTGGAAACTGGCATTATTCCTTACTCATTGCAGATCCATGGCAACAATGGACGTACCTGCAACACGTTCCAATGCATTTATTGCACAATATTAATACCAAAGCCATATAATTCTAGTTAAAACATTAATTTCAAGGCTGGTGTGCCTGGGTCATTCTCTTGTGGTGGTGAAAGCACAAATACAAACCATAAACAATTGTGAAAAAAGGCTTTAAGCCAGGATTTACAGCCAGACGCCAACACCATGGAGTCATATTTTGATGGGAAATGAATTCCAGAGTTTAATAGTAAAACGTGCTTCATCCCCTTGGGTGGGCATTTGGGATGTAGGATTCTTGCTTGACTAAGCCTAGGGGGTAAATTCATGGAAAGAAAGAAATTTCTGCATTTGGATTATGGGGAATGAACCTGTCAGATAAATTACAAATGTGGCAAATTTCAAGACAAATTGTTTCAGCTAATATTTCCTCTATTTATGATAATATACTTCATGTCAGAAAAAAGCCTGTAGAATAAGGGGGAGAATCAAATTGAATTACAGAATATTCAATTTGTACTAGATCTAACTTGTACTAGAAATAGGCTTAAAATAGGAATAAAAATAGAGATCTAATTCTTTAAAATGACCATTTATCTGTAGAATGAGCCTATTCTCTTATGTTCCAAGTGATTTTACAGAATTTTTTCTCTCTTAATTCACTTTTGTAGAACTCTTACATTTTTTTTTATGCAAATACATTGGGATTTTTATATTAAAATTTTCTCCAGTTAAGACTAAAGAATAGCAAAGAATTTCCAGTCCAATAAGCAATAGGAAGAATAAAATTTTGCTAAGAAGACAAAAATACTTTTGTTACAGAAAAAACATTTTGCAGCCCTGTAAGCTCTTAGAAGTCTAGCAGACTCTGAGCTGATAGAGAATAGTTAAAATGTGGTGCAACTCCCTAAGGATCAATGGTGCTATTCCAGTACTCAACACCCCACTAGAAGTTTAGGCTCGGGAATTTGAGCCAGAACTCTTGAAATTGAGCTCCAGTCATTGCATGTTCCACCTCACATGTACCACCATAAAAAATAGTTTATTGGGCATAAAGCATACTGTGCTGGGACAAACACAAAAAGAACACCTGCCTTTGATGATTATGAGTAGATACTTACAAAGAGACGTGGGGTGGGGGGGTGAAGGCAACACATTATTTCAAATTGCTCCTAGCTTAATATTCTAACCTGAGTTTCACCTTCCAAGAGTTATCCAGTATTTCAAGAGCATAGCTGGAAAGCCAGCCAAGCATCAGCTGAGATCTAGCTGGCAGAACTGCATGGTCTTCACAGTGAGATGTCCCACAGGTCAGTGTGGCATTGGGAATAACCTCACCCCAGTGCCAAGAAGAGAGCTCCATAAGGTGTATGATAGGGGTTAAATCATGAACTGTGACCATAGCAGAGAAACCACTTAAAACTTTCCCTCAAATCTGATGTAGCCAAAACATCTGCCTCTCACCCCATAAACGTCCCTACACTTCTGTTCCCTTTACGACAAAGGAATGGGCCTTTTAAGGCACATTTAACAGCCGGCAGCTGCTGGGCTGTCAAATGCCACATCTGGAGAAGCTGTGTGCTGTTAATGTGAGCAGAAACAATTATTCCTTAATAAATACTTTTGTTTAATTTTAAGAATTACACAAATGACAACTAGAGGGGGGCATGTTCTTAATGGAAACACATCTGGTTTTCTCTGAAAAAAAGCCAAAAAAAAAAAAAAAAAAAAAAGAGGAGGGGGCAGTGATTAAGTGAAGCTGCACCTATAATCCATCCCTGCTCAGTGAGAAGGACAGCTACTGATATACAGGCACTCAGTGTCTCTCAGTGTTTGACTACTCCCCTCAAGAAATTTGCAACATGCAAGAAGACCATGGCTGTTGCCTTGCGTTCAGTGATGTTACTTACCACACGGTGCTGTTCCCTCTATGCCTGGGTATTCCCATCCCTTGGGAAGTGTCCATGCTGCTGCCTCACTCCTGCCCCCTATACAGCTCGTACATCAGGAAGAGAGCATCGTGACCCTTTCACTTGCATCTTCTACTTATTTATACTACCAAGACGTTGAATGTCCTCCTGATGGATAGCATTTTATCTGCATTCAAACCTCAGGAAAGCAAATTAAATTATTTCCACTGACTTTCTCAGGCTTTGAATGAGCCATGAGCTGCAGAGGCAGCAATGGGGCACTGTCACCCAGGCTCACCCCCAGGGCCTCACGTGGCTGCATAGAGATCACCAGTGGAAAGGGAATTGATTCTTGCCATCAAAATACATCAGCTTGAAAGTTTGGCCAAGCAGAGCCACCAAGCAGCATGTGCTGCCTGAGCAGATGAATTCCCCCACTGAGGCATACATGCAGAAAGTTGTAGGGAGGTGGCAGGAATGTGCTGAAAGATCTGAAAAAGGACACGAAGGGAGGAAATCTCGGTATTTTCAAGTGCTCACTCTTTTTCTGTGGAGATCAATGCCTAGAAAAGCTTGTGCCCCTTTCAGGGCACTTTCCTGGCCTCAGGACATGCCTTTTTGGGATGGTGTCGCTCCCACAGCCCCTTCTGGACTGGCTGCTTGCCCTGCAGATTCAGCTGAAGCCCCACAAGTCTGTTCAGGTCTTCGATGTGCTTGTTCCTCTGGAAAGCTGTAATTCTGATGCACTGCAATTGCACAGAGCTGACATTTTTAACTGGTACTTGATAAAACAACTCTCTTTTCGAATCAGGCATCACCACAAGCAGCCCATTCTGCCTCCTACTTCAGCCTGGGCCAGGATGAGGATGCTTCATCAAAGCCCTGCTGAGCTGGGCTCACAACTGGGCTGAACCTTTGGAGGAAAACAAGCCCATGATTCATTTGAGTCTGTGTTGCCCACGCAGAGCTGAAGTATTTTCGGTCATCTACTAACAGCACGAGCAGGACAGACAGATGAAAACCATTTGGAAATGCAGCCAGGAAATGTAACATGCAGTAGCTGACAGGGGACAACCAGCTCTTTAAGTCAGACCAGCTCCTTGCCTGTTGTGGCTGCCAGGCAGCCTCAGTGAAAGGCAGAGGACGCTCACTGCATTGTATTTAATACTCTCAGTACTATCAGGAGAACCAATACTACCTTGTGAAACTGCAGCTGCCCAAAAATTTGTTAACAAAGGAGTTTTTCCATGTAACATTAACACAGTACCTTTCCATCTCAACACACTGATGGGGGCACAGTTCCATGCAACCCTCTTCACCTTTCTTCTTCATTTTGAGCTCCTCACAGTGAATCTATTAGGAGCAGGGAAGAAAAAAAAAAAAAAAAGGAGTTTTTAAGGGGAAGTAAAAATATTAACAATTTAAGAAGAAAAAGTTAAGTATCCAATTACAATGAGAACAGATAACAGTGTCTTGTATTTCTATTTTATTCTTCATAAACTACAAATGGTTGACAAGCAAGCCAGGAATCTACTTCCCCCTTCCCAGTACCATCCTCTGTTAAGTTCACCACTGTGTCAGGGACAGTTCTGCAAGGGCAGGAGCAACAACAATCTCTGACTGTGGTGACAAAAATCTACCCAAGGAACAAAGCTGCCAGCAGGTTCAGGAACATTGGAAGAGTTGCAAAAAGGGCTTTTATTAATCATCCTAAAAGAATCAATTCTTTTTCATACTCTAGAATTCAAGCGTGTCCTCACATTGTTCAAAAAATTCCTATGCTTCATGGAAGTGCCCAGTAAAACTACTGCTCCAAAATTAAGAGAATTTGAGTAATGTCTCTGATCTAAATCACTTGGAGAGAAAAGGAGCCACACGTAAGTTATTGAGCCATGAGTGTGTTGTTCAAGCACTCCATAAGCTCCTAACAAGATTCCCTCTCATCAGGCAAGTTACTCACCAGCAGTGCATTTCCAAAGGGAGACAAATAAAAAATCTCAAACCAAACTCCCAGAGAAAAGGGCTGCTACAGGGTAACAGAAAGCAGTCCACATTAAGATAATCCCTTGAAACTGGAGGTTTTGAACTCAAACTCCAAACATGAAAAAAAACAAGTACCACCTCACCATCTCAAGTGGGAGAAGGGGCTGTACAAGGAGTGAGCCAACATCACCTCATCCAGAGGAATCATTCTGCTCCTGTGCTGCAGGCTGGTGACAGCCTGTATGTTTCCTAAGACACCTCTAGTTTCCCAGAAAAGGAGCCCAGAAGCCTTACTCTTCTCTTTTGATCAAACAATATCATTATGGCATTTACTAGAACTGCAAATTGACAGGTTTCATAAGACCTATCTTAAGGACAGCAAGGTGACCACTGAAATGAAGTGGGGAACCATCAAGAGCTAAATCTGCTATTTATAAGCAAGTAAGTTTTCAATTACAACTCACTCTCTTTATTGGTAGCATCAACTTAATGTGAAACCACAGCTGAACATTTTATAGAAACCATACTGCTTTCACGGTCTATGTACAGGGCAGAAATTTAAATGAAAGGTTGCCAGCAGAAGATCTGAGGTGTTTGGCATCCCTCCCCCTTCTTAATTCCAATTCCTGCAGGCATTTCACACGTTCTAAATGCATCTGGTAATCACTAATTACAAGGATCCTATGAAGAAAAAAAAAGTCAATTCAGTTTCATGTGAAACTTGATTCCAGCTTGTCTCGAGTTTTATGAGTGTCTGTTTAATCATAACACAATCACACTGAAGTATGGAAAGCTGCATTTGATTGATTTCAATTGGCACAGCAGACACTGGGGACTAATGAGGATTAAGCCTTATTTTGGAGTGTCTGAACTTGGCCTGCATGTGACTAACTTAAAAATATCAAATTTGAAAAACACTGACCTGGAATAAACACTCTCTTACTGCCACTGAAACAACAACAAAAAAATAAAGCAAAATTACTAAAAGAAATCAAAATGAAAAAAAAACCAAAGCTGACCCAGAACATCACAGAATTCAGACTGCTACTCCAGCTGTAATTTGTCCCAATGAGCTTTGACATTTCACCAGTTTCAGATGTATTTACCAAGCTCAGTACTGCACAGTACTGCAGCCCACATTGAAGGGATGCAGGTTAAATGTTACCGAAAATATGACACCCTGATGTTGGTAAGAGTCATGTAAGAAGCAAGCAACATTCTGAAAAACTGGAAAGGAAAAAAGCAGTGGTGAATGAACAAAAATATATCGATTTAGTTATTAGATGTGTTCTCTCCTGGTTGTGCAGTGTGAGCCAGATTTGGGGGCCCTGCTGAGGAGATCTCTGGGGCTGCAGTGAGGGCACTTTGGGTTTTCTGTGTCCCTGCTCTGCTGAGCCAGGGAAACAAAAAAAGGTGCTAAAAGCTGATAAAGTCCTATATCCCTGCATGGCCCAGCTGCACACCCAGGCAGCATAAACATGCATTTCTCCAGAAGCCCTGCTGCTCACACTGCTGCGGTGGGGGATGTTGTGCAGGTCTCCTGACTCTTAGTCATATGCAGATTTTGCAGCTAAAATCCAAATCTCCACTTGAGAACCTGAACAAAAAGAGACAACCCAGTCGCTGTAACCCCTGCAAGTGTTTGTTATTAGAACAACCAGAAGTTTTTACAACCATAATATGCAGTGTAATGCTGTAGGTTTTTATTAGATCTGGCAGACTGAAGCCAAGATGGATAAAATTCAGCTACTTCAAAGAATTAAGGCTCTGTAAAAGAGAGGGTTGTAATGGTCATGTAAAGGATTGCTCAGAATTACATAAATTTTCTGCTTTCTGTCAGGGCTTTTAAGAACAGGAACACCCTGAAGTAAAACAGAATCAGTTCTGCTCACAGATTTATGGGGTTTTGCAATAACTGGAAATGTTTGTTAAAAAGTGTGCAGAATTTCCTTGGTGCTCACCCACCAGCTCCAAGCCCTAAGTATTTCCTAGATACGCCCAGAATTGGTCAAAAAGACACTTTTTTGGCTGGAGTATTAATTTGCATTAAAAACAAGTTTCCCACATAGAAAAAACATATTTGGAGAGGAAAAGAAATACATTGTTCAAGAAAGACAATGAGACTCACTAATTCTAATGAAATCTTAACTCTGAAATTGATTACAGCCAGAGAGGCACTCATCACACTAGTGTTTCAAAATATTTTCCAAAATGCTTTTCACAAACATTCTTATTGAAAATGTTAAATCCTCCACTGCCCTTGCCCCATTCTCTTTTCCTTTCCCCAAGTCTAGTTCTAGCTTAAGAGCGTCTGATGTTAGCAAATCCTTGCTCATTTTATCCAAACTTGCTCAGTAATTCACTTGTATTTCATTTGTACCAAAGCAATATTTTGTGGGAATGCAACGTTGAATGAATGTAAGAAATGAGCCGGACTAATAATACAGTAAAAGGGAAAGGAGATGTTTGGTTTGGTTTTCCTGCCTAGGTCAACTCAGTGGTTCAGTTTTACAGACCACCACCATCACCAGACACTGTCCCAGTAGAGAGAACAGAAAAGAAATAATATACCAAATAAATTAAAGTACATGCTAACAAAATTCACATAAGGAATAAACCCACTCATAAATTACCTTTCCAGTAATACACATTTTTCTGTTGTGCAAGCTGCAGGGCCTGTCACAGACAGGCTGAGTAAACTCACCTCATTTAAGCATTAGCCATATTGCAAAACAGCTCAAAAACAAAGTGGAACAAACACCATCACCAATGCTGTTGATAAACAATCCAGCAGGTTACACATTATTTGTGTGTAGCTGTCGTGTAGGAGGAGTGGGAGGGAGAAATGCATTATTACAGTAAATGTGATCAAAATGGAAGAACAACCAGAGAAATAAAAGAGCATTTGGTGAAAGAGAGCCTAAGCAACTCACTGAAACTAATCTAAAACAGGAATAAAGCCTTCAAAAAGCCATCTCCCCCTACCAAGATATTCCCAGGTTCTCAGAGTAGCACCTGAACTAGCCACGACACTGCCTGCCCTTTGCTGAAAATGCAGCTTCATGCACACAAATGCTGCCTAGAAAAAGCCACAAACACAGCAAGATCTGTCAGCTGTCTCCTCTCCCCGTTATTTCCTGATAAAGTGCTGAAACTTCAGTATATGACAGTT